>NC_088331.1:43290000-43910000 GCF_036884655.1 Musa acuminata AAA Group
ACATGTCAGAAGATTGGACGTCGGGCCGGTGGATCGGTCGACGTATCGACAGAAGGCTTCGGGCCGTGAACTCGGGCATCGGGCCAAGAAGAGCGGGTATTGTGCCAAGGATATCGGAGTTGCGGAGTCAACTGGCCGATTGGGCAATAGGCTGCACGAGAGGACGATGCGCCGAAGAATCGGACGAAGCGTCGAGGGACCAATGACATGTCGGACAACTTGGTTAATTGCTTAGGATTAATTGTCTCGATTGAAGTTTTGTTTTGTTGTGCAGGATTAACTATGATAACGATGAAGACATAAAGCGAAACAAAGTGTCGGAGTCAAGCGCGAAGGATTTGTTGCGAGTTCGAGAGTTCGACGGAAGTCCGAAGATTCGTTGGGAGTTCGCGGAGCTCGCCGAGAAAGATCGGAGCTTGCCGAAGAAGCTCGTTGGAACTCGCTAAGAACAAATCATGAAGTCTAGGAGCTTGCCGGGAGTCCGCAGAATGGTTTCCGAGAGTTCATCGGAAGACCGCCGGAAGTTTGCCGGAAGCTCGCTAGAAGAAGTCTTGACTTGCGGACTTTGTAATAGCTTAGAAAATGTCTTTAAATTCATAGTTAGCACGTTAATTAGGGTTAGAATTAGGTGTTAATCCTATAACCCAAGTAGGGGCCAATTAGGCCCAAGTTCGGACTGGTTTGGACCAAGTTTGGAGCCAAACCAAGTGAGCTGGAATAGTGAAGAGGTGCCACCGCCAGGGTTGGAGGTAGCACCGCCCAGGCTATGTCTTCCTGCGAGGTTGGGAGGTGCAACCGCCCCAGCCAGGAGGTGCAACCGCCCCAGCCAAGAGGTGCAACCTCCTCTGCCAAGAGGTAGCACCGCCAGAGCTCAAGTTTCGAGCTCTGCCAGGCGATGCAACCACCGAGCTCAGTCTTCGAGCTCTGGCAGAGAGGTGCATCAGCCTGAGCTCAGTCTCGAGCACTGCCAGGTGATGCAATCACCAAGCTCAGTCTTCGAGCTCTAGCAGAGAGGTGCATCAGCCTGAGCTCAGTTTGGAGCTCTGCCAGGTGATGCAACCACCGAGCTCAGTTTCGAGCTCTGCCAGGTGATGCAACCACCAAGCTCAGTCTTCGAGCTCTGCCAGGTGATGGAACCATCGAGCTCAGTCTTCGAGCTCTGGCAGAGAGAAGCAATCGCCTGAGCTCAGTCTTCGAGCTCTGCCAGGCGGTGCCACCTCTCCAGTCAAGAGGTGCAACCGCCTGATCCCAGAATTCTGGGATTTGATCGATTTGATCGTTTTGAGCTCGAATTTTGAATTGGGTTGGGGCCTATAAATACCCCACCCATTCAGCACTGAAAAGATACAGACCTATACCGAAATCTTGATCTTTTCTGTGATTCTAAGAGCTCAAAAGTGTTGTAAAGCCTTTAAGTCTCCTCCTTCTGTTCTTCAAGTTTTCAATTGTAAAGTGAGGAGAGAAAGGTCTGTAAAGGTTGTCTCCTAAGCCTGTCAAAAGGAGAGAAATTGTAAGAGGGAAGTTTGGCCTTCGCCCATTGAAGGAAGGCACCTAGTTGACGTCGGCAACCTCATCGGTGGAGGAAGCCAAAAGTGGAGTAGGTCAAGGCTGACCGAACCACTCTAAATCTCTGGTTTGCGTTTATTTTCGAGCACTTTATCATTACTGCAAACCTCCCTCATTACTACTGCTCTCTGCGCTTTCACGAACAAGTTCTAAGTGTTGTTCTTCCGAATCTGCATTCAGACGTAAATTCGTATTTTCATACGTTACTGTTTACGTTTACGTTTGATTCTGCAGAACTGTCTTCCGTGCTTTTACGAACGAGCTTCTTTGCAGTTTATACTTACATTTTGATCCTATTGATAACTGCAAACTTTCCTCTACGATTTTACGAACGAGTTTCAGCATTTAGACGTAAAACTGCATTCAGTCGTAAATCGGCTTTCCTCGCTCAATCATCATATCTCAGTTCACGTTTACGTCTTGATTCCAACTGCATACTGCCTTCTGCGAGTATACAAACAAGTTTCAAAGTTTAGACGTAAATCTGCGTCTAGACGTAAAACTGCGTTTAGACGTAAATCTGCGTTTAGACGTAAATCTGAGTTTAAGACGTAAATCTGAGTTTAGACGTAAATCTGCGTTTAGACGTAAAACTGCGTTTAGATGTAAATCTGCGTTTAGACGTAAATCTACGTTTAGACGTAAATCTGCGTTTAGACGTAAATCTGCATTTAGACATAAAACAGCGTTTAGACGTAAATATGAGTTTAGACGCAATCTGCGCTTAGACGCAAACTGCACTTAGATACAAACTGAGAATTTGCTTTTGCATCATAACAGTTTTTGAACGAACGTAGCTTTTGGTTTTTAATCGCTGTAAGATTTCCGCTGCACTAATTCACCCCCCCCCTCTTAGTGCTCTCGATCCTAACAATTGGTATCAGAGCGGGGTATTTCTCATTTCGGATTTACACCCGAGAGAAATGACTTTTCAAGAGGGCTGTTCGGTCTTTCGTCCACCGTTCTTTAACGGATTGGACTACACTTATTGGAAAACTCGAATGAGAGTTTTCTTAATTTCTCTAAATCTGGATTTATGGAATATCATTGAAAACGGTTTTCAACTTCCCTCCAAACCGATGAACGAATGGTCGGTTTTGGAGAAGAAGAATTTTTCTTTAAACGCAAAGGCTATGAATGCCTTATTTTGCGCATTGGACAAAAATGAGTTCAATCGGATTTCTACGTGTGAAACGGCTTTCGATATTTGGCGCACTCTTGAAATCACGCACGAGGGAACTAGTAGAGTCAAAGACTCGAAAGTTAATATTCTACTGCTTGATTTCGAGCTTTTTCATATGAAACCAAGCGAAACCGTTGTTGACATGTACACCCGTTTTACGGATGTCGTCAATGGTTTAAAATCACTTGGTAAAAGCTTCTCGGATTTTGAACTCGTTAACAAAGTTTTGCGCTCACTTTCTAAAACTTGGGATTCAAAAGTAACTGCTATTCAAGAATCAAAAAACTTGAACCATTTTCCACTTGAAGAACTAATTGGTTCATTGATCACATATGAAATGATGTGCAATGCACGTGAAGAACTTGAGAACCACCTTCCAAAGAACAGGAAGGATTTGGAACTCTGGACAAATGAATGCCACTTGAGCGATGACTCAAGTGATGAGGACAATGATGAACAAACCAACCTTCCAAAGAACAGGAAGGATTTGGGACATAGAACATTTGAAGACCACTCGAGCATAAGCTCAAGTGATGGTGAACTTAAAATGAAACGAAAATTAAAAAGCAAAAAGAATGGATCTACTTGCTTTAAACGCAAGAAGAAGAACAAAAATTGGGATGAATCGAGCTCATCTGAAGACGAGAAAGTCAACAAAAGCGAGGCGACAAAATACGCCTTACCAGCCTACGATGTTGAGGTAATTAAAATGCCTTTGGTTTATTTTGAAATTACTTGATGCTTTCATGATATATTTTCTTTTTAGTTTAGAATTAATTTTCTTGAAAATTACATGTTTAAAAATAAAAATACAGAAATTATGATCATGCTGATAATTTCGAAAATAATATTATGATAAACAAACAAAATGATTTTGATCATGGTTAAGAAGTAATAATGTGTATCATGTTTGATTAACATTGTTGAATGAAATCACGTTTGACTTAAAGTAATGCATAAAGATGTAATATGAAATGGTTATTAACAATTTTATGCATGTGATTTTAAGTTATCCATGATCATGAGCTTGTTTGATCTTCTTGACTTAATTTCAAGATCTATAGCAAAAATCATGTTTGAATATATGAAAGTGTTAATTTCATTTTCGGATTCAGTTAACAATTGGTATCCTAACAATCGGATTTTCTCCTACACTTATGAAAAATATTTTTCTAAAATGGATTTGATAAAATGATTCATGCTTATAAACTCCATCTTGAAATATGAATGATAGTGTTTTTGCGTTCAAAGATTTGTTTCACATTCATATCTCCTATGATTCGTGTACAGAAAAAGAATTTATAAATCATAACACAATGTGATTTCTTATGCAAAAATAAAGTGCTTTTGTGATTCTTTGCTAAAGAGAATAATTATTAAAATCATGATCTTGATAACATGAAGCTCTTTATAAATCAAGATCGTTCATTATACTCCCTACATTTATCAAAAAGGAGTTTTTCAAATGAAATGCAATTCAATGAAGTGTCATTTTGATATCTTGAAACTTGGAATATTTTAAAATGTGATCTTTGATAAGAATGTTTCAAGTTGCTCCTTTTACTATATCTTTTCAAATGAATCATAAGCCTTGATATCATATATCTTATAATACAAGATTTCTTTGCCTTATGCTTATCTTAATTTGGCATATAAAGACTAAGGCATGCTTAGATGAAAAAGAATCTCTTAAAAAATGCTTTTCCCATTTGATCGAGATTAATGATTTCATGATATTTTATGAATCTCGAAATTAATTTTAATGACTTGATTATGAACTTCAAGTTAATGATTTAATTTGAATAAGTTTTATCTAAATCATAATCTTGATCTTGCAAAATTGAAGTCACAAATAATATCTTGTGGTAGTCATGAATTGATACTCACAATATGAAAACATTGATATTCATGACTTAAAATGGATTGAAACATTGTATGCTTAATTTAATCATTCTCCTATGTTTCAAAAATTCCTTAAATGCCTTATGTGATGATTGAAAACTAATCTGCTTTATGATGAATTACGAATCATGACTTGATCTATGATATAAATGCCTTGAAATGAATGAAATATTTAACACTTTTATGCTCTTCCCCCTACTTTCTTCTTGTTTTCAATGATAAAATGGGGAGAAGTTTTGATCATGCATGGTAGGATATAATTTGACAAAATTGATACCATCATGATATGAAACATTTATAATGTACAATTATGCATGCAATACTTGTGCTTTCTAATTATGATGTGATGTATTGCATATGATGTAAATCATGATTTAAAATGCTATGAGTGCCAAGTTACACATTTTGAGAAGAAATTGTTATATTGAAATATTAATGTAATTATGAATGGTGATATGATATCATGCATGTAATACTTCAATTTATGATAATGATGCATGCTATGATAAAATATTCATGATGAAAAATTATCTTGACATTCATAACTTGATTATTCATCATTTGTCATGATTTTGAAATCGTTGTAAAAGGAAAAGAGAACTACAAAACTGTATTCTCTCTTTCTTTTTTACAATGACAAAGGGGGAGATAGCTAGCTTGTACAAGTCAAGAAGATGCAAAAACTTGATTTGCTAGCTTACCTATTTTAAGAAGCAAAGATTGCTAACTTGCTTATTTCAAGAAGAAAAATTGTCTTCTTGAACATCACTATCTTGAATATCTCAAGAAGCAAAACTTGCAATTTGCACATTGCAATAGGAAGCAAGAATCATGAGCTTACACAAGAAATTTATCTTGCATTTGCTTTCGAAATTTTTGCTAGCTTATATATTGTGAAACTTGTATATCGTAAAAATTGCTAGCTTGTTGGTCTAAAGAGAAGCAAAAAGTTGCTATCTCAAAAGAAGCAAATGTGCTATCTTGCCTATCTCAAGAGGCAAAAATGCTAACTTGCGCATCTAGCAAAGTGAGCAAAATTTTCAAGAAGCAAGAGTTGCCTTCTTGAACATCTCTAATTTGCTAGCTTGCATGATGTAGAACTTGCTATCTTGAACATTACCAAAAGTGCTATCTTATATGCTATAAAACTTGCATATCTAAAACTTGATAGCATGAATGTTCTAAGCATGATGTAACACTTGCTAAATCTTCTAGCTCCAAGATTGCATGATGATAAAACTTGATATTATGATTTTCATGCAAAGAGTTGAACCAATATCACACACAAACACTTGATTGTGATACTTCTCCTTTTTATTGATGACAAAGGGGGAGAAGTATGTTGATGAAAGTATGTTGATGACATGACATGTGATACATAAGTTTATGCATATGTTCATGTTGACGTATTGCAAGTATCCATGATGAATATTGCAATGACTTGAATTCAGTTTGAATTCAAGGTTCTATCAATATGGCATATTGATAGGGGGAGTTTGTTTAAACTCCGGGAGTTAAGTTTAACTCCGTCATCAAGTGGTTGTCATCATCAAAAAGGGGGAGATTGTTGAATCTCGTATTTTGATGATGAAACTACTTGATATATGTTTATGATTTAATCTGCGTTTTGAATGACGCAGGATGCTTCGATCAGGATGAGACAATTAAAGCAGGATAATCATGTTGTGCCGAAGGAACATGTCAGAAGATTGGACGTCGGGCCGGTGGATCGGTCGACGTATCGACAGAAGGCTTCGGGCCGTGAACTCGGGCATCGGGCCAAGAAGAGCGGGTATTGTGCCAAGGATATCGGAGTTGCGGAGTCAACTGGCCGATTGGGCAATAGGCTGCACGAGAGGACGATGCGCCGAAGAATCGGACGAAGCGTCGAGGGACCAATGACATGTCGGACAACTTGGTTAATTGCTTAGGATTAATTGTCTCGATTGAAGTTTTGTTTTGTTGTGCAGGATTAACTATGATAACGATGAAGACATAAAGCGAAACAAAGTGTCGGAGTCAAGCGCGAAGGATTTGTTGCGAGTTCGAGAGTTCGACGGAAGTCCGAAGATTCGTTGGGAGTTCGCGGAGCTCGCCGAGAAAGATCGGAGCTTGCCGAAGAAGCTCATTGGAACTCGCTAAGAACAAATCGTGAAGTCTAGGAGCTTGCTGGGAGTCCGCAGAATGGTTTCCGAGAGTTCATCGGAAGACCGCCGGAAGTTTGCCGGAAGCTCGCTAGAAGAAGTCTTGACTTGCGGACTTTGTAATAGCTTAGAAAATGTCTTTAAATTCATAGTTAGCACGTTAATTAGGGTTAGGATTAGGTGTTAATCCTATAACCCAAGTAGGGGCCAATTAGGCCCAAGTTCGGACTGGTTTGGACCAAGTTTGGAGCCAAACCAAGTGAGCTGGAATAGTGAAGAGGTGCCACCGCCAGGGTTGGAGGTAGCACCGCCCAGGCTATGTCTTCCTGCGAGGTTGGGAGATGCAACCGCCCCAGCCAGGAGGTGCAACCGCCCCAGCCAAGAGGTGCAACCTCCTCTGCCAAGAGGTAGCACCGCCAGAGCTCAAGTTTCGAGCTCTGCCAGGCGATGCAACCACCGAGCTCAGTCTTCGAGCTCTGGCAGAGAGGTGCATCAGCCTGAGCTCAGTCTCGAGCACTGCCAGGTGATGCAATCACCAAGCTCAGTCTTCGAGCTCTAGCAGAGAGGTGCATCAGCCTGAGCTCAGTTTGGAGCTCTGCCAGGTGATGCAACCACCGAGCTCAGTTTCGAGCTCTGCCAGGTGATGCAACCACCAAGCTCAGTCTTCGAGCTCTGCCAGGTGATGGAACCATCGAGCTCAGTCTTCGAGCTCTGGCAGAGAGAAGCAATCGCCTGAGCTCAGTCTTCGAGCTCTGCCAGGCGGTGCCACCTCTCCAGTCAAGAGGTGCAACCGCCTGATCCCAGAATTCTGGGATTTGATCGATTTGATCATTTTGAGCTCGAATTTTGAATTGGGTTGGGGCCTATAAATACCCCACCCATTCAGCACTGAAAAGATACAGACCTATACCGAAATCTTGATCTTTTCTGTGATTCTAAGAGCTCAAAAGTGTTGTAAAGCCTTTAAGTCTCCTCCTTCTGTTCTTCAAGTTTTCAATTGTAAAGTGAGGAGAGAAAGGTCTGTAAAGGTTGTCTCCTAAGCCTGTCAAAAGGAGAGAAATTGTAAGAGGGAAGTTTGGCCTTCGCCCATTGAAGGAAGGCACCTAGTTGACGTCGGCAACCTCATCGGTGGAGGAAGCCAAAAGTGGAGTAGGTCAAGGCTGACCGAACCACTCTAAATCTCTGGTTTGCGTTTATTTTCGAGCACTTTATCATTACTGCAAACCTCCCTCATTACTACTGCTCTCTGCGCTTTCACGAACAAGTTCTAAGTGCTGTTCTTCCGAATCTGCATTCAGACGTAAATTCGTATTTTCATACGTTACTGTTTACGTTTACGTTTGATTCTGCAGAACTGTCTTCCGTGCTTTTACGAACGAGCTTCTTTGCAGTTTATACTTACATTTTGATCCTATTGATAACTGCAAACTTTCCTCTACGATTTTACGAACGAGTTTCAGCATTTAGACGTAAAACTGCATTCAGTCGTAAATCGGCTTTCCTCGCTCAATCATCAGATCTCAGTTCACGTTTACGTCTTGATTCCAACTGCATACTGCCTTCTGCGAGTATACAAACAAGTTTCAAAGTTTAGACGTAAATCTGCGTCTAGACGTAAAACTGCGTTTAGACGTAAATCTGAGTTTAAGACGTAAATCTGAGTTTAGACGTAAATCTGCGTTTAGACGTAAAACTGCGTTTAGACGTAAATCTGCGTTTAGACGTAAATCTACGTTTAGACGTAAATCTGCGTTTAGACGTAAATCTGCATTTAGAAATAAAACAGCGTTTAGACGTAAATCTGAGTTTAGACGCAATCTGCGCTTAGACGCAAACTGCACTTAGATACAAACTGAGAATTTGCTTTTGCATCATAACAGTTTTTGAACGAACGCAGCTTTTGGTTTTTAATCGCTGTAAGATTTCCGCTGCACTAATTCACCCCCCCCCTCTTAGTGCTCTCGATCCTAACAATAGGTTTGGAAGTTCCAGACTTACGAGGGCTATTAAATGTTGATAGAGGATCATTCGCTCTCGGTGTCATGAGAAGAATATCTCATGTGTTCTTTCTTAGACAAATCCATGACCAGGGTCATTCGTTTTGAGAGAGAAAGAGTTTTCTAGGAGAATCTGATTTAAGCGAGACTCGAGTATAAACTATATATGCCTAATAGCACCATGCCCGATATATAGTCTTTGGGATATTAGATAGATGAGGGACTATAGATACATGATAATTGAAGATAAACATGTCCAATGGATTAGATTCCCTTGTATTGTCTAGGGACCACAATGTAGTGGCCTAATACGTTTGTAGTCGATGAATCAAGTGAATTATTATGGAGATAATAATTCACTAAGCCAAAAAGAGTTCTAACAGGTATGATTTGCGGTTAGCTTGATATTGGGCCTAGAGGGTCATATATATATGGTAGGTGTTGTGACAAGTAGATATTTGAATATAAGATATCCGCTTGAGCCTCTTATCTTATTAGATATCTAATAAGCCCATAAATTATTGGATCATATAGATGAGATTTAATAAGAGATAATGAAAGATTATTGGGTAGAAATTCACTAATCTAAGAGGCTTGAGTAGTTGGATGGAGATCTAGTATCCAATAGAGCAAAATCCATTACGATTAAATTGATAGAAGGGAACCAAAGGGCCATAAGCTAGGCATTTTTGGCTGCCACATCGTATTCTCCTCTCATTTTCTTCTCCTCAGCCAATAGCCCCTATTTGAGGCATGTGGAGATTTGGGTAGTGATTTGAGGAACATCTTCACAGCCCTTGCCGTATAGATCACCGTTAGAGAGGAGGATAGTTGACCTCCTTCATTCTCTCCCATAGATTTGTAGGATTTCAAGGATATACGATCTCTCTATGTTAAACACATCTCTCGTATATGCACGATTTTCGATTTATACATATTAATCTTCGCACGATGATGAAACTTTTTTTTATGAAAATCTAATTTTTTTCTTTTTGTTCTTTCGTTGTACATATAATGTCACTCTTAGATTTCCCTACATATATGCTAGACCCCCTTTTTACTGCTACCTCCTATACTCCTTTCTCCCTCTCATCCTCAGTCAATAGTCCTAGTTTTAGGACGTGTGGACAATAAGAAGGGTCGGCCCCTTCTTAATCTCGTGGTACGCGTGAAGAGGAGGTTTGTGCAGCAATTTAAGGAGTGTCTTCGGAACCCTTACCATGTGGATCACCACTAAAGAGGAGGACAATTGACATTCTTCATCCTCTTCTACATATCTGTAGGTTTTCAGGGATATACGATCTCCCTAGGTAACACACATCCCTTAACACGCGCGGTTTTTCAGTTTTACAGGTTTTTTAGTTTGAAAGTAACTCAACACAATATTATCTACCTTATCATAAATCGCGTTCCATGAAGATTGGCCCACCATATTCATTAATAATGGATCGCTATCATCTCTTTTTTTTGTGCAATGGATGTCACCGCTTAATCTTATGGCTCTTGTAGATCATCGGGTGACCCACCTAAGTACTCTTCAAATATCAAAGTCCAAAGCATATATATAGACTTCAAAAGGCTTCCCATAATATAACAAATTGAGTAACAATTCTTTTAACACAATAACCTTTATGTCTTAAAATATCACTTTATATTTGTCTGACCATTCCAAGGTTGCTCCTTTTTCAATAACTCTGTCAGTCGAGTTACGTGCTTTGAGTACCCAACTATAAAGTGCCAATAATAGTTGACAAAACCAAGGAAGAACCTTAGCTTTAATACTTTCTTTGGTGTTTGCCACTCTACCATAGCCTACACCTTTGATTTATCTATTCGAATATATCTATTCGAATAGAGCCTTAGCAAATTGGATACCCTAAGAATAAAATCTCTATTTGAGAAAATAACACTTCTCTCTTTTCACGAACAAAATATTCTCTCTAAGAATCTTAAAAATTATTTGAATGTGCTTAATATGCTCCTTGAGCACTTGGCTATAAACGACGATATCATCCAAGTATATGATCATAAATTTGTCCAGATACTCCTTAAACAGTTAGTTCATGAGAGCGCAGAATATGGTCAAAGCATTGGTTAAGCTAAAAAGATCATCAAACGCTCGAATGCTCCATACCTGGTAACAGAAGTAGTCTTTGTTCTACGCCTTTAGTTATGCTCACCTACTAGTAGCTTGAATAAGTTAATGATAAGCAAGATGGGATACTTGTTTTTTACCGTCATCTTGTTTAGGGTCTGATAATCGATGTATAATCAAATGCTCCATATTATTTCTTCTTGAAGAAGATTGAAGCTCTAAATGGTGCTTTAGAACTATATATGAGACCTTATAGTTCATCTAATTGCTTCATAATCTCTGCTAACTTTGGAGGGACCATGTGGTATGGTCTTGTTGGAGGCTTCATGCTCGACTCCAACTCGATACAATGATCCATGCCTTTGTGTAGCGATAGGGTTTTTGGTAACTCGGGTGGTATAACATTTGTGAACTTTTTCAAAATATTCACCACCACTGCAGGTTCATGAGTAGCCTCCACATCAAGTGACTCGCTTTACTATGGCCATAAAAGTTAATTCATCTGTGCACACCCTCTTCTTTAGTTGTAAAATTGATATTTATTATGGACCCTTAGTTCCTCCTCAAGAAACTAGAATTATGTTGGGGTCATTACCTCCCATCAGACATAGGGAGTTTATGAATGACAATGACACTAATTTTTTTATGTGCACAAACTCCATTATGAGAATCACTTGGAAGTAATCTAGCAACATCACCATCATGTTTGTGCTTTCCCTCCACATCTCAATCTTAATAGGAACCCCCTTTGTCAACCCAAAGATCTGCCTAGCCTTCGAGTTCATAGCCTTCATTTGACTTGGGCTTTTCTTTATGTTTAGCTCGAGTTACCTTGCTTCTCAATCGACAATGAAATTGTGGGTAGTGCTTGTGTCTACCATCTCATGGGTTGTTCGATCATTTGGCTTGATATCCATGTACATCAGCTCATTGCTCTCTATTTTTGTTACTTCATCTTCATGTACTCCCTCACTTGGCCCCGTAATGTATTCAATAAACATATTGTTGCCATCCAAAGTCCTTACAACTTATTGTCACTACTAGATTTTGAACTACTCAGACTAAGGGCGACGGCCTACCATTATTATTCGATTTGGGGGGATGGATTGATATTATCAATGCATTGAGTGCTTATTTTTGTGGGCACTCTCTCACCATGTGCAATAGCATCCATCAAGTTTTGAGCCTTTGCCTTCGAACTCGACCATTTGTGGGAACTCATTTTCTTTGGCTCGATTCAAAACTACTTCCCTCGAGAATGTTTAAATGAGTGGTTTTTCGAAGATTATGTCTTCTTCCCCTAATCTTATAAGGAAACAAAGTCGGTGAGTCTTTTCACAACTATAATTACCTCGACCACATTGATAATATTCCTTCGATGTAGTTTATATTGTGCCCATTATTTTAAGCTATCAAGGAAGGTGAACAGCTTGTTTTTCTCAGATACGTCTTATATGTTCAACATCAATACTGAAAACTACTATGTTATCCTAAATAGAAGTATATTAGCGGAGTTGTCTTAGTCTTCTTCTTGTGACAAACTTCATATTATCAAGTAAGAATTGAGTTCTCAACTTTCGCTTCAAGTCCTCCCATATGTCCACTCGATACTGACCTTATTGAATCTCTTCCCAACATGTTTGCCACCAAAGTTTTACATTCTCATTCATATACATGGTTGCTATCAAAACTTTGGTTTCATCATAATTAGGCCTCGTAGCTTAGAAGTACTATTCTATATCAAATAAAAAATTTTCGAGCTCCTTCACATCCCTAACACCCCCGTAATAATGTAATTCGGGCGCCCTCAAGTTTTGTGATGGAGTAACGCAGGTGTTACTCCCTCCCACATTGAGATCCATTGTAAGCAATGTAATCCTAGACATGAGTTTAGTCACAACTTCGTGTATATGTTGCATAGAGTCTTTGGTGTCTTTTATCAATCGATCTACTCGGGATTCAACTTGATTCGAGATTCTGCCTTATCTTGTAAGTTCTCTACCCTAAGAAGCATTCGTTGGTCTTAGTATAATTCTTTTATACTCGCTTTAAGAACATCATGGTAGGTTTTTGCAATTGTAAGTATCTTTTTATAATTTCTTTTCCCGATTGACGCTCTAGATTACGTTTCCTCTGCTCATAGAGAATAGCCAACTTTTCGCTAATTATTTTTTATGTCGTGATCCTCTTAAGCAGCTACAACAACTTAAGAACGAGTTTACATTTGCAACCCTCCTACGATTGCTTAGGGTAATGATCTGATTTGCCTTATCTTGCTCGATTCGTCATAGTGTTTTACCATAGCATGATTGTGAACTTTCACTATTTGCTCGAACTACTTATCTACTCTTATACCATAATGTCATAAACTTAGTCGGAATTGTTCAAGACATGAGATGTCTTTATACTTTTCATTTGCAAAAGGTTAACCTAGTTGTAACCTCACTCAAGTCCCAAATGACTTATAAAGGAGAAAAATAATTAGTTCAAAAAATGAGAGATAGACAGTCGCAACATCTAACAAAGATGACAACCTTATAAGCAATTCAACAAATATTTACCATACAAAAGAGAAAAAAGAGAAAGGTGAAAATAAGAACCGTAAAATGCAAATAAACAATCGTAAGTTCACAAACGACCGCTTATCAGGTGTCAAGCATGTTGGCAAGTTCTCATAAGTTTAACATACAAACTTGTGAATCAAACCAATATCCAACACTATCCCAGACCCTCGTCTAGCCCTATATAATCCAAGTGATTTTATAGTGCTAAGATGGTTGATATTTTACTTCCAAAAATAGAACTTGACACACAAAACTAGACTGTTCTAAGATAATTTTACTTATTTTGATGAGCAACACTATAATCCTACAAACTATTTTTGCTCATAATTTTTAAATAAAAACACATAAAAATAAAATAAAATATATTATCAAATATATATATATAACTAAATAAAAATAATAAATTTGATAAAATTATTACATGTGTGTAATGATTCTCCATGACACACTTCTCGTGACGAGAGCAGAGATGACAATTACGAAGGGAGATAACGAGAATAGAAGGTAACAATGACTAGTGAAATGTGACTATATATATATATATATATATATCTTTGTGTAAAAATTAATTAAAAATATTATTTGATAAAAACGGATAATAAATTTTTTTTTAAGATAAAAATGCCCCTATGAATTGACTAGAACCGACGCAAAGGCTTTTAGGCCCTTAGGCTCTCTAGGCTTTGATAGGTCCAACAAACCCTGGGATCCACATGCCACAATCTAAGAGGGACAAGAAATCCTGAACCTTGCGGGAGCTCGGACGCCAAAACCTACTAACGGTGATCAACACGTGGAGCTCCACGGCATGCATGCGTGCGAGCCTGCACGCAGTGCCACTTCTTTGTTAACCATACCGCATTCAATGGCATTTCCCCACCCCACCAAACACTTTCCTCAACCCCTTCAACACTGACACTCTTCTTGCCTTCTCCCTGCATCTCCTTCCACTCCAGCGCAAGATTGTGGATGATGAAGACGATGAGCGAGGAGGAGAGGAAGCAGAACAAGCAGGCAAGAGGCGTGACCGCGGTGGCGCTGGGCGGGGAGGAGGCCGCCGCGAGCGGGGGGGCCGACGGTGGCGACGGGAGGGCGGCGGAGACTCTGCTGCGAGTGACGCCCGTGGGGCTCTGCGTGGCGGCGCTGGTCATCATGCTCAAGAACGCGCAGGACAACGACTATGGCGCCATCTCCTACGCCGACCTCACCGCCTTCAAGTAAAGCCAGTCTCCCTCTCCTCTTCCTTCATTCCACGGCTGACGGCTGTAACATGCCTTGGTTTTCATGGCGTCCACGAACAGGTATTTGGTGTACGCCAATGGAGTTTGCGCGGCGTACTCCCTGTTCTCGGCGTTCTACGTCGCCGTGCCACGCCCCATGACGCTGTCCCGTTCGTGGACTCTCTTCTTCTTAGACCAGGCAAGCAGTCTAATCCCACTCTGTCAAGTACTCATCAACACGGAACCATTCTGTCTGTTGCAGAAAGCCTTTCAATATTCTTCTTAGTGTCTCTAATCCTGTTTATATCAACACCTCAAAGCTTTAAAGGGAATCAGAAATTAATTTCCAAGATTGCCTTAAAAGGAAAAGAAAAACAGAGGAAATGATATCTTACAGACGAACAACAAATTGAAGCATCAATTCTCCAATCTGAAAGTTCATCAGCTCCAATCTTGAAGATCGAAAAAAGAGTCTTCTGAATCATATGGATTCTTATTATTTTCTGGAGTCTACAATCAAGAAAAATAAAGCTATTAGGCTGCACATGAATCATAAAAATGAAGCATTCCTACTGCAAGTAGGCCAAGAAAGGAAAGGATAAAGACAAGCATGAGATGATCGAGTGAGAGATGAGATAATTGTCATGATCTAATCCAATAGATCAGCAACCTAATAACTTCCATAAGACGGATCTTAAACCATGTAATCCATCTAATCTTAAATACTAATTCAATCATCCATCTAGTCCTCAAAATATGTGTGTATTTACTTGCTAGATTCGTAGTCTGCACAGCTACTTCCAAGCTCTCACATGTGTTTCAAGGACTGCACGCTGCCTCCTTGTAACTGAGATGTTTTGTGGCAGGTGTTGACATACGCAATCCTGGCAGCCGGAACGATGTCGGCCGAGATAATGTACTTGGCACACTACGGGGACGTAAAGGTAACGTGGAGCAAAGAGTGCAATGTCTTCGGCAGCTTCTGCAAGAGGGCGACGACCTCTGTTGGCATCACCTTCGCGTCGGTGGCGTGTTATGTGCTGCTCTCCCTCGTCTCCTCTTACCGCCTCTTCAGCGCTTACGAGACCCCCATCCCTTTCATCAGCAGCAAGGGCCTGGAGATCGCGTCCTTCCCTCACTGAAGAGAGATCGCATCCCTGTCTGTAAGCAGACATCAGATAATAGTATGGCTTAGCAGTAGAGGAAAAGACACTGAAGAATCTACTGTGTGCACTAGCAACTCAGTTCTGCGAATAAAGTTAGTTCTTGTTCCTGCATGAAATAGTGATCTGCCCAGTTTGTCTTTGTTACAGATTCTAGAATCCTATCTGACTCTGTTGCAGAATTGTTTGTGTGATGATTATGACATGCTAAAAACCTTTGGCTCAACGAGGGGTAATTGGTCACCAATGTGACTAACAAATGATACAGTTCATTACAATTGAAAGCTAGAATCTTGCTGCATGGTAGGTTGTTACTATGGACAATTATTGATGCAAGAATTGATGTATTAGCCACTTAAAACAGTGGAACATCACATCTAAACTAAAGAAGAACAAGATTACATGAATTGTTTCAATGTGTAAATGCAAATTTGAGAAAAAGGAAAATGAAAAATAAGTTCCTTCTTGTCATCAAGAATTTGCACATGTAATAACTATGTGAACCTTTATATGCTCCAAATAGAAAACAATGGGATAAATAGTTAGATAAAAGGTTTGGAAAACTCATCAACTATTTGTTTTTGTACTAAAACTACCTTATAATTTAAAGAAGCTTTCAAGTAGTTTATTAATCGTATAGATGAAAACAAGCAAATAACTCATGTTAAACAAGGGAGATTAATGAAATACATAGAACTAAAGAAAAGGATTTAAATTGTTTTAAGATTAAATGGAGATGGCAAAATGAAAGAACAAAGATTAATCCTAATACATGTTGGTCATTCAGCCCTACACCATAAGTGGACCGACAATTCTTACCAACTCAAACTTCTACAGTCAATAGCATTTATATCATTTCTTCCATATCTGAGGTAGACTTGTGAAAAAGAAAATTTGTTCGTAGAGCAAATATGGAGAAAACTACTCTTTTAGAAGTAACATAAAAATAGGGAAAGGAAGGCCAAACTTTAGGATCAGGGAATATGATGAACTACTCACTATCCATCATAAGCAACAGTGTTGGTCCGTTGATATATTTAAAGTAATACTACGAACTATTTCTTTCTATCCTTTAGGAACTAATGCTGTAGCAGTATGTGTTTTGGTTGCTGAAGTAATGCCATGAAAGGCACTTCTCATTGTCCATCAAACAGCAATGCTGGTTGCTGATATATCTGAAATAAAGGGTGATGACTGTATCAATAAGCATTTTGGTTAATGATATTTCAGCTACCTATCACAGGAAATGAACCATTATTGCTAATTATACATGGATGTCAGATTTCACAAGAAGCTGATGAGTAAATAGACAATTAGCAATTCAAAAACCAGTATACAGACAGCAAACTGAAACAGAAACCTCACTGATACCACTGTTCATTGCAATTGAAAGAGACAGAATGGAAATAAAGCCAATGGTAAACAGGAAAAAAACATTGAACACAGTCTTGCAACAATGCGAGATGTCCTATTTAAGCTCAGCAAATGGAAAAAGAAGATAGATAGTACTGCCTCTTGCTAACCAAGTAATTATGGGGTCCAGGAAAAGAATCAGAAAAGGATGGAATTGGCTTAACAACTTTTTGCATCAATCAACTGTGATTTCAGACAGGCAAGGCAACAAAGTGATACATGGGAAAGTGACAGCCAACAGTTACCAGTATTTCATTGATGAGAACTTTACTACCGGCTCTTTATCAGAAGTCAGCGGACAAAGCTGGTCCCTTATCCTACTCTACCCTTCCAGTGATTTCATTGTTCCTTCAAGATAGCAACTGGCATATGGACCACCTATTGTCCTCTTCTCAGTTCCCTCAACACAGGGAAAAAGAGCAATCTACACTGGAAAATAAATGTGCTGGCTGGCTAAACTTGCTTTCTCTGAAGGGAAGAAGATGACCTAAACTTAAGACCAAGCACAGTGGTGGCGTTAGCTTCCCACACGATCTCTATCTTATGCATTCAAGTCTATTTCTGACATGAGAGGTTGTTGCATCATCAATTCAGAAGTATGGCTGAGTGGCCCTTGTAAACCTACTTCAGACGTTGGGAACAATGCATAATGGTATCTATGAATTAAAACAAGATTAAGAGATCTAGCAAATTTTCTGGTACAGCTGTTATAAATTGACGAAGTTGATGTGACAAACCTGCGTGTCACATCATCGAAGGATGCTCAAAACTTTCATTAAGAAGCAAATTATCAAATATTGAGGATGCAGATGGATGAATGATGATGTTGTCCATTCTGTAGGTTCTTGTTTATCCATCGGCCATCTGCCATAGGCTAATCAGCATTGAAGCAAGAGTACTTGTTCTTGTTCATTCTTCCCTACTTTCCTCTTATTGATCCCATCATTCCTTAGATTAGTGACTTATTACATTGACCCAGCTATCGTACCACTTTAGTTTCATCAACTCAAAGGGACAAGAACAGTGGATGTTAGAAATTTAGATGTACCTAGCTTTGCCTGTAAATATAAAGACATGTTCCTTACATAAAATCAAGCATAATTGCTGCTAATAAAGTTCAAAAAAAAAAAAAAAATCTCTCCCTTTCTCACTTGAAGGGCATTGCATCAACCTAAAAGCATGTATGGCATCAAGATCATTAGGTTGTACATTGGCACTACAAGAATCTGTAGGGTCCTGTTATGAGCCTCTTTCTGATGAAAGGAAAAATATATCAATCTACACCAGTATATAATGGACATATAACCATATATGCCCATGTAAAAGCAACAGAACAAGCAAAATTACTAGTAGAATGTCAAGATCATTAATGTTGTGAAGAAATTAAGATGTATAAAACCTAGCCATAGAATCAGTGATGGAAAATTGGAAATAATTTGAGTAAAGCTGCAAGAGAGGAAGACTTAGAGCATATAGTTTGGTTGGTTCAGCCATTCTGAAGGTTCTATTATTTTAGTCATCACCAACTCATCTTTCATGGGCTAAAAAGGACAAAACTAGTATATGAGGCTCCCTTGATAAAGGATCTATGGGTCAATGTATGCAGCCATGCCCAGTGCTGAGATGGTTTTCATGGGTTCATTAGTCTAAAAAACAACAGTTCAGATCCTTTGGTTGAAACCTAAACATTATTACCCACACTAAACCTATCCATCTCTGTAGATGAGTGGAAGCATGAAGCAAAAATTGGCATGGATAAGGATATTTTATTAATTTAAAGTGAGTACAAGGTAAGTATGTGGCTTAAATTTTGGGAATTTACAGATGTTGAATTTTGTTATTTTTATTTTTTTAATATGTAAATATTAAGAGAAAGGAAAAGGAAATACGAAGAACAATAAATCGAAAAATTGATTTAAACTGACATGTAAAGGCTTCTCAGTGGATTTTTGTGGAGAAGATCTTGAAAAGGACATTTGTGAAGGGACTCTTGAGAAGAGTCACCAATGTGACAAGTAAAAGTCGGTTTAAGCACAAAAGGTCCCTCATTTTCAATCTTCAATATTGCCTTGTCCACAATTCTCCTACCTGTTGCAAAAGAAAGCATACATAACGAGATAAAAATAGCCAAAATCATAATGGACAAAATTTTGATTGGAGATTTAGGTGCAAAAGCAAGATCTATAAGAATCATGTAACACAAATATCACATGCTGAATGCTTTGGGAGAACTATGAAAAATTCTTTGGTTAGAGACTACATAAGTGATTGTTGCCTTTAACATTTATGATTGCTAATAATCTCGCACACTAATGCTCGCGAAAACAATTGTCCAAATCAAAACAAAAATTATATGCCAATGTTTAGACATGTAGCAATCTATTAATATGCGATGAACACAAGAGAATAAAGATAATCATTCATGGTAAGATTCTGTATAGTGAGATGAAATAATGTGGAGTCTAGACATTACCCTTAATTTGAGTTCAACCCTCGCAAAGGATTCACGCAAGGATTCAGAGATTCAGGAACAAAGGCCTGTTTTTGTTATTCAGAGATTCAAGAGCTCCTCCTCAGCAATTTTCCCTTTCCTCATCATCAAATCGCTTCTAACACCCAAAGCCTGCACTGTTAGAACATCAACAGGATGCGAAGAAGAGTACGACCGAAAGATTCAAAGAAGATACTTGGGAATCGAGGACAACAAGTAAAGACTACATCTTGCGGACCAAGGATATTTAAGCAAGTCATGAATTAAGGAACAGAAAAGAACAAGAAACCGTTTTGAAGTCTTCGGCAAAATCAGTATGGGTTTCAATCTCGAGAAGGGCGGGCCTCTCTCGCATGGCCCATCTCATGCCCTTCGGCCGCGGCGGAGAGGCGACGTTTTCCCAATCTACCAACTCTTCGATCCAACAGGATGGGAATGGGAAGCCACACTTTGTCTCCTCGCGGGCGAGTGCGAATCCCGATGCAAAGCATTAGGCGCCGATCTCGAGGACGGAGAGAGGCACCGAAGGGACGCGGAGGCGGGTGACGGCCGAGCAGGGTAGTAGATCCGATATCGCTATCGGTGGGTGGGGGAGGGGCTAACTTCGCTGACGGATCGGGTTTGGATATAACATTTGGATCCGAAATGTTATTCCTTTGACAATGGAAAACCATAGTGCTAAATTGAGTCAGGTTTGATGTGTTTATATCTCCTGACCACATGCCACCTCAGTAGCAAGTATGGCAAAGGCGCTGCATGGACCAACACTAGTCATCATCATAACACCATGACATGAATGTTTACACGTGATGTGAATTGATGTCTTCCAAGAACAGATGGGTGGGGCGCAGCCACCAGATGCACAAGTGGACATGATTAAGGCATGGGATTCACATGCCCTAAAACTCCAAGGAGGCCCCACCTCATCCATCCAAGCAGGTGAAATATTAAATTAATTTTTATTATTAAATAAAAAATAGATTTAAGAATATAAGTTTAATTATGATTCACATTTTAGTGGGAATGAAAAATAGGGATCAACATAAAACAAACTAAAAGATTACCATTTTATCAAAAAAAAAAAAAAAACTCATTCCGAATACTATTTTTTTTTTATCAAAATGGTATTATTCTCTATATTTGTTTTTACCTTGGGTGATTTTTTTTTCAATTTGAATGAAAATATCTTCAAAAAAATCCTTAATTTTATAATTAATAATCATAATATTTTTAAAAAATAAAAAACTAATATGAATCATCTTAGAAAAATATTCTAATGATTCTAAAATGATTAGTATTATTTTTTATTTTTTTAGAATATTATTGATAATTAATTATTAACTTTTTTGAATAGCATATGTGATCAGATTATTTTAGTAAAGACTGAGGATATTCTCATCCAAGTTGTAAAAAAAGATGTTTCCAAGAAAACATGAATATGAGGAGTGCCTTTACATAAAAAGCTAATATTAAAAAAATTTCTGATAAAACATTCCTAAAAGATTGTTTGAGACATTACAAATTATTATGACCACCAATAAGAGTTCTCAAAATTTTAATGTCTTAATCTTCCTCTCTCTATCATCCCTTCTTTGTAATTTATTGGAGTTCATCACCCTTTCCTATAAATTTCCATAATCTTCCAACTTCTAAAACTTTCTCAGCCATGGAGGAGGCATTCATTGGGGTGATTCAAGGTGAGGCAGAAGAGTAATGTTTTGGTTTCCCAAAGTGTTTCCTGCTGTTGAATAGTGAAAAGAGAATCTGAGTTGACACCACAAGAATTTGAAATGATGAAGAAGGAGAATTATGTCACTAAAAGATAAAGAAGTTCTATCTTTGTTCATATTGATCACTTTTGTGGGGAGAAACTTTGACATCAAAATAATAAATTTTAAAAACAATAACAAAAATATCTATTAAAAATTAATGGGCACAAAAGGTTGAGGTGATTTGATACTCTTTTTTTTTTCTATATGTAGGGAGAATAAAAATATAAAAAGAAGAAAATTTTCTCTTCAATTAATCCAAATCCAAACTCTAAATCTCTTGTAATTTTTTTTAATTCACCTATCTGGATTTATTAGAGAAAATCTTAGAGCACATAAAATATATTTCTTTCTTGATTCTTTTCCTCAAACAGAAGTAAGTCTCCATGGACATGAATACCTTATCTTCCAAGTAATTTGTCATTGTTATCATTAATTTATTGAGGAAGATCATAAAAGGTGACAAGAGATGCACCCTTAATCTCTCATTAACAATCAAAATAAAAAGAAGTTAATTAATCTAATTTGATATAACTCATAATTGAATATATTTTAAACATTAAATTGAAGCCATATCCAATTTCTTGAGTCAGTATATTAAGGGAAGTGATGAATGCATACTCTCATAGTTGCTTCTATTAGAGGATATATATATCTTATTGTCACCATCGTATCCAAATTTATTGTGTAAATAAAAAAGCTTTGTTTTGTGGACACACTTTGTTCATCTCCCAAAGTCCTCAGCTCAAGAATGGACCATGATGTTTTCTTTTACTCTAATTCCCTTCAAATGATTTAAGATGGTTTATAAAGATAGACATGAACATCATCTTGTCAGTTTTGTCAGCGTCTATCACTCCAATATTCTCTGAAGAAGTAATTCACCTTCCTATGATTCCACTCAATTTCTCTTTTTCCCTAAGAAAAAGGAATGGTCCACAACTCTTCTCTCTCTCTCTCTCTCTCAACGTGTAAAATGAGGATGAAGACCGGAAGAATGACCGGCATTGATTGAAACAATCCCACTGGTACCTGTCCACAACAATTAGGTTTGCATTTGCACGCCACTTCCTCCCAAGCCTTGACAAATAGGCACATATGATGGATCACTTTGATGCACGGATCGAAGCTGAGAGAGAGGAGATGAAGAAGAACTCGGCTGGCCACAGGTACAATAGACTTCTTACGTTCTTGTGTTTGTTTCTTTCTTCTTGCCAACAATCTTATGGAGTCCGCCAAAGAAAACAACGAGGAGTCTTACTTGGTTTCTCATTTCTGTTTTCTTCTTCTTCTTCTTCTCTCATCAAGTTGTTGTTTTTCCATACTGTCTTTTTTTTATTTTGTTCTTGAAAAGCTGATCGTATCATTTTGTGTTTACACATCTTGATTTTATTATATTTTTATGAAATTATCTCAAGTTAATTTTAGATTTTAGATTTTGTTTTCATAGAACACACATGCATAGCTCAAACTGATGCCACTATCTCTTGAATCAATTTGTCAAGAAATATGATTAAAAAAAATACTCAACAAATTGGCTAACAAATTTTGATCATTCAAAGGAGTATGATAATTTTTGTTTTCTTTTCAAGATAGATATTTTAATTTTCTTTGATAAGGAAAGGAGATGATTGTATTCAATTGAAATAGTAATATAATTTTTTTTTTGGAAAGTAGAGTAAGATAAAAAAAAAAGGATTGAAAGAAACTCAAATACCAATAACATCATTTGATTAATGAATAAAAATATTTTGTGTTTGTTTATTGGGATTAGTTAGTTCCCTTTAACATCCTAATCATGATATTTTCTAAAGTTACGTTGAGATCTTTATACTTGATTTTTAATCTTCTAAAATTATTATTTTTAACTTTGTATAAATCTCAATATTTAATTTTTGAATGTGTAAAGATTGAAATATTAAAAATAACTAATTACATGAGGTAAATCTATAATTGGTCCCCTAATTAAAAAATTTTATTTGTATTCTTTATAAACTAATATTTTAATTTGTACTTTCCTATTTAAAACGATGACTATTCGTATTATCATAGATAGATAGATATATAGATAGATAGATGATAGAAATGAAATATAAAGAAGAAGATTACATTGATTGAAATAATACATAATACTTCATATTTATATATGTTTGGAAGGGAGAATTTTCCTCAGCATAGAGGATTTTCCTTAACATATTTATAATATCTCATGTAGTTGAGGAAATCTTGATTGTTGTTGAGGTTGTTATTGCGAGAGATTTATCAATAGATATAAATACATGTGCTCATGCTATTGTTTTCTTTGAGGAGCTTGAGGGTGCCAATGGCGAAGCTCAGAGCCTATAACGCCATTCCCCGAGATAAGGTTTCAGCCTCTTAATCTTCATCTCTTTATTTGATGCATCTCCCTCCCATGCCTCATATAATGCTGGCCTCGATGACCGCTTGAACTGAGTCATTTGGCTTGGCGCGCACTGAAGCAGGCACGGGCGATACTACTCATCGCGGCCGCCGCGACCAAAACGCCCGCTATCGTTGGCCCCAGTGCCGCTACGGCCGCCGCCTTGCTCGGGCCGCTGCTGACGAGATCGTTGTCGCTTCAAAGCTCGACGGCGGGAGAGCCACCGCAGGTCGAGCTGCAACCTGGTGAGGCCACCCACTTCCTTAGCTTGCTTCTGGTAATATATTGTTCCCTGCCAACTTGTGATGGCTTGTTGGGAACTCAAAGGGATGTCCTTCTTTTGTTTGGCCTGCACGCAGAACTGCCCATGGCGAGGCGGAAATCGCTGCAGCGCTTCCTCGAGAAGCGCCGGAACCGGTGAGCCTCCTGTTTCACCATGGCTTCTTCTTCGAAATCATGACTTAAAACACTATTCATGATGAGGACGCTAACGCTTCATTAACCATTATGAGTCGAAAGACTAAATTACTGTGACTTCGACACACAATTCATCTTTCTACCAACTGCTCTCTGTGCAGGTTGGTGAGCGCAGCTCCATATGCTTCAGCAAAGTCATTAGACATGGAAGGTGACTCTGAGAGGCGCCCTCAACTCAACTCAGCTAGCCTGCTTGCTATGACGGCCAAATCCACAGGCAACTGAGTCAATGGATCATCCACTGTTATCAGAAACAATATTATGACGCTTTAGATGAACCATTATGGACTATGGGTATCACTGTTATGATGAGCTTGCAGTATCCAGAAACATGCTAATATATTGCTCCTGTCAAATGCTGTAAATGGCAGATGGTATTGTAGTATCAATCTCTCTGATGCAGAATTCTAGGAAGTATTGATTACTGCTTAGTAAACTTTATGAAGTATTGAAATCCAACAATATAAAAATTACATTTGAGATCTATATATTTATGAGAATGATATGTATAATCTCATCGCTTCAATGAAACTATTCTCTCTTTCTTTTCATGTACAGATATTTTAATGTTTTATAAGTATATATATCCTAATATATTTTTTGAAACAGTAAAGATCGAGATGCTAGATGTAACTAATTATAAAAGGCAATAGATAATTATTTTTATTAAAAAATAAAGTTAATTAGTTATTTTCGTTGGAATATGTGATAATTGTGATTTGCTTAAATATAAAAATAAGGAGAAAGCTTGAGGAGAGAAGACTCTTCTCTATCATACTCTTAACTTGTCACTCTTAAATATAATTATTTAAGAGAGTGAATAGGTTATGAAAACTTTGTGAATTAATAGGTTACAGTTTCAAACATATAATATATTATTGTATAAGTTGCTTGTTGAGGATTAAAATCTTACATTCTCACTAATGTTAACTTATGGCATTGTGGTCTTGTCCACTTCCAACTTCTGCTTGGTTGGGATGTCACAATGTATGTCCCAATATTGGAACCTAAATGAGTCTCTGAAGTCATGAATTGTTTTTATATATCATCAATTTTTAATTTTATTTCTGAGTTTTTTTTAGATATATCTAAAGCTAAACTAGCAATCTGCAACACACTTCTTGATCCAAGTGTGAATTTAAATGCACTACAGAATCTGAAACCCATCTTCAAATTCTCATACTGGATCTGGATCTTCAACTGCAACTGAGAGGTTGGATCCTCTCTCATCCCTGTTTCCAGTCATTGCACCATCGGCAATGGTTTAAAAGGGATCCAAACTTAATGTAGACAACAGAGAGATCCAAACTTTGATTTAAATGGCCACCTAATTTATTGAATGACATTAATATTGACTGTAAATGTTCAACACAGGCAATGGAACTCATTACATAGAGTTATTGTTAATCCCATTGCTAAGTAGTTCACATAAATATCAGCAGCAGTAGTTGTATATGATACATGAAGCCTCTTTGGTCCATCTCAAAACCACGAGAGCTGATACAAAAAAGAAGGAAAAGAGCAGTAGATCATCCAATTGGGCCTTCTCAAGACTGCAATCACTAGCAACACCAGCCATGATGCATCCAGTCCTCCCCACACTGCTGATGGTGCAGCTAAACCCAGTCCCATGAACTGTGCAACTGGAAAAAAAGAAAGAGAATGACCATGGAATGGACAAAAAAGATGAAGAAGAAGGAGGAGGTGGTGGTGGAACAGAAGAGGAAGAAGAAGAAGGAGATTCAAAAACCATGCCTAAAGACCATGGTGCAAAACATGTTCAAAGAAGAAGAAGAAGAAGAAGAGGAAGTAGTAGCATCTGGTGGTGTCCAGTAGATATAACCAGGGCCAAGAGCAGCAGTAGTGGAAGATAGCAAAACAATGGATGCTACACTGCATGGGGACTGCAGGCTGCGCCATGCAAGTCCCCAGCTTTTAGTTCAGTCATCTCCATGGATATACCAGCAGAGCAGCATGGTGGCGCAGCGGCGCAAGATGTAGATCCTGGCCCGCTGCTCCTTCACGAGCGCCGCGCACCTGCCGGTGATTCCCCTCCTCGCCTTCCTCGGCCGGGCAACGGCGCACTTCCTGCTCTCAGCCATGGCTGATACAGACATGTGAGTGAGACACTGACACCGTTGTTCCTCTCTCTCTCTCTCTCTCTCTCTCTCTCTCTCTATACGATGAGGCTTAGGCCATGGCCGCAGGCACAAAAGTGACCCCGAGACCTCATCCTGCACAGATCCCCCATGGGCATTTATACGAAGTCAAACCGGATGCATGGGGGGATTCATTCAGGTAATGAAACGTGACGAAGCAGAAGGGGGGGTGAACATGGTCAGCCTGGTAACGTGGGGAGCTCAGTGTTGAATGGAGACATGGTGATGTGATTAAACTAGACTGGTGGTGTTCAGAGTGGGGCTTCTTTTTCTTCTCAGGATGAGTGTAGAGAGGCTTATCCTTGATATTAAAGTGGGGAAGGTAGCTTGAAAGGTGGAAAGATGCCGACGCAAGACGAAGCAACTTGGTACGTGAGGGGGACAAGTCTGCCGGTGGTTGACTCTAGTTTGGGTGGCACAGTTTGGTGGTATTCCCTTGCATCAGTCCCAAGCAAAGTAATACTTGGTTTTCTATATGATACGATTCATCTTCATCTACTGTTCCGATATGTGACATCCCAACACAGTGCTTGAGATTGGTTTTGGAAGCATCTAAAGATTTCATATGCGTATAAATATTAACATTATCATTCAAGAACATGAAACAAATAGGAGACATGTGGTGATGTAGCCAAGGATTATTATTATTATTATTATTATTTTCTCTCGACTTCTGCTGATTTGATGAAATAAAATAATCACACTTATTGATCATAAATTCATGGTTTATCTTGAATTGATGGTTCTTTTTCTAGACTATCTATCAGTGGGCAGCCCCTGAAGCTTTGTACTGTCATTCATGGTGAGTATTATAATCTCATTGTAGAGATGTGGATTCAGCAAAGCATGCATACAGATTGAATTCCACTGGATCCCACCAATCATAGCCATTAATTTAATAAGACTCATACATATAATGCATATTTAATCAAGCTGTCCTTTGCACTTAAAAGAATGGAGAGCAATAAGAGACCAATTCACTGAAGCCTTTGGTACTAGGGTCCAAAGGGGAAGAACAGATGAGAGTCATTGACCCTGTGAGATACACACATGTATATTGAGATCACCTAAAGAGTTGGAAGATTTGGAGCAGATGATCTAATTGGATCTGCCACCTGTAGATTTATTTCTACAGCTCATCCACACTTTCCACATGTCTGGCGATGGATTAATCAACTGTGGACAACAACATCTTCCAAGGATTGTAGTAGAAACTCTTGAGATTGAGATGTTCCTCAGCAGGCTGACTTCACATCCAATTTATATTCCCTCGCCCACAGTTGTATCAACTTGTCCCTCCATTTGGCTGATTGATCTAAACAATCTTTCTTGTTTTCCTAACTATTCTTCTCATTTATGGGTTGTTGATAAATATATATATTTATATATATATTAGGCTGAAGTAATTTTCAATTTGATTTCCACCTTCTTTAATGATGGTGACATTTTAGTGATGATTCTTTTAGACATCCTACCAACATCTCAATCAATACATAGCACATGAATCATATTGTTTCAACAATCATACGGCGCATTTATTGTGTAGGACATTTAAATAGTAAAAAAATGAGCTAACTACATATTATGTCTTATGTTTAGATCCTATTAATACTATAAATTCTATACTTAAAAAATTTATATTAGGATCCTATCATTTTAAAAGTAAAATAAATAACTCAATTCGTGTTAATATCGTCTGCCGATAAAAAATATAACATGTGATATCACATAATAGATAAAAAATATAATTATAATATTTTTTATTTTATATTTTTATCGATAAAATCATAAACGAAAAGAATATTAAAATTATCTTTTTGATTATTACTTTTATATCGATCAAGCACATGATGTGATACGATGTTGTTAGGATAAATAAAATTATATTTTTATTTATTTATTTTTATAATTATAAATATCATAATATAAAATTTTAAAATATAAAAATTATGATGTTAATAAGATTTAATTATAAAAAAATAATATGTAATTAGTCTTAGAAATACCTAATGATCCACAAACAATTGTTCATGAATCACCATTAACAAAATGATGAATCAAACATGCCTTTCTTTTTCGGTGAAAACAAGAAGAAAACAATTCATGACTGCTAATCGATTCTGCGAGCACACATGCCAACTTTACATATTACATTTACCAAAGTAATCAACATCTCATCATTAGTTCTCTAATCGATCCATTCTCTTAAGAAGTGAAAACCTCCATGTTGACTTCATTTGAAGATAATAATGAAGGAGCTCAAACTGCATCCTACGTATTTCTTCCAAGTTCATGATTGAATAGAAGCTATTCATGGTCAAACAGCAATCTACTTACTGGTCGTCATGCATTCACAGAGAGAGAGAGAGAGCGTTACCGGTAATTCTCATGAGCCAGAGACTGAAGCAGAGGTCTATTAGAGAACTCCTAATCACAGTAATCTGCAGGTAAACCTCATCTAAATCTAACGAAGCAGCATTGAACCCCTGCAGTTCCACACTCCTGCTCACGGAAACTGCTAGTTTTTGAAGGTCCAGATCCCGTGTCCTCTTAAATCCATCAAGCACGGTTTTGAAGTGGTACAATAGCGTCGGACCCACGGTCAATACGTGGATCCCACGAGTTCCGACCAATGGAAAGCTCTTCTATAGCGTTTGAAGCGGCCCGGAGAGGGTCCAGGCCCCTCGGCACGAAACCCGTCTTCTTTCCAGGGAACGTGGCTTTTATTTGATATGCTTGGCCTTGTGGGTTCCATGGGAAATGCCGTGGCTCCCGCATTCGACGGCTAATTGGAAAATTCTTTTATTAGCGTTGGTGATTCGGCTAGGACAGCCGATCCGGACCATCTCTTCTCTTCAAGCTCCCGTCGAAGTTATCGAAGCTGTTGGCCAAGCAAGGGCGGATGAAACAACACCAAAAGCAGATCTTTCCTGGCCCCCCCCTCTCCTGTTTC
Organism: Musa acuminata AAA Group; assembly: GCF_036884655.1. NCBI lineage: Eukaryota > Viridiplantae > Streptophyta > Magnoliopsida > Zingiberales > Musaceae > Musa > Musa acuminata. The sequence continues at coordinate 43,319,498 of NC_088331.1, forward strand.
ATCGTCTCGTCTCCCCCTCTTTATCTTCCCCTCGCCGCGTGGTCCTTCGCATCTACAGTTCCGTTCCCTCCTCTGTGATCGTCGGATATCCCCTCCTTCCTCCGGTCTCCCCCTTCGCTCCACAGTCGATTTGCTGAATGGCCAACGCGCTGGGGATCGTCTCGCCGTCCGTGCACTGCTTCCGGCGGAGGAATCGGGCTCCTCTGGGGCTGGACGGATCCGAGAAGAAGACGGCGCTCATCTGCTTGGCCGCCGCCGATGGCGGCGTCGAGGGCCGCGTCCTCGACTCTACCTCATCAAGGTCTTGCCGTCCGAGGTACGCCTTCGTCTTAGCCCGTTCTTGTTTTAATGCTTGTGGATGATTGCGATTTGGGTTGAGTTTCTACTTGATGGGGTTTATCTTTCGGAGGTACGCGAAAAATTGCTTCATTTTTGGTGAGAGAGCATAAAGATTTATAGTTTTGCAAAATAATTTTCTTTGATCGAATTGATGCCGAATAATGTTCATCTCAAGATGTTCTAGAAGGATCAGACATCAATATAGGGATCTTCATGAGGCAGAATGGTTCTAAGTAGGCAACAATGACACAGGTAGTACCACTAGACGAACCTAGTTGTTCATCGATTGCACTCTAGTTAAAAAGAAAATTGATTATGCTGAAATAGGTTTGCCAGGAAAGCAGCAACAAGTACTATGGAGAACCGCCTTAGCTAGGAGGAAGTAGCCAGGCGGCCAAACTCCTTCAGAGAAGGCTTTATGGAAGGTCTGAGTGTATTAATGGGTGATTCACCAACTTACGGTTTGTGCTTGTGGAATGTTTACCAAATTTTCAAGCTTGATATCAAAGTGTTGTCTTGAACCTTATTAGCTACTCCCGTTTGAGTATGAATTGCCAAATAGTGTCATGGAAACGAGATAATGTAGCTTAGTGAAAGATTAGGGCTCCACGAATAGTCGGCAGAAGCAACCTGGTGATTCTTGAAAGGTGACTAAAAGGAAAGCATGACCTCCTGACAGCATAAAAAGAGACTCCCAAGATAGGTTGATCCACCCTTATTGTGGATGACTTAAGAAGAAGGATCAATCATCTTATTTCACTTTATGGTCTCACTTGTGGTTAATATGACTGGAAAAGAAAATATACTATCTACTTTTGCATGAAACTCTCTCTTACCTTACTATTGCTAGTAATTATCTTACTTTGGTCTAATACATTTTTTTTTGGGAACATGGTCTTCAGATCCTCTCTGTTTCACAATATTGTTGGATTTACTTCAGAATTATTATTATTTTATTTACTTCAGTATACATTATTTTCGTTAAGGTCAAGTATTACTTGTTTTTGTGCATGACCTCAATGCATTGTGCACATACACACTGACTTTTGTGTTTTTGTTAATTAGGGGTTTACTTTTCTCTGGTGCCCTAATTTTATCTTCCATAAATATCTTTTGAAACAAAAGAGTATTTTTATGAGTAATTGAATATGCATTGAAAACTATGGATCCATGGCAGTCGAACATGCTTTTCAAAACCATATATCCATTCTAAGAAAGGAAAATTTGCAGAGTTGTTGGCATGGGCTCCAAACTTGTTGGATGTGGATCAGCTGTCCCGAAGCTTCTTATTTCCAATGATGACCTTGCACAAATTGTTGAAACCTCAGATGAATGGATTTCTGTTCGGACAGGGATTCGTAACAGACGAGTTCTTTCAGGTATTGGGATATGCAGTCTTTTCTATCACTGTCAATGATTTTGTTTGTTACATGTTCATATGCAGTCTTTTCTATCTGTACAAAGAGTATTGGGATTGTCAACAATGATTAGTCTCAAGAAAAAAAAAAATAGTAGTAAAAGCTGAAATGGAGAAGAAATTTTGCTTAAGACTTCTACAGGTCCCATATTGCTTCTCCAATAAGCATGTTTTTCTTTCTTCTTCAGAGGGCAGCCAAAGGCCAATCTTCCTCATGTAAGCAAGCTATTATGATTTGCATGATTCTATTTGTCTAAGTTCTCCAAAAGAAAGTCCATTTTAATAGTTTGGAGGAGAGCTTTTATGCAGCTAACATAAAATAAACGGTCAGGATGAACAAAATCAAACAGTTAAAGGGCGATTGCTGAATGTAACTTGACACTGCAGAGCTTGCCACTTGAAAGTTTTGAAGTGTTTCACTAATGACTCTTAACTTATGGTTCATGTCAGGTAACTGAAACTATAGGTTACATGAGTTTTAGTGTTAGAATGTCAAATGAAATAGCAAAATTTAATCTTTAATTTTCTTTGTAGATCCCACAAATTGCATCACTATCAGTGTATATGATTATGAAAATTTTGCAGAAAATGAAACATTGGGTGGCTTGGCTGTAGCTGCAGCAAAAGGGGCTCTTCAAATGGCTCATGTAGAAGCTGAAGAAGTTGATCTTGTCATAATGTGCACATCCACACCGGATGATCTCTTTGGATGTGGTGCCCAGGTTTGCTGAATATTGTTTCTGAATGATTGTCCCAATATTTGTCATCTCTCTTAGATGAGAATTGGATTTAAACTGTTTGTCTTGGATCAAGTTCTTAAAAAATTGCATACTTTTGGAGACTTAATTTTAGATGGAAATGCCACATACTCTTTTGAATCATGCAACTCTCAATGTCACTGCATGTGTGGCCTCGGGTATCAGACTCCTTATTTGTTGTAATCTAATATAGTTTTAATTAAGTGTTGAAAGTTCTAGCTGCTACTGTGTTTTTTGTGTCCTGCTTTTACTATGGGAAGACAGAGATAATAAAATATCTGATTTCGTTACTTCTGTCTTGAGGCGATCTATAAACTGATTAGATTGTTGGAAAGTTGTGCTTTCTTGACTTTTTAACTCGTGTGGAACTCGCTTGTGCTTATACTTGTGAAATGTTCGCTGGTGCGTTTTTTTTTTTTTTTTTTGCTTTGATGAATTCATCTTGTATATCCAAAATTCATTCAGTAATTTTCATCTTTCATCTCTTTTCTTGAGTAGTTTGGAAAAGTTTATTAATTTTGTTCCATCTTGAATGCTTATCTTGGTTAGTTACTTTATCAATTCTAATGCAAGGCTTTTGTCATCAGGCTGCAATATTCGGTTTAGCTCATCAAGTTATGAATATTAATATTGATTTTTCCTTATGTTTCTGCAGATATATGTTTAGAAACTTCCTTTTTGTATATTGTTCAGGTTCAAAGAGACTTGGGATGCAAAAACGCATGGGCCTTTGACATAACAGCTGCTTGTAGTGGATTTGTTGTAGGACTCATTACTGCTACTCGATTTATTAAAGGTATAGTTATTATTTATACCAAATTGTGGTTGTCGGCATTTTTATAGTTTATGGGACGACTTATGCTACTTCAACTGCAGGTGGTGGGTTTCAGAATATCCTGGTAGTTGGTGGAGATGTCCTTTCACGCTATGTGGACTGGACAGATAGAGGCACATGCATACTTTTTGGAGATGCTGCTGGTGCAGTGTTGGTCCAGGTAGTGTTTTAAACTTTTGATGGATGGCCTAATTCAACATATTGCATTATGCTCCCAGTGGAATATTACTTAAAAGAATAAGAATTCCACTACTTGTAAATTGACATTATCACACAAACTTCACACTGCTTAGGGATGAACTTGGAACGGTTACACCGTAAAAGTACTCCTTTCCACATTATATGCAAGTGCTGCTAAAAAAAGGTTGATTTTGTAATTTGTGGTAATAAGATTAGGATAATAGTTTGCAAGTGTCCTCTAGGGTGTGCAAGTTGACATTAACATAATTACAATATCAATAGTAGCTGAAAGTTTCCTTCTGTGCTCCTTTGATTTCTTTGAATGCTTGGTAAATCTTTGGATTTTCATTATTTCAAAAACATGCTATAAAAGTGGCATAAATGGTAATTGCAGTCTGTAACATGCACCCAATGTATGATTCTCTACCATATGGATGACGTAAGTGATCAATCTGTAAATATTTCTGCAGAATGCTACTTGCACGGAAGTCTCCATGTAGAATTTATCTGGAACTAAAGTCTGACACTTTGTTGATCTTAATATTGGCCATATAATGTGCTGTATGATTACTAAATGGAACACAACTATTTATAGTGAGTTCGAACTCTTTCTTCTTGTTTGCAATTCTCTGTTTTGTTGCAGAATCACCAAATTATGCCTGATATACAATTATATCAATAAAGAATTTCTTCTTGATTAATGCATAAATGTTTTAATCTTTTGATGGTTGTATGGAGATTTAAAGTTGCCAAGACACACATTGCAGGAAGGATTTCACCTGGAGTAAGACAAAAGGAAGATGCCAGAACATGATAGTCTTAGTATTTGTTCAGGGACCATGTTCTGTTCTCTGAACTTCTAGGAAATCAGTTTACTTTCCTAAGAACAAAAAGCTGATTGAGTGCTCAAAATTTAGCAACTTGCCTGGTGGACAGTTGATAAACTGTAGTTGCCATCAGTAGTCAGAAGAGATGAGAAAGGACCATATATATTAGAAAGGATGATGCGTCAATGAATGGCCTACCATTGAAAGATCACACGTTTGGTAGACAGGTGGTAGGGGTTTACACCACAAGATAAAAATTATCCCAATCATTATACAATGGCTGAGATCAAAATGTGGCTAAGGACACTAGCTGACACCTTGAAAAATGGCAAAGAACCAGTCAGGATCTTGCTTTCAAAAAACAAGAAGCAAGGTAAGGATAAGTGGCAAAGGTGGAATGTGGAATTTGATCTCGAAAGTGGGTAATGTTAAGGGAAAAATGTGGCTATGGGTCCCAGGATCTTCAACCAGTCAAGATCTTTTTCAACTATACCGTCAAAATATCAGAATGTTAAGTGGTGAAAATAGATTCTATCCCATGACTTTGCTAACGATAGTCAAGATCTTTTCCAGCTGAGCTAGCTGGCACTCAAACCGTGAGTTAGCATAAGTGGTGAAAGAAATGTGGGTAATTTTAAGTGGTGAAAATGGTATTCAATTCCAAACCTTCCTACAACTAGTCAAGATCTTTACCACTAAGATTGAGCTGAAATGTGGGTAAGGGTAAGTGATGGTGTGATCAATCTCCCATAGTGGGTAACAATAAATGATGCAGTTGATTACATGACTCTGCTGTGTCCAGTCAAGATCTTTACTAGTTAGACCAGCTGGCATCTTCAACAAGAAAATATGAGAAGCGGTGAAATTGATATTCAACCATTAGGACCTTTCCTACAATGTTCAAGTTCTTTACCAGCTGAGCCGGCTTGTTTTGCTCATAATTATTATTATTTTTTCACTTTATGTTCTGCTACACTAGCATGCCTACAACAAATATCTGCCCTTTCTTTAATGAATCAGACTGAAATGCATCTAAGCTATGCGGATCTGATATCTTGAGGCCATCACCGTCCTTTATCATCTTAGTTGCAACATCTGCTTGAAAGGTTGAAGGTGGAAAGCCTTTAATATATGAGGCAAAATCGCTAGAAGTAATACAAGTGCAGTTTGTACAGCAATCATTTCATTTAAATATGTTTCTATGCATCTATAGAATTTTCTTCCTGAAATTTTTTATACCTTAATTTTGTTTATGTAGGCGTGTGGTAGTGATGAAGACGGCTTGCTTGGCTTTGACTTACACAGTGATGGCCATGGCCAAAGGTGTCAACGTTTTGCATAATGTCTTTTGAAAAAGTCATATTCTTGATCTATATATTCTGTTCATTAGTTTCATCCAAGTCACTGGCTGTCGTGTTTCATCGCAGGCAACTAAATGCTCCAGCCAAAGATGACCACAGCAACTTCATCTCAAACAATAATGGTACTTCTTTGTTTCCTCCAAAGAAAGCATCATATTCTTGCATCCAGATGAATGGTAAGGAGGTCTTCCGCTTTGCCGTGCGCTGCGTACCACAGTCAATCGAAGCTGCACTGGAAGAAGCTGGCCTCACTAGTTCTAGCATTGACTGGTTGCTACTTCATCAGGTAAACAGCTTCTGATAGCCCCAGATTCGCTGTGCATTCTCTAATATCTTAAAGTTGGTGGAAAATACCATGTGGCAGGCAAACCAGCGGATCATAGATGCTGTAGCCACCCGATTAGAGATCCCTTCAGCTAAGGTCATATCGAATTTGGCAAACTATGGGAATACAAGTGCTGCATCCATTCCTTTAGCATTGGATGAGGCCGTCCGGACTGGAAAGGTCCAGGCTGGCAACACCATTGCCACTGCAGGTTTTGGTGCTGGACTCACATGGGGCTCAGTAATCATGAGGTGGAAATGAAGCTTCCTCAAGGATGGAGGTAGAAGTTTGTTCGGATTGATATCCTCAACCTTGTGAACATCAATTTCCCTGAGCCAGCTCGGACTTTCACCCATGCTTCAGGTTGAAGGGATTGGTTCCTGTTTTTTTTTGTCCATGTTCTACTACCGATATCCTAAAATGGCTGTCTTTTTTTTTTGTCCTTTCATCAGTAAGATTGTTTTATCAGGTCAAATAACGAGAACCCCAGCATTATTTACTTTCCCTTGGCCACAATGGGGTACTGGACCGTGTGCTAAAGAACAGCAACCCCAAGTGCCATTCTACTAGATTTTGCTTCATCCCACCAGTGTGATGAAGCTAGCAATTCATAGAGTAGTATTGAATGGTTTGGTTCTTTTCACAGACACACTGCTGGTATCAGATGAAACCATTAAATTCTTTTTTGTGAGAATGGTGAAGCTCCATCGCTGATACCTCTGAGGTGCAAATCTGGGACTTGGCTGTTTGACACTTGTTGTTCTTACATCTTATTTGAAAAAATAATTTTTTTTTTTCAATGTGCAGTAAATCATGTGGGAACTTTGACTTACATGAATTGAGCAATTTCTACTGGTTGATAGACTTAACCACATTCCAATGTGGTGTGTCGTGCTCAGTGAATTTCACGTCTGCTATCCACTTCATGAGCAGGAACTCAGTATTATCACACATACATTTAAACCATTCTTGAGATTAGCAATCTCAGTCCCCACTATTATCTCTGCTAAAATTCTGGATACTAATCCTAATGTCTATCAGGACTTTTTAGTTGGTATCATCATCTCCCATCATGAAAATATTTGTTTGGTGTATACTAATGTCCATGATTACATGTGTGTGTATATATTATTATTATGATTATGATTATGATGATGATTATAATAATAATAATAATAATAATAATAATAAAGTCATAAAATCATAAAATTTTAATTATTTAGGATAGACAACATAGATTCTTTTGTTGGAATATGTAAAACACTACATGTTTAGATAAGTCGATAATACTTAAATAGTTATTTATAATTTTTACTAAGATCCTTTTAAATCTTTCTCTATCTTTTCTCGTATCACTAATATTAATTGTTTCACTAAATCCGATTACCGTATCTAGAGATCTCCTTAACGCATGTCCTTATCATCTTAAATAATATTCTCTTATCTTATTTTATTACGAAGTAATATATATTTATTTACAAATAAAAGTATTTTTTATTCTATCTTTCCTAGTAACTCCACACAGCCATCTCAACTTTCTCATTTTGTCAATATAATTTTTTTGTATATGTTTTTTCTTAGTTGTCTAATACATGGATCCATAGAGCATTATTCATCTTACAATTGTTTTATTTTTTTTTTAATTTCAAAAGTATTTGATGATCGCACAAGACTTTTGATACCCCTCGTCATTTTAATTATCTTATTTATATTCTATAAATAATACCTTCATTGATCTCTTCATCTTATTGAATAATTGATCCAAGATATCTAAAGCTTTTACTTAAAGAGACTTATTGATATCCAATTTAACTATATTCTCTTGCTTAATTCTATAATTACTAAATTATATTTTATATATTCAATTTTAGTCTTACTTAATCTAAAACCTTTAGTTTCTTTAGTTTATCTTTATAACTCAAGTTTATAATTAATTATACTTAGACTCTTAACAAGTAAAATAATATCATCAGCAAATAACATACACCTAAGAAGTCTATCATATAAATTACTAGTAAATTTATCTATTCTCAATGTGAAAAGATAATGACTTAATGTGAATTCTTAGTATAATCATATGCTAATAGAAAAATGCACTAGACATACTCCATATATTTCTAATATTAGTAGATACATTATCATACATATAATTAATAACATCAATATAAATATAATTAATGGATACTTATTTTTTTTAAAACCCATCATGATATATCTCTTCTCTACGAAATCTACTATAGGCTTTAAAAATCATATATATATCTTTTTTTTTCTTTCAATACTTTTTCATTAATCATCTTAATAAATAAATAGCTTATATGGTTGATCTTCTAGACATAAAATCAAATTAATTTTAAAGAATATTTGTTTAAACCTTATCCTACGACTCTTTGCGAAAGTTTCATAGTATAGTTCATGATTTTAATTTTTTATAATTTGAATAATTTTATATGTTACTCTTATTTTTATAAATTGATATAAAAAAAACTCTCCCTCCATTTATCAAGCATTCTTTCGAATCTTATGATTTTGTTAAATAAATTAGTTAACTAAGCTATTCCTTTGTTACCTAAAATTTTCCAAACATTAATAGGGGTATCTTCAAACCCTACACTTTTAGTTATTTTAATCTTCTTTAATGTATCTTATACTTTATTATCTAAATTTATCAATAAATATATGATTATTAAATCTACCATTACTATTTATCATTAAATTTAAATACTATACGAAATATTTATTATATAATTTATAAAAATATTTGTTTACCTTTCTTTAGTCTCATTATATAATTTATATAATTTATAATTTATTCTTCAATCTTTGTGTTTAATGTATCTAATATTATCTAAATCCTTACACTTTCTTTTTCTAGTTTTAGTAATTCAATATAATATTTTTCACCATCTTTGCTACCTAATTTATTATAGAAATTATCATAAGCTTTATTTCTTACAATACTAATCTTTTTTAACTTTTTTAATTATTTAAATCTTTTCTTATTTTTATAATTATACTAATCTTTAAAATATAATCTTTTAATAAAAAATATTTTTTGAATTTCATTGTATCGTCACCAACTCTTATAAGTAATTAAATGCTCATATCTTTTTTTTAAGTGAGTATTTATAATTATATGATAATATAAAGTTATAAAATCTAAAATTATATTAATATCTTCCTTTTTCTCTCTACAACCAAAGCTCTTATGCACATGTTTATATTAATTATATGTTTTTCCTATATGATCATTCAAATCTCTTTTAATTATAAATTTTTTGATTATAGGCATTGTTCGAATGATATCATCTATGCTTTCCTAAATTCTCTTTTGGTTTCATCATCCAATTTGACTTTTGGAGTATAAGCACTAATTCAGAACATTTTATTTTAAAAAAATAAAATTAAAATTTTATCTCTATATCTTTTTACATCTATAATATTACTCTTAAGATCCTTATTAATAATAATTTCTATGTTATTTCTATGTTTAACATTTTTAGTATATCAAATTTTAAATCTAGTACTATTAATCTTTTTAGATTTTTCTCTATTCATTTAGTCTCTTAAAAAAATAATATTTATTCTTCTTCTAATGATAGTGTATCAATTCTAATTTGATTTCTTGAAAGTATTTTTATATTTTAAGTTACTCATATAATCCATTGTTATTGAACTGATTTTTTTACTCCCATTGATCTAAAATAATGAGATAATGAACCAACTTCTAGTCTATGTTTACAATTTAGGATATTTAGACGGTGAAAATATCTCATGTCATTTTCGGATGAAGACTTAGTTATATATTGAAATTGGTAAAGATCTATATTCTTAAGATTTAATATATATATATATATATATTTATTTTGAGTTTGGGATTGACATTAATATATATATATATATATATATATATATATATATATATATATCTCTCTCTCTCTCTCTCTCTCTCGCTCTCTCGCTCTCTCTCTCTCTCTCTCTCTCTCTCTCTCTCTCTCTCAAAAGCATTGCGAAACGAGTGACACCGTTGAACGGATCAGACTGCCCGACATCGCAATAACAACCATTGATTTTTTCTGTAGTTCGGATCGAGATCCGATACGCTGTGAAAGGATCCGAAATGCAAGCGGTCTCGGATCCGTTCGTCTCCGTTATGTAGCTAAAGGTTCTCGGCTTCGTCTCGGGAGCTCCCATGGCGGCGACTACGACGACGGCGACCACCAATCCTCTCCCCAAATCCGGAGCCGTCTCCAAGGGCTACAACTTCGCTTCCTCTTGGGAGCAGGTAACCCGATCTCCAATTCTTGATTTCGCCACCCCTCGCAACTCCTGACCCCCATCGATCCATATGTCCGATATCTTGGAGTGGATCTGCGAGTTTGGCATCAGATCTAGGCCGGTAGGAGTACTAAATCCGCTGTTCCTTGTCTTTGCATCCTTACCCGCAGAATGCGCCCCTCACGGAGCAGCAGAAGGCCGCGATCTTGGCGCTTTCCAATGCTGTCGCAGAGAGACCCTTCCCTCCTCATCTGGTGAGTGTTCGCGAGAAGCTATGTCGATTTTCTTTTCTAGCTCTCTAGATCTTATTGCGTACTCTTTAGGTGGATATATTTGAGTTTCTCTGATTTTTTGGTACGTGGATTCGATTATGAAATCTGAACGACATTTTAGCCTCTTTGGGTTCGGATTTTCTGTTCATCTTTCTGTTTCATCTCTGGCAAGTGAGTGTTCTTGCCCTGAATAATATCATTTGTTTTCCTTATGATCCCAATTGGATTTGTTGCAGTCTCAGGAGCAGATTCCGGGTGGTAGTGGCGCATCAGCTTCGCCCCAAGATTCTACTTTGGAGGATTCAGGAGCTATAGATGCTGTTTTGGTCAACACTCACCAGGTTTCTTTACTCTTGACTGCGATGTTAATCAGAAAGATTTGAACGTAAAATCCTATATGATATTCTTTTTGTGCAAGAACATTAAAAATTTGTAAATTCAACAAGTTGAAACATTCTAACCCATTAAACAGGAAGTCCAATGCATTATTCTGACTCCTTTGCTAAGGGTAGCCTCTTAGTAAGAGCTGTCTTTTTATTTCTTCTAGCGCATCTTATTGATTTCGAGAAATAACTTGACAATCTGCACTAGAGCTGTTCTCCTGTTTGCTTTAGGTAGAATCAAATTTATTATACAATATATACCCTTTCCATCTCCAATGAATATGCCATTACTTTCTTGTAGATCACAAACAATGCTATTTTGTAGTGACCTGTAATTATATGAAAACTTGAAGCATTCATGGACAATCTGTACTTTGTTGACTCCACCCAACTATGATGTGATGTTGCTTCTCAATTTGTTCCTTTTTGGATGTTCTCAACTAATTCATGCCAACCATTGAAAAAATGAAAGACATTTAGAAAGAGGGACTTTTTCTTGAAAAAAAAAAGAGTGTTTTTCAGTAAGATTGGCCGCTTCGGACCTCAAGTCTTCTTATATATTCTTGCACTGGGATACCTGCTCAGCAGCAGGCCTTCCTGCATCACCCAATAGAGATGGAGCCTCTGGAGCCAGCATCCTGTCATGGAGCACCTTTATAGAGTCCACCACCAGTTGTACTAGGCAATCTCTCAGCTCTTTGTTGGCAGCCAATAGCATGTTAATTCAAATCCATAATGGCTGTGGTAAATCCTTGTGCTGTATTGGAACTACTAGACTTTGAAAGTCAAAAGCCGAAATTGAAGAGCTGCACAGGATAGGGAGAGGTTCAGAATGAGGCTTCACTAGCAGACAGATGTTTTCTCCCCCAGACATGATTTGGGGATTTCCCTCGCTAAGAAAAATTCCTTCTTTTTGTTCTTCTTGTTCTTTGCCATAATGCCCATTCCGGGAGCTCCCTGTAGTCCCCCTCAGGGGGAGGCGGGCAGTTGCCTAGCTATACAATTTGACCAATTGAACCCTCACCAGATCTCATCCGGGAAGAGGATGCTTTCTATGGGAAAATAAAATAGTGGGTTATAATCTCAACTAGGTGATCCACTACTTATGTTCAATTAGTGCTTCAATCAGTTCGATAGAATTAAGGATAATTACTGCTGTAACTTATCTGACAGAGTTATCTTTGATAACCTCTTTAGAGGTGTAAAATTTTCATACTACGTCAACAATTCTTGTTCATGTTCTTGAATGGTTGCAGAAACAATGGATATATATTTTTATTTGAATAAGAAATTGGCCTGCTTTTCATTCTTGTCACCCAAAACAGTAGTCAATGATAGGCAATCAGTTCAAATCTTCTCATTTTTCCAATTTGAAGAGTAGATACATCCTTGTCTGATTGATGTTAACTTAGGTTCAAGCTTTGTTCTACAAGTGAATATGATTTTCTGGCTTTCTTAATGATGGAGGAGGTTTCATGATTTTCGAGTATGATCCTTTTACTTTCCTGAACTCTTCATCTTACTCTCACATCTTGACCATATCAACCTACTATCATAGTAACTTTGATTTAATGGGTTATAAATTACAAGGAAAAATTGCTCAAAACTAAAATACTAGTGATAATCCCATCAAATCATATATACCAACACAACTCTGCATCCACTTTTATTGTGGGACAAATCAAGGCCATGTCATTCTTTACTTAAAGGCTTAACGTTCTTGTCAAGGGCTAATTCATATAAAACATAGTTCAAAGTTGATCTCTGATATTGAGCTAGCCCAAGAAGCACCATACTTACATGTGTTGGCTATGTAGAGGCAAGTTGCTCAACACTAGTTATAATGACAAACACCATCTTATGAACCTAATATTCCTTGATTCAAAACATCATACAAACTTGTTCAAGAACTACTCGAGAATTAAAGTTAGTAATTTCTTGTTGATTACTTGTTGATCTAATCATTCAAGTGCATCAATGTACTAGACGATGTTGCTAATTAGTATGTGATAATTTGTTTCCTGAGTCAAATCTCTATTTGGCTCATGCTTTAACCCTATCAAACTGATATTGGGAGTTATATTAGGAGTGGGTTGAGAAAAACTGTTTTTTCTTCTATTTCTGTGCATTCAGAAAAACTGTTTCTATTTCTATGCAAAATGAAATGTTGTGGATTGAGATACTCACATTTCCTTCCACAGTTTCAATAATGGACTATTGACATATAATACAAGTGAGAGGGTGCTCGTTGCTTTTTTTTTTTTTTTCCATTTTCTGTATCAATTCACTGTTCATTGTTTTATCCTTGAGAGGATTTGTTCATTACTTAAATCTATATTTTTTTTTTTATAGTTCTACAAATGGTTTTCAGATCTTGAATCGGCTATGAAGTCTGAGGTTGGTACAAACCAGTTGCTTTGCAGTTAGCCAAAATTAGATAGTTCCATGCGCTTTAATGAAATTACTTATGCTTTAATTGTGTAACAGACAGAAGAAAAATATCGTCTATATGTGAATACATTGGTGGAACGTGTTCAGATATGTGATGAAATTCTTCAGCAGGTAAGTTTATTCTAGATCATTTGGTGTGTATACACTCTCTGTTCTGCACATATTGACAGGAATTTCTAAGTATCATGACTGGTTGACCTGCCTTATCAGGTGGATGAGACCCTCAATTTATTCAATGAACTTCAGTCACTGCACCAGACTGTTGCCACAAAGACAAAAACTTTGCACGATGCATGTGATCGATTAGTATGTGCTCCAACCTATTGTTCCGATTGCCTGTGGCTCACAATTAATATCTGATAACTATTTGTTTTAAGATTATACATTTTTCTTGCAATTAGACTGTGCTTTCCTAGATTATAGTCAAATTATCACATCTCAAAGTTGCCAAAACAGTGCCAAACTTTGATGGGATGTTGGCATGCTTCATGTCAAAACTTTTGTACATGGTTAGTGTAGAGTCATCCCATCAAAATGTAAGCTATGATTCATATCGAATTTGATATTCTGCTACTTGAAAGGGCAAACTATGACACACCAAGTAAGGTTAGAGTGTTATGCCAGCACATGCCAAACATGGTGGCATGCTGTGAAATTAAAAAACATGCCTAGAGATGTTGGTTTCATGCTAAAATGCCGTTAAATGTCAAAAGGTAAGCTATGATTTATAATGAATTTGATGTTCTGCTACTTTAAATGGCAATCTTTGGTACACCAGTAAGGTTTCTCCATTGTTGGCATTATACTTGTTGTTGAAGCACTCCCACAAATTAATTGATTAACATGGTTGTTGGCCAATGTATTTTCAATTTCGTTCTCCTGCGTGAGTTGTATGCTTGTATGCTGTCTGATGACCAGTAATGCTAGGTTTTAGTGTTGCAAATTGACAGTGATTACTGAAATCAGCCAATGCATTCTAACAAGCTTTTTCTTATTTCTTATGATACTATAGTTGATAGAAAAACAAAGATTGATTGAGTTTGCAGATGCGCTCCGCAGTAAGCTCAACTACTTTGATGAACTGGAGAATGTAAGGTTTGATATCTATGTTCTTTATATTATTTGTTGTTTGTGATCATTATATTTTTTTCCTTGGTATATTTTTTAAACTTTCTGCCTGTATTGTACCCATTTTAGCAACATAATTTAAATAAGCATGACTCTCTCTCTCTCTCTCTCTCTCTCTCTCGCTCTCTCTCTTTGTTATGTGCTTCTCCTTTTCTTTTTGGTCCAAACCAAGCCGACCTTTTGTGGGATTCATGTATCAGTTTCTTTGCACTTGTTAACCCAGCTTAGTCTATAATGTATAAGGCTGTAGGCCTAGTATATGAGAGGCTAATTCGTAAGTAGCATGTATAGAATAAGTACTAGATTACCGAATCTATATGTACCCTGCTGGCTGGAATTGGTTAGAATTGTTCGGGAATATACTGTGCATTATTGCACTCTTCTTGATGCTTGTCAATGTTGTTTAGGATACTAAAAACCAGGGTTCGTCATATCGAGATGTACCACTTGGTACGGGTGGTATGTACTAGTCCGACAAGGGACCAATACATGGACTGTCCTATATTGGGCGGTACACATAACATGACCTTATATCGGGCGATATGGGGTCTATTCTAGTCGGTAACGGTCGAAATCCGACTGTTACTTGCTTGTACTAGTTAGTAACAATTATATTTCGATTATTACCGATTAAGGGCTGAGATTGTCTTGTTTCAAATGGTCAAATAGTTTCTAAACCCTTTCTTCCCTCTTCTTTAAACTCATTTCACTCTTTTAAACTCTTAAACTCTCTCAAACTCTTTCTCACTTATCTCTCTCTCATTCTCATATTTTCACTCTCTTAAACTTAACAAGGCTGCGATTTGTGGATTTGATTAAATTTGGAAAGCTAACTTAGGAAAATTAAGAAGAAGAACACTTTAATAGGAACTAGAGACGCCCAACCGTCACAGTCGTTCGCCAGTGTGCAAAGGCAAAAGGAAAAGGGGAAGACAGTAGCATCAACACTATTGGAAAGAATCGAGTTGAGCTACGAGATACCTTCTTAATCGCATTCAACAACCTACTCAATCCAGAGACATGGTAGCGATGTGGACAACAGTACCTCGATCGATGATGGTGGTGACGCCGAGGAGTCGATGGTCTCGTTTACACAATTTGAGGGTGGTGCATGGATCGAGTAGTATTTTAAACATCCCACCCAAGATTCAAATCATGGAGCTCGACGAGGTACTGATCAAGTTTATACATGGAAGGGGAAGGGGAAAGAGAAGTCAGTGGATGATTTTGAGTAGATGAGTTAGAGCCTACACGGTATAGACACAGAGTGAAGCTCATCGTATTCACAGTCGTTGTATTATGGAGAATTTTATGGTTAACAACAGTACGATGATAGTTGGTCATTCTTCTCCAAGTAGCAGTATAGTGATCGATCTTATGATATGAAGCGGCTGATTAGTGATGAAAGTAGAAGTTCTGATATTATCTATGCTTCGCACAAATACATACCACAATCGTCCTTGCCTTAGGAGCCACTTCGGACACATATGGTTCAAGACGATCAAACTATGATCATCACTAGATTGATGCACCAATGACATACGTTGTATCAGACTATCAGTATACTATGTCGTTTAATCAATTTTAGAATTGGGTTCGATAAATATATTAAATTGATATACAAATACATAGGATTGACTATCAAGGACCTTGATCCACCACCCATGGAGTTGTTCTTTTTGGTAGTGGAACCAAGTATATCCATATATTGATTATTTAATTCATTTCAATATTAAAGTTTAAGTTGTTTAAAAAATAATCTAACAATTTAAATAATTTCTTTGTAGATAATTCAATATTAACAGAAGGACGGTCTGGAACGTACTACAAAGCTATTCCTCGAAGCTTGAAAAAGATGTGTTACTATTCTTGTATCAACATATAGTACATCAATACGCCTCCCCAAAAAACTTTTACTTCTAATGAAGTCTCAACGTATTGTAGGTTGGTTAAAAACTCTTAGGTATCCCAAGGAATCCAATTTCGAGTACTGGATCCATGCTGGTCCATGTTTGGCGGATAGGTAAGGGTCCAGTCTATTCTGGCATACTAACACATGGTATGCTGGGAGGAATTTGTTTCTTTTTGGGGGGGTGGTGGGGGTGGGGGAAGAAGAAGGAAGTGGAAGAAGGGAGGAGGAAGAGGAAGAAGAAGCAAGCAAATGAAGAAAGAAGAAGAAGGGTAGGAGGAGGACAAGAAGGTGCATATCAAAATGATCTAGATTAAACAACTTATTTTTTATTTCTTTGTCAGATGATTGGAACATTTTTGAATCAAATGAGTAAATTCATTATCAGCTTGTGCTGATGCAATCTGACCAGACCTAATTTAGATGCACATCTTTTAGGTTTAGGGACAAATTACTGGTACTTCTGAATGCATGTGTCCAACCTTGACATCATTCATATCACTGATCCCATTAAAATAAAGGCATTGATGACCCACCACTTTTCTGAATTGTTTGTATAGTTAACATTTAAAATTTACACTACTTGTGATATACTTGCAGAGTTTTTTGTTGATCTTTTGCCGTCTCTGATGATCATACAGACTGACCTTTATGCCAGCAGTGGCATTTAAATAGATCCATTTAATTTAGTCTCTCTGATCTAATATTTTGAATGATTCTATGTACATGAGAAACGTTTGATAAACAATGAGTTTTATTAGCTCATCATAATATGCCTTTTCACATCTTTCTTGGAAGTGATCATTTTTATTCTATGCACCATGGATCATGAATTCCACATGTTGGCTTTCTATGCTGAAGTCCACATGGATAATCTTTTATTAAAGTGTGTAGCCTCTGCTTTTTATAGGTTTCTACCAATTTCTATTCTTCAAACATGAGTATCAGCAGTGTGGAGTTTCTTCCTTTATTGAAGCGTCTTGATGACTGCATCTCGTAAGTGAATAAAATCACTCTAGTTTTTCTGATGTTTGAAAAATCTGCAAATTTTGGTCTTATGTTAACATTCTTCAAACTAGGTATGTTGAGAGTAATCCACAGTATGCAGAATCCGGTGTCTACTTGGTGAAGTTTAGACAGCTTCAGGTGCATGATTATTTTATGTTTTTAACTTCTTTCATAAATTTTTGCATGTCCTTCAATTCACTGTAAAGGATGAAACTTACTAGCTATTATGTTGTTCTTTCTACAGTCTCGAGCGTTAGGTATGATCCGCTCTCATGTGCTTTCTGTTCTTAAAAGTGCTTCTTCCCAGGTAAAATATTTTCTAGGTGTTCCTCGCTGCTTGCTGAGGCAAATTGATACAATCTGTACCTTATCAACTGCTATTTAATATCACTGCTCTAGGTTCAAACTGCTATTCGAGGGAGTAGTTCAAGCAAAGCAACTGTTTCAGAGGGTGTGGAGGCATCAATTATTTATGTTCGCTTCAAAGCAGCAGCAAGTGAGGTATATGTAACCTATTTTTCAGCTTTAATGGTGGTTTAGGTTGTTAGACTGCAAAGATCGATGGAAGAAATCAAACAGAGCCGTGATAAGGAATTTATATTTGTTGAAATAACCAAATTCCAAGTTCCAACTATGGGGTTCCCTGTTCATATAATGATCGGGTCATTGAAACTTTTTGTCAGATATATTGCTATTTGTTGTGAAGACAAAAATTAATAAATATTTAATGTTTACAGCTGAAGCCAGTACTGGCAGAAATTGAGAGCAGAACTTCTAGGAAAGAGTATGCTCAGATTCTTAAAGAATGCCACAAACTGTACTGTGAGCAGAGGCTGTCCTTGGTAATTTCATGATGCTGGCATTATGTGCTAAGTTTCAAATTAGTCATAAGTATGCTCAGATGTTGCATGCATGCCATTTAGGTGAAAGGTATCGTGCAACAGAGAATCTCAGAGTTCTCAAAGAAAGAGCCCTTGCCATCATTGACTAGGTCTGGATGTGCATACCTAATGCAGGTGATAGATATATATTCTTCTTTTTTCATAAAATAATTCATCTAATATGTGTTTTAATTAGTATATTATAATACATTGAAACTGAAGTTTGTTGTTTTCATATAAATGCCAGGTCATCTCTGCCTCCTTATAGTCTTACATGATAGACTTACCAATATTCTGAAATTTTGTACATTACGTGAAAACAGTTCTTATGAGAATTTATCTTCATTTGATAGTAGCATAAAAGATCCTAGTGAATCATGGATTAAAGGAATCATGGATATGTGGACCACACTGCATCAATCTAACTACTTTACTGCCATTTAATAATATACACAAACTTTTTTTAAAAATCACTTTCTGGGCCAAGCAAAGCAAAGCAACTGTTTCAAAAAAAAAAAGAACAGAAAACACACAAACTTAAGCTAAATACACTAAATTTTACTTTTTTTTGTATTTCTCCAGTAACATACAACAGTATATCATACTGTAGCAATGGGCCATATTACTCTGAGAGAGGACCACATTAGGTTAGCACCTGAGAGATTCAGTTCCTTATCTAACAAAATTGCCCTACATACATATCACTTGGTAGTGGGAAAAGATCCATTTAATTCCTGATAGTCGGGATCTTATGGCTTGTGAAACATACACTGCATGGTTGTATGCCTGTTTATAACTGTGCCTATGCATTCCTTTCATTGAATCATCTACACTGCCAATCCTAGATATGAAAAATGAGGGATGCATTGAGCAAATGACAACTAGTACTCCAATATATGAGCATGGATCTATCCTAATTGTTGTTGTGGATATTGTTGTCTATATGATCATGGAAATACTGAGTCTTCTGTAATTTTTTACACAAGAAAGTGTCATCGGAAGAGATGCTGATGAAGCATATGGCAGGTTTATGTGATCTTGCTATATGTTGATCATTAAACGTCAAGAACATTGAAAAGTATGAAATTCATTGGTTTCTACAAAGTTAAAATCCGTGCAAGTGTCCTGTCTTGGAAGTGGGTTTTGTGACAATGTGGACTAGAGGGAGAACTCTGAAGAATGTTCCATAGAAGACTTGAACAAATGTCAACCTTCTGAATCTGGTATCAGGCTCTGAATGCAACTGTAGGCAAAAAGGATGAACAAGAGACCTAAATGACTAACTAGTGGATAGGTTCTATCTAATGGTTGCAGTTTAGGTTGATTCAACCAGGTTGAATCCTCCAAGTTTCATATAGATCATCTAGAAGGCTGGAAAGAATGAGATTTAAAGGAGACATGTTCCTTTCAAAGGTACGAAACAATGAGCCAATGAAGCACATCCCTCCGCATGGTTCCTATCTGCAAAACATCAGAGATTTATTGATTACATATACATAACGTGAAATCTTTTGTCTGCGTCTATAGAGTTTTTATGCATTTTTTTTGCATACCACACATATGTTGCAGGTGCTGCTTGTGTGATTTTGCCTATGTAATTTTGTCATAAAATATGGGTCATTCCAGTCATGATATATGACTGATTTTCACATGATTATGCCTATAAAAATTTATGAGTTTGACTTGTGCTCTGATTTTTCATTGTTCATGAGATTCTTCTTCGAATTTGTTCTTTCTTTAAACAGTTGTGTTGTCAAATCACTTCCTTTTTTCCAGAGATAGTACTGTGAGCGTTTTAGTATTTTTGTTTTGGTTCCACAAAAATTGACATATTCTGACATGGGATGGTATTATTTGCAAATTTCCAGGTTTGTCAGCTTGAGCACCAACTTTTTGAACACTTCTTTGCATCATCTTCAGCTGATGTCTCAAGTTTGTCTCCTTTAATAAATCCTTTGTAAGTGTTTTTCTTTGCCTTCTTCCTTTGCATCATCTGCAGCTGATGTTTTGCTACATCTGATTATGGAGTAGGTAGGAGTTCAAGGCTTTAGGTATTTGTGAAACTATAATTTTGAGGATTAGGTGCAATTGGACATGAATATCATTCTTTTGGCCAGCAATGGTACAGTAAGCTTACTCTTAGTAGTTTCCAGGATCTGCACAAGATTAAATGCTCTATGAAAGTATGAATGCAGTTTGACAGTAGTTTATACATTGGGACAAATCTGTGTGATGCTTGTTACATGCAATTAACTTTATGATCTTGAAGCAGAGGACAAATGTTTGTGATGGTTGTTACATGGAATCAACATCATGATTTATGATCTTAAGTTCTTAACTAACTTGTAAAGCTGGTAATTTCTTAAGGTCATTGTTATCAGGGATGTATGTTGGTAATTGATCATTATATCTTAATTGCTGATCTGCATCCTATCAGCTCATGTAATTTGATCTATAAATCTTTTCTTAGGCATTCTGGGGTCGAGGTTGGTATTATGCAACTTATTGATATGGGAGCTTGGATAATTAAAATATGAAGAAATGTTACAAGAATGCTTTGATGCTAACATTGTTCTATTCAGGGGAGTTTTGATCAACAGCATGCCTGGGCACAAGGTGCATGTGTCTTAAATTTTGTTCCCTCCCTTCAGATTTATAGGCTTCATTGAGACATGCCTTATATATGCACCTTTTAAGCTCCTTTGAGACATGCCTTATATAGAATGCTACCAAGGATGAGGGATGATTGCGCTCCTAAAATTCATTGTTTTATTATGCCCCTGAATAGTCCCTGATTTTTTAAAAGGCACGCTTTATCCTGCTAAACTGGAGCCAAGCAAATTGCCTCCCCACTCAGCAAACAAGCAAAGCTAAAAGAACATTTCTTCAATGAAAAGAGAATTCCAGCATCCATTACACCTTTTACTGGCCAATGTATTCTTACAAATTTATCTTCGAAATGCTTGGCTTGTTAGGCAATGACTAAGATAATGGATTGAAGCAATTAATGTATAGTGACTAGGATAATTGTGGCGGATGGGCACCCCTCAGGGCAACAAATTAAGGCTCTTTTTTTGCAACTCGGTTGACGAGATTAAGTCATGAAACTGTTTTATAGGGGTAAGGCTGCATAAAATGACCATCAAGACCTGTTCTGTGGTCTGTGCCACTCTTTTCCTTACAGAGAGGCAATTAAGTTCATTCTTGGTAACAACTTCTAAATTGTATGCACAATGTTTTATGCTTTAGATGCTATATATGACTACTTGAATTCTTTAATTTGCATGCCCTATACCAGGCATTTGGATGTTATATTTCTTATGTTCTGTTGCAAATAATCTTCTATGTATGGAAAATGTGATAAACTTTTGGAACAAGATTCAATCAACTTAACTCTATTATCTTCACATTAGCCTTTGTGTATTTATTAATCTTTTCTAGATTTTGTCTTCATCCATTTTCATTGATGATCATCAATTTGAATTGTTTTGGTCTTTATACTTGATGTTTTATATTTGCTTCCTTTTCACATTATGATCTATGTAAACTTGGATTACTTTATGAGTCACTGGGGTTAGTTTTTGAAGAGCATATAACATAATGATATAAGATAATCTCATATATGGTAGTCTCTACTCTCTGTAATACTTCATTTAAATTGTGATTCTTGATATCTTAGGTATAATACTCAGTTGTCCATTTTGTTCAGAAATGCTTATTTTATATAATTGAAGTAGTTGATTTTTTTTGTCCATGCCTTGTGCTTTTATTCAACTTTTGCATGGTTTTAAGATCCTTTCCACTTTTGTATCTTTGCTGTAAGAGCATGGTGATGGTATTAAATATGCAGGTCCACGTACTTGTATGATACACTGCGCCCTAAACTGATACATGAAGCAAATGTTGATTCTCTATGTGAACTTGTCGATATCCTGAAAGTTGAAGTTCTTGGAGAGCAGCTTAGTAGACGTGGTGAGTCACTTGCCGGATTACGTCCTACACTGCAACGAATTCTAGCAGATATTCATGAAAGACTGACGTTTTGTGCTCGGACACATATTCGTGAAGAGGTATTTTTATCAAAACTCATTTTCATACTACTGTGTTCATTTTGGCTCAAACTGAACTTGGCTTGGATTCTCAGCTTACTGGTCTATTAACATGCTGTCATTGGGAAACTTTTCAACAATTGAATGGTGAAAAATTTTCGAACACAAGACTGAGACAATGCATTTATTTGGGTTTTTTATTAGTACGACTGCATAAATGTTTTTTGCAATCTTGGTAAAGTTCATAACATCAACATCTAATAATATGAATACCATGCAGAAATTAAAAATAAAAATAAAAATAAAAATAAAAATGATGAAATGATACAAGCAAATAAATGTAAAATAAAACAATATAAAATTAAACAAAATAATATAAATAATATTATGTCACAATAGATCATTATAAGTTACATTGATATAAAATGAAAAATAATATAAAATTAAAAAAAAAGTTTAAATAAACTATAATGAAATATTATAGTAATATATTTATAATATTTTAAAATATGAAGTGATATAAGATATATTGAAAATAATTCTTTAACATATTGTTACAAGAATAACAACAACAAAGTCGAACATTCTATTTTATTTTATTTTATAAAATAAAATAAAATAAAATAGATGGAAAACAGAAATAGCATAAACATAAAGTAACATAAATAAAAAACAATATATCACATCAAATAATATAAAATCAGATAGGATTTATCTAACACACATAATATAATATAAGTAATAAATAAAACGATATATGAAACTAAAAAATAAAACATGAAATAAAATAGTATAATATAACTCAGGTAGAAGATTATGTATGTATAGAAAACAATAACACAGGTAGAAGATTATGTATGTATTAAAAAATCAAATAATTAAAAATAACTTATAAATTAAACAAAAAAAAATAAAATAATATAAAAAAGATTTGATTCTGATTCCTACTTCTTGACAAATCAAGTAAACAAGAAAATGTTGTCTTGTATTTATGAATCAAACATGAAAGATTTGGTCATTTCCATTCAATTTCAGTTAAACTCGATTTTAATTTTAATTTCTGAGCACATAATAATGCCACCATAATTTTAAGTATTGTGCATTTGGTATAACTGATCATACAACAACATTAAGAAATGTTTATTATTTAAGTTCTAAATTTATACAGTGAAAATTTTGTTTATGTTGTAAATTCTTGCAGTTGTCAACCCACCTCTATTGATCATATCCCATTTCTTGAAAGTACCTAGACTCAATCTTGACTAATTCACTATACTTCAAGAGAGCAACTAAAAAGAAAAAGGTGATTAGGGAATAAATTATTGAGTTTGGCAATGAGGACATGAGAAAGGGAAAGAAATGTGATATCAACTAGGTGTTATCCAAGGTATGAATTTATCATTTGAAGGTCAGGTTATAGTTTACCTGTGGATTGGTTTATATTTTGCTGGTTTTTCAAGCAGAGGGAAACAATTAGTGTTGAATTGTGAATATCAATACTTGAGGAGTTGGGTTGTAAAGTGAAAATTGAAGGTCTTTTATGTAAATAACTTTATCTTTTTCTTCTATTTCTTTTTTCTATATGACATGATTTACTTTTTTCTTTTTTAAATGGTTCTATTGAGTTCACTCACAAAGTGTAACCATAAAAATTTGTTTAGTAAATGTCATCTTTTTCAAACATCAACTAGCTACTGTTCTTGAGTTATATTTTTTGTAGAACACATTACATGTCCAATTTTGGAGTAAAGCTTGCTGCAGTGCATAGATAAAGATTTATGTACTGCTACTTTCCCAAATTTTACAGCTCAACTAATTACCCTAATCTTTTTATGTTTTTTGATTTTAATGATATTTCAATCGTTATTAACCTTTGGCAGATAGCGAATTACCGTCCTTCTGATGAGGATCTAGATTATCCTGCAAAACTTGAGAGATCTGTTGATATGACTTCAAGCACCAGTGTATGCAACTTCTCCTAGTAGTCTTTTTCTCTCTTTATTTAAAAGCTATATCTCAGTGTCTTAAAGATATGCTTGGCTTTGATTAGTACATTCAATTTTTAAACTTTTGCAAAAGGCTTTGTTTGGCAGCGTTTATTTGGATAGAGTTTTCATTGCATAAGTTTTATAATAGTCAATTGAATGCTCTGTTCTTATTAGCTGCTGCTATTTTCGGATTCAAAGTATATAATACCATGTTTAATAGGCAGTATGCCATGTAGTTTTGATTTGGATATGGTCTTCATGCATAAGTTTTTTTATATTAAAGGGTGACCCACAAAGTCACTTCTGATGAAGTAGAAAAGAAATGTGTGCTGCACAAAATATCTGGTAATAATTTTGATTTTATCTTTTGTTGGATGCTTTGCACTATTAACTAGTAGACATGTCCCTTTTTATTTTAATCTGGATTATTACAGTTTTGCTAATGACTCTGGCATATTCTTTTTTATATATATCAGGTTGATGATACCTCTGACATTTTTAAAACTTGCTATCCACCACTGGAAAAAACAGTATCATGCATCTCAAAGTTATATCATTGCTTGGAACCTGCCGTTTTTACCGGTCTAGCTCAGGTATTTGATTTGCTTACATTTTTACCTTTTATTTAGATATAATTTATGGAGCACTCTATCAGCATATATGTATACATCAATGTAACATATTTAATATTATTTTCTCTCTTCAAAATCTTTTTCAGGAAGCTGTAGAATTTTGCTCGATATCTATTCAGGTTGGTCAAGTTATTTATAATGAATTGTCAGAAAGTTATATATTGAATGAAGCTTACTGAAAGTGATGCTCTAAATATACAACACATGCATGTTCTTGGTATTTGTGTTGTTGTTCTTGTAGGAAAGTATACAATTTTGGAGAAGAAAATTTACTTGGAGAAGGTTGGATTTAGTTTAAATGTGCTAGATTAAATATTCATTAGGTAACAACCACCAAGTAAATTGCAGTATTCATCTTTTCATGGTTGATAGTTCACATTTCCAATTCTCTGTGAGCAATTAATGCTGAATCTTTTGTAATGTTTTCCATTCCATTCACTATGAAGCTTGAATTCTCGAAGTTCAGAATATGCTGATGTTACTTTCAAGCATATATATTCTGAATTTTAGATAAGTTATCTTGGGGCGAAGTTTGATGGTAAGAAATTAAAATGTTTTCTTTTTATGTGTATTTGAAAAAAAGGTTGATTTATGTTATTTTACTGGTGACAAGTGTCACTGTAACTTTCTACTTTTCCTGTGACCTTCTGAATCAAACATTCTTTTGTTTCTAATCTTGTTAATTGGGTCTGCTGAAAAAATGAACCATGAAAAGGAATTAGCATTCAAAATCAATAATCTATTTAACACTTTAAAACTCATATTCGATTTTCTTTAATTGTAATAAGTAATCTAGTGTGCAATATTTATAAACTAATCATAATCTTGTAGGATGATGACATTGTTTTTCTTTTATCATACAATTGTTTTCGTCTTTTATCTTCATTGAAGGCTTTAATGTCTTGATAGTCTAGGGTATATTTGAGCGCTCTAATAACTAAAATTTCCCAACTATGTTACAGTGAAAGGATCACTACCAGTCGATTGTAGTTAGTATTCTACTAGTCCACTTGGTTCAGGAAATCTGGTCCTTGGTATTTTCATCCGGCAAAAGATAATCTTTATCAGTTATCTGTAGAACTCACATGCAATATAGGACTATCTCTATGAACTGTTTTGTTCAATAATCCTTTTTGGTTTCTTCTGAAAATCTTCATCTAGTCATCCTCACTAAATAAAAAAAAAAGAAAATTAACAAAACAAAAGAGGAATCGATAATAGGGTTGCTGAGTTTTTCGTATTTCAATGCATCCAGTTATCCGAAAGTGTAAGCCCTTCTGTCTTCTTTTTGATTCTCATAAGCATTCCTCAAGTCAACCACTTTTATATCTAATAGCATCAATTTTATGAGAGAAGCAATAGAGAAATTGATAATTGGGTTGCTGAGTCTTTCCTTTTTTTGATGCTTCCAGTTATCTGAAAGTGTAAGCCCTTTGTCTTCTTTTTCATTCTCATAATCATTCCTCAAGTCAACCGCTTTTATATCTAACGGCATCAATTTTGTGAGAGAAGATTGTGTTCAATAGGAGATTCCTTTAAGGCGAAAGTATGAGTTTGCTTTTGCCTAGCTTGATTCTCGTTTCCTCTGATGGGGAGAATGTTTGGCAATGTTGCAGATTAGACCCAAAGAAAAATAAAATAGGCTTGTGAACAATTTACTAAAATGGAACTGGAACACTGTTGTTTGCACCATGGAGCATGCCTTGGTTGCTTGCACAAAATAAACTATGTTAGGACAGGTTTCTCTTTTCTTAAAAAACAACTATGTAATCATAATTAAGGAAGCCTCTTAAAAGTGCAATGCATGAAGCTTTTTAACTGCAGCATAGTGGCCTATGTGCATTTCACGTATGTATATGAAGCAGAATATCTGCGGGGGTGAGAGGACATTTTAAATTCTTGTGCTATCATGTGATCTGTTCTTAACTGCTTTATTGATATATTTGTATCAGAATGCGAGCAAATCTATATCAAAGAGATCATCCCCAATGGATGGGCAACTTTTTCTTGTCAAGCACCTTCTTATATTGAGGGAACAGGTGGGCAACATTTTGCATTGTCTTTCTTCATGTAAAAAGTAGCTGATATTGGCTTTTGGTGACACAAAAAAGGAAACTTATTGCAACTCAAATGTTTTGTAAATTTCAGATCGCACCATTCGATATCGAGTTTTCAGTAACTCACAAGGAGCTGGATTTTTCTCATCTACTGGTTAGTATAAGCTGAAACATTATGTCTCTTCGATTGTTTCATATTATGATTACTAATTTGTTCCCAGAATACTCTATCCATTTGGATAACTTAGTCATAAGAAATGGCCCAAACCCTGGATCTGTTTGTTACTTTTAAGGATCTAAATATCAATCAAACAGGTACCCAGTATTTAATGGTCCAAGGAACATTAGTGGACAATATAAGTCAGTCCGGGTTGGTATTTAACTTTTCTTCATAATTTTGAAGTGATATTAGGTGGTGCAAGTCGTTGTACCATTGGTATAAAATATTATCATATAAGGCTATCAAAATTGGTATTGAACCAATTTTCAAAAGCTTGGGTATTTTAGTCCATGTAGAATGATTTCAACGTTGTTTTCCACAATAAACTATTCATAAGTTATCATCTTTTGACAACACTGAACTTCTAAAAGATATGACAAATGGAAGTAAGCTCATAATATGCAGAGGGAGAGTATATTTTTTCTGGGTAAGGTATACTTTCTTTTCAATGTTGATATGGACACCTGCCATACATACACAGTGAGATCACTCTGTTGCATCTAGATGGGGCTAGTTTCCAAAGGGTCCTTACAGATACCAATGTTGGTTTATGTATTTGTGTCATTATTTAAGTATTTCAACATTCATCATATTGGTGCCTATTAGTGAAGGCAATCCAGTAATGAAAGTTTATAAGGTTACTTATTTGAGCTAAAAAATGTGAGAAAAGGCAGTAATCATTTGATGTTTCTATTTGTAGTTGTTTGCAAAGTAGATAGAGAATATATAATGTTCCTTGGACTGGGACAAAGTTCAAAGAGTTGAAGATGACGTTAGTTGCATTGATATATTAATATGATAATTTGGGCCAGAGCTGTACACAACTGAAAAAGTAAGAAGGATTATGATCGTAATTTTGGGTCAGAGCCAATTCATTTTTGTTCCTCATTTCTGCATTTGCTACAAAGAGGAACCATTCTGTAGTGATAAAGGCTAACGATATTTTATGGCTTGAAGAAGTCGGGAGATAAGGCACAGTCCAAACAAACAAGACGAGTGAGGTATTTAAATAAAAAATAATTGGACATATATCTGGTAGTTGACCTTGTCAATGATAGAATAATTTATCTAGTAGTGGATCATTGATTATGATGTCATCGATAGTTTAAATCTAAAAGAGGTATAACTGAACAGCAGGAAAAGGGGGAAATTTTAGAGAGAAAATATCTATGTTGAAATAGATAATACTCAATTAGTGATTGGTAGCTTGCAGTTAACTCTAGCTGCACCTTGTAGAAAGCATCATTCATGAAGACACTAGGAGAGGTTTTGGTTGTAACGGTTGTATTTGCTGGAACACAACATAAACTATATTATAAAGGAAAAACAGTAAATTATCCTCTTGGATGGTCTTGGTGAAGCTGCTAGCTTATGATAAAAATACAGTTGAAATAAAGGTGGTGTAACATGTTTTTGCCTTGTCTAATGCTTTGTTTATCTGCATGTAGCCATGTTTCATTTCTTAAGCTTGTTTTATATTGTGCTTTATGATTTTGGATTGTACTATAGTAAAACAAGAACTTCAATGTACCTTCCATTTTGAAGCAACCTTTTCTGTTAATAATTTTCAGGAGCATCTCAGGAGGATTCTCAGAGGTCAGTCCTCACTATTTGATTGGTCAATGTCAGCTTCGTTAGCCAGAACTTTATCTCCTCGGGTTCTCGAAAGTCAAATAGATGCGAAGAAGGTAAGTCTCTAATTTATCATATTCAATTTTCACTGTGCCGAGTAGTTTAGCACTTTAGTTTTATTTTATCTGAAGCATAATTGACTTTCAACTGAGTCTCAGATCTTTGAACATTTTTGTTGCTTAGATTAAGAAAGTACTACTATAGTTGCAACTAATGGATGTAACAATGATAGAATATGTACATTATATCAGAGGCATCTAAACTTTTCAGTCTGAATCATCTTATCCAATATGCACAGAGTTACAGCACTGGAATGAGTTGAATTCTGAAATGAACCTGGAAAATATTTCCTATTCACAATGTTAGAGTAAATTTTAACTACGTTCAGGGTGCTTAACTGAAGGTGGAATAGTTTTGTTTATTGGACAATTACCTTTGACGGTATGATTAAAAGAGCAATAATATTTTTGATGATCTCCAGAGTGGATTCCTATTCAATCTGTGTGGTTTAAACATATTAGTGCTCTGATGCATGTTTTTATTTGTTTCATCTTTCTGATTGTGAAATGTCTCAATATGCATTTTCATTGCCTTTGTTTGCTTTCTGATGCAACTCACATTTGGTTGAATTTTCTCTTGATTGCAGGAACTTGAGAAAAGCCTTAAAACTACTTGTGAAGAGTTTATAATGGCTACCACGAAGTTGGTTGTAGATCCTATGCTTTCATTTGTTGCAAAGGTTTTAGATCCTTTACCCTTATGCAGGTTCACAAGTTAAATATGCAATGAAAGATCTGCATATCTACACAATTTTCTTGCTCACTCACATGCACAAGCATCCGCATACAAACATATGCATACATGTGTTCTTGTTGCATCTTAATGTCAGTATAAAGTATGGGTAAACTTGGCTCCAGAGTTCTCTTTTTCAATGGAAAGTTTCTTGACTCCTAACTGGCTTCTGCTTTGCATCAAAACAGCAGTTTTACTTGCCTTGGTTTTTATACTTTCATTTAGGTTTCTCATTTTCTTCTGTTCATCAAACAAGGGTTTACTAGTGTCCAGGAAACTGATGTATAGAGCAGATTAATAATCAGAAAGACTGGTCTGTGATAATGTTACTTTTGTTTACCAGGTAACTGCTGTGAAAGTTGCACTATCGTCGGGAAATCAAGGGCAGAAGTTGGATTCTGTTCTAGCAAAACCCCTTAAGAGCCAAGCATTTGCTGCTCCTGATAAAGTGGCTGAACTAGTTCAAAGGGTATTCTATAATATGCAAAGCCAAACTGTGGTTTTTGTTTCGTGCTAATAACGTGAGCTCCTATATGAACAGGTAGCAACAGCTCTCCAGCAAGACCTGCCCAGAGTAATGATGAAAATGAAGCTATATTTGCAAAACCCGTCGACTAGGATGATTTTGTTTAAGCCCATCAAGTGAGTTGCTTAACTATTAAACTGATTGCAAAAAATGAAATGGTCAGAATGCATCTTAAATTCTTTACCTGCTTGATTGGTTAGAAATATTATAAAAATATATAGGTATGTAGAACTTCACATTGCTGGTCTATAAGTTTTTTCTTTTTCTCTTTATGTTTTAGGCCTAGGCTGGTCACTTTTTATTAACATATAATAAATTCTTATTCTGTAAGCTGTATGTGGATGTCTATTAATGTAACGTTACGTGGAACCTAAGTTCTTGTTCTTTTATTTTCTCCTTCGTTCTGTTGGCTGCAATCTTTGATATTGTCATTCTCAGAATGCTAATGCTACTTTGAATGGAGAAGCTCGGTTATTATTATTTGGAAAAGTGCAAGTGTGACGTGATACTGATAGAGGCCAGGTGGACTTGGAATTCTTACTTTATTTTTTTTTTCTACTGTTCTGCAGGACAAACATACTTGAAGCCCACTTACAGCTCCAGACACTGCTAAAATCTGAATATTCCACTGAAGAAATAGAAAGCATTGGCATGGTCACAATACAAGATCTGGAAGCTCAACTCGATGGCCTTATTTAGACCCAACAATGTTTTGGTGTCCCATGTCTTCTTAGATCATGTAAGCACTTGCTTTGGGCCTTTTTTTTTGTTTTTGTTGTTGCATGTCTTCTGGAAATTGAATGCATCATGAAATGTGTTTGATACTATTGATTAACCCAGAAAAGCAGATGCTGCTACTTACGCATGCATCATTCTTGGTAGACATAAAATAATTTGTTAATATTGTTCAATATAAGTTTTCTGAAAGAGCATCAAAGGAGGGATATGTTTGAAGAACCCCATTGTTTAGAGCAACACCTATGCAGCATTAAAATTTATGATAATACCATTTTTTAGATTAGGGAGAAAAGATTAGAAGTAACTAATGTCAAATAGCTATGAAGGGTCAGTCTGGTAATATGTTGTTGTTACCCAACACAATATTTATTAAGGGTCAGGTCAGACTTATGAGTTAATCATCATCAATTTACTTAAGATTGTTATGCTTGTTTTTAGCATATTTATTTATATTATGGCTCGTCATGTTAAAATGCTCTAATTTATTTTCAAAAAATAACATATTAAAAAAAAAAATAGAACTATAAAAAAGAATGTGAATTACCCTTCCAAGCTTGAATCTTCCTCAAAAGACTAAAATAAATTTGGATTAAGGACTTGTATACTTTGGATTTACATCAATTTTAATTTCCATAAATAAGAATCCTTTATTGATTGCAGTTTATACGGATACACAGCCATAAGTTTAGTTGTGCCAACAACCGAAGCCTTCGATCTTCTCTTACATCTTTCATTCAACTAGCGGACATCGGAAATCCAAATAAGAACGAACGAACGAACGAACGACACCTCGATACTCTAAGAAACATAATTAGAAGTAACCATCAATATTAATTTTAATCCAATTCTTCTTCGTCCCCCTTTATCCGGATAACACTAGAGCGTGTAGGGGAGGGTGGTCTCACCCCTGCCTTCCCTCCTCTCAACCCCTCCTTCCTCGTCCCCTTCCATCCCACCAATGGAGAACTCATTCCTAGGCTGCCACCCCACCGACCCAATCCCCAATCTCTTCCTCAACCAGTCGAAACTATTCCAATTCCTCAGACCACCACTTACAACCACCATCACCCCCTTTCTTGCCCAGAAACCCAAGCAAAAACAACCACTGCCCACGGCTGCCGGCTCCCTCAAGCTCCCTGAGCACGGCGGCCACCTCCAGCAAGCCATCACCGCCCTGGAACAGGGCTCCCCCATCCGGCCCGGAGCTTACATTTCCCTGCTCCAGTCTTGCATTGACGCCGACTCCATCGAAGATGGCCGCCGGCTCCACGCCTCGCTCTGCTCGGTGCAGGACCGCAACCCTTTCGTCGAGACCAAGCTCGTCAGCATGTACGCTAAATGCGGCAGCTTGGAGGATGCCCGCCGGGTGTTCGCCGGAATGCGCGAGAGGAACCTCTTCACCTGGTCGGCGATGATCGGCGGCTACGCCCGCGAGCAGCGCTGGGGCGAGGTCGTCGACCTGTTCTTCGGCATGATGCACGAGGGCGTGCTCCCCGACACCTTCCTGCTTCCGAGGATCTTGCAGGCCTGCAGCAACACCGGCAATTTAGAGACCGGGCGGCTGCTGCACTCACTTGCCGTTCGGATCGGACTTCTGGATTCGTCGAAAGAGGTCCGTGTGAGCAACTCGGTGTTGGCGATGTATGCAAAATGTGGTGAGCTGGATTCGGCCTCGAGGTTTTTTGAG
Organism: Musa acuminata AAA Group; assembly: GCF_036884655.1. Classification (NCBI taxonomy): domain Eukaryota; kingdom Viridiplantae; phylum Streptophyta; class Magnoliopsida; order Zingiberales; family Musaceae; genus Musa; species Musa acuminata. Next base: position 43,352,171 of record NC_088331.1, read on the forward strand.
AGGATGGATAGACGAGATAGGGTATCGTGGAATTCTATCATTTCCGGGCACTGCCAGTGTGGTGGCCATGAAGCAGCTCTGAGGCTTTTTGCACGAATGAGAGCTGAAGGGATTGAACCAGGAGTTGTCACTTGGAATATACTTATTTTGAGCTATAATCAATCTAGCAATCCGGATCTTGCAATGGAGCTCATGGAGCAGATGGAGAGTTCTGGAATCGCGCCAGATGTCTTTACATGGACAAGCATGATTTCGGGGCTTGCTCAGAATGACAGGATGAATGAAGCTTTGGATCTCTTTCAGGAGATGTTGCTTTCAGGAGTGGAACCGAATGGCATGACTGTTGCAAGTGCTATATCTGCTTGTGCCTCTTTGCAAGCTTTGGACAATGGAAAGGAACTCCACTCGTATGCGATTAGGATCGGATGCATCCACAGCATTCTAGTGGGGAATTCGCTGATCGATATGTATGCAAAATGTGGTAGACTGGAGGATGCTCAGAGGATCTTTGAGGAGATGGCTGAGAAAGATGTCTTCACTTGGAATTCAATGATTGGAGGTTACACACGAGCTGGTTACTGTGGTAAGGCTTATGATCTGTTCTCAAGGATGGAGAGTTCAGGTGTGCGCCGAAACGTAGTGACTTGGAATTCCATGATCTCAGGCTACATTCAGAATGGGGATGAGGACCAAGCCGTGGAACTCTTTCACACGATGGAAATGGAGGGGATCAGAAGAAACACAGCTACATGGAACACTCTGATTGCTGGTTCATTGCAAAATGGTGATCCAGACCAGGCCCTAAGAATATTCAGACAAATGCAGGCATTTTCGGTTCGGCCTAATTCGGTTACCATTCTTAGTATCCTTCCAGCTTGTACAAATTTATTGTCGGTGTTGAAGGTGAAGGAGATCCATTCTTGCATTCTGCACAATGATCTGCAGCGTGATATCTCGATTGCAAATGCTCTCGTAGATACTTACTCAAAGTCTGGAGATATCGAGTATGCTCGAGTAATATTCGATGGTCTCTCAGGAAGGGATCTCATCTCTTGGAATTCAATGATTGCTGGGCTTGTTCTACATGGACGTTGTCATGATGCACGAGATCTTTTTAATCAAATGAAACAGGAAGGTATAAGACCAAACAAAGCAATCTTTGCTAGTGTGATAAATGCCTATGGTCTTGATGGATTGGTGAATGAAGGAAAGAAGCTCTTCTCTAACATGACGGAGGAGTACCAGCTGTCTCCAGGTTTAGAACACTACACTGGAATGGTAAATCTCTTGGGGCGTTCTGGTAGGCTTAGAGAAGCTTCTGATCTGATTGACAATATGCCTATTGAGCCCGATGCTGCTCTCTGGAATGCCCTTCTTACTGCAGCTAGAATATATGGCAATATCAGAATAGCAAACCTTGCGGCAACCCATTTGTTTAAGCTGGAACCTAGAAACCCTGAAACTCTCAGGCTGCTATCACATGCTCAAGCTTTATATGGAAAGTCAAATGATGTGTCAAAGGTGCCAAGGGCTAAGAAAGAAGGCAGTGTTAATGAGTCTCATGGTTATTGCTGGATGGAAGTAAAACAGAAGGTGATTACCTTCTCAACAGGAAGACAGCTTACGTTGAATTCAGAGTCCAAACTAGCTGAAATTAATAGCAGAATAATGGATACAAATGAAGTCATCCCTGAATTTGATGTTACTATTCTTGAGATTGAGGAAGACAGCGAAGACATAGTTGGCAGCCACAGCGAGAAGCTAGCAGTTGCCTTTGGACTTGTTAACCTGCCAACTTTTAGAGCCATTCGGATAGTTAAGAGTGTTCGGATATGTACCAATTGTCACACAATTTGCAAGTTAATTTCTAAATTATATAAACGTGAAATATTGATCAAGGATCCAAAGTCTTTGCATCGCTTTAAAGATGGGACATGTTCTTGCAGAGATTATTGGTAACCCAAAAGAGCAAAAACTGGGATGTTCTTAAGTGCTGAGAAAATTCCTAGTGGTAGAATCAATGCCATCTTCAGCCGGTGAACATAGTTGCTCACCTGGGGGTGTAGCGGCTGCCCAAAATTATATCCTTTTGAGTTGTATGTTGTGCAAATAGTTAATTTTGTTTCTTTCCAAAAAAAGTTTCTTTTTCTTTTAAATTTATGTACAGTTAGAATTAAGTATCCAGTTCTATCAAGAAAAGATGACCAAGTGAAGAATTTTTTTGTCCTACAGATTGGACTTGGAACATGAAAAGATGATATTCAAGTTAACTGATATCCTCTCCCATAGTTTATTCTGAAAGCTTTTGTTTTTGGTGTGTGGAAAAGTTAGTTAACCTGCACTGACGTGCTACTTGCAAATGATTTGGTTGGCAAGGTGAAGAACTGTAGTTGGATTCTATCTGCTTTCACTCAGGTGCTTGGCAGACCAAAGAAGAGTCTATGGGACAAACTGACAGCAGATTCAAGTGCTTGGGCTGACCTCATTTTCAATAGATAAAGAAAAACACTTGAGCCTACATATATGTTCCACAGACCTGGGTGATCTGAAAAATCATGAGAAGTAAGATTATTTGGCTCAAAAGATTATTTGTTCATTTTCAATTACAAATTTAATAATAAAGTATAATGCAGTCTTTCATTTCACACTGGATGGATGCTTTAGCATTAGTAATTTTCTTGAACAAACATCATATTCTAGTGGTCAAGATCATACATGAGCTGCATGTATGTTTTAGACACCTAAGTAATGTCCAGAAAACACAAAACATGAGATATAAATTATTTGCCTCACTGGATCATTTACTCACCTATTTTCTCTCTTACAACTTGGAAGAAGAAATCATTGGCAGAATCAAGGTCATATATGCTTTCAATAAGGTCATTACTAGTTAGAGTTGAGTCTATTTTTCCTTCCACATTTGAACATAATGAGTTCCTTTTGAGTTCATTTGAACATAATGAGTTCTTATTGAGTTCATTTGAACATAATGAGTTCCTATTGAATTGGAACAGAATTGGCTCCTTGGTCTCTTCTCTTCCCTTTCTGAGAAAATTAGAGTAGCAAAAGGTTATTATTGGATGGGTTACACTAAAATATTGGAACAAACTAGTTGACCCTAACAGTTTTTAGATAAATCACATGAACTGGTTCGGATTAAATAAAATTGATATAATATTATTATACAGTTATGATTACTTAAATACTCTTTAAATTAAATGTTTTTTTATCATATATTTTATAGAATATTCACCTGACTAAGGTGAGAAAGAAAACCACCTTTCTCATTCTATTGCTTCTCCCCTTTTGTTAGTATTGGGTGAACTAAAGGTGATTTAGACCTTTTTAAGGTAAATATCTTGATCTAATAACATTCTTTTGCAGGAAAGCATTGGATTCTTGCAGAGTCAACAACACATGAACATCAACAAGGGTGAAAACTATGTGCAGCTAAGACTTTCTGAAGTCACTTGCAACATACCAACAGAGAAGGAATTATTCTCCAACTAGTGTGTGGACCTTTTTTTCTCTCTCTGGAGAGCATCTATTAATGCACCATATGAGTTGTTTCTTTCTTCCACCCTTGCATGTGGAGTGTTCACTTGCCAAGCACAAATATATTCCACCAATTTTGGAAGAATAAGTCCTCTGCTGTATCTTTCAACTTTTACTGAATTTTAAGATCTACTTGGCATATGATTGGACAATGTGAGAGGACAGTGGGTCCTTTCTAGATATACTTGATAAAACTATATTTGTATGAAAAAGTTTGATCTGTCTATCACAGCATGCAGTATGTTTGTTGATGAACTTGATATACATCTCAAACTTTTTGCTACAGATATTGACCATCCACTTGATCTTGTCAATTCCTCACATATCCAGTAAATTCTCCTCAAAGAAAAACCTCAATTTTTTGGCCAAAATATAGGAAGGAAATTCAAACAATTATTATTGAAAAATATATTTATAGATAAATGGAGAAAAAACAGAAAATGAAAAGCCAAAAGGGTGCTGGTACAAGAACATCAAATTACTAAGTTCCAATTATTTGGTGCATGTTATAAGGATTTTTTTGCTGCATTGAATTCTCTACAAAACAATATTCTAAATTAAATTAAAAATATTTAAAATTTTATTTATAGTTTTCTTCCCTCAAATGTTCATCTATCTCCTCTGACATAATTAGTAATGATCATCTCACATTTTCTAACTGCGATTCGCCTTATGTTATCCTTTCATAACTATATCGAACTATTCCTGAATAATTTTTTTTTAATTTTTCCTAATAATTTTGGATATTCATCTCGATATATAATATATATGTTGTTTCTTAATCGCTCAGTATTTGAATTTATAAAGCATTTCAGACCTAATAATTGCTATTAAAATCTAAAGAAAAGAGATATCCTATTTGGTTCCTGTAGCTTTCTTTGCACCCTCTTGAGTTCATCCTTTCTATTCTGTGTTCATTCTCACTTCCTGATTTGTTTCATAGTCTCATTATAATAATCTTTTCTTTCTTATTCACCAAAGATTTCCACATTCTGAATGAATCACTTCCTATCTCACAGTAATTACTGTTTTTTGTTTATTAGAGCAAACCTCTAAAATATATATTTAAGGAGTTTTCTTATCCAATCCAATATCTTCATGTTCTTTGTTATCCAGATCATTGTACACTAATCTTTGCTCATGTTATCTAAGATCCATACAACTTAGATAAAAATAATTTCTTACATCTTTTGTTAAAATCAGCCAACTACTGTAACACTAAGATCTCCGAATGTTATAATTAAACAAAAAAAAAAAGAGACTATTTTCGTGACTCGAAATTGTTCGAATAAACCGTAAAAAGAAATAATCCCTCCACCCTAATTGATTAGGACTTGGCTATCCCTCCCTAATCTGGGTTGCGTGCATAACTGCACTGTCTCAAATCTAAAGATCAGCAATTCCAATCAAGATAACGATTTCAACATGTCATGTGAAAGAGGTGGGGGATCCTTTTTGTGGACACCAAGTAGTTTTAAGTATCCATCACTCCTTCCACTCTCACCCTCATCTCCTTCCTTGAAGAGCTCCCCCCTCAACTCCCTCCTCCCTTCCTCCCTCTTCCGAGATGCTACCGAGAACATGGAGCATCTTCCATGTGGGGGAGGAAGGTGGTGAGGCACCAAAGACTGTTGCAGCTGCCATCGAAAGCTCGAAAGGCGCCTGCGATCGGCTCGAAGGCCTTCGAATCCTCATACAGAACTCGGGACGACGATCCAATGTCGTGATCAATTCTTCACTTCGATCTTGCATGCCTCACCATTTAACCAAGGCTTCTGCGCCTCAGTTTGGCTTCCTGAAAGCTTGCTTCTTGTGCAGAAAGGAGCTGCGTCCTCACAAGGATGTTTACATGTATAGGTATTCCATCACTCCTGACTGCTTCTTTCTACCTCTCTAAACAACATCGAAGCACTGCTGTTGCTACTGTTCGATGCAAGTTCAGCATAAATTCTGCTCTTGACAATGTAATAGTAGATGGATTTAGAGAGAGAGAGAGACCACCTATCATCCATGATCTCCTGAACTGTTGTCGGATTGTGACTGCTTATTATAGAACACACAATCAGTGATCTCTGACACAAGCTCACCACAACACTCTTTGTATTTTCAGAATAGTAGGCTGAGATCACAATGAACTGTGGCTCAGACACTGTGATTTCACGCAGGGGTGACCAGGGATTCTGCAGTGAGGAATGTCGTCGCGATCAAATCTTGTTGGATGAAAGAACAGAAGCTGAAGCGTCAGCAAGAGGGAGAATGAAGCCACCTCTTCGTCCTCCCGCCGCCGCCAATAAGGTTCAGGAATCCGACCGCCGGAGGAGGATCGTAGCAGTAGCATAGAGATCTACGAGGAAGAAAAGCCCCTTCTTTCTGAATGATGAGAAGGCTGCATATTTACCAACTACACAGAATTGTATGCCAAGTTCGAGACAAATCCATCGGACTGACAGCCAATTCAAGTTTCCTCCTATTTCCAGGGAATGTTGCAACCTATAAGAGTAAAGAAAGAGTCTATCGGAAACAAATGATACGCTTTTCTACTCTAATGAACACCTTGTGCTTCATTTTTACTCATCCACACTGGTTTGGATTTTGGATGCATATATTCTACAAAGAATATTGATCCTTTTGTACTTTGATTAATTCGTTCAATCTAATCAATGATCATAATTGATGAGAGATAGCATTTGATATCAAAATCAATTTATTTTTTCAAAGAATAGGTGGCTAACACAAGATTTACCCCAAGACTCTAAATAATTTGATAAATATTTTATCAAATAAGTAAGTATCTTAAAAATATATATATTAAATAAAATTTTTAAGTCTTCAAATTTTTGTGAGTGGAATCATAATTTTTAGTGTCTAAAAATATTTATCTAAGATTCGAACGATTAATCACTATATCCTTCCGAAATATGTCAGATAGAATTTTAAATCCTTAATCTTTAGTAAGCGGGTTTACTATGTCATGGGTTACCTAATTAATTTATTTTTTACTATATATATATATATATATATATATATATATATATATATATATATATATATATATATGCAATTAATGGCTTGCATATAATCTAACTCTTATATATATATATATATATATATATATATATATATATATATATATATATATATATATATATATATATATATATATATATATATATAAAAGAGTTAGCAGTCCAATTGTTGTTATTCATGAACTATAAGCTTATATGCAAGCCATTAACACTTCATTCTCCTGCACAAGTCAAGGCAGTAGATTGCCTCACAAGTAGATGGTTGGGTTGCAGCTTTAGACCCTCCGTTGCTTCTCTCTTGACAGCTTCAAGGTTCCATGGCTCCCTTCCGCATTCTACCGCCCGCTTTGAGGTCGAGAAGCGGTACGCCGCGCTCCTGCGAGCCGCCGCGCAATCTGGAACGCTTCCCGATGGCAGAGCCATCCACGGCCGCATCCTCCGGACCATCCCCCACCCTTCCGTTTTTCTTTCCAACGGCTTGGCCAATATGTACTGTAAGTGCCGCGCCCTGCCGCACGCCCTCCGCGTGTTCGACGAAATGCCCAATCCAGACGTCGTGTCGTGGAACACCGTTGTCGACGGCTGCTTCCTCTCCGGCCTCCGCTTCGACGCCTTGGCTTGCTTTAGGGAGATGCTGCGATGCGGTGTCTCTCCCGATGAGTTTAGTTTCGTCGGAGTTCTTAAAAGCTGCGATCTTGGCATGGGGTTTTCGGCTCACTGCGTTGTGGTCAAATATGGTCTTGGCGACAGTGCTTTCGTTGCAAGTGGCCTTGCTGAGTTCTATGCTGTCTATGGACTCCTCAGTGACGTGATGAAGGTTTTTGAGAGCTTGGAGCGCAAGGACATTGTATTGGTTAATGCCGTGATTGGTCTACTTGCTAAAGCTGGGAATTTTGAAGAAGCTTTTAAGGTGTTTTGCAATCATGTTTTGGCATCACACCTGCTGCCTGTTCGAGCTACTTTTGTTAATGTGTTGAGTGGGATCGATGGGTTTGAATTCTGGAGGGAGGCTATTCAAGTTCATGGCCTGGTAGTTAAATTTGGGTTTGAGGGGGATGGTGCTGTGCAGAGTTCCCTTATCAGAGTGTATGCTAATTGTTGTTGCATGGATGACGCACATGATTTGTTGAGATATTCGAACAGCCAGAACGTGATCACTTGGACCAGCTTGATATGTGCGTATGCAAGCCAAGAACAATTTCGAGATGCTTTAGATGTCTTCTGTCATTTTTTTCACGACGGCATGATGTTGGATGATGTTTTGTTAGCTTGTGTTCTTAGTATTGCAGCTGCTTCTGACTCTCAGAAACTTGGTATTCAGTTTCATGCTGTTGTCCTCAAATATGGTTTTGGGCTAAATAACTGCATCAATCATGCCCTGATGGATATGTACACCAAGTGTCTGTGTATGCCGGATGCTCTGAAGATTTTCCAGCATATCGGTGAAGACCACAATTTATTATCATGGACTATATTGATTTCAGGCTATGCCAAGTGTGGATCCTCCATGGAAGCACTGGACACATTCTACCAGATGAACAAAGAAGATATTATTGCTGATTCAGTTGCATGCATTGGTGCTCTTATGGGTTGCACCTATTTGCAGGCTGTAGATCAAGGTGAACAAATTCATGCCTTTTTGATTAAATCAGGCTCAGAGATGGATGTCGCAGTCCAGACAGCACTACTGTCTCTTTATTCTGAATGCGGGAGCTTGAATGAAGCAATTCAGCTGTTTGAAATGATGATTGTACATGATGTTGTTTCTTGGACTGCATTGATTTCAGCATATGCAAATCTCGGATGCAATGAGAAAGCTCTTTTGTGCATGAATCAAATGCTCCAAGATGAAATTAAGCCGAATCACTTCACTTTCGTAAGTGCACTTAAGGCTGCGGCTAAACTAACATATCCTGTGATCGGAAAGTCAATTCATGCTGCTATCGTAAAGTCTGGCCTGGAAGAAGATACATTCATTGGAAGTGCTCTTATCGACATGTATTGCAAGTGTGGAAGCATAGGAAGTGCAGTAAGCTACTTCAATGGAGCATCTAAACATGACCTTGTTCTCTGGAATGCTTTGCTTGCGGGGCATGCACAACATGGTAATGTCCTGGAGCTGCTCAAGGCTTATGAGGAAATGGTTGATCGTGGGCTAAAGCCCGATGATATTACATTCCTTTCTGTTCTCTCCGGTTGCAGCCATGGTGGCCTTATTGACAAAGTAGTCCATTTCTTTAGGAGCATGAGTGATGACTATGGAATCAGACCACAAATGGAGCACCATGCTTGTGTTGTTGGCGCTTTTGGACGTGCTGGTTTACTTACGGATGCAGTCAGTTTTATCGAGGGAATGGGAATTAATCCTGGTTCAACAGTGCTAAGAACCTTGGTTAGCTTTTGTATTATGTATGGACATGTTAGATTAGGTTTCGCCTCAATCGCAAAGATGGTGTTATTGGGCCAGATGGATAGCTCAGCATTTGTATTGGTGTCTAATTTATATGCTGTTGAAGAGAAGTGGCATGATAGAAGGAAAATTAGAGATGTAATGGAAGCTGATGTAGTGAACCTGAAGAAGGTTGGTGTGAGCTGGATTACATAATAAGTTGATATCATGGTATCAACTAGTTGAAATTCATATCAAATGAGGATGAGTCGAGGTCATACATCGCAAAAGAATTTATGGCCTAAAGAACCGCTCGGAGTAACAATCACGTGGACTTAGCTGCTGATGCTTAGCACAATTACAGTCTGATTTAATTGAGAAAGGATGGAATCTCTCTTCTATTTGTGCTCAGGCAAACTGTGTCCCAGCTGTTGGAGAAACATGGAACATGGATGGATGCAAATTTGTTTCTTTGGATGCTAAGCAGTCAGCATTTGCTAAATCGCTGTTTCAAAAGAAAATAGTCTCAACTAAAATCAGGTATACATCTCTGTCATTCCTATTCAAAATGCTTTTTTTTTTTCTATTTAATGATTGGTCATGAAAAACTCAATAGTCACCATCATCCTATTCTGTAAGGAATGTTAATATGTAAAAGATGGTTTATCAAAAGTTTATTTGCTCATTATTTATTCTGTTTGCCTGTTATGATCACAATTATAATGACTACGGTTGCTCATGTTTCAAACAATGTTGTCAATGAAGAGAAACTTAATTATTTTATTAGGACATCACAATTATGATCACAATCATGTTTCAAACAAGAATATGGAGATCAGTGTCTTGTTTACATTTTTCCATGAAGAGAAAATTATTTTATTAGGACATCTATTTAGACTAGATCAAGTTGATGATCTTGTTTGAAAGATAAAGTTGGCCTACTTTGAACATTAAATTTCTAGATAGCAGATTGTTGCAGTTTTGAGAAGAAACAAGAAATATATTCTTTTTTTTATTACTACTGCCCTGGTTTAAATATCTTGAAGCTTCTTATGTATGCAATGCACTGATGTGGTAAAGGACCCCAGAAACAAAAGAAAGCAAAGAGAAAAGGTGACCTACTAGGACCCCAATTTAGTCTCTTATTGGATGGAGGAAGCTGATTGAGTTAGTTTATAGGGTGATAAATCACTATTTATCTTCGAGGAATTATCCATTCTTGGTGAGCCCCACATGGTTTTACTCTTATGATTTTTTTTTTATATTCCTCAATTGATATGAAATTAAATATATTTATCAATAATCTCCAATAAAGAAGCTTAGTCAAGACATAGTAAGTTATTATTTATTTTCATTCGCACAAGTAAGCTGGCTCACGAGGAATTGTCTCTGGGTTGGATCATGATTTTGCCCCTTTAGGATGGAGATCAATAGATGCCTTTATCAAAATAATCACATGGTGACATTTTAATCTTTATTATTTTGGTTATGGACCATTTAGGTTTTTATGGTTTACTTATGTATAAAATAACTTTTATATTTTTAAAAAACGTAGCATATAAGTTCTCCCGTCAAGTCTGAGTTAACATATATTAAAGTCTGTTTACGTGATATACTGACTCATAATAAACTATTAATATAATAACACATATAATTTAAATTTAAAAAAAGGTTAAGATCATTTTAGATTCTATCGTTTTGACTATAGACTACTTAAGCCCTTATAGTTTATTTATATTTATAATAATCTTTATATTTTTAAAAATATAGCATATAAGTTTCTTTTGTCAAGTTTGAATTAACAAATTTTGGAGTCTGCTTATGTGACATGCTGGCTCACAATAAATCATTAATATAATGATACATGTAACTTAAATTAAAAAAAATTAAGACCATCATAAATTGTGGGAGGAGGCATCATTGTGAAAGCAACCACCAATAGCAACACCGAGCTGCTATTGCTTAGTAGGGCATTGTACACATACAATTTCTTCCGTATTGATGATGACCTCAGGAGCTTCTGGTCCTATCTTAGATGGATGTGTATTGACCAGTTCGAGCTAGGTACGTAGTGGTCTCCTAGTACCTCTTCCTCCTCTTAGGTGTCTTTGTCTCCACCGCCTCCCACTCCATCCTCTCTTGCACCCTCACTCATCGTGCCTATGATGTGATGGTCCATCTCTCTCTTACCTTCGCCTCTCCGCCTTCATCCACTACTATGGTCTCTGTCGCTTCCTTTTCCTCGATAAGATGGATCTTAATCCTTTTTTTATTTAAATTATATATATCATTATATTAATAATTTATTATGAGTTAGTATGTCATATAATGATATTCTAACGTCTGTTAACTTAGACTTAACGAGAGGGGCTTACATACTACGTTTTTGAAAATATATGGGTTATCTTAGGCACTAGTAAATTATACAGGCTTAAGTGATCCATAGTCAAAACCACTAGAGCTAAAATGGACCTTAATCTTTTTTTAAACTTAAATTATATGTATCATTATATTAATGGTTTATTATAAATCAACATATCATGTAAGCATATTCTAACGTCTGAAAACTCAAATTTGACGGAAGGGATTTATATGTTATGTTTTAAAAAATGTAAGAGTTATTTTAAATACAAGTAAACCATAAGAGTTTAAGTGGTTCATGAACAAAATCACAGGGCCAAAATGGACTTTAACCCTATGATATATATTGTAAGTTTTAGATTAGCATGAAAAACAAATATATATTGTTGTAAATTATAGAGTAAAATATATTGAACAATTTTTTTTTACATGTAAGTGTAAACGATTAAATTGATGCACAAAATAAGACATAATAGTGTGCAACTTTTGACGAATAATTTTTATAAAATAAACTTAAATCGAAAAATATACTTTGATCATCGACAAATACCTTTGGGAAATTCTAAAATTTTTAAAAGATAATTTAGATAGATAAAATTCTGATTTCTTTCTCTTATTCCTTTACTTTGACATATCAACTCTCATAGGCTCAATATCGATTCATTAAGCTTTGTGAATCACAGAGTTCAATAATTTTTCCTCAGCCTTTCTATATTTACCGGAAACTTTATATGCACAGTGTTTCTCCTACGTCTTCTCTCCCCTTTCCCCCTTTAAGATATATTTTCTAAAGATTTCTTTCCATATTTAATTTTTTTTTTCCTCCAAAAAAATTTATTTTCTAATCAATTTTATTAGCATTAGGAATTCAAAATACTTACTAACCCTAATAATATCATGCTAACAATTTGTGTTGGATGGTGGCCTTTCAAGATGCCTCAGTTACGTTATACCGGCAATATGGCCATGTTTGGTAACCGTAGCAGGCGAGAAGGATCACATAAGAAGCTGGACCGGTTTATTCGTTTCCTTCACCTCTCTTTCCTTCCTTCTCATGCTCCTCCTCCTCCTCCTCCATCGAAGATGAGACGACAATTGGGACAAGCTCACTCTCCGGCCGCCCTCCTTGCAGCCCTCTTCTGCCTCCGTATCCTCCCCGCCCTCGCGGCCGCCGCTGACTTGGGCAACCTCGAACCACCAAGTGCACCGACCCTAGAACCACTCCTCGCAGTGACGGAGCGAAGCGGGAGGGTCGTGACGGTGAGGAAGGACGGCACCGGAGACTTCCGAACGATCACGGACGCCGTCAAAAGCATCCCATCCGGCAACACCGCCCGCACCGTCATCAAGATCGGCCCGGGGGTCTACCGGGAGAAGATCCTCGTCGACCGGTCCAGGCCGTACGTCACGTTCTACGGCCAACCCGGTGCGATGCCGACGATATCGTTCGACGGCACGGCTGCGAGGTACGGGACGGCGAACAGCGCCACCGTCGCCGTGGAGTCCAGCTACTTCGTCGCGAGCAACGTGATCTTCGAGGTAGGCGGTCTTGAGAGACCGAAGCAGTCGCAGTAGGGTTTTCACAGGCATAGAACTAACTGACCTGCTCTGATGCGTCTCGCGGCGTTGAAGAACACGGCACCGATGCCAAGCGACGGAGTGCAGGGAGCTCAAGCGGTGGCGATGAGGATATCGGGGGACATGGCAGCCTTCTACAACTGCAAGTTCTACGGATACCAAGACACGCTTTGCGATGACACCGGCAGGCATTTCTTCAAGAACTGCTTCATTAGGGGAACAGTCGACTTCATCTTTGGCAATGGCAGATCCATCTACCAGGTTCTATACTCCCTTCTGCTTCCTCTCTGTTGCACACTTAATGGCTGAACAAGAATCCATATTACATGCACAGGAAAAAAAGAAGCATATATGGAGTCTATATGTATGTGTAAATTTAATCCCTTTTGTAAAGTAGATTAATAATTTAGTTTGCTGAGATCAATTATTTGATTTTTTGATTAATTATAGTATTCTTTCTAGTAAAAGAGGTTTTTTCTGTGTTGCATGGAGAAGAATGAATGACACAAAATATTTATATATATATCAATTAACTTTTAGAGTAAAGGATAATAATATAGTGTGATGTTGTGATATTGGATTGCAAGTGATAGGTCTCATGTTTAATATAACAATTTTTTTAAAAGATTGATTAATTAATTTTTGGAATTAATTAATTATAGTATTTCATCTAATTTAAAGTTGAAGCCTAATTAATGTGTCATTAACAAAATTAGAAGAATGCCAAATCAATGCTCTTAGGTTACTCTGACATACTTTACTTTAGTAGGTTCCAAACACTGAGTAAAATTAATGCACTTATGGATTTTTAAGGCACATTTATGGCTAAATTAATCAAACTAACATCAAACATGGGTTTAATTGAGTGTATTTAGATTTCTCTTGTATACAAACATTCCAATACTCCATCCACTACAATGGGTAGTAATGTGCTTCTCTTTTTCCAATTTATTAAACACTTTTAGCTTTGGTCTAATGCCAATAAGCCAAAAAAGATAAGTGCAATAAAACAAAATCAAATCAAAAATAAAATAAACAATGAGATGGTTGCTTATATATATATATATATATATATATATATATATATATATATATATATATATATAAAGAAACATTTTCGGTGATAGAAACTTCCATCTAATCAACAAATCTTACAGAACTGTGAAATCGAATCAGTGGCAGATAATGTCGCCTACATTACAGCACAAGCGAGATCTAATCCATCAGATAAGAGTGGCTTCTCCTTCATCCACTGCAACATCACAGGCACCGGGAACGCATTCCTGAGCCGGGCATGGCGAGAGATGTCGAGGGTGGTCTTCTCCTACACCCACATGGGCCGCCTCATCGACCCCAGAGGCTGGGACAACAAGGGCGTCGCCGGCCGCAACAGGTATCGCCACCCATCTCTTCCCTTGATCTCCCTCCCTGCACGTGAATCCCACCCAGTCTTGGGCCTTTCTTCCCTGAGCTGTGAGCCAGCACTTAATCTTGAACCACCAGGACGGTGTACTTTGGCGAGTACAAGTGCTTGGGACCTGGGGCTGTTACCGATGGGCGTGTGAACTATGCCAGATTACTCAATGATAAGCAGGCAAGGCCATTCCTCACCATGGACTTCATCCAAGCACAATCATGGCTTCTTCCTCCCCCTGCAGTCTAGGAGCTCAGCATGTCATCTCCTTCTCCTCTTTGCGCCATGTTTGGTCGCTTCTTCCTGTTCTATCATTGTTTGCCCACTGTGCATGTTGTGTTGCAAGACCATGCGATTTGGAGAATAAAAGGATTCCAAAAGCGTACTAGTAGTAGTCATCACAAAAGCAGCTTTTCAAGCATTTGCATTTCCAATCAATCATCACATGATTCACAGTACCATTTTCCGAAAACTATGTTGGGGGGGGGATTACACAGCTTAATCCCAGCAACTCCCCTGAAATCCAAGGAAGGGGGAAACATGTTTCAGAGCTCTCCTTAAGCTTAGCACATACCACCAAGTGGAAGTTCTATCAATCCCTATGAATGCTGTAGCTGACTAAGAACAATCCCAAGCGCTCTCAGTCCTCGAGCCCTGTTGGATTTCCTTCTGCAATGACAGAGAGCAGTTCGAACAAACCTCAACGTTCACAGTGATTCATTCATGCATAGCACTTGAAGGAAGACAAAGCCTGAGCTTTCTTACCGTCATCGATGAGGCCCTTGCCGTGCCGGTCCATGCACTGGAGGATGTACTTGAACGTCTCGATCTCGCAAGGGATGGTGAGTCCGCCCTTGTGATCGAAGCCGAACTCCTTCTCAGCCTTCTCCAGTAGCAGCCTGAACACCGGCAGGCTGAAGTAACTCGTCGGAATCACAAACCTCCTCTGCTCTGGTCCTACGTACACTGGGCAGCACCCCTTGGGGACATCCGGCGGCGCCTCCGGGCTCTGGCAGCACTCCTCGTCGGAGTCACACTGGACGCACACGTCCTTTAGGCGGCTGCTGACGGTCGGGGGGATCCCGGACGCCCTGTGCCGGTCCTCTTTTGGCCCGAGGGCGATGGACTGCCATTTCTGAAGGATCTCTCGCAGTCTCACAATCTGCCAGATACTAGTCACCTTCCCAGCTTCCTCACCCATGGCTGCAAGTCCCAAACCAGTGATGGTCGGACTCAGAACGCCAAGTGATGATGGATTTCAGTGGCCTTAAGCATTCATAGCTCTGACCCGAGACAGAAAGAGCAACATAGAGATCATAAGGTATTTCTAGAACAAATTACAAGATCATACGACCTACCATAAGAAGATGATACAGAGGGGAAGATTCTAATCAACAACAAGGTTTGGTTTCTACTGCTGATGACAGAAGATTCACTACAGACTACTCTTCTGGATCCAGGAATAAGTAGACATCTAGTGACTCACGTTACAGCAGGGATCTGAAGACAGGATCATGGATTGTACTAACATGAATCTTGTAAAGATTCTGAGACACAGAGATTTCATCTCTCAGAAACCATCTTCAGATCTTCTGTCATAGCAGATTGTGATGCAACATGTGAATTCCTCTTACAAACATTCCAGTTCCTGGTAAGTTATTCGGATTTAGGCATCTAAATATAATATCTGGAACAAAAAAAAGCTGGTGAATAACATTAGATCGGATTGTTAGAGCTCCTAAAACAATATTATGTGCTTCAGTTCCTGTATTGCTGGGTTACAGCAACAAATCTGCAATACTTCCTGCAATTTATGCTTCACATATCAAAAATTAATTCAGGTCTTGAAGGATTGTAACTTGAGTCTACTTTGATGCATCAACAACCTGAAGTGTACAACATCTTATACAGAAAAAAGAATCCAGAAACCTTTACCACCTATTCCATCATGAGAGCTGGCATTGAAATGGAAATAAGGAGAACAATACTTCCTTTACCATTGATAGATTTGGGCATAAGAATAACCATGGTTAATTACTTTCGAAGATATCTTGATCAACCTACAGTTAACTTAAATTAATCTTGCATAAATTCCAAAAACTTACAATTCATTGCAAACTACATTCCAGAGCAAGGAGATCAAATTACAACAAATATATATATATATATATATATATATACATAAGCAAGCAAATTTTTTGCTGTTATTACCTTAAGAGGCATTAGAGATGGCAAGATAATTGCATGCAGAGAGGAGAAGCTGCCATTGTGAATGAGGAGACGAGTGGGTTTGAGACGAAGACAGACAAAGAACACCTTGTAGGGAGCAAGAACACACCTTGTAGTAAAGGTAAGGTCACCCAATGACGAATTTATCCCTATATTTTGCTTTATTCTCTCATCTCTCCCTAACACAAGTGATATCCACCGAGGGCAACATGGGAAGATGAAAATTGACCACGCAGACCCGGTCAACGCTGCAGACGTCAACCTCGATTGCGCCGATCTTGAAGCGCCGAAAGGAAGGCTTTCTTGGGGGAGGGCCTCGCTGGCGTCCGTCGATGTCGCTGCCAACGGCTGAGATCGGTTTGATCAGAATTGATCCCTTTCTCCTTTCCGTGATCGAACGTGACAACGTCAAAAGCGTAGTTTGGAGAGCGTGATCGCATTGATTGATGCATCCAATCTCTCTTTCTTTTTCCTTTTTTTTCTCTATTTATTCTTAAAGATAAAAGATGGATAGAGTGTGAATCATGAGAGGAGGAAATTAAAGTTATGATAGGGATAATATAATAGTAATAAGAGTTATTTATGACTCACTATGCTTTGATTTCGTTGGAAACGAAAGGAGATGAAGAAATAGTCTCACATCCGTGAAATTATAATGAGTCTGAATCACAATGACGATGATGAAAATTTATGTACTCGTTTTACATCATAAGCTGGGACGAAACTATGTAAAGCCTATGATCCTATGAACTATAAGACCTCACTGAGGTATGGGCCTGATCTGAACTATATCCAGAATCAAACTAAGCAGTAGGTTATGATCATGTAGAGGAGTGTGCTGGAAGCCCAACTGCACAAGGCAGTACCAACTGAGTTTTATGGCATAGTTCTGATCCTTACTATGCTTTGCTCAAGCAGTCTGTTTTGAGGTAAAAGGAAAGGGATGGCACAGTGCACAAGGCAGAATCACAGATGAGCTGTTTTCATGAGTTGACCTTATTTACCAGTCTTGTTGCATTGAGATCTTCCAGTGGACTGAACCAGCACAGTGTAGAAGGGGTTGCTGTCTTCATGATCCATTTTCTTTCGAATGTCTGCAAAGGCAAAATAAGTAGTTTGCAGGATATGCTAGCAGAAAAGAAGCATGATTGTTCATTTGCAAGCTTCCAGGTGAATTAAAATGATTTGAGTACTGAAATCTTGGAAATAGCCTCCTCCAAGCAGACTTTGACAGAATGCTGTGAGGTGGTGATTAGAAGAATGATTTAAGCTGAGGAATTGGTTGTGTATCTTACAAGAAGCTGCCTTCAGAAAAAGATGAAAACCTTTGAACTGGACATCAGAAAGAACTGAGGAATGACTTGTTACATACTCTGAGAAATCACTAGAAAAGGATTACATACCTACTGCACCATTCTGATTTAGAATGTGGCCACATCTTGTTGGAGCTTCCAGGAAAGGTGCTCTCAGGGATCATGTGGTCTAGACTTTAGAGGACTGTCATGTTCCATGGTCCACACAATAGGTAGTCAGTCTGTAATGGCTTCGGTGGATGAACAGGGGCTGAACAATTCCAAGGTGGTGGTACAGATCCAAATGCTTGGTGCTAAGAGCCTCTGATGTTGACTGACTCTTTTCAACAAGGACATGAGAATGTATGTATACTATTTTCCATCTAAATGAAGTCTTTCTCAGTCTTCTCCTCCTTCCATCACTTGTGCCATGAGATCTCAGACTCAGTGAATTTGAAGATAGCACTCATACTTGGGTCCACAAGGCAATTCATGAGCAACCACTCATGCTTGTGAAAGCTTTTAATGTTGTGTAAGAATTCAATTCTCTCTAATTGTTACAGAGAACTGGTCCACCAGTTCTCTGTAGAAGATTAAGATGATCCTAACTATTACAGTCTCACTGGACCATATTGATGAAGCTAAATGAATCCACTTCTGATGGACCTACTTCACCTAACATTCCATGATTAGCAGCATGGCTGGAGGCTTCAACTCAAATTCAGCATATTTGTCTTTGATTAACATCATTGTTTGGCTATTTGTGACACACTTCAGAGGCTCTAATGCAAACAAAAAGTTGAAAGAGTATTAGATTCCAAGTTGAGGTACAGATAGATAACTTGAATATATCTGAGCATGGAAACTGTTGTAAAGGAATGCATGACAAGCTCAGATCTGCATTTCTTGTGTTACTGTCATTTCATGAATTCAATTATTCTGGCATAAACTATGGAGTAACCAACAAGAATACTAGCACTTATAATAATTTTTTTATGTTCATGGCAGCACTTATGATACTAGAAAGACATGTTCACTTTTTGCTGTATAGGAACTGCAGGGTAAACAGAAGCCACTCAGATAATAGTGTCAAGATCATTAACATGGGACAAATGAGAAGCAATCAGATAAGTTTGAAGATAACATGAAAATTGTGTCAATTCAAACTTATCCACTGTGGCAGACAATCATTTATAATTTCTTCTCTACCTTTTTTCTGTATGTTTGAAACCTTATGATAAATAAATAATTTTTTTTTTTTAAATAAACAATGATGTTCTTATTATCAACAGCTAAATGTCATATGAACTAAGTTGATTGATATCTTTGGTACTTATTGGATAAGGTTTAGATTTAAAGTCTTCAACAATAAATTTTATTTACAATCATATATTTTGAGAGAGAAAATTATAAATAAAAAAAAGATTACTTTAGTGACATGTGGATTAGCCACTGAAGTAAAGTTGTCTATTTCTTTATCTTGACTCTAAAAGATGAAGTCCAGCAAAGAAGGTTGTGTGGTCCTCCTAACATCTAAACTTGAGCTTAATAGTCATACTTACTGAAACATAGCTGCCACAATAATTAATCATGTATTACCATTATTCAAGAATTCTTTAAAGCCTAGTCAAATACTAATTACTCCCTCTGAAGTGTGGCTAATACTCCTTTGCATTTAGCTTTCCCATGTCACATATTGGCTAACTGATCTCTTTTAATTGGATCATATCTCATAAGGGCTTGCAATGGATGAGATGGAAGTCAGATTTATCCCAAAAGATGAACTAGATCAGTATCCATTAGCCAATATCATTAATCCAATTTTAATGGTTATACATGAAACTAAAGGTATAAAAAATTAATTTTATTATTTATTTTCCAATCCTTTTGAATACATCTGATGCCCAGAACTAAAAATCATTCAAGTGGAAGAATGAGAGTTAATTTGTCATGAACAACAGAAATTTTTATTTAATTTTATGTTCATGTTTTTTCCATCACAGAAAAGATGTTGTTGATGTGTGTAGTGATGCTAATCAATTCAAAGAGTAAGACTCATCCCCATAGTGTTTGATTGCAAGTTTTGGCATTCCAAACTCATAAATACATGATAGTCTCAACCATCTCTGGCATTATCTCCACTCACAATGCCTTCAACCAAGAGCAACCACTGACAGGAATGGATACCTAACCCTGACTCTTGGATTGGTGCAGAAAATAGGGTGATGAAGATGGTGACATGTTTAGGTCATTGCCTCCCAATAATGCACTCTTTTTTTTATTTATCATCATTGGAAGGTTTCTGGTGATATTTCCCTCCATGAAAACCTAATGCTGCCTTTTGACTATTTCTTT
The DNA here is from genome assembly GCF_036884655.1 of Musa acuminata AAA Group. Taxonomy (NCBI): domain Eukaryota; kingdom Viridiplantae; phylum Streptophyta; class Magnoliopsida; order Zingiberales; family Musaceae; genus Musa; species Musa acuminata. The sequence goes on from NC_088331.1 coordinate 43,372,370, forward strand.
ATGGATCATGTAACTTTTTATCTGCTTTGGAAAGTTCACTTGAAATGGATTGGATGGTCATCATGGAAGACAAAGATGGGTGGAAAAGTCATACAAGTATACAACCCTAATTGCTTTGTTTGAGGGCGGCTAATTGCATGAATGATCCACTTTGTTAATCTAATTGAGTGTTTCTACTTTAAAGTTCATCCTTTTTTTTTTTCCTCCTAATGATAAGAGGTTTAACACAATAAATTTACGGTTTAAAAAATTATTTACATCCTAATTTTTTTAAAAAATAAGTAATAAAAATTTGATCTAACGTACGATCGATTTAGTTATCGATCGTTCGGCATAGTTTTTACCGACTAGCATAGCTAGCTTTCTTTCTTGAAAAAAAAATTAGAATGAGATTTCAAATATCCCATTTTTGTTAAGTGAGTCGGATTCATTACTATAATAATCTATTCTAAAATAACTTATCGAAAAATTATTTAGAATATTATGATTTATCTTCTTTTTTAATCGGTTGATTAGCAATCAAAATAAATTTAATTTAATAAAAAATCAAATGGTAGAGAGGAAATGGTAGCACAACTTTCTTGATTTGATTAGGTATATTTTTTATTAAGGTGTCTACTAAAAAATTGTATTCTATTTAATTATTTATATTAAATTAGCAAAATTAGATACCATGTCATTCATTTGCACCTAAAACATCATCGATCAAGCTAAATAACACGTAGCTAAGTCAAATCACACATGGTCAAATATATATATATATATATATATATATATATATATATATTATTATTATTATTATTTCCACAAAATCCAAAAACCCGTTTCCCTCTATAAATGCGCACACTCTCGACCTTTGCCGATGCCTTCCATGAATCGATAATTCATGGTAACAAACCGAGACAGTGTTTGTAACAGTTGCTAAGAGCAATAATAACGACAGTAGTGATAATAACGGACTCGGAGAGGGGAAAGAGGAAGAATGAGTCTTCTCCACCACCTGTGGGACGACACCGTCGCCGGGCCGCCACCGGACACCGGCCTCGGCAAGCTCCGGAAGTCCTCCTCCTTCTCCCCTTCCTCACTCTCTGCTGCCGCCGCCGCAGCAGCAGCAGCTCCCGTCGCTCTTCAGGTCACTCGGAGCATCACCATCCTCCGGGGCAGCGCCTCCGCCGCACCGCCCTCACCGACGTCTTCTGCCGCCTCGTCGCCTCGGGGCCCGTGGAGCGCCCTTGATTCCCCTCTTTCCCGTGAGTCTGCCGCCTAACCCTGTGGGGCAAGGAGAATTCCGAAAAAGATCGTCTTTTTATTACCTGTTTGTTCCCTCCTGCAGCTCCGACGCCGAGGGGAGACTGGAAGAGGCTCCGGAGGAAGCCGACGCCGGTGGCCGAGGGGGTGGAGACCGCCGAGCCGAGAAGCCCCACCGTCTATGACTGGTTCGGCCTGCTCATTAATCTCCCTCTTTTCTCTTCTTTTCTTCTCCATATTAATTAATTAATTAATTAAAATGGCACATTTTAATATAATATATATGTATATTTATTTATTTTGTGCATCCAAACAATGATCTTCTTGCGTTAATTTGATATGCTAATTACTGCGTGTAGGGTGGCCATAAGTTCCCTGGATAGATGAGAGTGAGATGTAGAGAAAACTCTTTTCTGTTCTTCTCCATATCAACTAATTAAAAATCAGAGATGGCACATGATATATGTGTGTAAGCAGATGATGATGTTCTTGCATTAATTTGTCTTATTTGTTGTGTTATAAACTGCATGAAGGATGAAATGGAGGAAAGACCCCTCTTTTCTTTTCTTCTCAGTATCAACTAATTAACAACAAATAAATCCCTTTTTTCCTTCAAAGATGGCACCTGTAATATGGGGGTGTGTGTGTGTGTGTGTGCGCAACCAAAAGGATGATCTTCTTGGATTAATTTGGTTTTAATTGCTAAGTACTGCATGTGGGGTGGTGACAAGTTCTTTGGACAGTTGAGATGGAGGAAAAGATCTTTTCTTTCTTTGCCTTATCAAATGGGTCTTAATTGTTGTGTAAAACACTGCATGTAGGATGGTGATAACCTGTCTGGAATTTCTTTTTTATTTTTTTTCTATATCATGTAATCAAGAATAAAAACACCTTTCTTCGTTCTTCATGATGGCTATGCATATTGTGTATGCATCCAAATGATAATATTCTTGCATTAATTTGGTTTTAATTGTTCTATTAATTACTGCATGTAGGGTGGTGATAAGTTCTCTGGACAGTTGAAACTCATATAGAGAAAAAAAAAAAGAGGAAAAATGTTGAGCTGAAACAGCAAAATATGAAGAAGATGCAGTAAGTGAAGATTATATCTTTTGCTAGCATGTATGCAGATTTTTTGTAACTACAATAAAGTTGGAAGTGGATGTAGAACAAGAGAGGAAGAGAGAAAGAGAGAAAAAGGGGGTGTCTGAGAACTTGGAGGTGTGAAAAGAAACCCAAGCAGGGTGCAATCAGTTTGTAATGAATGGAGTCTTGGTATGTGGATGTGATGATGGATAATGCAGTGCATGTTATCAGAGCTGTTGTGCTTGAAATCACTGTTTGCTCCATGATTAGAATTCCTGTATCAAGATAGTCCAGTATAATTTTTTTATGTAGCTTAGCAATATCAGCTGGTAGTGAGAGCTCCACAATCTTTAATTACTGAAAAGAAAAGTATTCTTCTTCTTATTTTTAGTGTCAGATGGTGTGTCTTGAGAGAGAATTGAGATCTTAAGCATTTACTAACTGTAGTTGGTCTAGATTTGGAGACCTCTTTTTAGTATCAAATTTAAGGATGAACTGAAGTCTCCAAAGAACAGAGAGCAGTAGTGCTATGTAGATGATGCCAGTGAGTGCTTAGAGGTGGATGTATAAGCCATATGGAGGTATATATTTTTGCTTGATACATTTGGCTTGAATAGAAATGCATAGTAAGCAAGATCTACCTTTCATATTATATATAATTGTTAACCCAAAATATACAAGGGAAAATAAAATTCAAAAGACTGCAGTTATCTGTAATCTGATCAATTCTCTGGAATAAGAAGCTGCTTTCAGATCTTGTTCTCAGCTTGAAATAAATACTATTTTTTTTCTCAAAAATAAAAACAAGAACTAATAACAGTAGCAAACAGATTAAACTGAACTCCCAGGTTCTTTTGTCACAATCTGCCAGCTCTAATTGTCTGCATACAAAGGTTGTACCATTTATGTTTGATTCACTGATCTCTCTAATCTAGTTTGGCCACACTGATTGCTTGGCCAAGAAGCATGATAGGATCCCATTGCCAGCATGACCATGGATTGATCAAAAGGGGTATTATATTCCTGTTTACACTTGGTCCAAAAAGGTCTGACTGTCAATGAAATTTTGTAATCATCCACTCCTTGGATGAACAATTGTCTAAGCCTACACTCATCTGGTCTAATCACAATATGAATTGGTGAGTAGAAATATTCTCTTGGAAAGATTGTTCCTCGTAAAGGGTAGTGTTTTAAGTGTAAGATTTACTTAGTTTTTAAAAAAATCTTTAAAAGAAGAAAGTCTTGAGGGATTGTTAATCTTCACTCGTCGAAAACAAGATTAGTATCGAAAGTCGACCTCTATAGAAATCAAGATTGAACATATGTGAAGATGATTGAATCATTATAATTTGATTTACATATTTATTAATTATTAATTATTTGTGCTTCTTATCTTTATTTATGTATATATTTATCATTGTCTCTAATTATTCTCTTGATCAAAATTTTGAAGCTTTGACAAGCACTAATTCACTTTCTCTCAGTATTATTATATGCTTCTTTCCTCAGTTAACATTTCAAAGTTTATTAAATTTATAGAAGCTAATTCACTTTCCTTCTTAGTATCAGTAAAATCATAAAAATTGATATCACTTTGATTATCTCATTTGAGAGTAATACGAGAAATAATAATATTTTTTAATAATCAAGAGGGTTATTTTTTCACAACCGTGTTCAATAAAAATGAATTACACATTAAAAAACTAGAATGAAAATTTTTATATTTTTTTGTGGATTATGATTTATGAAATATTATTGAATTTGATTTCCAAAAATCTCCTAAGATCTTAAATAAATAAAATGATATACAATAATATATTTTTTTAAAAAAATATTAAAGTGATTTATTGTATTTTTATAGTCTGTGACACCGCACATCATATTTTTCATACAATCACTCACGAATGTACAAATAAAATTTTTAAAAAATTAGGATTGATCTTTCAATATGTAGCTATATATTTTTTAAAATAAGTCAAACAAATCCATGGGTGGCATTGTACATGTTTTATCGATTTTGTCAATGGATTTAAAATGCTTGGCAAAAATTCCGCTAACATCAAATTGATGAATTAAATTTAAAATGCTTGGCAAAAAGTTAGATTTGAGTAATCTTCTTCGTAAAGAACTCATAGAATCATTAGCGGTCATCGAAGAACTTTGAGGATATTGCATTGAAGTACTTTGAGGATACTCAAAAGTTTCAAGTGAAGAAGAGATTGAAGAAATACATTAAGAAAAATAAACCAACAAGAAAGCTAAAACCAAAAAAGGGTCAAGAAAACTTATGACATGTTATTGTATAAAGCCTTGATACTTCAAAAATTAGGATCGTTAAATAAAGAAAAAGATATTTAAAATAACATGATGAAGTAACATGATAAATTATTCCTTTATAGCCGTCAACAATGAGGTAATTAATTTTACAAAATATTTTATCAAACTAGTATACAATGAGTTGAAAAAAATTAATGAAAAATATAAGTCGTTAAAATAGGACAGATTCGCCTTAACTCTTCTTCTCTCACTAGTCTCTCTTGCTGTCCCCATCCCCATGTGTTTATAGTCTTTACTTCTTATATTTTTCTTATCTATTCATAATTTTTGCTAGTAATGCACGAGTTCTCATAAATTCTCTTAAACTCCATTTGCAATGGACTTCTCTTTCTAGACTTAAATCGATGTGATATTACATTTAGAAAGTAGAATCGAAGAATATCATTCTACTTCAACATATGAGTCCCAACAAAATCATAAGTTCACATATCATATGAAGATAATCTACTCAATATCTTTTAAATTAATATAAATAATTAAGTAGATCATCGTAGTCTTTGCTCATTGGTGACTTTAGAGTAGGCTCAAGGAAAATTTTATAGGACAATATCTTCCTCTATTGGAAAGACAGTTTTAATTTCCTTCAAAATCATTTAAACAAGAATCATATTCCATCTTTGACCCTCACCCTTGTCTTATTTAATATAAACCAAATTGAAAACCATATAAATCATGATTATTAGTTCTAACCAAATCAATTGTAATTCCTAATTTAGATCTTACACTTTAGGGCCTATGAGACTTTTTAAGTTGATTAAGTGGTGGCTAAAAATACCATGGGAATAATGTTGCATGCATTTAAAATTATAAGTATTTGGGCCAAATGTTAGCAACCCATTCAGTTTTTTTTTTTGGAAAAGAAATGAGTATATATTAAGAAATAAAATAATACCTTTAGTGAAAGTTCATATAAATGATGAAGGTATTTGAAAAAGAAAAGAGGGAAGACATTTTAATGATGATCATGTCTTCATGTTTTTTATTAGATTATTGAGCATGAAAAATAATTGTTTAGATTTATTTTCAAAAAACTCATATTTAAATTATGTTATTTTAGAAAAATAGATGAATGTTAGCAAACCCTAATCCAATCGAGTTCTTTGAGACCAATGGCTGAAATGGATTGCGACTAACTCTAATCATCAAGTCCAGCAACAAGCTAACATGGCTCAATGCCCATAGCTCGATGAAGCATGGCATGGACTAACCCATTTCTCTAGCATCAATTTAGTAAGTAGCGAAACTCAAATCAGATTACACCCCTGATTAGTCCCACATCGAAAGTGTTAACTTATAAGGGTCTGATGAGTGTACTATTATCAATTTTGATTTAAATATTTTGATCAATGGTTTAGATCAAATGAAGTTGATAGACTAATTAGCCCATAAAGATCGAGTAGTGGCATTTGGTATACCTAATATTTGGGCATGACGAGGGGGTTAACCGTAACGAAATGGTTTTAAAATAAATAATTGGTAACTTATTTAATTTAATATGGAACACTCTTATCAATAAAGATAATTATTAGAAAAATAATCATACATGTGATATGATATGCGCCAATGTGGTAATGAACCTATTATATTATATGTATAATAATTTTGTCTATTTGAACATGGCCTTCTATAATGATTCATGTTTAGTTTGATTGGATAATCCTATCCCAATATATGATAGCACAAATATTTTGTGTTTAATACTTATTTTCAGTGTAACCCTCAAAAGGTGACAATTTGGAAACTCAAGCGGAGATAAAACTGACGAATCAAAGACTCGAAGAAGATTTGTCTTGGCATTTTCTTTTCTTCTTCTTATGGCGAACTGGTCGAAGCTCCCGATAGACATCTTGGATCTGATTCATGGCGAACTCTCTATTCCTATGATCCGTCGTAGGATCTGTATCGGTTCTTCTCATGGTTGGTTGATCACGGTGGACGAGTCGTCCAACATGCACCTTATGAATCCACTCACCGGCGCCCAATTCCCTCAACCTCCGGTGACAACCTTACCCTTCGTCGCAGCCGTTCGCGACTCCCAAGGACGAGTCACCGGCACCGCGATCGACCGACGGCCACCACACACGTACAGTTTACCGGATGCGCATCGCATACTGTTCCGCAAGGCCATACTCTCTGCTGCCCCCGATGAAGGCAGCGCAGCGGTTTCGTCGTCATGATGATCTGCAACATTTGGAGGGCTTCGGCCTTCGCTCGAGCTGAGGACAAGGCCTGGACATACATAGACACGCCGGATTCCTTCACAGAGACAAATTCTACACCATTAGTTATCTCGGCACGGTCGGGGCATGGGAACCCCATGGGCTTTCCTTCAAGCCTAAGGTTATCCCTGTCGACCTGGAAGAGTTACTCGGGTACACCATGTACTTGGTGGAGTCCCTGGACGGTAGCCTAATGCTGGTTTGCAGAGGCCGGGAGCTCGTCGGTATGGGGCCTGAACTGATCAAGACCAGTATGTTCTTGAACGAGCAGGAGCTCGAGTGGAAGAAGCTGAAGAGCTTGCATGAGCAGACATTATTCTTGGGGGGGGTAACCAACCATTCGATGTGCATGTCCAGCATAGACTTCCCAGAGCTGGAATGGAATCGTATAGATGATGACTTCCGACGGTCGGAGCAGCTACGACATCAACGTCATGACATAGGAATATTCTACATGATGGGTAAGAAGATTCAACCAATAGAATATTCAACATGACGATTTGACTTTGAACGACTTCCTTCGTTGGCCTCTCCCACCATTAAACTTCCAAGCAACTTCCTCTACTCGCTTAAGAATAGTGCCATTCTCTCTCTCTCTCTCTCGCACGAATCCAATTCTAGATGTTGCGTGCGCGGTTGGAATGGCAGCAGCGCCCTCACTCGGACTTGCCATTAGCAGACAAACATGGCTTCCGTCCACAAGTAAACCCTTCAGGTCTAAACCTACCGGTGGAAACGTGGGAAGGGATTGCGAAACCGTGTTCCTTGCAGAGACTGTGGCCCATGCACGAGAATTCCAAACCAAATCTTGTGATCCACCAAGAAGTCATAGTCTCAATCTTCAATGGGAACAATATACAAAAGGAAAAGAAGAAAAGGTCATCCATATTTCAAGTGACCATTGATCAGATCATGAAGGCTTTTAGAATGCTGAAGACTTTGTAATCAAAGCTTAAATGAATCATGCACGCTGTTATTAAAATAATATTTTAGGTATAAGAAAATTTCTAGAATATGATGATTTCATCCCCCTCAAACTTAGAAGAAGACACTGCATGGTATATCTGAATTATTTATCTTAAATTAAGCGTTTGAAATCTTCCTCTTCATCATCATCATCACCATCGATAATGTATATGATATATGATATTCTATTTAGCATGTGCATCAAGACTTCAATTCAATCACTAATTGTTTTCAAAACCAATCCTTGACCATTTCTATTATTTTGATTGAACCAGTAGATGTGACAGGATTGAAGGCCTGGAATTTGTGGTTTGTATACTGTTCCTGACCACCTTCATCTAAATCTGGAATTGCAGTTGCTGTGATCACTTGTCAGCTAAGAAACATTGCTGAGGCTGAGCAATATGAAGTAGCAGATCATGAGAACTTGTCATGATCATACAAATTGCAAGAGAAGTTTGTTTCAGAAACAAGATCTTAAAATGGAGAGGCTACATCGATTTATTGTCTGATCCCCTTGTGTTGTTTGAAGACAGTGGAATCCCTCCCAAGCTATCTGCTACTCCCAGAACTGTGTTCTTGTTTCACCGCATGCCGACCCAATCCAAGCCAAGGTTGGCCGTCTTCCAGCTTGACATCATCCGGTGGCGCCGCCGCCGACGAGCCACCATGGGCTTGATATGGTGCTTTGGTGCTAATCCTGAAGGCATCAACAAAGACAGTGTAAGCGTCCAACTGCAACAACGCACAACACTTGTAACACAGGATAGAAACACTACTCACCGATCCTTCCTCTTCTCGAGGAATCGATGCAGGGAGTTTTTTCGAGCTATGGGCATATCTGTTTCCAACACGCAACTCATCAGCACTGTGTTTGTCACATGCATCAAGATCAAGACTTCATGTAGTGCTGAGAATTACCAGATGCACTGGCTTGGGTAGGCTTGGGCATGCCATTCTGTGTAGAGGACTCGGCTGCATTAGTGGATGAAGGAACAGGGAGACCACGCTTTGGAGCTGCACTACTCTCTTTGCCGGCCATCTGCAGCAGATCTATGGCCTTGTCAGCCGGGAAATCGTCGAAAACCAGCACCTTTCCACCGTAGAAGATCGTCAATTGGGAGGACTTCTCTGTGTGCCTAAAGAAGTGATAGCAATTTAGAGTCAACATCTGTATCTGCACAAAGACGAGCTGTGGAGTTCTTCTGGGTCATACTTGATGCTTGAAGCAGATTCTTCCTTGAGGGGAAGGACAGAGGAACCAAATCCTGCGGTATGCTGGGGAAATAGCTCCATGGATTTGGGAGCAGTTTGGTGTGTTCCATTGTTGGTGTGGTCTTCAGTGGACACATCCACACCCGGTAGCAGACTCAAAGTGGTGGGAGACTGGTACCTCTCTGAGCAGAAGAAAGAGCACAAGTCCATTCAAGAAAACATGCAAGCGAAGAAGAAGAAGAAGAAGAATGAAAGCCTTATAAGATGGAAAGGAACGAAAGATCTGACCATGAGGTTGGTGGTGAAGAGGCCTTGGGGCCATGATGTCAAGGCCAATGCTCCCAAAGCTGCCCTTCTCCTTCAAGTACTGCCTCAAGAGGCCGTAGGTGATCGAGAACTGAGTCTTCTCCCCTCTCTTTCCCCCCATCTCTGCCATCTCCCTCTCTCTCTCTCTCTCCCCCGCTTCCAATCAGTATTGCTTGTGCGCTGGTCTTTACTCTTCCTTTTGCTGATATATCTTCTTCTCGATCAAGCTTTCCTTTGCCTCACCATGAACACTGATTCTTCTCCCTTCTTAAGAAGAAGTGGTGGAGGGAAGAGGAGAAGGATGAGAAGAAGAAGAAGAGGCTTAAAAGAGAAGGGATATATATTACATATATGTAGGCTTAAAAGGAACACGTTTTCTGCTTTATTGGACGAAGTCCACCGAAAGAAGACGACGACGCAATTGCCCGACACATATAATAATAACATGCGTTAGCTTTCAAACGTATGCCATGCCACAGAGGAGAGCATCAACGTTACACCTCGCAAGTTGCAAGAAGAGAGGAGAATGCAAGCGTTGGAAGAGGGTGGAGAGTTTGACCCACCACCAATCTTCTGAGGGAAGGTAAAGGAATTAGAGACTTTGTTTCACTAGCTATCAATATTGTTTCTACACCATATTCTAGTCAATGAGGTGGTCAACTAAATATTAGTGGTGAACAATTTGCGAAGGCTTATTGATGGCATTGATAGTAGAGCATGAATGGATTATTGATTGTTTGGGGAACCTATCAAAGTTTTAGTTACAAGACTTATACATAATTAAAAGGTTCATAAAATAAGTATCAGCTAATAAAATTAAGTGAAGAGGAAAATAAATCCTCATGATGTGGTCCTCCTCATCTTGCAAATGAGATTGAATCCAAGGATGAGTTTTTGCAGTGATGTGACTTCCTTCACATAGTCAATGAGGTGTGCTTTGATTGGAGAAGTGACATCCCCACTCCACTGGAAACAGTTGGAATTCTGCACATCGCAAATATGAGTGAGTGTATTGAATAAAAGGCAGGAGAAGTATGACTATTTCTAAGGTGGTCAGCTTTCACATGTTGAATGGGGTGTGCTTTGAGTGGAGAAATGCAATTCACACCACTACTCCTTTGGAAGTTTTAGGGTTTTTGCACACCAGCAAGTGAATGTGTGCCAACTTGATGGGTCAGCTCGAGACAGTGGAGTATGATGGGCACCTCAACTTGGAATCAAACTCGGTTGGAAGTCAAGACATGTGCATGGAACTGTGATGAGATTGTGATCGATTTGAGGATTAGTCCTCGTTCATAGGATTTGATCAATTCTTTATGGAAATCGTAGACTCCTGTAAAGACTAATGTAGATCTTGTTGAGCTGAGGAGAGTCCCAACTAGATGGGTTCAAGGTCAATAATTCTTCCAATTTTTTTTATTTGATTTTACGGCCATGCAACCCCTCGAGATAGAGATAACCTAATATTGTGCCGGTCGAGGGGAGCGAAGCTACGATAATGCCCCCGATGTCCCCGAGCTGACATGAACCGAATTATGATAATACTTATCTGAGTTAAGTGAGTTGTGACTCAATTATAGGCACCAAGGCAACCAAAACTATGCACACCAACATTGCAAATTCATGAGACAGATTTCTACAACTAGAGAGTACCACACAGTGATAGAAAGAGTAGTAGATGAGCATAGTAGAATAATAATCCATGAGGAAGATTTCTACTTACAGAGTGGCTGCTGCTGAGATAGCATCTTGAGTGTTCAAGCTTTTTAACTTTGAGATTTGTTCTAATGATTTATGACAGTAGATACTCATTGCCTCAAAAATGCAGCATTGATGATCAACATCAGTGATCACCAAGACACTACTAGTCTTTGAACAAGAAAGAATAGACAGGTTTATACCATTGCATTACACATCAACAGCCAACATATTAGCAACCATCAATGGTGCCAGATTTTTTGTACAGAAAAGTCATATTGGCATCCACTTTTAATCAACTGATATGAATGTAAAAGGATGCTAAAGAGTTTCATAGATAACCCTGGATGACCATAATAGCACAACTGATGCATATAGACAGAGAAAAAGAAGCATACCACTTTGGCCCCAAATTGAACACTTCATGTGACAGAATATTTATCAAGGCTATTAAAAAAGGGAATCAGGCCAGGATAATCATATAGATGAAAGAAAGAGAAATTTTCAATGGCTATCTGAAACAAGGTTCGCCGTACCGTACCATACCGGCGTTTCGACCCGAGCTCGGTACCGGTACGGTACGGTATACCGCTCGGTACACCCAGGTGTACCGAGCGGTACACTCACGTGTACCGAATACTGTGCACTGCTATAGTGTCGGTACGGTACGGGCCGGTCCGTGTACCGTTGGCCTATCGGACCGGTACGTACCGCCCATACCGGGCGGTACAGTCCAGTACGACAAACCTTGATCTGAAGCCCTAGTCATTTTGCAGTAGGAAGAATAGGGGCAAAGAGAAGTGCAGGACAGCAAGTTCACAGAACCATCATGCAAAGGACCTGAAGATTTCATCACCAACAATATGAACAAAAGAAACCTCTATTCATACAAGCCAAAGATGGGAGTGGACAGCTTGATACATACGCTTCTAAGGAAGTTCTATCAGCAATGTAATGGCTAACAGTACCACCGCCAATTTAATAAGAATGTCAAATGTCATAGTCGATGTCGGTGATGTTCTGTGATACTGACTGCTTTACCAAATTCCCCTGTTCATCGTATAGGTCAAGGTTCTCACATGGTGAAGGGAAAATGAGCCCTATCACACGACCCTTGATAAATGAGCATTGGAAGATATGCTTCTTCTTATAGGTTAAACCCACAGACATATCCTGGAAGCTAACACCCTTCACAGGGATATCTTCACTGCCGTGGATCCGAACTGGAACACGAACACCCTGACCATGAATCCCACTGAAGGATATGTTAGCAATTATAGGCATGGCTTTTGGGTCGAAGTCTTCATCAGGATGCTCATTGTAGTCCGTCTTGATCATAATTCCAACACGAACATTATCGAGAGTCACATTCCGATAGGTGATATTGCGAATATAGCCGCCTCTTCCTGGGGCTGTCTTTATTCTAATCCCTCGTCGTGACTCCCAAACAATAAGGTTGTCAACTGTGACATTTGAAACTCCTCCAGACATCTCACTGCCTATGGATACTCCAGCACTGTCATCAACGGATATAGTTACATGAAGAATATCAGAACAATTGAAAAGCCTGAAACAGTAGACAATTAAGTTGAGCTGAAAGAATCTATTGTCTTGGCATGCAGAACGATCAGATAATTTGAAAACTAAGTGTAAGAAAACCAAATGGAGCAAAGCTAATCTTTCACATAAGGAGAAGTCAAACCAAAAGATAGCAACCTCAAACTAGGTCTAGAAAACAAGATCGGTGCACTATTTCTTCCTTAAGCAACATCTGAGTTACAATGCTTCAAACAAGAATTATTGATCGAGTCTTGACAACCCAACTGAAGAATTTTCTTTTTTTTTTTTTCATTTTGTAAGCAAGTCTGCTGTACTTAAATCAGGGCCACTTAAATGGCTAATAGTCAATCAGTAAATTTTCAAAGGCTGGAAATGGTAGAAGTGGTGCTCTCTTGAGTCATATTAATGTCAGGTCAACTATGTTGGTTGTCAGAAAGACTAACACCACGTTGCATGAATTTTTTTCAGGTCCCTAGGATTAATAAATTTACAACAGACAGACCTAGAAAAACAAGTTTCTTTGTAGCATAGTTTGCACGAAACCAGTAGATACAAGTATTTCAGAAATTTGCACATGCAGTGAACTTACTGCTTCCAAATTCACTCTCCAAACATGTACTGATTGAATAGGTTAAATATTCACTCCTCTCTGGAGTTAATGTCAAAATGATTGTTGTCTACTAGCTAACTTGGAAACTCCAGAAGTACCTGATGGGCCTTCGATGTTCACACAAAATTTGGAAGCTGTAGACGATTTCAAACCGTCTACAAGATCGCAAGTTGAGATTTCCAGCAAGGAGAAACTTCATTGATAAATGAACTATGATTATTACACCTAAAGACAATTAACTGACGGGAAGCTTGTGTTGAATTGGTCTAATACAATACAGTGCAACTTTTGGGAGATAGATGTACAATTTCATAAATTTGCAGAGATGCATATTTAACAACATGTTGATAGACAAGAAAAACTTACCTCACAACAGAACGAACAGTGAGATTACGAAGTGTTATGTTGGTAGATGGACGCCCATATGCTATTCCATACTGATCCCAGCCACTCTTTATGGCTACTGCATCATCGCCTACACATATATAAGAGTTCTCTATCAACACATCCTCACAAGAATCTGCAGAAAACATCCAAAAAAAATCAGGTGTGAGAATTTATTAATTACTAAAGGCATAACCAAAAAGAAATACTAAATCAGAGTCTGGAGCAACAGAAAAAAAATCCCTAATGTTTAATCCTTTTAAAGTTCAAAACATACCAAGTGATAACTGTGACCAAAGTAAGCCTATAAAATCATACCCACCTGGGTCAATACCATCTGTGTTTGGAGCTCCAAAAATGGGAGCCAAAATGGTGACTTTTGAAATTGTCACATTTTTGCAGTCAAAGGGATGAAGCGTCCAGAAAGGAGAGTCACGAAGTGTTATGTTGGAAATGACTATATCCTTGGACCACATGAGTTGAACAAGAGGACCTCTTGTATATGTGAGAATCCTTTTTTTGTATTTTGTCCACCAAGCCTGACCTTGACCATTGATCGTACCATTATGTCCTGTTTCATACATATAAAAACCTTTAGGCAAGCATAGTCATCCATAACACCAATCAACACTACTTCAACCTCAAAGACGTCAACAGATAACCTAAGTAATTCATTGGCAATGAATTGTCCATAAACAAGATTAGGCATCAATTATTATGATGTTTCAGGTTTCAAAGGGATCATTGTCACCAGAGTAGTATTTTAAAAAAGGCTGCAAAAAGCTAAAATGGAACTGACAAACATTTTGTCAACCTCAATAAAGTAAAAATTCATCTTCCTAATGATACTGTGAAAGTCTTTTTATCTCATTTTCTCAAGCTTAGGATATTCAGCCAGTTACATCTGCCCATTTTTTATCATGACAAATGACTTTTGCTCGATAAAATGACTTGGCTTATTTCCCACAACAGTAATATCTGATTTTGTCTTTCTATATGAAGATGATTTACTTTATTATTTTAACTATGAAGTAGAAAATAGAAATGAAATATGAATTAAATAAGATAAAGAAGATAAATGTACTGACCAGTTATAACAATATCCTTCAGATTTTGGCCATGAATGAGACTTCCATATCGAGGTCCCTTGTGTTCTCGGCCATATCCATACGATGGCAAAGGAGGCATCAAGGGCCAGTAACTCTCATCCTGATTGAGAAACAATGAAAATTTGGACAGAAGTGAACAAACATGTTCCCAACTTAACTAAATATATAGTGTATAAGAGCTACTAATACAAAAAATCCTATTCTTACTGTCATTCAAAGAAGAAGGATTAAGGTCATTGGATATATTGCTAACATGCTATGAAACACAGAAGGCAGGCAGCCTGTTTGAGACCTATGATGTATTGATTACATTAGATAAACAATATTTAATGATGTAGCCATAAATTGACCAGTAATTCAACTCAATTTAAGATGAAATAACCAATATCAAGCTTTATGTTACTTTGAATTGTCATCCAGTGCAGATCATTCCTTATGAAAGAGCTATTTATAAGATCAAATAATCATCAGATGCTACAAGTGAAATATAAAATTAGTTTTTGCAATTGCAACATCAGTATAATCTTCTGAATAGCCACATTATGTAGTTACAGTGACAAATACCAAAAGAGAACATGCCATTCGCCATGAAAGCATATTGAGGCCTGCAGGAGATAAAACAGACGCCAAGGGATTTTAACTATCCAAAAGAACCTAATGACTTATGACATAATTTTGGCTTTCTCCAAACATTGTGCTTCTGTGCCATTCAACAAGGAAAACATGGTACTAAGAATTTCTGGGATTTACCTGGTTCTTCCAATGTTCTATCTCCAAAATAGCTGACAAAATAATCTCTAAGTTAGATTACATAAGCAAATCATTTAACACATTACGTCCAATCCAACTAGATAAAAACGTACAGATGATGATTTCACATAAAAGCTATGCACCTTAGCGAACAGGTGTGACAATCTCTAGCAAACATAACTCAAGAAAAATCATCATCCATGCATTATGTGTCCATGGAATTCCTTCCCCACTAGCAACAAAACTATGCTAATCACTAATGCACTTGGTGTAGAAAAAGGAAGCTACCAGCTAGAATATTAGCTCTTGCAAATGCAACCCAGAAAATATAGTAATTGTTGTAAGAAAGAAAGACAATCCACATAAAGAAAAAAAATCCATAGACTTTCTATACCAACACTTGTCACTAGCTTTTGCTTCCCTATTTGAGAGGATGAAAATAAAATTCTGTTGTAAGAAAAAAAAAAACTGTAAAGTTCTTGTCTCTTCACATCATATATAATAAAGTGCAATAGGCTCTAATCAAACACCTCATAGAATTATGGCACAATAAAAGAAGGTAACTACTCAGATATACTTTCATTAATTTATGTTCATCCGGACAGGATATCTGGAACAATCAGTGAAAATTACATCTCAATTGATTAGCTTCAAGGGATAGAAAAATAATGAAAAAAAATTCTACAATTCTCATCACAACTATTCTCCTTTAAGTGTCATGTCAGCAGGCGACGTTGTAAGATAACTTGCAGATGCTTTAGGATCTAGAAATATGTGTTTTTTAGGCACTTCAATGTTCGAACAACTGCTGAGTACTCACCCACTTGATCATGTTTATTCTTTTCCTTATGACTGTGCAACTGGAAAAAAAAGGGAAAAATCTCACAAGCTAAAGAACCACTATAACTTCATGACACCAAGTGAAACGGGAAGAAAAAGGAGAAAAGCTGGAATTTGGATCACCTCGATGCCAAGAATCACTGCATCCTCGGCGAGGAAAAGAGTCATGTGGCTGGTGAGATTGAAGGGCGCTGTGAGCCAGAGCCCAGCTGGCACATTGAGCTGCCCGCCTCCTCTCGACCCAAGCTTCGAAATCGCCTCCACGGCGCGCTCAAACGCCGCGGTGTTCAACGTCTTCCCATCCCCGACCCCTCCGAAATCCGTCAAATTGAACGCCACGGGTCGCAACCTCGGCAACGGGCGCGCCACCGCTACCCTCCGCCGGAAGAGCGTGATCCCGTCAATGGAGCTCACCTGCCATCCGAACACCAGACAGAACCCCACGACCCAGAGCGCCAGAACCAGCGTCCTGTGCATCGTAAGGAGCCCCATCAGCCATCTGGGGTGCTGATGGAACGTCGATCTCCACCCGGAGGAGGAGACCTCCACCATGATCTGGCGCAAAAGGAAGCCCTAGGAATCGATCGGATCTGCCACCTTTCCCCCAAGAACAAAGATGAAACCGGGATCAATCGGTGGACCTCCGGGAGAAGAACATGATCAGGGTGGAGAGAGGAGATGCGGAGAACAATGCGACTGGTAAAGGTGGGGTTTTGGCGAGGGAGGAAAGGGTTCCGGCAATTAAAGTGGAGCGCGGGACGCGAAGCGGAAGGGAAGACGGTAGGAGATCAGAATCCGAGTATTCGCTTCTTATCAACCGTACGATATTGATCCAACGGTTACAACCTTCTCAGAAACTAAAGAATAACTCTTATTGTTAAAGTAGAGACATTGGAATTTTAATTTACTTTCTCTAAACAATTACAATGATGAATAATAAGAATGCTTTGGATATTTCAAAGTATTAATATTTATTTAACTCAAAAAAGAGACTTCAAATCATGGTTGATTTGATCTAATTTTTTTAGACACTCAATATTCAGAGGGTTACATAAGTGGTATTAAAATCTACATGATAAATATGGTATCTCCAAACTTTGTGGAAATAAATATTGATGAAAATGGAATATTTTTGTAACCCAACCACATTTATTTAATTGTTCGAATTTGCAGTGAAATATAATAATACATAGATAATAGATTCGGTCACAAGGAAAAAAAATCTCTACCGTCATAATCAAGAAGATTATTGAGTCATGTCTATTTTCTCAATGCTCTTTTGCTTTCTGTAATTTAGGAGCCTTCTATATGTATCCATTCATCCTCACAAAGCATTATATATGTGTGTGGTTGGTTTCAGAGTGTTTGCTTGTTTTTGCAGCATTGTGTTGTGTGGGAGTTAGGCAGAACCCTAAAGATTTCATGTGGCTTTAGTTCTGCTTTATGAACATTGCAACTCATAGCACTTACCATCATGTGTTTAGGTTGGAGTAGGAAGTACTCCACAAGATAGGTATGTGGAAGCTTTCATTGAGGAAGTGAAAGGGCCACTTGAGCTGATGAAACATCAAGGTGGGGTGCCTGGGGTGATTGAGGAAGGGATGTGATATCAGCAAATCATCCAGCCACTGCCTCCACATACAAACTGCATGTTTGCGAGGGAGCTCACTGCTTAGTGGCTTGATGGAGGGTTAGCTGGTTTTTCTTTCTCAGTGGGGCTTTATTTGGTTCATGTATAGTCATTTTCTTTATCTTTCTTCTTCCTTTTTCAATTCCATTAGGAAAGCTTTACATCTTATATAATAAGTGATTTTGATCTTCATGTTCTTGTAGCCTTCCTCTCGAACTAGATAAGCAAATTGCAAACTCATGCATGAAGTTGATGTCACTTTTATGTAAATGATGTGGATTGAGTATCTAACTCTTAGGTTATGTCAAGTTGGATCCTAATTTCAATTATTCAAATAGATTATGGTCTACTTTTTAATCATGAGTTAACAAAGATAACAATGATTCCGACAAATAGAAATTTATATAAAACTGTTCTTTTAATCTTCTATAGTTCCTATAGATTGTGTTCTCTCTTTTAATTATGAATATAATAGCAGAAATATACTTGAATGTACTTGATTTAATTCTTCTGTATAGTTCAATGGTGGTAAAAGGAAAAATTGATGCAGCCAAACCCTAAATAACTAGGATGCTTGTTCTTACAGGCTTTGATGTTGAGCAATTTATACCAGAGATGTGATGCAACCACCACCTTCTCGGTATTTTGATTTAGACTAGTATTTGTTTTTGAGAAATAACTAAGAAGTTCAAATCTGCTAAAATCAGTGAAATGTTTTTGTTGATGTCCAACATCTCATTGTGGCACAGCCAACAGTCAGCAGAGCCAAAGAGTCCCCTCAGGTGGTAAATCTAACAAGAGAATCTTCATTGACAGAATGAATTGAGAAGAATTAGCATCACAGGATCACTGGATACAAATGTCTTTGCACAGGACAAAGAACAACATCAGAAACTTTATTTGTTTGGAAACAATACATAACAAGCTTTAGCAGAAACAATGTTCTTCTCTTCTAATATAAATTGTGTTTACAAGTACAACTCGGTTAACTGCATGGTACCTGGAGGATGTAGTGATTGGCTCGTCCGATGATATCACTTGGCACCTTGTCTTCCTCGAATCACTGCTGCCGTCGCTGCAAGGAGAGAAGAAAGCTCTGCAATGCCACGGACCTACGCGATGAGCATTATTTCAGGAGCATGTTGAAGGAGTTGCCTCTAATGAGTTGCCTAAGACAAGCAGTAAGAATTAGTTTGGGAAACCGAGTGAAACCATTCTGCTTATTTGATATACATTACTGATGGAGAAATA
Source organism: Musa acuminata AAA Group (assembly GCF_036884655.1). Classification (NCBI taxonomy): domain Eukaryota; kingdom Viridiplantae; phylum Streptophyta; class Magnoliopsida; order Zingiberales; family Musaceae; genus Musa; species Musa acuminata. The sequence continues at coordinate 43,391,579 of NC_088331.1, forward strand.
ACAACAATAGATTGCTCAAAAGGTTACTTGGTTTTCCAAATTGAGATTTATCCATGAAGAGTGCTAGAAATCCACTATTATAAAAGACTTGCGTAGAATTCGTTTGATACTAGCAAATTAGAGAAAATTCATCAAATCCTACATGCAAATTGAGATAGCAACCAATTAATGATAAAAGATCATTTGAAGAAAGACCCTCATATTTTAACAATAGTATCAGAGAATCACCAACTATAGCCACCAAACCGCAATGCAATTCAAAATTAATTATTTCACCTTGTAACTTTCTCCGATGGAGATCACACCATTTTCCCCTTGCAGACAATATGATCTTCTACAAGGATATTACTTAGCAACAGAAAAAGAATCTTCGTAGACTTCCCATACACAGATTTTCAATCAGATTTGAGCTGAACATATATTTTTATCCTTCAGTTCATGCATAACTTGAGGGTCATTTGGAAATGCATAATAAAGCTAAAACATGAGGATTCTATACATAAATTTTGCTGACAAAACATCTTCAAGAACTTGTTCTTACATTTCTTCTTATCTCATGTTCTCTATGGACACTAAATGGGACAACAATTATTAAAAAAAATTGTTTTTGCCCCAAATTAGAATCCAGAAATTAGTGTGATGAACAACTTAACAGCCCAAAGAACAACCAAGATTATGAGGAATCAATAGAGCATAGTTAGCAATATTCAGAAGTTTTATGTTCACCATCACCAGTATACAAACAACATACTATCTCGTAAAACAAGTATACATGCCTTTCGAAGTGAACATTTAAAAATCTTTCAGTAATTTTGAGGTAGTACATATGATGTAATTTCCACAAACTCTACAAAGGTGAACATGTACTTTTTTAAATGAGTTAGATATGTTTCTATTTGTAACTTTATGTGTGCAACTGTGATTGATGGACTTGTTCTGGGTAGATTAAAAGTGGCCAAACATAAGAATATGTCCTTTATCAAATTATCTTTCATTATTGTGTCAATTTAGTAGGTACACTCTTCTCTTGTTTTTATCATGGTAATAGTGATGACAGTGATAGTGATAACAGAAAAGACAAAAATGGATAATATGAGGACTATCAATCTCTTTGAGAACTTCATTCACAAAAAAGCTGAAATTTACCAAGTCAAACTTGTAAACTAAAGCAGCATTTGCAGAAATCTTTGACCTACCTCAGCTTCAACCCTTCTACAAAGAGCAATGCCAATGGCAGCAAACAGATTGTTCTAGCTAGCAATCACATTATTAAGCAAGCACCATGCCGATAACACCCTATAAAAACAACCTACGAAACCATAGTCCAAAGTGACAAGCCTCCCCTACCTAAACATAAAACAACAAAGCATCCTCCCTGTCCAACCACATACTTCCAAAGCCCCACACCCTCACCTGGCCAAACTTTTGGAACTTACTGAAACATCCATGAACATGGAGCATGTGACATAGATGGAACCAGACATGACAATTTTGGATGTAACGTGAAGTTAAATATTACATGATGAAGGAATATGCCAAGAGTTCATTTTTTATATTTATGGCAAAGGAGAGGTTTGTTCATTTTCCCCTCTGCATGGTTGCAATGATTGGATTGAGAGTTTTTCACACAAGGAACAAAAAGGTAATAATAACTTTCTAAGAGCAGGATAGATGTGCATTAATTTCAAGAATAACATCTAATTAATGAAGGAAGCCAAGAATAGTATGTTCTTACCTTCAGATCAGAGAATGATGAGGCTTTCGCCCCATCTGTGTCATTAAGCCAGAGTAGAGAAGCAGCTCCCCGAGCGTGCAAGCGAACGGCGGGCGTCGGCGCCGCCGTCCCTTGCAGCCTCCTGGAGAGAGCTGCCGGGGGTGGAGCGCGTGGCCCGCGGGGAGTTGAGGCTGCGCCGGAGGAGCTGGCGCATGGCGGCGATGAGGTGCTCCGCGGTGTCGATAGGCGGCGCCGCGGAGCGGAAGCTTTCGGAGAAGCTGGTATGGCGGCTGAGCGCCTCCTCCGTGGAGATCCGGCGCTCGGAGCGACAAATCTCGTACTTGACAGCCTCGCCGCAGAGGCCGCAAACCCACCGGCCGCTGTATCGCTCCCGTACCTTTGCGACGTACGCCGGCGTGCACTCTTCCCTCAGTCCGCAGCACGCGCAGGTGGCCCACACCAGCTCCGGTTTCGCATCCCCCGCGGCGGCCGCCACCGCCTCGCTGCTCCACACCTTCGCCGACATCGCCAAAGCCCTAATATTGATCTTTCAGCGCGAATCGACTTCAAACCCCCTACTTGAGCAAGTCACACCGTTCTCTCAACGAACAGTAACAAGCTCGGGGAGTTGCGGCGATTAATATCCTAGAAAGCTCGAAAGAGGAGCAAACGACGCAACTTTGGGGTATCGGAGATCAAGAGCAGTCCAGGCATAGGGCTATCGCTCCTTCTCCCACGCGATGAAGGCATCTTGCAGTTCCTTCTCCGCCACGACCACGACCCTCGCCGCGCAAGCCAGAGACATTTCTGGACCGTAGCCCTTCGCCCTCGATGCGTTGGCCCTCCTCAGAATCAGTGGACTTGGGAATGGCGACGGCGAAGCTCCTCGGAATCCTTGGGCGCCCCAGCCTTTCTCTCACGTTCCCCTCGCAGAGAGGACAACTTATAGGCCGTGTAAGATTTGGCGACTGCGGAAGTGGAACCCACAAGGTCCCACAACGGATCCACTTGGAGCGGTTCAAGATTGTCCACGTGTTCCTGCTGAGCTGGCGCTTATGCTAACTGTAGTCCGTAACCATAGCGTGACGATCCCCTGTGCGAAGTGACACAGGCCTGAATGAGCTGGCACTTTCAATTTTGCGATTGCTTGGTGTCCACGGTATCAGCGTAGCGTGGACTACCACGTGGTAGTGGCCGAGACACCAATCACGATTACGACCGCTTCCCATTGGCTCACGGACGCAGACCCCTTAGGGCGTCGCTGAGCCCCACCTAATCTTAAATATAAACTCACGGGACCTGCGCCAGTGCCGTGGCGACACGTCATCCCCCAGCCAAAATGAGATGCCTTCATATTACTTAACAAGGATGATAATGTTGTTTTATTCCTTTGGACAATAGCCAAGAAGTTCTTTTGTATTAGAATTACATTATTTGGACGTCAATAACTCATAAAGAATTGAGATCGACCATTAAACTCCTTTCTTTTCGGAAACTTGTGGCATTATTGATTCTATTGTGGGATAAGCAATTAGGTTTTTCTTTCCTTCACGAAATAGTAAACTTAGTTGACTTTATCATGCAGTTTATCAAAATTTTCCACGATCAGTTCTATGCTTAATGCATCGTATAAGCCAACTTTTATATTCATTTAAGTTGCAAGCACATATATCGAGAGGAATTATTATAAGAAAATTTGATAAGGCATCGCTAATGTCGCATCCCAAATGTTGATAGGGTACCCAACCCGAATGACTAATTTAGAGTACATACAAACCAAATTTAAAAGAAATAATTGATAGAATTGAAAGAAATAATGGCAATTTTAGGATTAGCATCTTAGAATCTTTAGAAAGAATCTTACGAGTACAGATCCCCTATCAAACAAGCCTATAAAGCTCCAACTAGAACCTTAATTTTGTATTTGACTGCAATTCCTATTCGATTAAAATCCCAAAATGTGATAGAAAATTCATATGAACTCTTTGTGGTACTGCAACTCCCTAGAAATGAGAATGCAAATTATTTGGGTCCAAAAATTGTATTAACACATGAAAAGACCCATTTATTCTCTCACATCTTGACAAAAGGTACTTCTGGGGGAACAATGCTATTTAGGTTGAAACTTATTCCGATCAAAAAATGGCCCAATTCCATCATGTAATTCAAGAAACATATATAGCATGTAGATTTTGTGAAGGAGTCACTGAGTCATTGTGTGAGGGATTTTTATCATGACTACATCAGACATAAATATTATCATTCTTGGGATCATAGTAAGCAAAGAATTTGCAGACAAAACAAGTCACTGATCATCTAATCAGGTTAGTCACAGTTATATCTTACCATAGCTGAGGACATCACCAAGTGCCTGATCCAAAAGAGAGTAATAGCATGGTGAATGGAGGCAATTTAAGAATTGGTTTTCTCTTCGTCCACATCATTTTACTCCTGCGTGCAACCAACTGAGCATTATACTATGTCAAAACAATCTTAACAATGTAAAATGAGTACTGTGGCAAATATTTAATAAGCAAAGTCTAAACATAAAATAAGATCTAGATCGATCAACAAGTTATCAGATAAGCATAAGAAATAAATGGATGTGGAGTGAAGATTTATATACTTAAAACACTCACTATAGTTAGGCAAATATTTAATAAGCAGAAGTCTAACATGAAGTAAAATCTAGATCTCCAGGTAAAGGGTCAAAAAAGAAATCAGATAAGAAGATAAAGAAATAAATGGATGTGGAGTGAAGATTTATATACTTAAAACACTCACTGTAGTTAGCAGCACTATAAAATTTATGAGAGCTTACTATTAAAAAATATGGATGGGATAGAGCTAAGAAAATCTTATCACAGTCCAAAAACTACAATCATTGCCATGGAAAATTGAACATAGTGCAAGGATATCTAAATCTATAATTCCTCCTGCTGTCTTGCTAGCCCTGAACACATTCTCACCTGTAAAGGCAAATATCTAAACCAAGCATCACATAACAGTTTTGATGAACTGAAAATACTACAAACCTCATCAATCTCTGCTGACTAATCAAGATGAAGGCTGCACAAAATGTCCCTTTTTTCATGTTGCAAATGTGTATGGACTAAATGCCTGCACAGCATGCACCCTACAGGCAAAATTAACAGATAGCCAAAGCAAAGTCCATCAAATCAAACTTCAAAGCACATGCTGGTGGTTAGCTCTAACCAGTATCTGATAACTTGAAATGTTCTTGCACTACTTATCATTGTACCATAGATGTCTCTAATCCTCAAACACTAATTTTCTGCTCTCACTTCGATTTTGAAAGTCTTAGGAACTTTTCTTAGCAAATCAAGTGGAGACATTCAGTTGTTGGATCAAATAATGAAAGCCATATTGGCTATCCGTTTAGAAAAATGAGAAGCTTCCCACCATACCTACTGATGTTTTCACAGTAAACAAATGGCATCCCAGCAAAACTTTCCAAAACCTACTGATAAACTGGTTTTGGACAATGTCAAAGCCTACCTAGCAAAATTATAAGACAAGAATCAGCTTATGAAGTCAGCATTAGAAGTAGAATCATTACTGGTTATTTTCATTTCAAATGTCCAAACTTTCTGATCAGCATAGCTAATTTTAATTCTAGACAATAGGAACATGCTATAAATATACCTAAACATGTGTTGTTACTGTAGCTTTAAGTAAAATAATAGCTATGCTTAATTGTTGCATAAAACAACTGCAATGAGAGAAATTTTTTCATAAGAAGAGCATAATAACTTCGATACAAAGATTAATACATGCTTGAAATTTGAAAACAACTCATGACACAACCATATATATTACCCTTGATGCAATATGACTGAACAGAAACAAAATAAAGAAGACTTGTTACGCTTCAAGATGGAAGTTCCTATGCATTTCGGATGGCATCGAACAATTCCATATCTGTAATACTCTTCTTTGTTTTCACAACTAAGGCACAGATTCTAAGATAAACAGGACCAAAGAATATTACTAAAATACTCAAAACGTTGACCATGGTGCGAAACTTAATATAAACTCACAATGAACTAATATAATTATAAAACTAGGAAAATGAAAAACAAAATAGAATAATCAGAAAAAGAAATTGTGAGAAGTGTATGTTCCAATTCTAGTGGCTGCTGATTTTGGCATAATGAGGTGGAAGGCTGCAGAGCATAGTTCAAGAACAATTTCAGAGGCCTGCTTCAAGCAAGAAAAGTATGCGTATACACACGTGTGACGGAGATGGAAAATAAACAGACTACCAATTAATGAAACTGTCATAATACACTGATCGGCAGAATTTGGCATATTGGAATCCCGCATTAAAAGATGATTTTCCATAAAAAGAATATGATAAGTAAGACAGTTTAAAAATGGCCAATTAACAAGATAACAGAGAGAAGCTGAACCTTGGTCTCATAGTAAAACTGTATTTTTAACAATTTAGGTGGCCAGGATTCTACACATGGAAATTATATTATCATTCACAATGTACAAGATTGCACACATTGACCCTCACTACATCCTGCATCAGTGGGAGTTGTGTGCACCGCACCATCCTTTTTCCAATCCATAGTTAGAAGATAATTAATGAGTTTCCAAGAGCAAGGACCATCAGAAAACCAAAAGATACTGCTAAGCATCTTGAGAATCCAGCACACAATTAATCCCTACAACCTCCTCATATAAGCTAAATACAAAGTATCAACAAACATAATCAATAAAAAATCTTCCAACATATATATGGTAATCATAAAAAGAAATAGCGTACAAAGTAGTTTGTAAATGATGATTGTAAAAAAGTAGACCACTTACAGTAGTTAAATGCAGTAAAGAAAGTACCAACATGGATGCTACACTATAGCTACTCAGGAGAGATTATCATGACAACCAATAAGGTATTCATGTTTTGGTTGACTTAGCAGTGCGTACAGCAAAATTTATGTTGCTTAAAGTAAAAGAATCTACTGTGCTTCTGTAAGTAAGAAGTTTTCAGATTCATATCTGCCCAGGCCGGAAAACAGAGAGCAACAGCAAAAGTTTGATCGCAAAGTTTTTACACATTAAATTATCAGAATCAGTGGAAATCTACTCTGTTGTTCCAAAGATGTTTCACAAGCAGCTTGCACTTGACTAGCAAGCATCTAAAATACCCACTTCCAGTGCTTGTGGTAGTATGAAGGAATGTATCCAAAATTTTCCTGTTGCTAACCTTTTACACATTCCACCTGAATAGTCAAATCCCTAATCCCAGCTTCATGCAGAAGTTTTGAAGAACTATTTGCAGCAGAAATCTTATCAGTTTCTGCCAAAACATGAAGATGCATCGTTCCAATAACGTCCGTGTTTGTGAAGTTCCATACATGCATGTTTTGAATGCCCTGGACACCCTTAATCCTCACAATTTTATCCACGGCTAACCTCAAATCATGTTCACGAGCTCTAGGAACTCTTTGCAGCAAAATTTCAGCAGAGTTCCGCAACAATGGAAGCACAGAAGAAACTATCATAACTGAAATAAATATAGAGCATGCTGGGTCTGCCACAGTCCATCCTTTGTACTTAATTAGTAGGGTTGAGATCACGACCCCAACACTCCCCATTGTGTCAGCCAGAACATGTAAGAAAATGCCTTCCATATTGTGATCAATGTGCTGATGCTTGTGTGAATCACTAAGTGACTTTTCCTTATCAGATGATTCCCCTGACTGTAAATAGTAGTTATGAATGTTTGCTGAGGAGTGAGACAAGCTTGGAAGCTCTTTGCTACTATGGCTTTCCTTATCGCCATGACTGTGACCTTCAGTATGAGAACTTCTGTCAAATACGTCAGCTCTTTGATGTCCATGTCCCAGTGTCCTATGATCTTGATCAGTATGAACTTGGTGTTCATGTTCATGACCATGAATGTGGTCATCATGTCCATGACCATGACTGTGGTGGTCATCATGTCTAGGACCATGACTGTGGTGGTCATCATGTCCATGACCATGACACTTAAATGACTCATTCTTGCTATGTTCATTTTGGTGATGATGGCCATCATGGTTACAAACATGATGATCATGGCCACTGTGAGAATGTCCTCCGGTGGATTCATGAGAAACCACAACAGGATGTTGAACATCAGAATCATGGCCAACACTCTCATTTACATGTTTATGCCCATGGTGGTCATGGTGATGGTGGTGGTGATGATGATGATCATGTGAATGGGCATGTGAGTGGGAATGAGAACAAGTACCACTTCCACCATGTGCATGATGATGCTCCTCGTGGAAAAAGATCAAGCCCACCACATTCACAAGAAGACCCCCAATCGAAACAGCTAATAAGCTACTTGTCGAGATCTCTTGCGGCTCAAGAATCCTCTCCAATGACTCAAGTACAATCAGTGCACCAACAAGAACCAGGAACACAGCATTCACGTATCCAGAAAGCACCTCAAACCTACCACGGCCATAGTTGAACTGACTGTTGGCAGGCAGCCTAGAGATGTAAGAAGCATACAACCCGATTGCCAATGCAGCACAATCAAACAGCATATGACAAGCATCAGATATCAAACCAAGGCTGTTGCTCATGAAACCCGCCACAAACTCCACCACCATGTAGCCGGTGTTGATCAGAAGGAAAAGAGCAATCTTGCGGGACTTCCTCTCGCTCAAAATGTGGCGAATGGGTTTCGTGATCATAGAAGACGAGGACTCCGAATGATCAGAACTACCGAGTTCGACATAACTCAGGGAGGACGAGCCCAATTCCCTAACTCCAATCCACAACAAGAAGCCACAGAACAGAAACCCAGGAAGGGAGAGCCTGGGGAAGTAAAAGAGCTCCAAAACAAGCGTGCAGAAGAAGGTCAACAAGAAATCCCGACGGAAGTCCTTTGCGCTGAAAAGTAGCTTGTCATCACCATAATTTTCACCCAGAACGACGCCAAAGACGACCGTATTGATCAGCGGCCAGCCAAGCGCACCAATCGATTCGGCACTGCCATCACCGCTGTCCACAAAGAGAAAACTGATGCATGCCGGAACGAACAGCATGGCAGTGGTGAATCCAAGCGAGAGCAGACGCACCCGTCTGCGGCCCAGCTGCTTCAATGAGCCCCAATTCGAGGAGGCCCTCTCGTAAAACCCTAGAAACCCCGAGAGGAGTGGGAGCAGCATGGGGGCGATCCTGGCGCAGCCCTCGATCGGCGGAGGGGATGAGGAGATCGGGAAGCACCCGATCCGGTCCCAGCTGTACGACAGGAGGGCGACAGCCGTGGCGAGGGCGGCGAGGCCGAAGATCCTCCGGCGGGAGGCGGGGGCACGAGGGCGGTGATCGGAGAGGGACTTGGCGAGGAGGGCGCCGGCGAAGTCAGCGAGGATGGCGGCTCCGGCGGGGCAGTAGCGGAGGGAGTGGAAGCGGAGAAGGAGGGTGAGGGTGAGGAGGGCGGACTTGGCGGCGAGGGAGCGGAGGGGGAAGGGAGAGGAGGGGAGGCTGCGTAGGAGGGATTTGAGGGATTCAGGGAAAGGGGGAACGAGGAGAGAGAGGGCGAAGGAGAGGAGGGAGACGAGGAAGGAGAAGGGGAAGAGGGAGGTGGAGGCGGGGGAGGAGCGGACGAAGGGGAGGAGAGAGTAGAGGGAGCGGAGGGAGAGGAGGATGAGGAGGGAGGTGGCGGCGGCGGAGGAGGAGGAGGAATAGGAATGGTATTGGGGGCGGCGACGCTTGGACGGGGTGGAGGCAGAGGAGGGGGTGGAGGGAAAGGGCGAGGAGGATGATGGAGGGTAGACGCGAGCGGGGATGGGGATCGGCGAGGGGGCGGAAAGGCGGTGGTGGTGATAGCCGGTCATGGCGGCAGGCGGAGCGAGACGAGCGTAGAGATCCAGCGATGGGCGGAGTTGTGCAATTAACTACAGCAATGAGATATGCACAGTTATATCTTATTATTGTCATTATTCATGTATTTTATGCCTATTTCCTTTTTTATGTTCTTTATCATATCGAACATGACATTTTTTTATTTTAGACAGATTAATATATTTAAAAGGATATATATTATCTAAATGTTTTTATAATTACTATATATATTTATATATAATTTGAAGGTACAAAATACGCTATTTCTAAAAATGTAAAGGAACAAATGTAAAAATCTGGACACTGAGAAGGGTCAATTGCGGTCAACGATGACTGCCAATGCAACAATAGCACTCCAAATTTGTGTCAGATGAATGATGCCTCAGAGTCAACACATGTCAACCTCACAGATTTGATGCAGTCATGCCTTCATCTTTTCATAGTATGAAAAAAATAATCTGGATTTTCATCTTTTTCTGACAGATGAATCTGACACCAAAATAATCTGAATGACGGCATTTTCATCTTTTCATCGTGTGAAAAAAAAAAAAGCAATCATTTTCCCCACGATATTTTTTTTTATTCTCATAAAATATATTTTATTTTATAAAAATAAGATTAGTCCCCACGACATCTCCGTCCAGGCCCCTTTGTGCGAGGCTCTAACCCTACCCATTTTAAGTATACATCGATTATTTTTTTTATCGTTACTCATCTCAGTTTGTTTTCGTCTTTTTGGAAGACTTTCGTTATAAACATCCTTATTTTATGATTATCGTTCTCCTCAATTTTTGTTATAAAGCCACCTTGACTTGAGATAAAAGGCGTCATCAATATTCGTAATAACTATGTTGATAGTTTTGTTGGAATAGGAAAGGAAGAGATTGTGGATGATGAGGAATGAAAAAGAATTTCTAAAAATAATTGAGAAGAAATGGGAAAAGAGAGGGTGAGCTCGTAGTTGCCTTTGGAGGAAGGTGCGAGGGCGTCATGATCTCATGACAACAATGAGGTTGCTCAAGGATCTTAGTGGACTCGACGAGGATGCGATTGAGGTGACAATCATAAGATACAGTGGCGGTAGAGCAAAGATGATCATGATGGGATGAAAGCAACGAACACCAAGACGAAGACGAAGGCGATTATGGTAAGATGTAGGTAAGAGAAAAATGATAAAGATGATTACGATAACGTGAGAATAAAACAAAAAGAACACTATGAAAAAATAATGAAAACTTTGAATTATTTTTATAGAATTTGTCGAAGAAACATCACAAATATTATAAATATATTAATATTATTGATCGGCGATGATTGCAAGAAAATTCTAACACCAAACAATAATAATACACCCTTGATAAAATATAATTCAAAACAATTCATTTATTTCGAAACTATTTGTATTTTTTGAAATAATTTAAAATAGATGAGGATGAGTTTTGTGCGTGGATGAGAATAAGGAGAATTGTTAGGTTGCGATGAGTTGGGTTATTAAGCTACAGTCATTTTTTAAATTTTAAAAACTTAATTTTATCCATTTAGCTACTATAAATTAAATACATACTTTTGGATGAGATAAAGGCACTGCAAATTGGATTGCATACACCTCATCTTCTTACTATCACCTCCTCTTTCTCCATGAAGTTATGTAAGAAGTAGAGACATTGGAATAAGTGTTTCTAATCTAACTTCCTATCTTCAAAAATAAAAATTATTAGTTTTGGAATACTAAAACGAGAGTTATATTTATTTTATAATGATTATAAAATTTGATAGAAAATAATTTTTATTGAGTATGATATATAGGTTCCCAATATCACTAACGATCAAAATGAGAACACATAGAAAGATAAAAGAGCCCTTTACATACTACAACAAATAAATAATAGACGAGTCCCTATTTTCTCTTAATATTAACATCAATATAAATTTAGAAAATATTAAACAGTGTGTTGGGAGGTACAGTGAAGGTAAAAACTTTAAGACTTTGTATTCGAACTCAAAACTCAAAAATTTTGAATCTATTTTTTCTTAAGAGTCTTTTCTATTATGAATCAAACGAAGTCTTACGGTAAAAATCTAAAAAAATCAAATAATAATAAAAAAATTATAAAGTTTATCTCTAAAAATAAAAAAAGTTAAAGATAGAAGTACAATTATCTCACTTTTAGTTCGTGAATAAAAGTGGTGGACCAAATATATCGAAGTTTCATATCATTTCATTCATAAACTGGTGGACCGAGTAGAAATTCAAATGGACTAATCAGTTCATCGATATCTTTTCAAAAGTTTTAGCGAAGAAAAAATTATTTTTTCGGAAGTTAACTTCAGGTTACAACTCTCTCGAGGATGTGATAAAATATAATCCAAAACAACTCATCTATTTTAGAAAATTTTGAGCAAATGATAAACATAGGTTGTTTTTATCCAAATAGATGGGTATTAATTTTATAAATGAATGAGGATGAGGAGATTTGATGAGTTAGGTTGTTAGGCCATAGTAATTTTTTATTTAAGAAAATTATATATATATATATATATATTTTACTACTAAAAACAAGTGTTCTTGGACGAATTCAAGATCCTATCAGATTGAATATACTCCTCATTTCTACTATCTTCTCTCCTTTCTCCTTTAAATTCTACACGCAGCCAACAACCCTTACACCAAATGTACAAAGAAAGGTGTCAGATCCAAAATGCTCAACCTGCATGCATCAAATTCACAAAGATCAGATCCTTTTGACTGAGGAGCTAATACTCTTCTGGGTCAGCTTTCGGAAGCATTCTGGTCAATGACTGTAGTATCTACACGAGTATGCAAACATGAGAAAGCTAATGGAGCTCAACAATGCCAAGATCCAGTAGTAGTTGTCCAGCCTTGCCTCCCTCGCATCATCAGAGAACCAGCCATGGCTCTTCCCCCTTGTGTTGCTCGTCAGCTCCAGGACTGATATTAGCAGAGCACTGAGGAAGCTGCCCACGCCGAAGACGCTGAGGTACAGACCTATTCCGATGGTTCGCATGGTGGTAGGCACCTGCATGTAGAAGAACTCCTGCATGCCGACCACCGTAAACACATCGGAGATCCCCAGGAGAACGTACTGAGGCAGCAGCCAGAAGATGGTCAGGCGCGGTGAGTCCACTCGCAGTGATTCGTGTGTTCTTCTCTTGGATTCGACCACTGCCGCCACTACCATGGCGACGATGGAGACGCACATCCCGATCCCGATCCTTTGGAGCACGTCGATCCCCTTCTCCCGCCGAGTAAGGAGGCGCAGGAAGGGGATGATGAGCTTGTCGTACAGCGGCATGATCAGTATGATGGAGATGGTAATGGCGCTCTGGAGCATGGCGGGAGGGATCACGAAGCTGCTCCCGATGCTGCGTCTCATCATCATGCCCTGCTTGGTGAAGAAGGTCACCGGCTGTTGGAAGATGACTGCGAACATAAGCAGCATCGTCCATATGGGGAGGAGCCTCAGTATGGTCTTGGCCACGCCGGGTGCTTCGCCAGCCATGTCGTCGCAGCGATCCGAGTCTTCTCTGAGAGGCTTCTCCTGCAACCTGCAGTCGGAGACAAGCAAACGAGTCATTCGTTGAAAGGCCGCCGACGCAGCAGTCATGGCGCAGTTGACTCTTGCAGCTTACTCGAGCTCCACAGCATCGTCTCCGGGAGGCAGGCTGAGGGTTTTGGATTTGGCGCCTCTCATCACGGCGAGCTTCACGGCTTGGATGATGCTTTGGATGGGACTGTTGGGGATTTTGAGCTGCTTGTTGACGTAGAAGCGAGAGCCGCAGAGGAAGCAAGCCACGGAGATGGCCATGGCGGCGGTGGGGATGGCGAAGCCCAGTCCCCAGCCGACGGTGTCCTGGATGTAGGACATGACGGAGTTCCCCAGCAGGCTGCCGCTGCAGATGCCGAAGTACCACCACTGGAAGAACAAGCTCTTCTTGTCGCTCTTCCCTTCCTCCTCGCCGCATGGCAGATGGTCGTCTTCTACCTCCAGCTGATCTGCTCCGAATGCCTGCAACGACGGGTTGTATCCTCCTTGTCCTATGGAGATCAAGTAGAGGGGAAGGAACAAGGAAGAGGTCGGCATCCATGCACATAGCAACGCCCATGAGGTCAATCCCACTAGTCCCTACGACGTAGGAGGAGATCAGCATCATCAAGAACAAAAATCCACAAGCACGATGATGATGATGATGGACTTACGATGACGTAGAGCAAGGAAGAGGCCATGATGGTGGAGTAGCGATCCCAGTAGGAATCAGCGAGGATGGCGCTCACGAGAGGGAGCATCGAAGTGACTCCAATCCAAGTGCTGACGCTCTTGGCAGCTGAGGAGGTGCTCATCTTCACATGGCCAGTGAGGTAGCTCAGCAGGTTGGAGGCCACACCTTTGTACGCAAACCTCTCCACACTCGCCACCACTGCATCCATTTCATATCTGCATCAGAAGTCATGGTTCCCACACAACATCAATGCTAGCTCAAAGAGACGATGCTACCTATGATGAGAATACATGACTTGCTGAGGCCTCTTGAGTTCTTCTCCAAAGCCATGCTTCCACCTTGTACTTGTATTATGAGGGTAGAGATTCAGATAAGTTGTGCTTATAAAGACAATGGCATGACTTGTGATGTTGCTGAATGAATCGTGTCACTGAGCCACTTTCCTGTTTCGAGATGCATCTCCATCGGGGATTGGCCACCACAGCATTGTTTAGGGCAATGATATGCGCATCTTTGTCTACCCGAAAAGGATTTGGGCCAAGAGGTTTGGAATCAAGAACAGGGAATCCTCCCAGAAGATGTTGGCACGATGGATGGACTTATCCACAGACCTTTTCCTGTGCTGTATACTCGGCCTCATCAGCAATCCACTAGAGCAAAGCAGGGTTATCTTCATCTCCAATGGCAAACACTTGGATTTGCGTCCTTCATGTGGATGAAAGAGATTCCTTTTTATCATTTTTATATTATTAACTCGATTGGTATTAGAAGAAGGACTTGAACAATGGAACGGTGATCGACCTAACAATTCTTTTGTTTGCTGCTTAAAGCATCATTGCTTTTGATATTCTTTTTTTACTGTTCCTCAATCATCCTGAAAGCATAGCAACGCAACACTCGAGTAGTTCTTGTGCGCCAAGGATACAATGTTCGACATTGTTATGGACGTGAAGGACCACTAGAGCAATCACTTCGATCGATCGATCTCACACAATCATCTTTTCACTGTTCTCTTTACTGAAAGATGGGAGGCAGAGAAACGAAAAGCAACTCTTGCCTGTACCAAAACTGCTCATTTTGCTGAGATCATGCAGGTACAAGAGTGGAACCAGTGACACCATTTCCTAATGGTCGACCGGTCACTCAAAGAGCCAATCCAGTGATCGATTCGCCAAGAGCGACTACAAAGTGGATCATGTCGACACAATTGCTACTTGCAGTTGGTTTGGCAAAAGAGACAAGCTGCTGCCTTCATCTCCATTCTCAATGGCACTAAGATGTTCATAGTGATGCACCACTTCGACAGCACTATGCTCATGGGGTAGTCAAAATCTTCTAGGTTTACATTCCATGATAGTTTGTCTCATGATGTATCAAATGGGCAATCACATGAGTGTCAAATCAATTCCACCAGCACAGGGCAGTACTTTATTTCGCTGTTGTGAACCTATGACGATTCAGCATAATATTGACATGGTGAGATCTTCACCTGGAAGAGATTCCTTGTGAAGTTAGTGCCATGTTTGAACCATGCAATTATCTACCATCTGAGCAGTGCCTGTCATCTGCAACAAACAGACTGTAATGAGGAAAAGAAGAATACATACATATATATATATATATATATTCATCTATATTCAGTATGAACTAACTAGAGTTAGATTTTTCCCGCCTGAAGAATACATAGATACAATAACAAGGAGCTGAAAGTGGCATCAAATTCAGCTGCATGCACAAAATACAAATAGAGACACAAACAAAATTACATTCTTCTTAAAGGGTGGAATAATGGATCAGAGAAAGCTCACAAAGCAAAGAGAAATAATAAAAGTGATCATTGTAAAGCAAGCATAATGGAGCAACTTTCCATGACAACTTAGCAGTTCTGGAAGAACAAGCAACAATTAATTAACTATGGAGCACAAAGTTGAAGACTTGCAAGTCAAATAAGATAGCATTTCTTATCCCTTTTATTATAAGGTGGAGCACAAGCCATTTGGAAGCATGCAGGTGTTGTAATGTCATCCTGCCGAGCAAGCATTAGGAAATAAGAATCTGTGAGAAGATGCCGTAAACTGGTTGACATCCATTACAAAAGCTTCTCTTTCACCTCATCTTTCTTGCTTTGCCAAGTTGGACTTAATTTCTCATGTGTCATATATCATGCCAGCATCATCGAGTTCTTTTATGTATTACACAGCCACTATTGCATCCCTAAAACTTTTAATAGTCTCATTAAGTAATTAAATTGATTGCTTTGATATTATGTTAGGTATCTTAACTTTTGTCTGTACACTTTTGTGTTGATAAGCATGAATACATTAGTAAGCTAATAATATCACAAAAAATATATATATAATAATTCATATACTTAATTATACTGTTAAATATTAGGTTTATGATATCTAATATTAATTGATTCAAGCAAATAATATATATATATATATTATTGGGCTTTAGGTCGAGCAGTTGGCGCAGCAACCATGGGCTCCAAATCCGGACGGTGGACTTCGGGGATCTGTCCCCGAGCAGCCCGGGAGGCGAGCGACGGGAGGAGGTGTTCGGCGGGGCGCTTCCGGACCTGTTCGCGCTGCCGACGCCGAGCAAGTTGAGGAACGTGTCGGAGGCCATGCTCCACAGCAACATCGACCAGATGCCGGCCATGGCCGTGATGCGCACAGATGAAACACAAAACTGGATCTAATTTTCTTACTAATTCGATCCAAATCATAACTATGTGAGTAAAACTGAAGCCACGAAATTGCAATAAGAGATCCAATCTGATGAACATACAACTTCCACTGAAATGAATGGAGGTTGAAGATTCGGCCACAAGCCCCGAAAACTCAGCTGCAAATGCAGAAATGGTGGATCGAAGACACCAGCAAATAGACTCAAAGGAAGGAATAGATGTATTAATCCCAAACTCTTTTTTTATGATTATTATTATTATTAGTCTTTTACATGAAAACAAAAAATAAGAGTAAAACAAATGGAAATTGCAAGGCCATTAGATTATTATTGAGGTGCCACTTGCATGCATGTGACCTCAAGTACGTACCTCGTAGCCTCAGCCAAGGGTAACTCAGAAGACCATGATGATTTCCTAAAAGAAATGAGCAGGGCAGGTCCCAGGGTTAGCTGTATCTCCACCTCCTCCATCACCTTTCTGCATGCAAATATGACAACCAGGTCTGATCACCATCGTAGACGACAAGCATTCACGTTCAAAACAATTCTTTTTTACCTTGTACTATTATGTTCCGGGCAGCAGTACCCACGTCGAAAGCAATGCTCTTGCATAGGTTCTTTCTATAGGCATTTTTTGGGAACACAATATATGTACACCAATCTTTGGATTCCAACTATGGTTCACTTCCAAATCTGCAGTACTCGCATTTAATTAGCTTCCTGTATCGCCTGGACGAAGCCAAACGAGACCATATGGAGACTGCTGCCTGAGGTCTCAAAAGCTGAGCTGCAGTGGAGCATGTTTTTTGCTAGAACAAAATGACAGTGGAAGGCTCACAGTAAGTACTCGAGGGAACATCGTCACGAATGGTGTTCTGAAACACCCCACGAGATTTCTGTTCCATTGCTGTCTGCGAGCGCTGTATCTTCCTTTGGCAAGATGCATGCAAGTTTTCGCACAGCAAAATCCCAATCTGAACTCATGACGACAACGAGAATAATTAGAGCTAATAATGAAGCTATTCGAACCATGTACAGGAGGATCGTGATCAAACCATTATGTTTCATCTACAGACAAAGATGATCGAGGAAGCTCACTGATCGGAAGATGAGACATGTATGCCATCAAACATCCAAACGAGGATGAACTCGAAACATACAATTCGTGCCACTTTTTCTTGGTAAATGTAAATATTGACCCGACATTGTAGAGCCCAATCAAAGGTAAGATATTGACCACAGTTCATTGCAAACTCAGCATGAAGCAAAACAAGGGGTGGGTCAATTCTAAGATCAAACCTAACATTCAAATTGTTTGTTTAGTTTTTGTCAAGAAATCATTGTTGGGAGGGACACAATTCTCAGAAGTCTCTATCATCATAACATAAGATGAACTTCTAAAAGAAAATGAAGAATATTAATATGGCAAAAGTGATTAATTAGATTATCTTAATGACAAAAACTGAGGCATTCCTGAGTCAATCAACAGACCTCAGTCATCTGATTATGCCTTATTCCTTTCTAACTCTTCCCCTCCCTTTAGGTCTGCAATTTGCATTATTCTAAATTTCTAATGGCCACCCTAAAGCTACTGCTACTACTACAATATAAAACCAAGTTGCATGTTAAGCTGATCCAAGAGAATCCGTGGTTTTGTGTTGATTAGTATGTGTGGACCTCCGCGGACAGACATTGCATGATTGCATGCAATTAAATGAAGAAACTACATGAAATATCCACTGTGTAAGATGGTACTGTTCTTCTTGTGGTTCCATGAAGCTGACAATGATATTTACGGGTGTAAGAAGGTAAAACTCGGAAGAATTTCTAGATATGCGCAGGGAACAAAGGAAACGACAGACGGTGCTACGTCAGAGTCGGCTGTAGGCTTTGGGTATGCAACGGGTGGAAGATTCCACCTTTTTCTTCCTGCCCTCATCCATTTAGACAGAACCTCCTCCTCTCTAATTTGCTGCTCCGTCTCTTCTTCCTTTTCTGTACTTTTGATCTTAGTAACCATAATCTCTCCTTTTATACCTTTAGTTTTGATCTTAGAAATCGAGTTTTTAGGTTGGTAGAATCGTCGGATCGCCTCAAGTTCCTGGTCTGTTGTTGTCTTCCAGTTCAAAGTTTGATGTGTTCATGGACGTGTTGCTGTAGTTCTGCGTATCTGTTGAGAAAATCTATGATTATTCTCTCGATAAGTAGCTTTTCTTGCAAAGATCTGTAGGGAACTGATAGAATAGGCAATCCTTGGAATTCTCTTGTTCTTCATATTTAGATAAGGGTGTTTTCTGAGGTGTAGGTCAAACTGTTCGATGATGAATGATGTCCTACTTTTTTCTGAGCTATTTATTAGATGAGAGGAGGACAGATCTGCTTGTCTGAGAAACTGAGCTCTTCCCCCACCCCCTCTTTCTGCCAACTGCTTAATTGAATCTGTACTTCGACCCTTTTGGCCTTTCTTTCTAGTTCTTCCCTTTCAAACTTGGACTAAACCGAAGAATAGGAATCCGCTAGAGAGTATTCTCACGATGAAAGGGCTCATAATTCAGCAAAGCCGAGCTGTGGAGGCGAACATGTCCAATCTCAGCTCGCCCTCTGGGGAAGCAAGTGCGTCTTCCAACCAGCAACCCTCCTCGGCCTCGACGAATCCAACCCCGGTCAAGAGAAAGAGGAACCTCCCGGGAAATCCAGGTTACAGAATTGGACCAGAGTGATTCAAACACTTGATATCGTTCTCTTTTGTGATTATTTAGATTCTTTTTCGGGTGTTTTTGGACTTTTGGATCTTAAGACCCAGATGCTGAGGTGATAGCGCTGTCCCCCAAGACCCTGATGACAACCAACCGGTTCGTGTGTGAGATCTGCAACAAAGGTTTTCAGAGGGACCAGAACCTGCAGCTCCACAGGAGGGGTCACAACCTGCCATGGAAGCTGAAGCAGAGAAGCAAGGAGGTGAGGAAGAAGGTCTACGTTTGCCCGGAGGTGACATGCGTGCACCATGACCCTTCCAGGGCGCTCGGGGACCTTACCGGCATCAAGAAGCACTTCAGTAGGAAGCATGGGGAGAAGAAGTGGAAATGCAACAAGTGTTCCAAGAAATACGCTGTCATGTCTGATTGGAAGGCCCACTCCAAGATCTGCGGCACCAGAGAATACAGATGCGACTGCGGCACCCTCTTTTCCAGGTATCGATCGCATTTGCTTGATGCACTGCACTAGGGAAGCCCGCTCTTTGAACTCAGACCTCATTGAATGACACTAGATGAAGCACATCAGGCATTTATTCGTCAGGTCTTGAGACCATATATGGTAGCCTTAGCAACTAAATGTTGGTGGGAAGAAAGAAAGGTGAGATATGAGCTTGATTGCTGAGTATCTCCATGGATCCAGAGATCATACTTCTGGTTAACCTTTTGTTTCTCTTTGGAGTTTATGCTGCTTTTTTCCTGAATGACGACTGCTGCTTGTGAACTTCGTACTTTTGTGTTTCCTTGTTTGCTTTCTCTTGTTGGTTACTGCTACTACGTAGAGCTTTCTGTGATGCAGGAGGGACAGCTTTATCACTCATAGAGCCTTCTGTGATGCACTGGGAGACGAGAGCTCGAGGGTCGTCACAGCAAAGCCTACAGCAGCTACTCACCACCCCCACCAATTCTCGCATCCTGCGGCATCACTCGAACCCTTCCCTCTCCATCAAACTATCCTGCAGACACAGTTCCCTCCGTTGATCCGCACTCCAGAGGTCAGCAACAATGCTATGAGCGGCAGCCATGAGCTACAACAGGAGCTGTCACTGAAAAGAGAGCAGCAGAAACACTTCAACATCAGATCGGATATCCCACCATGGCTAAACTGCCAGGCGACTACTTCTCTCGGCCATTTAGACTTCCCTTACTCTATCTACTCCACAAGACTCGAACAGGAGTACCCTCCTGGAAACCCGGGGGCTCTCCCTCCTCCACCCGCTCCTCTTCCGGCCTACCAAGTCTCAGCTTCCTCTCCCCACATGTCAGCCACTGCATTGCTCCAGAAGGCAGCACAGATGGGTGCAACAATAAGTCGACCTCCACAGATCGGTCACATGACATCGCACACTACTTCTGGCTTTGGTATTGGCTTGTCCTCACAGCAGGATATCGACGGTGGTGGTGGTGGAAGAGGAGGAGCAAGTTTTGGACAAGTGTCGGCACCTCCTCCTCTCCTCCATGACATGATGATGAACCGTCTCTCCGCACCTCCAGGGTTTGATGGGTCCTTTGAGGACGCATTTGGAGGATTTATGAGATCAAAAAGGGAAGGGAACAGCTTTACGGATGGCACAGTAAGAAGCCAAGGAAAAGAAGAAGGAGGAAGAGGAGGTGGTGGTGGGAATGACGGGATGACAAGAGACTTCTTAGGACTACGGGCTTTCTTCCCACAGGGATATCCTTAAACTGCCTGTGTGGATCCGTCGATAAGCTCCTTCACCATTTGGGTGAGAGGTTTAACAAGAGATGAACAAGGTTAGCAGCTCCTGCAATAGAAGAAACTGACATGGTTGGGCTTCATCTCTCAGAATTTTCATAAGAGAATAGGTTCCATTAGCATGTAAGTCCATCTCTTTATTCTCCTCTCCATAAAGGGAGAAAACATTGCTACCATATCTATACTTTCTGTAGTATGTTTCTTAATGGCTAAACATTCCTAATGGCTAGGAATAATGGAACATCAAACTGTTTCAACCCCAAGAGAAAAGGAATTATTTCCATTTAGTTTCTGATTTTGTCAAGATGAGATCTTTCTAATCTCAAGGAGTCACCAAACATGTTTTTATTTATCTTCAACTCTTTTACATATATATATATATATATTTTAGCAAAGCAAGATTTTGAAGTAATGCCAAAAGGTGATTAACTTCTTGTTTGGATGTTTACAAATATCAATTTTATGTTGCTTTTGTTCTCCACTCGAAATCATGCAACAGTGCAGTAGCACTGTCCTTTTTCTTCTTATTTGCTATCTTTTCTCCTAAAATAATATATTGCCAATTAGTTTTTGTTGTACTTCATGGAAGTGTTTTTGTATTTTGATCGAGGAGGAACTTGGCCATGACTTTGTTAGACTCCATATACCATGCTAAATTGAAGAACATAGTACTCTCCATGCATCCAGCTTACATGATTAAGCTTGGCAATTAGTAAATACTTAGAGTTCAATGATTTGGTAGGTGATCGTGATTAGCAATCATCTTCCTCTGGCCTTTGTCAGGACTGACCCGTGACTTATCTAGAACGAATGATGGCCACACACACACATATATCTTTGGACACTCTTCCATGTAATGAGCAAGCACCTTATTTGTTTCTTGGAAATGTGCAAGAAAGAAGAGCTGTCAACCAGATGTTTTGGTGCTACATTGATGCAATAATTAAGCTTTTGGATCGTAGCGACATACAAAACTCAAAGATATCAATGATCTAGTTAGTTTAGATTCCAAGTCGTAATCAACAAGGGAACTAAGGTAGGTTTTCATTGCAACTCAGAAATGTGTTCTTTAGAGTGCACAGCATAGGACAAGATTCATCCAGCGAGATGTAGGATGAAATCTTTTTGGTGATGAACTACAGTGGAAATGGCTTTTAAATCAATCTCCAATAAACTTAAGACAATGGTTCTCTAAGCAGTCATGATTCTCCTGTACTTGTGCTTATTGGAGTACATGCATGGAAGCTGCGTTGCAGTGCTTTGTTTGAAGGAGACTTTGCACCCACTATATATATATATATTCTTACATTTGTTGTTCCGTGTGCCCAAGTTCGTGAAGAAGAACAGCAACCATCTCCTTCAGTTGAGATTTTGGCTGGGATATGTTCTACTTTTATTTCTCGATTCATCTTTATATTTGTCGACTGCACGATGATAAATATTAGATCTCACGTCTTGGTCAAACATGCATCACAGAGAGAGGCACTTGTTCGAAGATATGTACACGCAATGTGAGACAGAGAGAGTGTGTGCAAGCAGGTCAGTGCTTGTATTAGGAGATAGGAGGGAGAGAACTCATGAAATCTCTCTCTCTCTCTCTCTCTCTCTCTCTCTCTCTCTCTCTCTTCCCAGATGCCAGTCCTGCTCTCAGAGATACGCTGGGAACGAGAACTGAATCCTGCACACATATGATCTTAATGATCATCAATCTACCACATCGACGATTAAGGTCTTCAGGTAATAGATTCGGTTCCTACTTGCAGACCACGTAAATGGCCGTATCTCTTATCCATTGCACGGCCAGCTATATGCGTGTGAATCCGTGATCGGGAGCCGTCAGCCATGACAGCAGCAGCTGCAGCAGCTATATCTCACGATATTACTTCTCTCTCTCTCTCTCTCTCTCTGGGGCTTGACATATACGTAGGCGTTGACAAGACGTTGTTCCTTCGGAGAATAGTCGGACGAGCAGACCAGACGTAGGACCAACTTTTGCTAGTCAACCTATACAGCTAATCAGTAAACATCACGCATGTGATACATATTCCAGTAAGCATATATTCATCTGCGTCAGCTTTCAGTCGTGGAAAATATAGTCAAAGACAATCATGAACGTGTCTTCTGACTTGCAGATGGCTAGTATAATGAGCAAGGACAAGGTTGTCTATTGATTAGCCAAAGCTTGGATCGTTTGCAAAGGCATTTTAACATCGAGCTTGACCTCAAGAAAGTTAGGATCTCCAGAAACTGGATTCTTAGACGATACAACGTTGACTCTAAGCAGACAAGTTGGGAAAAAATGTCAAGAGATTACGCGGCTGCTCTCTCTCTCACTGTCTGATTGCTGACTTTGACTTCGTGGAGTCGCATGCTGCGACAAATTGGGCAAAACTGCTGACTTTGACCTTGTGGAGTTACGTGCAGCGACAAGTGAAGAAACTATTTAGGATGAATCAAGTAAAATCATTTTAAATCTCTCTCTACCTTTGTTTCTTCTAACTATAGAACCTACAATTATCTCCTTTAGATATGTTCATAGCATCATAAAGAATTCTATCAGTTTATTAAATAACATCAAATAAGCTTGTAAATGATGTTAATAACATCATAACATCTTAAATAGGTACATCAAAGCTGCACCTATTTATTCACATCTTAAATAGCATATAGAATTGCAGGTCATAATAAAGCTATGTGGCACACAAACTTTTCTATTACTTCCCCTCCTTCCACTCGCATCAAAAAGTTATCTACTCGATCGATAACTAATCTACTCATAAATACATAGCTTAATCTACTCACATCAACTTCTCTATTACTACTCATAAGTAACATACTCATAATTGTAGTGCACACGAGTGGTGCCATCCTTCATGCATCTGCTATAATGATATAAGTTAGACAACCACATACAGCAGTTCTAAGGCATTGATTGACGAGGTAGAAAAATGTGAGGAAGCAGAGCATACAAAGTCTCTAGCACACGAACACCATGTAATTTCCATTCATGTAAAACCCTTATATTCAGTTCACATAAATTAAGAAAATTGTGAGTTTAAGTTTTGCAAATGGTAGGCACTTGTAAGAAGCATAGTACATGCTAGACAACACAAGTGAAGCTGCATTATCCTCGACAAAGCAGCCTGCTTTGTCAACAGTAGACCCAAGTCTCCTCCCCCACCAACTAAATTTACTTTGAGCAGAATTTCTAAAAATACGTTTTTATGAATGATCAAGGTACATGCTACGATATCTCTCATCGGGAGCACCTGTAGTTGTTCTCTCTGTAAAAAGTGAGATAATCAAAGCAACACTATCCATATCCGCAAAACTGGTAATTAAGAAATCATGGCACTATCAACACATTCGGGTACTCATTATGGCTACTAAGTTGACTTCAAACCAGGAACCCTCGAGGCCTGAAGGAGGGGAGCTTCTTCATCCACAGAAAATGAATCTGAAGCAGTGACTCCTGCATCACTTGCTATGTTTCTGCCGTTGTTACTACTGTCACTGTATAAATCTGACTTCTTGTCCAGCTTCCACTCCTGTCAATAGTTAAATCCCACAAGTCCAAGATATCAAAACATGAACATGCATGTGTATACGTAGTATCACAGTACTATCAAATAAATTTCATCAAGTTTTATATCCCTAGTCTAGGCAACAGTATTTAAGCCACACTAAAAAATGAGTATATTATAAACGAGAATCGTTTAAGATGGTGTAAATATATGCCATGAAATCCTACAGATGATATGGTTCGAGGAGGCGAGACAATTAGTATTGATGGTGAAAAGAAAAAGTGAAAAACTATAATTAATCATATAAATACTCTCAATTTAAATAAAGATATTGATGTGTACAAAGCATAATAGCGATAAAAGAACCATGTAACCAATCCCAAATAATTGGGACATCATGCCTTGCTGTTATTGACACTGTGAACATGGAAAATGGCATAAATGCAAGGCGATGCGACTGCAACATAGCTACTCCGCAGGCTATTATTATGACAACTAAGAGCAGGCCTCTTATAAATAAACATAAACACTATCTTCCCTCTGATTAAGGAAGCATGACATGTTCCAAAATATTAACATTCTGTGCTTCCGTGCTAGGTTTATATCAAACCAAAATCAGTTTCAAGTCAAAGGTTCCTACCATATCTACCAAGAACATATAGCAATCTAGTTCATTTGTAAAGGTGCCATACGGACTCACATTAGAAGGGTGTGAACATCAGGTATGTCGCCTAGCTTAGTTTGTGGTATGTTGGGTTTTGGGTCAATTAGCTCCTTGATTTAGATCATGACATACATTGAATCAATTCTTATGTTGCCTATCGCATTAATTAAGATATTGTCATCCTACAAAGTCATTAGCACTATATTTAATGGAGCAAAAAAGGTAGAATAATAATAACAGAACTAGAAGTTCTGAAAACAAAAATATGTTATCAATTGTTTGGCACTTTTGTTATGTGTAACTTTGTCAAATTGGACTTGTTTGGCACAATTTTATGCCTCTCATCAGTATGTATCGATAAAAATGAAAATTTTATGAGAATTAGATTTTTTTTCAAATTCAACAACTCAGATCATTTATCACTGAGACTTTGAGAGCAGAAGTAACCATGTATCATTAATCGGCACAGGAAAACCAAATCCTAGTTCAATGTCAGAACAGTAATAATACTAGTAACCATAGTTTCCATATTTGCTAGTACAGTGGAATACAGTGTCAGATCTAGATATACAACATATTCAAAAAAAGACATGCTAAGATGCGGATGCTGATATGGATGTGAGAATAACCAGAAAAAAATAAATAAGAAACATTTGCATCTCTCAACAATTAGGGATAAGATAAATTGAAGACAATAAGGTAAAGGTGATTTAAAAGTGGGTAACAAAGACATTCAGACTTGGTGTTCAAACCAAATTAGTTGATTGAGACAGAGCATTTGGACTTGAGAAGAACCTTTTTGAAATAATTAAAAAGGGTTTCACATCTCTAATTCGACTACTGATATTCCTGCTAACAAAGCTCACTGGTAAGAAAAAGGAATCATGTAACTGACAACATATTGACAGAATGTTTTTCCATTTTTTGTTACAACATACACAAACAAATGCAAGATAAACAACACGTCATTCTTAAACTAAGCAGCTTCTAAACACAAATTATCCAGTAATCTGATAATTATGCTAAGAATAATAACCTAAACTTTAACAAGCTTCAAAGAGACCTAAACTGATTATTTTTATAGTCGGGTGTTGTGCAATTAACTCATATCTTGGTTCAAGTTTCAACCATATGTGTGGGAGGCATGAAGAAAATTGCAACTGAACTAATCTGATGAACCATCATCTTTACATGTGCTATTATACATCAATATGATAATTACAAAATGGAACATACATGAATCAAAGCTTTTAACTTGTTGCTCTTTATGAATATAGTTTTTCTCAACCAATGAACTTTTTATGGCCAGAGACTCCAATGACCAAAAACACATTTCAATGTAACATGAAGAAACACAAAAAGAACACAAAACTTTAAGTGACAGGTAACTTTGAGGGCCGATGTTCTTCTAACTTTAAGCAAAATTTTGAGCTGTATTAAGTAGGTTGAGGATATCAGATATTTAGTATAAAGACTAAAAGCACAAAAGTCAAAAGTTTGATCTCTTGTATCTTTCAAGGAGCACAGGGAACTTGCATCTTAAATAATTACTTGCACATTCTTGTATATCAAACATGGAAATACAAAGTTAGCCTAAATACTTGAGTTTAGCATGTAATTTGTGAGATAACAACTTTGTGTGTGTGTGTGTACAAATATAAATAAATAAATAAATATATATATATATATATATATATATATATAATATCTTAAAAGAACATTGCATACGGTGAATAATTAGTTTAAATCATATTTATCCAAACATTTTTATTCATAGATCACGCTTTCCAGGTTTTATTTATAGTATATAATGAACCCTTCTGACCTAATCATGATACATAGTGAAACTGCCAAACTTAGAACGAAAGCACATATCAGTTTCAAAACCTTGCAGAAGCAAATTGCATCATAAGTTAGATATGCATATTCAGTTATAAAAATCAATGAAACAGAGTGAAGAGCTAGTCCTTCATGAAGAAAAAAATTGTTTACAGAAAGCAGATAACATGTATAAAGGAAGCTCAAATGCTGTGTTCTAGTATTTTAACCTTTGTGGCCCTTTCGGGAATGCTCTCTGTCGGCAATTGGTTTGATGCTCTAACATCCCTGACCTTCAAGTAGTTGTACATGACAACACCACAAAGAGCTGTATAGAAGCATAACCAAAAAATAAAAAATTAAGCTGACAATATATAAGATACAGAAAACAAAATCTCAAACAACAGAGTTTACCAATGGCATAACCAATTATATTAAGACCAGTTATTGTTGATTCAGGAAAGATAATTGTCGAAAGGGCAATTAATATCCAGTCTTTCAGAACACCAGCAACTCGAATGGTCACTGCTCCAGTTCTACCAATTACTAGAAATATCGAGAAGTTTAAGGCCAATGCACAGAGAGCATTTGAGAAAAATATCCAGAAATTAAACTGGATCTGTGATATTTCCATCCCTGGCTTCTCCAATACATACCAAGGTACAAAGAGAAACAGAAAACTGTAAACAAAGTGCACAATAGTAAGAATCTTCACAAATGAATATTTTGTGAATTACAACAGAAATTAAGATGTGAAACCAAAGGTAAGAATCTTCAATGATACAAAAATAATCTATACATAAGTAACAAAAAGAATAGAGAATTATAGTACCAGAAATAGTTATTTATTAGAGTGCTGTAATATATGGTTCACTAATCTATACAGGTTAACAGAAAAAACATGGATACATCAGGCGATGCTACAAAAAAAGTGCTTCTCCTAGCCAAGAGAAAAAGAAAAGCAAGAAACAAAATTGAGTGGTTAGTAAAAGAGGTAGCAAAGAAGCAAGCATATTAAACTATGTGAACCACAAATGCCATAACAACAAAGATCCAAAAATTTTAGTATAATATCTTTAAAAAATTCATAGTATGTTATGATGCAAATCCTACCCAACCAGATCAAATCAATTAGAAGTTCTGTTGTAACTATTCAGACCACAAATCATCATTGCTGGATCATCTTGAAGATCCAAGAGAGGCCACCCAAGTGAAGAAATGGATCCACAGTGATGACTTATTTACATCTGTTATCTGGGTAGAATTCATTTCCAACCCAAAAGACACCATTTCAAATCAAGACTTACTTGAGTCTCAACTAATTCTTTGGCCTAAGGAAAATCCTAATTCTTCTCGAATTCGTAAAATACTTGTAATTTCATCATTATTCTTGACATCAACTTTGAAAGGCTTCTAGAGTACCTATCAAGTTGAAATAGTGTTCATAGATTGTACAGGTTAAAAAAATTTATTTTAATAGAGTCGTATTCTACAATTTAAGTCCTATAGTAGTGTGACATTGTAGAAATGCGAGATTAACTTTTCATCCTAATATAAATTCTTATTTTATTAAGGAATAGGCGAAGAGAGGAATGAGTCATAAATAAAGGTTCCGTAGCTCTAGAGTCATATGAAAATGAAGTTAAATACATTATCTCCTTTCTACTTCCTGTCTAACCCTCTTATCTCTTCCTTACCCTTGTTCTACCGTTTTCTTCTTCCTTATCTCTTCTCTACCTATATTCTCCATCATTTCTCTAGATTTCTCTCTTGGAGAATGTCTTCTACCTTGAAACAAGATAGAAGGTGAATATCCTATAACAGTATATGGAACCTGTGTAGCCAGTCTTACTTTAGATGAACATCCACAATATCAATTGGACTCTCTTTGTTATTAGATCTCCCAAATAGCCTTCAGCAAACCTATAACATAATCTCAACCAGAAATGGGAGACATAAGTTAAATTCTTTCTTTGGCTTCTTGTTTAACTATTTTCTGCATCTTCAGACCAAGAATACCATCTTAAGATAGAAAAGTGTATATAGCATTTCAACTCTCATTAATTTGTTTAACCAAAAGAACCTATTATTCACACCTGTTTGTTCAGAATAACTTCAGTTAGAGCCCCCACCTCAAAAGCATCACATGAAAAAATATTGGAACTCCGACATCCAATATTCTCCATGTTATAATTCTATGTTATGTTAAGTTTAATGTCTGATTGTCTCAAACATTATGAATCACAAAAGAGCACTTTCAATAAATTCTCCTCTCCACCCAGATTTGGACCCTCCACCTGCGATAATGTAGGTAGTAACACTACCAACAAGGTGAAGGAATCTGTATCGCCTGTGGTAAATTCTGCCAGCAGGCCTTCCTAGATATTTTACTTTCATCTTGATTTACCATTTCAGACACCAACCATTCAAGATTCACCATTAACAGAAGGATCCAACTTGCATAATCAATTGGAAAAGCAACTATCTTCAGGGGTCCCGCGAACAGACCTTCTATGATGGGTTGGACAAAATCTGCATCCAATTGCTCAATCACTAGTTTGCAGGAGGTTAATTTTTCCAATATTTATACAAACAAATAGAGAACTTTAGGTTTATTCAACCAAGTTAAGAACGTAACAAAACATAAAACTCAGTCTTATCCCCTTCAATTTCATACTCACCAACCTTAACTTAATTGGGATTTAGAAATAACTGTAGCTTGCAGCTAGAATATAATAGGCAAAAGAAATGTCCAAACAAATATCTGAAAAGATAGAAAAAAAATGATAAAACTTGATGATCTACAAGAAGCAACATTCAACTTATGGGTTCATTGCAAATAAATGGTTGTCAAGAATCAAGACAGATTTAGGTCCACAATTTTCAAAATCCTGACCACCAATGCTGCAACCACAAGACTTAGAATTGCAACCAGGCAACTCGATTGAGTGGTCTGCATCTGGCAGTTGTGAAAGATTGATCAGTTTCCAGAAAAAAACAGTTCAAGGACTACAAGCAAAACCTGGATTTCTATTGAATGCTCACATTAATATAAAGTTTGTAAATTACCTGCAGGGTGCTATGTAATATAGACTGGTAACAGGATTTAGATTCAAGCCCTTTTTCTGAAGAAGGACCTGAGTCAAAACCAGCCTTAAAGCTTCTGCGAATATACCAGTAACCTGGTAAGCCGTTCCAATTACATTAAAATTGATCTCACCATAGGATGAAATTGCAACCCCAACACTGACCAGCACCATGTTCAAGAAAACATCACACCTCAATTTGTCAGTGCCGCAGGTAACAGCCATGAGAAATGTTGCAACAGGCACTGTAAGTTCATATTCAAGAATAGTAATTCAATACAACATTTTGGTTGACTAGAAATGGTGGTAGGAGGGATATAGGACAACTCACTTAAGGCCTTGAGCATCTGAATAAAAGCAACTGAAATATGCAAATAAGCAGTGTTGCCAAACCTGTCAAAATAAGACTATACTTGTCACTTGTACTAAACATAGAAAAGACAGCTTCCCAACAGAAATTGATTATAAAATTAATCATCAAAAGGCTGTCAAAAAACATGGAAACATTATAAGAAGCATCAATACATGATAAAACAGTGCAAAACACAAATTCTGATGAGGTGCTTGACAACAAAATGGTTGCTAATTTGCAAATACAAGTGCAACTAGCATATGATATGTTATGCAAAAAGAAATCTTTTTCATGCTGGAAAGACTAATAAACTAAAGCATTTATGGAGCCAGAATACAAAATCATATATTCACTAGACTTGGCCTTCCAAAACCAAATTCTTTCTCCAACCAAAAGAAAAAGGTCAATGGATAATAAAACCAAAACAAATCTGAACTTCCTTTAGCAGGTGGCCAACTTCTACAGTTCATGTCTATCCACACAGATGTTGTGACTAGCATGGGGGAAGAAGACTAAACCAAAAAAAAATTAATAATGACACACAACTTCATAAAATAGTTGAGGTAAGATTCATGTGATTCAGGCACTCCTTGTCTATATCTATGGAGACAAAAACTATGCTCTTCACCATATGAGAATAGAAAAGAAATAAAAAATCTTCCTTGAGTAAACCCAACTCAAACCTAAGCCTCTGGTATCTTCTCTTACATAAATTTTGATGAATTTTTCCTCATCCTCTCTAGATCTACCAGAGACAAACTCTAGGACACTCAGAGTGTTGTTCTTTTACATCCTTCCCTACTAAAACCTTGAGATATTCAGTGTATTTATAGAATAACCAAATCTTCACTTCAACGGTTTCTTTCTTCGATGTGACAGTGAATTCTTGATTTTCCAAGGAACTTTTCCTTCAAGAACCTTGAGAAATAAAAAAAAAATGTTTGACAACCCCAACACCTAGTAATATCAAACATATAAGTTAAGCCAGAAAATAAAAGTTCACAACCTGTGCAGATTTTTGTCCACATACAATTGAATTCACCTGATTAAGCATATTGATGTTCTTAGTGAAAACAAACAATCAATTGAAATGAAAGGAAATATGATCATGGACATTTTACCCTTTTGGCAAGCATAATCACCATGACTTCAGCATTTTAAACTTTAATAAATAAAGGATTCAATATCTGTTTGAATAGTGTAAAAGTATAAATGTCAAAATCCAAAGAATGAGACAACTTATCGATTATCTTGCTCAGTGTAAATTGCTGAAACATGATAGATTAATCTTAAAAGCAAGTCATCATTATTAGAAATGAGGGGGAAACAATTATCTATGCATTCACAACAGATAGCAGGTACAACTCTTGTTGAACATGCTTACCATAGACTTGATGCAAAGAACGCACTAATAGGAATCACACAAGTTGCATATCTGCAAAGGTATAAACTATATATTAAAGCAGGCACAAAGACAGAAAACTAGATGAGTCTAGACCCCTTACATCTGAAAAGTCATCTTAACAGGTGCAACAACCTGCCATGTCAACAAATAAATCCAAGTAAATCAAAGCGTTATCTAAAAGATGTCATGTTTATTTATAGAAACAAGTACAATAAAGACACAAAACTTAGTCAAGAAAAAGAATAAAAAAGATTCCTATACGTTAAGAAGAAAAATCATAGAACTCACACAAAGGCAAAAAGCAGCGTTGAAAAAAGAAAACTACTTTTAAAAGTTAAGACAATCTTGTTGTGAATTCATATGCTGAGTGTTTATGAGTCCATGTCATAGTTACTGAACCAAATATAAGTTTTAATTTTCTTGTAAATATTTCAAACTTTCCCCAATTGATAACCTTGGCACTAAGTGCATCAATATCTTAGGGTAAACCTTGCAGCCCAAATATATTAATCATGCTATACATCAAGGTATGAAATATCAATCCAACAACCAACCTGGATGTGAAATATGCTATTTAACCCAAGGTATGCAATATCGTACCAAACCGGAGTTTCGAGGTTCACTCAGTATGGTACGATATTGTATACCGTTCGGTATATATATATATATACATATGTATATATATACATACATATATATATACATACATATATATATATACATACATATATATATACATACATATATATATATACATATATATATATACATATATTTTATAAAAGGCGACATCGCATCGCCTCGCCTCGGCAACGTCGCCTTTTCCTTCTCCCACGCGGGACGACGTCGCCTCGTTCACACACACACACACGCACACACACACACACATATATATATATATACATACATATATATATACATATATATATATATACATACATATATATATACATACATACATATATACATACATACATATATACATACATACATATATATATATACATATATATATATATATACATATACATATATATATATATTCTTATAAAAGGCGACGCGACGTCACCTTTTATAAATATATATATATATATATATATATATATATATATATATATATATATTTCATTCCGTCCGGTAAGAAGCGGTTCATGTACTGGTCAGCTGACGGACCGGTACGTACCACCCGTACTGGACGATATTATTCGAAATTGCATACCCTGATTTAACCCACCTCAATCTGATAATCACTGCACCAGGATTACTAGACAGCACACAAACTAATACCATATGGCATTAGGTAGAAGCTAAGTGTCCAGGTATTAATTTCTTATCCGTCCAGTACTGGTATTAATTTTGTTTATCTTTTATATTTGTCTTTCCTTTTTCCCTATCTTTCTCTCACTCTCTATCGCACACTCTGACACCCCCTCTCTCTACTTTCTCTCCTGCCTGCTGCATCACTGTACCTTTTCCGTCTCACCATGTCACCACCTTTTCTCCTCCTCCTCCTCCTCCTCCAGGTCATCGTTTTCTCCTACTAGTACACCTCCTACTCTTCCCTTCTTCATTCCCTCTCTCCCTAGCCCATGCAGTATCAATTGAGGCCCAATATCAATCCATCAATTTGTGCTAGTATTTTAATTTTAAACTTTAGGATGTAGACTTCACTGCCTCCTCTTTACTCATAACATATGTTAGCACAGTAATTTAGGTGTCAACTTCATAAAATGCTTGGCCAAATGAACAAGAGTGGTAGTTGCCTGAGCTTTTATTTTATTGGGAAAAGGTATTGTTCTATGTCCACACTTTTTTTTTATCAGCAAAACAATACCAAATAGACTAAGATTTGCAATAAAATATTCTTCACCTGAAACACATGGTTGAAGAAAAGAACATAAAACGAGAAATATGATTTTTACTAGCATGTGACTCCTCCAGAGTTGGAGGCAATAATCAGTCCAACCTGTAAGCTATTAGTGTCATCAACTAAGTGCTGCGTTGATGAAAGCTACCCGTTCAATTTTCTGAGCTAGTCATGCCAAACAACTTGAACTCCAATTAGCAAACATATCGAATTGACTAATTCAATTGAAAGCATAGGGAGTCAAATCTATGAACTTCAAAAACAAAAGATATTGATGACAGAGGTACCGAATCTAACCCTTTCAATTTACTACGTTAGCCTTTTCAGACAAACTTTGGACTCCAAATAACAAATATATAAAATTCAATCATGTTAAGGAGTCAAATGACTCAAATCTATGAACTTCAAACAAGAAAAGTATTGATGACAGACAGAAATCTAATGTAGCATAACATTTTGCACATATTTGAAGCATAGCATAAAAAATAACTAATAGTGAGAAAGAAATATAAGAAAAAAATTCTCAATGACAGGTCTAAACATACCTTAAAAACACGAACAAGAAAGAATGCCACCACACCAGAAAATCCCATGTGAATCATAGTTAAAGTTATGGGAAAAGGAAACTTGAAATGCTTTGGAGATAGTACCCACTGCAAATGTATGAAAGAAAAAATAAGAAAGAGCCTATGACACATATTCACTCAGATGTACATGCTACTTAGTAATAATAAATGTGAAAAATAACACAAAATGTTAATTGTCTCTAGCAAGGATAGAAATATAGTACCATACCGGAGTTTCGACATTCGCTCGGTACAGTATGATATTGTATACCGAGCGATATACTGCTCGGTATATATATATATATATATAAGGCGACGTCGCCTTTTCCTTCTCCCATACGGGGCGACGTCACGTCACCTCGTTTATATATATATACCGCCGGTAATGGGCGGTCCGTGTACCGGTCTGCTGACGGACCGGTACATACCACCCGTACCGGACAATATTATTCGAAATTGAAGACCTTGGTCTCTAGCATACAAACAAAATAATATACAGGCAAAGGTGAGTTTAAGCTGCTTTTACAACATCTAAAAGATACTATAACATAAGCCTTTCATTCATAAGTAATACCTAGACAGCACAAGAAACATGGTTCTGCAAAGTAAGGATGCTTTGCCAGCATAGTCATCATACTAGCTCCAAATACTTGGAACAATTTAATCTAAATGGTAAGAATTTTCATCTCTCAAAATTTTCTTCGACATTTTAAAGAAAAATCATCAGCAAGCCAGTTCTCCACAACAATGCACTAACTCAGAAAAATAACAGTAACACATTGAACACAAAATCATATTAGGTACTGCACATTCTTAATCTACCAACAAGTGAAATTACTAGTGCCCCTTAAAACTCATATCTGAAAAAACTGTAGTTGATTCAATCACAAAGAATTCACCAAACTGTATTTACAGAATGAGATGTAAGATCTTCTGCAAAATCTGATATATCAAAAGAATAGTAAAGTACAAAGTAACAATTAAAATTACATAACTAAATATTAGCTATGATGAAGCCAAATCATTGTTCTCTTGCTTTGTGTTATGAAACCCCTTGTCGAAAAGTTATCGGAAATAGGTCTTCTAGCAAACATTATAATAAGAAAAGACCTTAAATTTCAGCATATTGGGTTATGTTGGCTAGTAAAAATGACAAAGAATTCATAAAACATATGAAATGATTTACCTTGTTATACAAGATAACCCCTGATGAGAGACAAATGTAAATAAGGAGATAAAGGTAAGTCAGCAGAAGTTGTTTGCTGATCATTATGCCTGCTGGTTATTTATACAAATTTCGATTCCAGATTACAATTGGCTTGACTAGCTAATAATCTGGATGGATGAAGCTATACACGCTGATAGCATACTAAATTTAGGAGAAATATCCTTTCCATTGAACAGTAAGTCCATATTTAATGGCAACTCCTGACACACATAGCTATGTGGCTAAACTCTTGAGGGCACCCAGCTTTACTTCAATAATCAGAAAGCAAGATACCTGAAAAATGATCAGTAAATTAAGACAGTAAATAGCATGTCACAGAGATCTAAGTAAATTA
Organism: Musa acuminata AAA Group; assembly: GCF_036884655.1. NCBI lineage: Eukaryota > Viridiplantae > Streptophyta > Magnoliopsida > Zingiberales > Musaceae > Musa > Musa acuminata. The sequence continues at coordinate 43,427,409 of NC_088331.1, forward strand.
AAACATATACAAAAAAGAAGGCCTCAAGTTAAGTAGTCATTAAGAGCCCATGTGATAGCATGACCTGAATTTTCTCTTACGGATGCTACTTCGCCACTAGCACTGATCATATATAGAGGAAAGTTCTAGACATGAATTAGAAAGGAGGTCTGTTTATGAAAGTACGGTCTACAGAGTGAATCTGTAGATAGTTAAGCTTTCACCAATTCACTCTATATGAGTGTTTGCACAAGTATTATGAAATTCTAATGTTGAATAAGTTACCTTTTAGGCTTTTACTGTGATTTGCTGAGTGCATGGATCTATAGTTTTAAAATATCAGAGGATTACATTGTAGAACCATATCCAATGTACCACTCCTTTAATATCTTTCAGCCATTGTAATTGTTACATAACTTTTGTTCACAAGGATAACAGTGCTGCCATCTGACCAAGCTGTGTGGGTTTCAGGCCAGGTTAAGTTGCATCAGGTTGATGTAATACTAAAATAATCAGCTAGAAGGTTGTAAAATCTTCACCTGGTCACCTATACACAACCTATCAGTCAAAAAATCTCTTCTGGACCTTTGCCTAACATTGTGCATGCTTCTTCTTTTTCTAAAAATTGTTGTGCACTTTTGTATTGTAATGAGTTAAACCTGACTAATTTTGTATTGGGATGTAAATCTTTCAACAGTTCTTAACTTCCCCTGAAACTTCGTCTACGTAACTGAATATTAGATGTAAATATTTGATATATACCTTAGACAAAAGAAGCCAGATGGTTTAAATAAATATAAGAAGTCTTTGTATGGTAAAGGATATATGTCAAATGTAGATGACATGAACATATTACGCTATTATAGAGGTTAATCTAACATGACCCATGGATCGAAAACACTTGAACTAAACCAACACTCTAAAGTTCAGCAAGTTGTTACTTGGACCTGACACATATATCCAATAGCTCATTATAACAGCATTGTGCCAGGTTAACCCTATCCGTTTGGATCAAGAATATCAGCCCTAACAAATAGTCATGACTTGAACTCATTAGTTGTAGATTTCATCTTCCAAATCCAATATTAGGAGATTAGTTTTCCACATTCTAGGTAAAGATATTAAATCAACAACCTTTTTGTCAAGGTACAAAACAAATCAATGGATGTGCATCCATTGACCTTGCAGGATTCAACAACTAAACCAAGGATTTAATTGTTGTGGCACACCTACATACCAACAGCCATCCAGGAGCTCACATTGGCAATGGGTATACAACTGAAGAAGAAAAAGATAGGAATCAATGAACTCATCTTTCCTCAAGAATCATTATGATTGATATCTGAAACCCCAAGAGTGAAGAAACAACATTCATCAAGATCACTGTGATGTGAAAAGAATGATGGGAAAGGAAAATAAATATAAAACAGCAAATGGGGACACGATGTAATTTAGTTTTCACTTTTCAGTGCCTTTTCACTCTGATGTACCCGAACTGAAAAAGGCACTACGCTATATGTTTCAGAATAAATGACTTATTGAATCCCCCATTCCTCGGGAGTTCACACTGGGTTGATTGGTAAAGGATATATGTTACATGGTGATATGTGAAAATAATATGCGGTTATAGAGGTTAATCTGTTTCGACATGTGGTAAAATGCCCTCCATCAACCTGAGCAAGTCCGGAAGATGTGATTCTGATATTGCACCGATACACAATGGGCCATCTTAGATGAATTGGGTTAAGTTGATCCTGTCAGTTTGGATCAAGAATGCCAGCCTTATCAGATAATCACAACTTGAGCACATTAGTTAAAGAGCTCATCTTCAACAGCCAACACTATGAACTTAGGGAAAACACAATAATTGAATCGGTAATCTTGTTATCAAGGTGCAAAATGGATCAAAGAATGAGAATCTATTGAATTTGCAGAATATAACATCAAAACCAAGAATTCATTTGTTGGTCACACACACGCTCATACCAGCACTCATCAAAGAATGAATGCTGCATAGAGATTAGTTAAATTAAGTGAAAGGGAGGGGGCGGGGAGGAGAGTGGTAAGGATAGAGTTTGTTTATGATTTGTTATCTGAAACCCCAGAATAGACTTTCATCAAGATCACGGCATCTTTAAAGCTAGATCAGGAAGGAAAATGAGAGGATAATAGATGGGGGAACATAAGACATGATTTTTAGCTGCCAGTGCTCTTCACTAGTATATCTGGAAGTAAAAAATACACTTTTTAATTGTCAGAAAAAAATGACTTCTTGAGAAACCTCATCACCATCTCCGTTTCTACATGATGACGACGTCACTCGAGACCCAATTTCTATCCCGATTTCTACATAATGCAGTCTGGTAAGAATAAATGAACGTACGATTAAGGCATGATTCTTCCCTCGTTCTGCGAGCTCGTAAGACCGAACTTATGAATTTCGTCACCCAGCATTCAGTTTGATAGAAAAGAACCTCTCCCCCTCTGGCCGCACCCTACCATCTCCAAGATCTTCAACCGAGAATGGGACTCTAAGCGGATCTAATACTCAGATCTCCTTTTAGGGTTACATGCACCTGACGTCTCTTAGTTTCTCTTAACGCACACGGATCACGGGGGAGAGAAAAGGACATCAAAGAGCGTTAGGAGCGCACCTTGGGTGGAGATACAGACGGACGAGGGCAGATCTACCGCACATCCGTGTTCGTCGGAGCGGTAGGGGGACTCACGCCGAGGCCGTAGCTCGAGAAAGCGCGCCCTCACCAGCGATCGCTTCTGAGGCGAAGGGAGAGAGGGGCCAAAGGAGAGGGGAAGAAGCAGTGTACTGTGGACGAGCGGATCATCGGTTTGATTCGCTTTTGTTTGGTTAGATTGGGTTCGACCACGATATAAATAAACTATAACAGGTCCATCTCAGCGTGGTTCGGTTTAACTCGGGCGGTCAAATGTCGGTGGGTGGTTCGATTCAAGAGAACGAAGACCAGAGACTGAGAGAAGACCATATCGGAGGGAGAGAGAGAGAGAGAGTGAAAGAGAAGGTCCAATGACAGAAGAGTGGTAGAAGAGAGAAAACAAGAGTGAGAGAGATGTCGGCAGGAAAAGAGATGGTGAAGAGAGACTGCGAAGAGGAGGGGCGAAGAGAGAGATGGCAGAGAAAGAGATGGAGGAAGAGAAACAATGCTTCATTTGTTCCATTAAGCCTAACTTTTAATTGATACGAGTACTGTAATAATGAATGGTATACAATTTTGAATGGTATCGTCTGATATGGGCGGTATGTATCCCTCCGACGATATATCGGTACGCGGATCATTCACTATCAGATAGACCAAACTATAGTGCTACAATAATACACTATAGCATATTGTAGCAGTGCTATAGTGTTATGTAACAATGCTACAGTGCTACAGTAAAAGGAAATCGCTCGATAAATCATAGTATACCGTTTGGTACATCCTGATGTATCGCTCGATACGTCGATATCGTATCATACCAAGTCAACCTCAAAATACTGGTACGGTATGATATTACATATCTTGATACTAAGTATTAAATAAATGATACTTATTTAAATTAATTGATTCGGTTTTATAGCTCATGTGGGTTATTCAAATAATTGATCGTTTTCAAATCAATTTGTTCCAATTGCCGATCAGACCGATAAGCAATTTGAATCTTAGTTTTTTTTGTCCAATTAACCCATTTAAATTGGTTTTTATAATTATGGTTTCACCAACAATAATAGAAAATAAATTATCAACTAGGTTAGCTAATAAAAGATTTTGAAAGTTTATTTTAAGATTTTGGGGGAGGATCTTATTTCGTCACTTGCCCTTTGTAAAAATAATATATAATTAAAATAATTATTTATTTTTTTATTTTAAGGGTAATATTATCTTACATGTATTCGAATAATAAAAAAAATTAAATCCTAAATAATCATGATATTATAGATATCCTAAATATCGTCACGGGATAGTGAAACTATCGTTAGTTGATATGTCATGTGACATCCAGTTATCCTCCATTAAAGTTAATCATAAACTTTCACACAAAAGACAATCTCAAACTTTATTTTCTTTCTTTAGGATAAGGAACACAATCATAAACTTTATTTCTTTCCTTTAAGGAATAAAAACATATTTCAGGGAAAGGATTGAATTTTTCTTTTTAAGAACTATTTGAACGCTCGATATTTATTCTTATGTAGGTGAAACATCATAGGATAGTATTTCCATCTTGAAGATACCAACATTTTTGCGTACACAAGTCTATACCACATCGAGCTAACGAAGATGTCTACGATATTTTCTCCTAATATCGTGTGATTTAAAATTTTTTATTCAATTAATTAATTTTTATTTACTCAACTCGTAAAACACTCATATTTCATTAGAATTGATGATTCAAATATTTAATATATATGGATCATGACTCCTTAATAATTCTATATTAAAATCATAATTAACAAGAAAAATAAAGCCATAATATAAAATAAGATTAAGATTAGTATGGATCAATAGGATAAGCATTTCATAATGCAATCATTTTATCCTCTCCATGAAGAATTTAGATAAAAATTTAAAATAAAGAAACACAACCTTCCTTTTCATTTATTATGACAATAAAAGTAATCATAAATTTTATTCTCTTCCTTTTATGATAAGGAAGGCAATATCAAACTCTTTTCTCTTCTTTTATGGTAAGAATCATAAACTTCCTTCTTATCTTTAAGAGGAAAGGACTAGATTTTTCTTTTCATGAATTACTTGAATCCATATTTAGATATCTTGGGTTATTAACATGAGCGTCGGAGAGATCGGATCGAGAAACCTCGATCTTTCTATAGGTGACATATCATGAGCATGATATTTCTACCTTGAAGACATCAACATTTTTGCATACATAATTTTGAACCATGTTGGGCTAAGATATTAATCATATTTTTTTTCTAATATCATGTGATTTAAAATTTTATATTCAATAAACTAATTTTTTTTAATCAACTCTAAAACACTCATATTTCATTAGAATTGTGGATTGAAATATCTCATATACATGGATCAAACAATGATTCCTTATCGGTTCTATATTAAAATCATATTTAATAAGCAAAACAAAGCCATGATAAATAAGATTAAAATTAGTATGGATCAATAGGATGAGTATTTCCCAATGCAACCATTTAAACCTCTCCACAAAGAATTTGTCGGTAGTTGATTACCACGTGAGATCTAAATTATCCTCCACTTATTTGCCTACTTAAACAAAAATTCAAAATACAGAAACATAAGCTTCTTTCTCGTTTATTATGACAATAAAAGTAATTATAAACTTTCTTCTCCTCATTTATGATAACGAAGGTAATTTCAAATTTTTTTCCCATTCTTAAAGGTATAAAAACATATTAATTTTTTTTAGGAATTATTTGAACCAATATTTAGATATCTCGGATTACTAACTTAGTGTTAAAGAGACCGAGTTAAAAGAACCCCTCTCTACCTCGATCTTTATATAGATATCACATTATGAGCATCATATTTTCCTCCGGAAGACATTAATAATTTTGCATACATCGGTCTAGACTATGTCGAGCTAATTAAGACATCAATAATATTTTCTTTAAATATCATGTGATTTAAAATTTTTATTTAATAAACTAAACTTTTTTTAGTCAACACTTAAATATCTCGTATACATGAATCAATGACTCCTTTAACAGTTCTATATTAAAATCATAATTAATAAGCCATGATATAAAATAAGATTAAGATCAGAATGGATCAATAGGACGAGTGTTTCCAATGCAACCATTTTATCCTGTCCATGAAGAATCATGTACTTCACTAATGATTTTTTTTCTTAACCTTTCATTGTATATTTAGCACATATGCACTTAGTGAACTTAACCGTTTCAAATTCTTGATACTAAATGCGTCATATATTGCGGATGTCGTGACGTACAAATTCATCAAAATTCAATCCATAGGTAAACTAAGCGTACCACATGCATCACAGATGAAGCATCGCTATCCAGTCAATGAGTCAAACATCACACCTCACCCTCTTTTGTCAGACATCAACCACTCCAACGAAGGAGACTAAAGTGGTTCCACTGCAGACGAAGTCCAGCTCGATCCAGCACATTCTAATTATTTTTATCATTCACTATTTGTCAAGCCTCACCAAGCAATCCCACATGCAAAAATATAAAACTCCAAAACTTATATGAGTAAAAGAAAAGAAAAGAAAAGGTACAATTACAACAAAACACGACTCAACAATACTTCTTCCAAGCATCAAATTTACCCAAATTTCCTTACTTTTACACTGTTCTAACTTTCGTCTCCTCCACTCCAATTTCCTGATAATAATCACAGTCGTAATGATGATGATTTCTGTCTTTGGGGATGGGTACGGTTTTAGGACTAGGAGATGGTCCACTTCCAGATCTTGATGCGGAGTTTGACCTTGCAGTCCGCGTTGGGGGAGGCTACCGGCGCTGCTGCTTTACCCTTGGGCACGCCGACGTCGATCCCCACGCATCGCACGTGGATCCCCATCCTCTTCGTCTTTAGTCCCCCGATCTTTACCCCGACCTTGGTGTCCACATCGATCTCCAGCTGCAGACTGGTCTTCTTCCTCAGATCCGACGCTGCCGTCGCGTCCAGCGTCTGGGCCCCGGCCGACAGCGTGGTGGCAAGCAGAGTGGTGTTCTTCCCGTTCTGGACGAAAGCCGGGAAGGATCCATCGCCGATGTCCACCCCGCCGGAGAAGACGGAGACGGAGGCCGCGTCGTAGAGGTAGGCTATCTTGCTGTTGGGGTTGCGGGCGGTGACGTTGAGGTCGAGCCGGGAGGTGATGTGCCCGGAAGCGGAGACGTTGAAAGCGGCGAAGCGGAGGCCGCCGACCTCGAACGTGGGGCGACGGGGGTGGTAGATGAGGTAGAAGACGCCGGCGGCGATGGCGGCGAGAAAGACGAGGGCGACCACGATGAGGGTGATCCAGAGGCAGCAGGAGCAGCAGCAGCCCCGACGCCTGCGGCGGCGAGGCGGCGGCTTCCGCGGCTGGGGGCGATAGGCCGGGAGGGTTGCACCGTATGTCTGGCCCTTCGTCGGCGGGAAGGAGGGTTGCCCCCCGCCGCCGCCGCCGTTGAGGGCCTGGGGAGGGTTGTGGTTGGGCTTCGCCGAAGCGTAGACTTGCTCCGCCATCGCCGCCGCCGTCCTCCTCGCTCTCCTCCTCTCCCTTCCCCAAAGCAAGCGTTAGAAGCCAAAGCGAGATCTACAGAGACGAGAAGGCGAAACGAGGTCTACTCCGTTTGGCATTTTATAAGCCATAATAATAATTAATGCCCTCTCATAGAACCAAAGCTAAGCAGTGCCCTGTGAGACGTGCACCGTCAAACGGCAAGGGGACTGACGTCACCCTATGAAACTAACGCAGTTGTCCGAACACTCTGAGCCGTGTCTTAAGATTCGTGCACATCAAAACGGCGTCTTCATCATCGGGCGGTTCGCTGGAACATCTTAGTTTCGGTGGGCTCTCCCATAATTCATTTAGTGACAGTGATGTGGTATTTCCACGTGTCTTGTCAAAGTGAAGACGTCCGATAATGATCAGACGGTGGTCCGACGATCCGAACCGCGAAATTTATGGTGGATTTTGGACGGTGGTCGGAAGATCTCGTGTGGACGCTGTGGGAGAGACGAACGGCACATGCGTATTCTGGCATCATTAGCGCCTCTCTTATTAGTTTAATTGTGTCCGAAAATGATTGGCTATCATCGGACCACGATTGGGTGACATCGATCACGTTATCTGAGTCTTAAAAGCTTGGCATCTTATTCGGAGTGGGGTCCATCGGTTACCTGTCCCCAATTTGATTATTGGTTAAATTAACTTAATCCTTACGGAGTTTTCTTTTTTCCTTCTTCTACATGATGATATCGTATTATATATATATATATATATAGAGTATCTATCGTATCGAGTCGTACCGCTCGATACGGGTGATACGTATGGTCCGATAGATCGTCGAAACACGAATCGTCCGGTACCGATATGCACTGTAGCAGTACTGCAGTAACACTATAGCGCACTGTAGTAGTGCTACAGTGTTCGGTACACTATACCGTATCGATACCGAGCTCATATCGAAATATCAATACGATACGATATTACGAACCATATATATATATATATATATATATATCTTAAACAGTATATCATTCGATATATAATATCTATAATATTGTATCGAATAAATATCGAAACTTAGGTATAATACTATTTTCAAACTACGAGTTAAGCATCAGAATCAGATGGAGCGGCAGAACTAAAGAAACAGAGAGTCTTGAGGGGAATGAGGAAGACGAGACTCGGATCGGAAACAACGAAAGGTGATGAGAGGGTGCACTAATATGAAACGAGTCGGCCGAGTTGAATCACCTGTTTCATCAATCGGACGGTCTCGATCATCGAGTTGGTCGTCCACCTCCCATCCGACGGCTGTCGCGCACCAATTGGACGGGCACCGGCCCTCGCCCGATGATTGATCCTTCGAGCGGCGTAGAAGCTCTAAAATGTTCGTTTTCGTATGATTTTTCTGCTTCGTCCTCATCTACGGCCGCCTCTGCACCCTTCCGTCGTATCCTCCCTCTTTTCACTCCTCGATCCAATCTGAGGTACGAGGCTGTTTTGGTAGTTCGAATTTGTCGTTTGATTTCATCTGTTTCAATCGGTTGATTGCGTTTTTCGCTTTGTTCTTAGGGCGCTATCTTTTGATCGAAATTTCTCGCGTTATTATCATAGACTAAGATCTTGATAGAAGTGTAAATTATAAATTAAGTTGATCTCTAACTGCGAAATCTAGGTGTTGTAGTTTTTCGATTTCGTCGTGTCCACATTTGATGCAATCTCAATTTTTAGGCTGTAGTATCTTCTTAATCTGAGTTGGAAGTAGATCGGCCGGTAGTTCTTTTTTATCTCTCCTTACAAGGCCCGATGGTGCAAAGCTTTTATATGAAGAGGGTGATTTGATGCATTTGGTTCATTCAGATGGTGTTGGAAGTGTTGGCTTGTCATGAAATTGATGAATTTGCTTTGCATTTTTATTTTTATTTTTATATCAAGATATCATTAATTGCCTGAGCCATAGGGTCCTTGGATTCTTGTTTTCTCTACTTAAAAAGTGGAAAATTTTGATTCTTTTGTCTGTGGTTTGATTCTGAATATGTGAATATGTAATAAAAAAAGATGATAGAATAGTTGCTTTTAACCGTCTTCAGGTAGTCAGCATGGGCGAGGCAAAGAAGAGCGTTGACGTGGAGGAAGGATCATTGGAGATTGGCATGGGTACATAATATCTGATCATCTGTCTCTTGTTGTTCCAGCTGGTTTTTTTTTTTAATGTTGATCCATACATTTTGATGCCTTTAACAATCCATATCAAGAAACTCTATGTGTTTTTAGCTTTTCTTGATTAACAAGTTTGCCAAAATTTTGAACCTATACCTATTCTCGAGAGGCTTGTCCATACACTGATGTGGAATGTATGGATTCTTGAGTAATTGAGGACTTAACTATATTAGGCCCTCCATTTGCATGATGTAGAATATATATTTAAATTAAATTCTGCACTAGACTCTGAGAATAAGGATATAGGGTTATCTAATAAAACTATCCAATTTATTGATGTTTGGTCTGGGAATGAACTTTTAAATAGGCACATTAGCATCTATTTGTAAAATATGGTTCTTTCGGAAGCAGACCCCAAATAGTTGGGGCATTATAGCTGTATTGTTCTTTAAGAAGCTGACATGTTGTGAATTGTTTATAGTGCTAGGAGCAACAGGTTTCTTGGAGATATTGCGCATTAGTCCTGTTCTTTATGTTAACTATTGTGAACCTTGATTATCTATATCATTCATATATCAGACGCTGATATAGTACATTGGTACTTCCTATATTGTCGTAGTGAAACTTTAAAATTTGAACTATGTTTATATCCTCCCAAGTCCTAACCATTTTTTCAGTACCAAGGAACCGGATGCAGATTTTTTAATTGCTTTTTTAAAATCGGTATAATTGTAATCGTGGGTTAAATTTTGGTTTGGTACTGATACCAGCTGGTGGTCGGACCATATGGTAGCCGTGTTGGGAGGCTTGCTGATACTCTGATACTGCTTGGTGTCACTTGGACCAGAGATAAAAAGAGAAAGAGAGAGAAGAGAGCAGGAGGAGGTGACAGTCCAGGTGAGTGGGAGGAGGTGGCAGCAAGGCAGCAAGGAGAAGGTGACAGTGAAGTGGAGGACGAGGAGTTGACACTGACATCGAGAAGTAGGCTAAGGTGGGGTGCCAAAGAGCCTGACAGAAAATTAGAAAGAGAGAGAAGAAGAAGGAAAAAAAATGTTGACACTTTTCAAAATTAAAAGAATAGAAAAGGTACCTACCATTTGCTTACTTCCCGGTAAACCTGGTGCTGTATGCTTACCATTTGTGAGCCTCACTTTGGCCTAGACCAGACAACTTACCAGTCAAATGGCCAACTATTGCAATCTAAATTTAATTCCTTGCTTGAAAAACCTTCTTTTATATTACTTTTATGATCTATTCATAATTACATTTGGCTTAACTTTCAGAATGAAACAGAATTTCTTGCATCCATACTCTGCCAGATGGCCTTGAAGGTCTCTCCTGTTGGTTGACCCTCGTTCTGAAGCTTGGAGAGCCAATCACTCTCTTTTCCTTTTCTAAATTGGGAGAAAAAAATGGTATCTGTACTCTTTCAACCTGAATAGTGTTTGAGTTCCTATTTGGGTTAGAAAAAGAATCGGTTAAGTCCCAGCAATGGTCAGATTGGGTCTGGGATGCCTCACTGCTGTTTGGACAGAATTTAGGGCCTCCGGGCTCCATTTGGCTTGCCTGGATCACATGGTAATCAAGTCCAGGGAGTGAGGCTGTCAGTCTCATAATACATCTTGGATGAGTTAATCTATTGTCATAATGGACTGTCTCTTATCTTTGGTCCTCAAACTAGAGAAAGGTGATTATTCTGAATTTTTTTCTCCTGTTCTATCATGATTGTATAAATGAATCATGATGCATATGGAGCTTCTATGTATTTTTGTAATTATGCTATATGATAAAGTACCTATGATATAATCTTTTTGGTGACACAGAGTACAGGACTGTCTCTGGAGTTGCAGGACCTTTGGTCATCTTGGATAAAGTGAAGGTACTACTCTGCCTTATTTATCAATTGATTTTCTGTTCTTTTATCTTTTTTTTTTGTTGAAATTGTGCACTAAATTCTTGTTGTATGAGTTTTCTGTGCACTTTTTGCTCACAATAACCAATTCCTTTCAGGGTCCCAAGTATCAGGAGATTGTTAATATACGATTAGGAGATGGCACCATCCGGCGTGGTCAGGTCCTTGAAGTTGATGGTGAAAAAGCTGTTGTTCAGGTGCTAATACTTGTTGATTTTTTATTGTTGTAAATGCTTTTACTTTAGAATTTCTGTGCAGGTCAGTTTGGACCTGTGTGTGACTTGTAGGTTGTGACTCCTTTTTATAGCAATCAGCCCTTTCATTCATTCTCATTTAGATCTCTGCACTACTTATATCTCCTGACCCTAGAAAACTGAATATGAACTTTTATATTAGATCTGTTTATGCAAGCCATTCCAGACTTCATTGTTCTTTTTTGTTTTACAGTGTCATGATCTGTGAAATTGTTTTTCTGTTTCTCCAGTTCATTATACCTATTTTTTCCCCTTATCATGTCTTTAGATACATTTATTGCCTGGCTTGTTTTCTGAAAAGTCAGATTTGATGTACCTGCACACTTAACACAGTGATGTCATTGAATAAATGAGGCAAATGTTGTGTCAGAATTTTAGAAGCTAACTTTGATGTGATGATGGGATTTACCAAGAAATAAAACATAGTAAATATGAAACTTAAATTAGAAACATAACCTAAGCCAACTTTTGACTTGGGATTTAACGGAAATATGTATCTGAAGTTGTTATGAGCTATTTAGATCTATTGTCCCTTAGTTTTGAGAGGTTGATCTATAAACCTAGGAATTTGTACCCATGGCAGAAATGCTTAAACAAAAAGCACAAACCTTGTACGTCATGCTAAAAGTCACAGTGAAGGCATCATCAACTTGATCTGTTTTGATGAAGAGTATCAGGCTTCTTTCTGAAATTTGCATAAATGATATGGAAGAGTTAATATAAATGATTAATCTTTTTATCGTGTTAGCAACTTCAATTTTAGTAAAATGTGTACCAAGCTGAGGAAATTGTATGGATAGGCCCATGCATTGTCATTCCTTGTTCTTAGACAGCTAACATGTGCTAGACTTTTCATCTGTGCATAATTTAGATAACTAGGTTCTAGTCATGGAAAGAAATTCTTTGCATATAAGGGTAAAAATGTGTACGATGACCCACCCTAGGCCTTGCTTTGGTGGGAGCCTCATGAACTGGACTATCCCTATCCATGCAAGTGTAGCTTTGTTAGGTAGGGACGGTTCGGAAAAAGTGAAATGTTCCATACTCCCAAATCTTTGACTTGGTCAGTAAACAGTATCAGATCGAGTAAGTTAGTGAACCCACAAAAAGGCTTGGATAGGTCTTTTGTGTCTTTCTTAGGACCATAGAAGGGTATGCTGGAAATTTGGAAGAATAGCATAAAACAAGAGAAAGCCTAGAGAGTTCACCACAGTGGGAAATGAGATTTATAAGTATTCAGTTGGCATTGAAGGTAGTCACTGTGAGGTATTGGATGATAAGTGGAGGAGAAAAACATATTGGACTTGAATCATTAATGTGAGGGGCCCCAAAGCTTTTAATTTAACAAGTGCAACCTTTTTTAATAGAATTATAATGGAGGACCAGTAGCCTTGAGTTCATCTTATAAGGCTTAATGTTGTGGTACATGATACGTGTTATGCCACAATATAATTAAGGGTACATTTGGGAACACATTTTAAATATGCATTGAGAGCTCAATGTACATTTCAATTGTGAATTGATGCTTGGTAAATTTTTTTCAAATCGCATCGGGCTTGGATGCTACATTGGAAATAATCAAATGCTGATGCTACATCAGGATAGTATTATTAGCATTTCAGTATTTGCAGGATGCTAATGTAATATTTCAAATTTCAAAAGTACCCTATGACTTTATATAAAATCATATGATTACCAAATTGATTTAGTGAGAAATTAATATAATATATATTTTCTATAAGATGAAATTTTATTTATTTATTTATTTATAAAGATTTTTTTATATTTATTTATATGATACATTTATTTATTTATTATATATTTGGGCCATATTAACTTTTTTATAAGATTACATACATTTATTTATTTATTAATCTAAATAAAAAATATGTATTCATTTTGAATAAATTTTAAAAATATTAAAAGGGTACATTTGTCACAAAATATTCAGTGGAATTTTAAAATACAATTTTACCAAACAACACTTCAATGCGCATTTAGAATGCAATTTTCATTTGTTGTTTACCAAACACTCAAAGCATTCCACAATTGTACATTCACTTAAACCTCTTTCTATAATTGCACATTAAAAATACAAATGTGTTCCTTAATGCAGCCTAAACTCTTTTGACAAGAAGGTTGTGTCATCCATAAACTACCTTCACTTGCAAGTCCATTATTACGCAGCTGAAATTCGTATGATCTTCATTCTCAATGCTTTATTTCAATTTCTCACATGAAGTATGATAATTTCTGATAAAACATTTATGCATGCATCAAAAGTTTGTATGACACTTACAACAGATCTTCGTATTCATTTACAATTAAATCATCACTAGATGTATCATGCAATAAGTGATTGTCAAAAGAAATATCAATCGGTAATAACATGTCAAAATTTCTTGAAATCATTAGTTTAAAAAGAATCTAAAATTTCATGAGGAATACAATGCCAAAAATCAAAAAGTTATGATGAATTCACAATTTAGTCCTTGGAATTTACAAATACATGCTCACAACTTTACAACTCAACCTAATAATTTCAGTATGCTGACCGTTGGGCTACCATAGGTTGGCTTGCTTGACTAGATTTGGTTGCTTGTTTACACCACACTAAGTTCAACTCGCTCGATTGGACCACATAGAGTACGAATCACCTGCGCTAGACCGTGCCAAGTGTGACAAGCCAAGTTTGGCCTACTTTGGCTTGTCACACTTGGGCTAAGTTGTGCTTGGGGCACTTAGGTTAGCATGCATGGTTGACCATGCTAGAACTCACCTAGGCTCGCTTGGCTGGCAAGCCTAGTCTTGGTCGAGCCTCACGTGTGGGCCAAGCTGGTGCTTACACCCTGCCTGTGTATCTATGTCCTCCTTGAGCTACGAACATATGCATAGGCCGAGCTGGTGCTTGGCCTACCCATTGAATGTCGTGCCTGCACATGGACCAAGCGCGTGCTTGCATTGGGTTGAACTCCTTCTGGATCACCTCACATTGTTATTTAAAATGTACTTATTGTGCTTTGGGTTTGCACGACTCAAGCTAGCTTTTGCAAATTGATTTGAACTCGTGCTTGCAAACCCTTTGCCCTAAACCCCAAAACTCAAAATTTATATTATCAATATATTCTTAATTAGGTTTAAATAAAAAGATCAATATTCAAATCCCCAGAATACCCCTAGTCAAATCCTAGTCAAAGTCAATATATGATAATTCATCATACTTTCTTTCGAGTTAAAGCTCTTGTTGTTTTAACCATATAGTGAGTGAGCACCACCTTATTGTGTCTAAACATCCCACTATATTTAGTTTGGTTCATAATAATTAATCTTGTTCTTTTTTTAATACTCTTAAAGATACCAGAGAATCTACAATTGTTTTTGATAGCTATTTTTAGGCATATCTTTATTTGACATTCTTTTGTGGTGGTTAGGTTTTTGAAGGGACATCAGGAATTGACAACAAATACACCACTGTCCAATTCACTGGCGAGGTGATATACTGTTTCTTTGACTTTCTTGTATATCATCATATAATTACTGGTGAGGAATTGACAACAAATACCTCGATATACTTCAGCTTGATTACATGTGTATCTTATCTTTGGAAATGATGTATTAGACAGTCTGAAATTTGTACAACAGATTGCAAACTATATGTGCTATTAATGCTTGTTATCTAGAAATATATCTTACTTTATGTGTGGACATACAACTGTTTTCCACAAGCCGACGAGCAAGGTTTTTCTCATTCTGTTGTGTAATCAGGGAATGGTAATGTTATCTCTGTTAAATGAGTTAAAACAAGTATCTTAAGTTGTATTCAGTCATTGTCATTCAGTCTCAGAATGCATCGTATAGCTTCAAACTTAGGACAGAAGGCATTTTATGCAAGCCTTTATTACTATAATGAACACTGCTTTTGTGCTAGCCTAGTAGTCCATTCATTATTATCTTTTTAAGATGTGAAATGCTATTAACTATCTCAATCTATTTAAGGAATGAGATTTTTCAGAGAATGAGCATGAAAATGATCAAATGCAATGTAGGATATCATATGGAACCACTTTTTACATATAGGAACCATTGATTGGCCAAATGGAGCAAACTTGAGTATACTAAACTTACGTTCATGCCTAAGTGAAACTGCCTCCACACAACGTGCATAAAAAATGACTTGTAGTGCTTGAATTTGTCCCATTGCTTTTATTGGTAAATCCTGTGTTTTGCACATAACTGGATACCAATCAGCAATGTTAGGAGCACATAAGTGGATTTTGATTGTATGTATGTGCATGTGCAGCTGCAGCATTATTCAACTTTCAACCGTGTTCAATATCTAACAGTTGGTTTAGATTGCATTTTCATTCTGCTTGTTAGGAATTAAGTTTCTTTGTAATTTTTGAAAGACTGCTTTTATGTGCTTTTCTGTTAGTCTTTGCTGCGTGACCACACTAATTTCTTTCTTATCTTGACTAAGGTTTTGAAAACCCCTGTATCTCTTGATATGCTTGGACGCATTTTCAATGGCTCTGGAAAGCCAATAGATAATGGCCCTCCAATCTTGCCTGAGGCTTATTTGGATATATCTGGTAAGTTGGTGATTAGTGATTTATAACTTGATGTTGTACTGAATGTTTCTTTCTTACAAAAGGAGTCAACTTAAATCTGTTGCAGGAAGTTCTATTAATCCTAGTGAAAGAACCTATCCTGAAGAAATGATTCAAACTGGAATATCTACCATTGATGTTATGAATTCCATTGCTCGAGGACAGAAGATCCCTCTCTTTTCTGCTGCTGGTCTCCCTCACAATGAAATAGCTGCCCAGATTTGTCGCCAGGCTGGTCTTGTAAAGCGTCTAGAAAAATCTGACAATCTTTTGGAGGTATTTCGGATCCATCAATCTCATGTAATTAATAACCAAGGCACATATTATGGTAACTTAGCTTTGTACAAGTTTTAAATAACTCTCTTTGCAGAAAGGATTGTAATTTTGTGGCATGGGCACACACCCATGCCGTTTTGGCACCTTACAAACCACCACGCTGTCCTGTTCAATATACCACTTGTAGCAGCTGGGGCTATCCAAAAACATGGCCCAGACACAACTTGACATAATTTTGTCACGTACCAACCAGCATGATAGTTCTTGTCACAAATTATGATTATTGCATTTCTGAAGAAGTAACCAGAGACATTTTTTCTGAGGCATGAGTTCCAGTAACAATAATCCATTTACGTTAGCACAACCTGTACACTTGGCTACTTTGCGCTATTAAAATTGCCAAGACCTGCTCGTATCTTGTATTTAGGTTCAAGATGCAGAAATTACTTATTGTGGTATCTGATTTGACATCGACTCTGCTTATCAGGCCTTGAAATGTAGCACAAAAAATGGATGCATTGGATTATAAGCAACATATGTCAAGCTTTTTTGTGTGTCTTATGTGCTTCAAATATTGTTGCTGCTGGGTTGGATAAATGGAACTGCTTGATTGTATAATCCTGAAGTAACAAGTAACTTCTGTTGAACTATTGATGATTACAAAGATCAAAAAAGGTGGGGTGTACCCAATACATGAGGCTCTGGCCAATGCGGGGTCTGGGGAGGGTCAGTGTACACAGCCTTACGTTTAAATATTTAAAGAGGCTGTTTTCGTGACTCGAACCTTGGTCTCCCATGCCGCAAAGGAACAACCTTATCGTCGTACCAAGGATTACAATGATTACAATGATAAGTAATCAAAAATTTCTTAGTTGGCATATAATAGGCTCCTACTGTAACTTTTAGATTGTACACTTCTTGAAGGATAACTTACAACCATAAGCCATGTTCAGGTGATCTGACCTTGTAGAACTCATTTTCTTTCTGAATTGGGATTGAAATATCTAGTGCTATTTAACAACAGGATAAAGAAGAGGACAATTTTGCTATCGTATTTGCCGCTATGGGAGTCAATATGGAAACTGCACAATTTTTCAAACGTGATTTTGAAGAAAATGGTTCGATGGAGAGAGTGACTCTTTTTCTGAATTTGGTAAGCACCCTTTGTATTTCTGTTAGTAAACTTGTGCTTCTCCTTTACTATACTTTTCTGCGATGTTTAACAGGTTATAAAATGGTTTAACAATCTTCTTTTTTTTTTAAATGAAAAGGATATATTACTGTTTAACATTCATTTGTTCTTATGTTATTTGGCCAGGCAAATGACCCCACCATTGAGCGCATTATTACTCCACGAATTGCACTCACAACAGCAGAATATTTAGCTTATGAATGTGGGAAGCACGTCCTTGTCATCCTAACTGACATGAGCTCATATGCTGATGCACTTCGTGAGGTATTTTTTTAATTAAAATCAACAACACTCTGTCGAGAGTCTCATACACTGAGTTTGTCCTCTTAACAAAACTATCTCAGACATGAAAATATGCATTTAATATCTACCTTCAAATTGTAAATTGTATGATAAATTTTTCATGTCATCTAAACAATCTGCGTATTCATGGGTTTACTTTGTATTTATCTCCTGAAAATGTCTCCATCAGTTCTGGTGGTACCATGTGCCAGCATGCACTGGTGGAAGGTTTGGCAGCAGCATGAGCTTGGCCTTGCATTCATGTATATCATATGCTTGTTTCCTGAAACTGAACTGTTCTGTTTGAGCTAAACAAAGGCTTCTACATTGCAGATATTTTCTCCTGCATAAAAGGTTATAGATTAAAATAAATCCAGTACATAAGTATAGGTTCAATCTATTCAATTCCTTCAGTTTTTGTTTTCGCCTTTCTTCAACCAGTAGACTTCTAATTTCATTCAACAAATTGCATTGGATATCTATTGTTATATTTTTCCCTTTTATGGATTTTCATCTGGTTATGCATGAAGCTACTCCAAGCAATATTTTCAACTACTAAATTGATGAGCTATTTTTGTTCCTAATCGATATCATTATGCTTTTAGGTATCAGCAGCCCGAGAGGAAGTACCAGGTAGACGTGGTTATCCAGGGTACATGTACACTGATCTGGCAACTATATATGAGCGTGCTGGACGGATAGAAGGAAGAAAAGGCTCCATTACACAGATACCCATCTTAACCATGCCAAATGATGGTATTTGTTAGATATCATGTTTTTGTACTATGCTAATAATCTTTTTTTTCCTTTTCTTGCCTTCTTCATATAAAATTCGGATCAGGAACTTCCACAAATATTCTAATATGGTAGCTGCAAGAGATATCTACATTGTCTCTTGCATTTTCATGATGCTTGTATACCAGACTGCTGTGTGAAAATCATTCATGGGAGCCTTTGCTGTATTTTCTCCCAGTTGCAGTATAGTTAGGGAGAGAAATGCTCTAATTTTGGCTGAAAGGTTCTATTTTTGTACAGATATTACCCATCCGACACCTGATCTTACTGGTTATATCACTGAAGGTCAAATTTACATCGATAGGCAGCTCCATAATCGGCAGGTACATGCTGCATACATTGCTATCACAAAGGGCCCATTTTTTTCCATCATTAGTGTGCTATGGATGCTCTCTCTGGTTTCTGCTATGTTACTGGGTATTGTGGAACTATTTACTTTTTCTTATGGGTTCACTGACTAATTATCTTTGCTATGTTTGAAGATATATCCTCCTATCAATGTCCTCCCTTCTTTATCTCGGCTAATGAAGGTTAGTTTCTTTACCTGATATGGATTTAATGTTCATTTCTTTCTGTCAATCATGAAGGTAATCAGGTAGCCGGTAGTCTATGAATACCACTTTCCTCTCGGTTTCCTTGCAGAGTGCTATTGGTGAGGGCATGACCCGGCGTGATCATGCTGATGTCTCTAACCAGGTTTGTTATGAATGATATAGGTATCCATACTAATTATATATGTTTCTTCATTGAAATATCCATTCATTTAATTGCCTTCATTTTCTAGCTCTATGCTAATTATGCGATTGGAAAGGATGTTCAAGCTATGAAGGCAGTCGTAGGAGAGGAGGCACTGTCATCCGAGGATTTGGTCTCTCTCTCTCTCTCTCTCTCTCTCTCTCTCTCTCTCTCTCTCTCTCTCTGTGCCTGCCTGCTTGCCTGTCCATGTGTATTTCAGGGATGAAACTGCGTCATGCTTACCATGTCGCGATTGTTGTTGTTCACAGCTTTATCTCGAGTTTCTGGACAAGTTTGAAAGGAAATTTGTTACTCAAGGAGCATATGACACTCGAAACATCTTCCAGTCTCTGGATCTCGCATGGACGCTTCTACGTATTTTCCCTCGCGAGCTTCTCCACCGCATACCTGCAAAGACCTTAGATCACTATTACAGCAGGGATACAGCACACTAATTCTGTCTGTACAACTTCAAATTTTCATCTGCCACAGCAGTGATGCAGCACACTAATTCTGACTGTACAACTTCAAATTTTCATCTGCCACAGCAGTGATACAGCACACTAATTCTGTCTGTACAACTTCAAATTTTCATCTGCCACGGCACGGCATGAATAATAACCTCAGAAACTTGGGCTGTTTCTTGCTTGAGTGTTTGATCCCCTTGCTTTTGCTAAATAGATTTTTATAAAATTATGTTTTATACAACATTTAGTCATGTTTTGTGGATGTATTTGTTGAGAAACCAAATTACTGCTGTCACTGTTATTTCCGCTTTTCATAAGTAATAAAGACTATCGTGTAGGAATTTCTGCTAAATCCTGATGAATATTAACCAGTAGCATTAGACACTATTAGTGTTTAGTAGTGTATCTGAAGATTAACATTGAAATGCTGTCTTTGTGTTCACTGGTATCAGGTTTCTCTTTGACGTGTACCAAGCTGGATGATTTGCGGCACTTACCAAACAAAATACGTCGCCACCATAATATCAAGCACATGTAAGTGAAAACTCAAGCTGACAGGTTCATCTTTTGATAGATTCTTGTAGGCATTGAGTAAGATATGTCGTCGTTTTAGAGCTTGTTAACTTGATGCCTCTTCTTGTAGGCGTTGCTCTCTTACTGTGATGTTGTTGTTGCTATCATTGTCATTTGATGTTGTTGTTGTTGCTATCGCCATCGTTTATCTCTTTGATACACTCCCTCTTGATCTTCTCCCTTCTTCTTCATCGCTTCATCTTTTTCCTACTCTTCCTCCATTGTTTCTCTTCTCTCTTTTTTTTTTTGTTCATTCTCTCATATCTTCTCCTCCATGAGTCTTCCTCTTCTCTTTGAAACATTATCATCGATATTATTTGGTACCGTTTAGTATATATTTGTTCGGTATGAGTATGGTACAATCCTTGATCGGTATGAGTATGGTACAATCTTCTGGTTATATCAGGTTTATTCGAGTTTTTGTATGAAAGAAAATAAGCTATGAGATCTTCACAGTTCTACGAAAAAGACTTGTGTGACTCATCTTCGAGCGGTATAAATAATTCACTAGAAAAGGATCCCTACCATATGATATTACAACTATCAATTCTTGCTTTATTATATTTACGAAAGTTATAAATAATTCACTAGAAAAGGATCCCTACCATATGATATTACAACTATCAATTCTTGCTTTATTATATTTACGAAAGCAATATAGAACGGTGAAAGAAGTGAGTCACAAGAGGAAGAGAGGAGATGTTTAACATCCCAATGATATAGTCGATATGCCATGGTGAATGTTTGGCCATTGATAATAGTTCCTTTAATATTATTGAATTTGTTCCTTTAATGCTTCACATTCCAAGACAGATTTATTGTGTATATATATTGATGACTTATTGCACAACAAATTCCATTGTGATCACAAAGATGAATCCCACACCTCCATCCCCCAAAAGAGACGATCCATCGGCATTGAGTTCATACCATCCATCCCTAAAGGTGCTTTTTGCCAACTAAGCTTTAGAGTGCTACTTTGGTATATGAGCCACGAATTAAACCCATACCCATCTAATGGAATGTTTCTAATTACTTTTAAAGAGGGCATTAAATTATTATGCATCTTCCGGATGAATAACAGGGTATTAATTGTTATGATATAGCCTTGTAGAATTGTTCTCATGTAGATTTATATTTAAACGTGATTCGAGAAAATATAATTATATAAAGATCGAGATTGAGAGAGATTTCTCGATTTGATTCTCTCTAATGCTCAAGTTAATAACTCGAGATGTATGAGTGCAAGTTTTAAATAAGATAAAACCTCCGTCCTCTAGTTGTTTTGCGTCGGAAAGAAAGTGAGATTGTCTTTCCGATCATCAAAGATGAAAATAAAGTTTATGATTATCTTTATGATCATTAGTCAAAGATGCCGCCATTCAGATTAATGTGATCAATCGTAAATCCTCATTAGTCCATGCGTCACTCGATCGGATTGATGTCCAGATATGAACGAAATCACTAAAGCAGTGCTGCCGTTTTAATGGAAAAGCATCAGATCATAGTAATCGTGGCAGATCGTCGGTGTTTCGTACAGATGAGAAGCGAGAAAAGGAGACATGAAGGCGGTGGTCATATCCAGAAAACGGGAGAATCCAATGATGCGTTCGGAAATCTTGAGTCTGTTCTTCCAAGATCTGCATCGGTCTTTGGCGCAATCACTGTGATGGCTGCCAGTGGTCCATTGCAGGAAGGACATCGTAAAAGTCATGCGAAACTATTTCCGTCCCATTTCTGAAGTAGAAGATCTCATCTTCCCTTTCTCCCCAGGCCTGCAATCCCACCATATTCTCTCCTTCATGATTAACTCCGAGGCATGCATGTTTCAGACGGTACCGCACCGATCGCAGAGGAATCTTAATGGCACCGGCCTGGGGCGTGCCACATCTCCATGGCGATCATCTATCTATCACAGGCGGGAGAGGATCGAGGCACCATTAGTGTGCTTTGGTTTGCGTGCCCATTGACGGAGACTAATCATGGGAAGCATGCAACTTGAAAGATGTCACCGCTGTACTGTTCTACCTCGGTTTACATGAAAAAGACTACGTCGCCTTCACGTAATACTTCTTCCTCGGACAGCTACGTGTGATACTTAACTCTCGATCGATCTATAATTATATATGTATATGTTAACAAGATTGACAGAT
Source organism: Musa acuminata AAA Group (assembly GCF_036884655.1). Lineage (NCBI taxonomy): Eukaryota > Viridiplantae > Streptophyta > Magnoliopsida > Zingiberales > Musaceae > Musa > Musa acuminata. The sequence continues at coordinate 43,449,991 of NC_088331.1, forward strand.
CTCCACTTTCAAGAAAAGTAAATATACCTCTATAAAAGAGACTTAAGTTTGATATGTAATGCAAGTGAAGTACGCTAGATTTCTGGACATGCAATGCAGGTGAGACATTGCCGATACTGTTTCTCGGAAAGAAAAGGAGGTCTAGATTATGGCTTAAGATGATGACCTGCGCTGGGGAGCTCATTCATGTCTTCTCCCTCCCAAGCTAATAAAGCTTGAGAAAAAGTGTCTCTTGCTCCGAGACATGTTCTATAAGCGAGGATGCAAAGATACGTTGGCCTGGTGATAATACTAGTTTCGGGTCGTATCGCCTCTTTAGATCCACAAACACGTTCCATTTGAGGCCGAAGTGTTTCATCCAATCTGTCTGTGCTGTAAAGTGAGGTAAATACTGCTTATACTCGATTCCTTCCCGATGACAGAACCTCAGTATCTCATCATTTTGGTCGTCCAAGTGCTCCCAATCACCCATTATCGCAGACCGCAGCAGACCTATCGAGTAGAAGATCTCTTCGTCTGGGATCACCGCCGACATCTTTTCATCCCACCTGCACCCATGCATGCATCTTCGCTGTTGGCACAGTTAATGAATCATTGAACCAGAGGTTTGGAAGGGCGGGAATGGGTTCGACGTACTTGTTCTTCTTCAAGGGGTATATCAACACTGGCCCCATGGAATTGTTAGGCTTGAGGATGCCCTTGAACACCCCGATCTCGAAGTCTCGTATTCTAGACTTGGGCACAAATATGTTCAGCCATGGATGGGGGACATCCCAGAGTCCCATGGAACGTAGTTTCATCTCCCCGTCGTGGACTCTGTCGAGGAAAGCCATGTAGGAGACGTCTTTGGCGAAGGCAAAGCCGGGGACAAAGCTCAGCTGCTTAAGAAAGGAGTCAAGTTTCTGTGGGGGAAACAAGAATGTTCAGTACCGGCGATAATTACCGTCCCTGTACTAAAGTCAAAGCTATGTTCACAGGCATAGGAAACATGTACCCTTATGACAGTTCGTTTAACAACATCAATAGTAGCTTGAAGCTACAAATTATATGGAACTTTCGAGAAGACCCTCTGAGAGAGAGAGAGAGAGAGAGAGAGAGAGAGAGAGAGAGAGAGAGAGAGGGAGGCTGGAGGCTGGGCGGCATCGAGGAGCCATCTAGAACGAATGAGATGGGACACGAGTTTGCATGGGTGTTGGGCTCTGCAACTGTGGGAGAGAACAACAATCTAAGGGGATCTCAGCAGTACAGCGGCGTGGGTCCTGGGAAGATATGATGGTGGGTACACGGCCAACATGTTGCATGGGAGAAGAAAGCAAGATCAGTACTTTTACCTGATCAACCGAAGATGCCGTGGCCAACTCGTAGTACACAGCTCCTTCCAAGCAGTAGATGGCACCGAACTGGGATGCGAGCAGCTTTACCTTCTCCCAGTCCCTGTCCGAGAAAAAGGAAGATCTCCAGTTGCCGATTAGGCTGTGATCCATCATCAGCAGCGATCCCTCCACGTAATCAAATCCCTCCTCCGACATCGAGATCAGAAGCTCCTGGTCCCGGGTGAAGGAGACGAAGTCGGTGTAGATGAGCCGCGCCCACCGGACCCGTTCCGGTGCAGGCTCCACGGCGATCCGAGCTCTGGTAATGATGCCCAACTGGCCAAGACCTCCCAAGACTCCGTAGAACAGCGCTGGGTTCTCGTTATGGGAGCATCTCATCATCTCACCTTTCCCTGTCGAACAACCAACGATCAGATCAATCAAGAATTTAAGGCTGAACACGCTTGAACGAGAGGAATCGTTACGGTGGTATATGTTATGGCTGTAAAGACATGTAGAGATTCTACCGGTGACGACTTCCAGCTCGTAGACGTTGGAAATCTGTGGACCATGCCGGAAGGCCTGGCCGCTTACTCCGGCGTTCGAGAGAGTCCCGCCGACGGTCAGGTGGAGATAATCAGTCCATGAACGGGGTGCAAGACCATGCTTGAGCGTTTCATGCAGGACGTCGATCCAAAGCTGCTCCCCTCCGGCGTCGACGTACCAGAAGGAGGACCCATCGCCCCGTGACACATTGATCCGGTCGTCGCGGCCACGGCCTAGTGATGGCATGTCGACGACCACGCCGCCAGGTGCAAGGGCCTGGCCTCTGACGGAGTGGCCGCAGCCTCGAGCGGCGACGGTGAAGGGGTGGGGTGAGAAGTAGGAGAACCGGACGAGGGCGGCAATGTCGTCGGGGGACGACGGGTAGAGCACGGCCGAAGGGGGCGCTCTGGTGAGGCGGCCGAAGTCGGTAGAGAACCGTGTGGTGGTGTCGGGATCCACGTAGATCCTATCGGCGATATCCAGCTCGAGGAGGCCCTGCGGGAGAGTTATCAGAAAGGATGGTGGTATGTGGCTAAGTCTCTGCGGAGACATCGGCTGAGGTGATTCGAGATAGCTGTGTGCGAAGAATGGAAGAAAAGTTGGGGGGCTATTTATAACCAGGGGAGGAAGGAAGGAAGGAAGGAAGGGGAAGACAACAGTGGCGTGGAAGGTAAACAGGCATGGGAGAGCGAAGGAGGAGAGTGCAGAGGAAATCCTGGGGATATGTTTGGGGACATATGTTGGTCCCTGTCAAAGATACGGAGGACGACACGGAGAGATCCGATCATCCATCTTCCAATGTACGTGAGCACAAGGGCTGTAAAGGAAGTCACAGAGAAAAAGGAGCCGAAGAGGAACGAACACATGGCCGCAGAAAGAAGCTGACTCAAACAATGCAAGAAGATCCAACATGCGAATATACCGCTGGTATAGGATAAAATTTTAAAATTCTTGTTTAATAACTATATTTTCGTTGAATTTGGAATCAAATATAATCTTATATTCATAGTAAAAAAAATGTTATGTATATGCGAACAATAAATATTTCATAAGAATGCACATCATTGGTATGCATGTGTATACTTAGGCAAGCAAATGGATGCATGGAATTGAATGGAGTTGTGGTGGCAACCATGGAAACGACAACTATTCAGCTCAGTTAAAGCTGAGAGGTACAATTATAGGTTAGAGTTTGGAGATGCGTACATCGGCCTTATGGACCACTGTTATTGGTGTAACACAGAGCTGTATGATGGGAGAGAAGCTGCGTGAAGGTTTCCTAATGCTAAGGCTTTTGGTGTATGACCTATGAACAACCTATTGCCAACTTGGAATGCGACTCCCCAAATGACAGTGTGAAGTTTTGGTGGTGAGCGACAATGTTTGACTTCTCACATGCCGAGGGATATATTGGATGGCAGGCGGTGGAGTTGGTGAAAGGGATAAGTCAGCAATCCCCCCAAAGAGACCAAAAATCTACTTCTGATTATTCTCATGTTGGATTCTTGTACACAAGTTTTGTACACTGAGATAATTATTATTAAGCTCGAGTGTAAGTGTCCGATCGATGTTTATTAATCCAGTCTTTTGATGCTTAAGTCAATCTCGACGAAGATAAAAATAAATTTAGTAAAAATTAATATAGATCTCGATTATTTTTGAATTGACATCCACACATAAGTGGAAGAAAAGAAGAAAAAAAAAGGAAAAGACCAAAAAGAAATAATTCTCTCACATGGTTTGTAGGTGAGTTTGACATTTTGGATGAGAGAATGTCTTTAGGAGACAAGTTTGGGACCCCAAACCCCACACCTCCACAAAATCTTCAGCTGTCTTCATCAACTGCATCAATGTAGCCACAGCCAATTCAGCTTCAACAAATGCTTTCCTTGAGAAAGAAACAGGAGCAAATATTATCACACAAGATTTAGCTACGATTCCCTGCACAAGTGTCGTGCCACAACCAGCAAAGATCTCACGGATTACCTACAATAGAGGATCGCATGCCGAGGATGGAGTACAGCAGCCATCTCATCTTCTTTTCCCATGGTGGAGGTGTGGCCAAAAACCTTGAGATGAGTTGGAATCAGATGTTGAGGTGACTGGTGACGGAGTTCCTCATCACAAGCTGCACTTTTCCTACCTGGATCGATCAGAAAGAATCAGCACATCATATGACTCTGGATCTTGTTCACCTGTTGGGTTTCCCTCAATGGAATTGCCCTGCGCCCGAGAACAAGGTGGTCTGCTTGGGACAAGCATATTTTGATTTCTAAGATATTGTTCGATATTTAGCGCCTACTATATATATATATATATATATATATATATATATATTTATTTTAAGATAGGTGATGAAGATAAGATTCGATTCTAAGACTTTGCTATCAAATATCAAAATCTTAATTCTAGTTATGTGTCCTTGATATCACCTTACCTATTTATAATTTTCATTTCTATGAAAAAAAGATAAAATATAATATAAAATAATATTTCTTGTCCTTTTCTTTAATATCCAAAGTAATTTTCTCATAAAATAATTCTTGAATTCAAAGTAAGATATCTTATTGAACTCGATCGAGAGCGTAAGATCAAAGAGCAAGTCATTTGCGAAATACAGAGTGGTTTAGTTTTGTGATCGAATCACAAACTGATAAATATTATAATAACAATTAAGAAAAATAAAAAAATGATGAAGTCATGACTGTCTGAGTAAAAACTAATCCAACATTTTGCATATACTGTCATCTTTGGGTCATAAGCGAATTAGATAGAGCATTAATGTGCTTGACAAAATGGATCCATTTAAGCAACATAATAACAACCAGCAACACAATTTAAGGTTGACTTCAGAAATTCAACATTCTTAAATGAAAATTCAACCTTTGTTTCTTGGAAAGAACACATTTTTCTCCTGAGATGTATGATTTTACAGCAGAAACATGATAGCTTTATTCTGTGGGACTGATAGGAGGAGTCTCTATGTTAGTAGTTCATAGTTCAAATCTGGAAAGTCAGACAAATGGTGCAGATGAGAAGCAGAGAATAGAATGGTCACCTTTCTTCAGAACCTTCCTCCAATTATAGGAAGATTTGCTACAGATATGCTATGTTCTTCTTCTCAAACAGCAACACCAAACCTAATGCCAGGCTGATGGAGCATTGGAGTGCTTGCTGTATAATTTTGAGTATCTGGTAAAAAATTTAAAGGAATCCTATGTCAGGATTCTTTCTGAAATTTTCTTCACAAATACAATCAATATTGACAATGATAAAGTGATTTCAATAGTTACTAAATCATGTTTGATAAGATAGATGGCAGTATCTGTTCTCATAAAATGGTATCAATAATCAGACTACAATGTTCCCTCATCCAGCTGATGTAGTTTCCATCTTCCCCTATAGAAGCCTGCCAAAGGAAAAAATAATTAGAATTGCTATTAGCTAATCTAAATCATCAATGCAGAAAGAGAAAGATGTAACTAAGACTATGTTTATCTGAATGATTATAAACTAATATAGAAGTCTCTAGTCATTACATTAGATTCAATATTAGAATTGACTACTAATCCCATGCTAAATACTACTACTACATTGCCATGCTGCAGGTCTTGCACAGTACTGCTAGAAGGCTATCCTTCTCCTCTCCTCTGCTACTTGAATGAGAAACTCACTTCTCCCTGCTGCCATGGGAGCTCTCTTCCAAGGAATTGCATGTTACCATCCTCTGCTCCTTACGACTTCGTTTTTCGACAAACACTGATCTCCTACCTTCCGTATCTTCTGCTGCTGCTGCTGTCCTAATTATCTACAACCTCTAAGCACATATCAAGCCTGATCTACTGCTATCATGGGGTTGCCACATCAATTTTGCAGTTGACTGACATATTCTGCTTGATACTAGTGCTTCTCCGGACAGGTCTGAGGACTGTTGGGAACTCGAGATTGTCCTCGATCCATGGAGAATCCAGAAAATTACATGTCGAAGATGTTAGAATTGCTAGTCGATATTGGAGCATACTAAAAGGATTGCTGTTACCTTCTTCTTGTTTCACCATATAGTGTTCACCCTGTTCTTGCAAGCAGAGCATTACCGTAATGAGTCTTAGCAGGCATGTCCTGCACTTTTTCATCATCAGGTAATGTATTGGGCTAAATATCACAGAGAATCTCCATCCATGATCTTAATCTCAGTAGAGACACAATTCTCCATTGCGATTGCTGAAGTCATGACAGTGTGAAGTAGCTCATGTCGAAACCAAATTATTATTGTCTCTGAAAACCTGATTAGCTGATGTTCCAGCTAACCGGATTTAGCTTGTGCCAAATTATTAATTTCCCAGATTTATATGGTCGCATTTCCTTGTGCCACCCAACCAGATTAGCTGATGTTCCCAGCTGTTTCAAGATACAATTGAAGTTGCAAAAGCTCAAATCAACTTGCACAAGCAAGAACAGATAGCTAGCTGCTCAACAGAGAAAACCAAGTCAATTCCAGTCTAATTCTCCAACACCACAATATTTATACCTCCCATTGCAGTGAAACACCAGAATCAAAGGTTGTGCAACACAAGATGAATTCAGATCCTTGCACAATTGGCACTTACATTTGGGAAGCTCAAGCAATTTTGCCTTTTAATGGCCAACTTGGATCAAGATGCTTGATCAACAAATCAGAACAGCTACTCTGTCTTTCCTTGTGTGCTATACCCAGGAACATGTACTCCTTGTCCATAGGTTTTCATTTCTCTATCTTCAACTGAAACCAAAAGCAACTGGACTGTCGCTTCTCCATCTTTGGAACCAAAGAGAGTAGCAGATTGCTGGATTGTAACAGGTCCTACAAGAAAGCTGTTCCACCAAGGCCATGGTGCAGCAGATTATGAGCAATGCTATCTCTAGCCTGCATGGCGCTCATCGATTGGAGGCTGTTCTCCGGCACCATCTCGTCGTCCACCAGCTCAAACCGCAGCTCCGGGACCATCTCCTCCTTCCTCATCTCGCATATGTTGTGAAGTACGCAGCATGCCCCGAGGAACACCGGCAAGTCCTGCAGCTTCACTTCGGTCCTCTTCTGCAGGCATCCCCACCGTGCCTTCAGCTTGGTGAAGGCCTCTTTTGCCACCCGCTGCACCTCCCCGATCTTCTCGTTGAAGGAGTGGTGCGCCCATGTCAGGTTCTTCTGAGCGTACGGGACCAGCACCCAGTCCAGCAGAGGGTAGCTGGCGCCGCCCACAATCCACTGGTGGTTCAAGAAGCCACTGTTGGCGCGTTGGTACAATGCCGATTTCTCGAGCACCTGGTCGTCGGGCATCGACCCGGGCCAGCCGATGCAGATGTCGGTGAAAACGCCGTCGGGGTCGACGACACCTTGAATGGTGACGGTGTAGGAGGTCTTCTGGTTGCGTTCGGTGTGGCGGCGGTTGAAGTAGGCGGCGATGCCGATCTTGGGGGCGATAATGGGGATGTGAGTTGTGTACATGGCACCCACGACATTGGGGATGCCGGAGATGCCCTCGAAGCGCGCAGCTCCGGCGGCCGCATCGGATGGGCCGGGCCATAAGAGCGATCGCGGCATAAGCACGTTCCGGATGGCGGTGCAGACCTCGAGAATGAGCTTATGGCAGGTGGAGATACCAAGTCCGAAGCGCCGGGAGACAAGCCGGAGAGGCTCCCCGGTGGCGAGGCGCCACACGCACACGGCAACGCGCTGCCGGACGGGAATGGCAGAGCGGAGCGCCGTGTCCTCCTTGGCCACGGCGGAGCCGAGCTCTTCGCAGAGGAAGTCGAAAGTGGCGCGGGACATCCGGAAGGCGCGCCGGAATTCGTCGTCCGGGAGGTCCGGATGGTTGTACCGGTCCCACCAGTCGCGGGACCGGTCCTTGACCCAGAGCCGGCGTTGCCCGGGCTGCAACGGCGGCGGCGGCGGCGCAGCCTGTGGCTCCTCCCCTGCGGCGTCATCGTCGGCGTGCGGGGGGGAAGAGGAGGCGAAGGGCTTCATGGCAACGAGCCGGCTGGGGGATAAGTCATCCGCTCGCGGGCGCTTCTTGACATTGGATTCCATGGCCAGGGGGAGAGCGGAATGGGGTTGAGGATCGGGGAGGATGGCGGTGGCGGGGTCGTGGAAAAAGGAGTAGTAATAGGAGAAGAGGTCGTCGTCGAACGAGGCGGCTGGGACAGGCGTAGGAGTCTGATAAGTGGTCATGAATGATCCCAGTGGCGGCGGGGGTTTCCTTCGTTCGTCTGCAACTCGAGCTCAAGAATTTTGATTTGGTGATGATGGGATATGGCGATGGGTCGAGCTGATTTATATGTTGCGGCGACGGAGAAGGTGGCTGGAAGGGGCGCGTGCACGCGGTTGGATCGAATGCTTCTCGTTGTTCGCAAGGGGGAAGGCAGGAAGAAGGCCCCAACCGCGGCTCACGCGGGCGTCCCCAGTCGCGGTCAGACGACGCGTCCGAGCTGTGCGCGGTTTATCCATGGGGCCCACGGAGAGAAAGAGACACGGTGACACGTGGATCCCTGTTGAGAGCGACTGCCTTCCCTGTGGGGCTTCGATTGGCAAGGGAAAGGTCGACGGCGAGCAACGGTACGTTATCACGACTGCTGGCGTACCTGTCTCTTGGACCTATACCGGGCCTCGCAGTCAATCCAATCAAAAGGTAGGTAGACAAGCGGGTAAGCAGAAGCTGATAGGAAATTGTTGCTTTTTGTGAAACACGTGCGGCGACGACGTCCGTGTGAGTTGCGTAGGGTGCTTAAATGTGATTCCACGGACTACATCAATTCCTTAGTCACTCTTAACGACGTACTCTCCTCCCATCCCTTCATTGTGACCGCAGAAGGATTTGAATTTAATGTGGGACTCACAGGAAGGGCAGATCTTGGGTGAATCTTTTCTGGTTTCTTTGTAGCTATCTTCTTATCAAGTGAGAAATAAATCGATAAAAATCTAGGGATCGACGACCAGTACACGTGGTGGTGTCAACCCGCGACGTTGATGACGTGGCGCTATTCGATCCGCGCTTCGGAGTGGGACCCCCCAGTCGCTTTTTGAACCCAAATAAAATGCCCTTTCTCTTATCCATCTGCTGCTCTACGCGCCTCACATTGGGTCCCATGTTGTTCTCTCCAGTCACCACGTGGGTGCGCGTAGAAGCCGCCTTTTCTTTTTATTCCCTCACGTCACATGCCGCGTCGGCACGAGTGCTCCACGAAGGATCCCACACACGAAGGCTAAAGGGTTAAAGTCCTTAATTAGAGTGAATACTTTTTCTTCTTTTTAAGAGATTTGGAATCCAACATAAGTTTCGTATAAACATACATCTACAACTCTTTGTGGGCCTAAAATACCTAAAGTAGATTTTCTTGGCACTACAAGCCAAAAGAGGCGTCTAAAAACACCATTTGATTCCAATTGACACAATGTTAAAAAGTCATGAGTCCTCATCAATCCTTAAGTCAACATGATCTCATCTATTATGTTAGAATAAATGATTCCAAAGCATTATGTGGTTGATGGAAATTTTTATTTTTTGATGAACTTTTTTATTTAAATTTTTTCTTATCTAACCTAAGCATAAAATAAAATGGTTAGAATATTATTATTAGAAGTGGATAGTTATAATATCTCTGATTAATTCTATATTAGAAGTGGATAAGATTAAGATTAACTTATAAATGAATATATTATTATTAGTCTCATTTTAAATATTTTGATCAATAATTTAGATCAAATAAGATTTATGACTTAAATAACTTATCAGTGGAAAACATTATAACAAGTATTTTGACCAACAAACAAAATTAACCCAAAAGATCTTGTCAATATTCCTTAATAGATTTAGTAAAGACTTGGTGTACTAAAACTAATCCTTTTGGAGAACTTCCGACAGCAAATTTGCTGTCAAGAATGTAGAAAGCAGCGTATCATTCTAAAATCTGCCTGCAAGCTAAGCTGAATTGTACTGTTCCTATTTCAGCTTGCTCGTGAAGAATGAACATTGTTTCTTTGATTTGAGATCAACAGTTACTTACATGTCTAAGTCTCTATCTTGAGCAACTTGAGCTTACCCACTTTACCAGTGGCATAAGCATCGTTGCTGCCAATTGATGCATCGGAGAAACCATTTAAAGATCCCAGGAAATGCAAGGTTATCCATGAAGCCACGACTGCTTCTCGGTTTATTGATAGGCACTCCTTTGAACTCGATGAGAGCAACATCTTCGAGGGAAGAACTGGCAGTGACGTGCGATTACATGATGGAGGAAACAAATAGTATAATGGACTTCGTCACTTGAATCATGCCTTTCTTATATATATAGTGGCTTAATGAACCTTTTGATTTGGTCAACCTTGATTGCTATATAGGATTAAATAATGCTGCAGCAGAGCTTATTTATTATTCCATGCGACATTTATACCGTGGATATCTGAGTTGGAGGACATTCTTTAATGGGTTAGGTGTGGTTGCAGAGGTGCTGTTTATTGCTTGTCTCCGTTGGCCAAATGTTTACCTGTTCAGAGATTACGTGGCCAGTCTCTGCCACAGCCATTTACAAGATCGGGTCAAATTTACCTGGACATCTCCACTGCATTTCAAGTATCTCAATCATGTCTAGTTCTCGCAGGTTTATACTGGATGTGTACATTGTGCTCCACCTGATCAATGACCACATGCATGCTAAAGTTTAACATGTATGAGATTTATTGGAAAAGAAGGTACTATATATGTCCCATGAGATTCTTGGGATGTATGTAAACTTTCACGTTTAACGTAAAATACGTATCAACTTTGACGTACGTATATGTATGTGTGAATGTAATAGAAGAATATACAAGGCTACATAGGTCACTGAACATGAACTCTGATCCCTGTTGCAATAAATCTGAGCTCAGTGGTGGAACACCAAAGCCGAAAGCAGAGAGAGAGAGAGAGAGAGAGAGAGAGAGAGAGAGAGAGAGACCTAAAGTGCCCAAAGAAATGGAAGAATCCTCTTGTAGTGAGGTACCCTTTGGCTTTGGTCATCCCTGCTCTTTGCTGCTCTACATCGTAAGTGCCTGTGCTCGTTGCTTGGGCTGCTCCGTTTCTTCCGATGAACCTCAGGATCCTTCTACAGAAGAAGAGAATGGCGATGACTCCATTGTAAGTAATCTCTCTCTCTCTCTCTCTCTCTCTGTGCGTCACTCTGCACATCATCTAGTAGTTTATTACTTGGTGCCTTTCTAATCTTGAATCATGAATTATCTGAGATACAAATGAAGGAAGAAGGAGCCGATGTAAAGACCGCTCTGGCTTCAAGAAGGCCAAGAAGGCCACGCCCAAGTGAAGGTCGAGGAGGCCAGATTAACTGAGAGTAGCTTTGCTTCTAGCCCCTCAAGTTTCAGGCTTCATTTTGGACTCCATCTACACTTTTGTTAACCCTCACCAAGATCGTCTTGTATGTCTCCAGTCTGCACATTTAGCTGGAAATTGATCTTGTATGATTTAAATGCTTGTCCTTTATTCTATCACGGCATTACTACCATGTCATGAAGACCTACGCCCAAGATTCAAATATCAAGAGTTTTAAGACACAAATACATTAGGGATCGTAGAAAAATCTTCGTTCTATGGATTTGCGGTGCATCCTCCTGTGGGATAGAATTGACAGACGAGCTCGACTGTTTGGGTGCCTCTGGAAAGAACTGTTGATACCTTTTGGTTTTATTTCCACTCGATTACTTCTGGCTTGTATATTTCGTATTGTTTCTATTGCGTTGTCTTTCACATTGCTCTTTCTTCCCGGATTCACACCGTCACAACAGGAAGTCTTTATGTGAGGGTGACCTGTGGAATGGGTAGCAATTCTAAAGCTGAAGTTGAGTCGGGAAGGAGAGACGAACGTCTTAGGTCACAACTCATCTGTCCTCCTCAGGAGGAGAGAGCTGCTCCCTTACGCAGTAGACCTCCCCAATTAATATCTCTGCTTCCGACCTGCCGTCTTCATGAGGTTGAGATATGTTCAAAACGCCATCCTTCACCGGGAATTGCGAAGAGTTCTCTAAAAATGTCTCATCCATCAATGCATGTCTTTATGATGTGAACCATTATAAGCGCATCGTAGCGGTGCCACAGAAACAACAAAGAATTAAGAAGGGAAGAAGAAAACCGTATTTATTGCAGGAAAGATATATAAAAAGCTAGTCGAGCTTTGAGAATGGAGGCGGATAATAGCAATAGGGATCGCAGCGAAGGCAATATGCTTGACATATTTCACGGTGATGCGGCTCCTCCGCTGTACAACAGTAGCAAGGATCATACTTTTTGCAACAATAGCTTATATATATATATATATATATATATATATATATATATATATATATATATATATATATATATATATATATATATGGATTACATGATATTAGTCACTAATGTCAATGATCTACTTGCAAATTATATTGTTTATATTTGACTAATAGAACATGTTAAAACCACTTAATCACTTGTTCACTTTGAATTTAGCAAAAATAATAATGCTAAAGGGACCAACAACAACTAGTGTAGTGAAATGGTTACCATCACTAAGAGTATAAAAGCAGTTAAAAATAGCTAGCATGATAACTAAACGTGTGACGATCATCTTGAGTAGATTATGTTTCAAGGGTCAAACTTAACCTTTTTATATATAATTTTTGAATGTTCACAATATGAAATAAGCTTACGATTTAGTGAAATCAAAATAAAATTAGATACATCCATTTTTCACCTAAAAAACATTATTGGATAGGAAATCATGACTAGCTCAGCACCCTATTTATTGTAAATCTAATATATAAGATTAGCATATTAAGCTAAACTTACATTAGGTGTAGGGGGAGCTCAACCCAAGTTAAATCGCAACACCCACGGTACAACACCAACAATAAAGAAGATACTAGTAATTGGGAATAATATCAACAGTGGTCTTAAATTTCTTTGATGGTTCTATGCTTTCTCATTTCTCATATAAGTAGAATTAGTTTGATCAATTTTATCCTATTCACTTTCTAAACATTATGTGAATATTCATAAAGATTGCTAATAGTATCAAGAAAAATATGAAAGATTTCTTATAACAAAAAGAAAGATAACACTAAAGGAGATGGTCGTAATTTATTTTAGAGTTTCATAAGATATTTTATTATTCATGAGAAGGTGAGAAGATATATAGTTAATGATTGAATTAATTATAATTCATGAGAATGTGAGAAGATATAGAGTATATTTTTAGAGTTTTATTTGGTATTTTATGATTCATGACAAGGTGAGAACGCATGAAATTAATGATTGAGTTAATCATAATATCCTTCTTAGCTTAGGTGAACCAATTTTGAATCTTGTTATGAGCTTTGACACTAAAATTGAATTGATTAATGTCAAGAAGTATCGATGCTAATAGATGAGGTTTAGATCCTCATATATTTTTTGTCTTACCAAAGCTTGATGGTGGAAATTAAAAAGATTTCAAATTTAGCTTTGTTAATGCTTAGGTTGGTAATGGAAATGTAGTATTTTAGAGTATTAATTAGAGTTTTGCATGATTTAAAATTACCTCTTCTAGAAAAAAAGAAGTAATTAGCAAAAATGGGAAATTTGAATTTTATGGATTTTGAATGGTGTTAATAGCTTCACTATGCATTAATCTTTGAGAAGTCTACTAAGGAATTGTTACACAATAAGTAGATATGGGGATAGAATATCTTCTTATCTAATATAATAATTGATAAGAAACCAACTAGACATAGACCCATTAACAAGATAGAAAACCATTGGTGAATTGATGTATGTTGCGATCCAATTTATAAATTTGGTAGCTAAGTCAAATTTATAGTGCAGGTAAAAATCCCAATAATATCTCGACTAGAGACTTTATCATAAACCTTAGATAAGTTAAGTTCAATTAGAATAAAAAGATTTTTACATTTTGATTTACTTATACAGTGAAAAAGTTAATTAGTTATAAGAATGTTATTGTGTATATTCATATATGAGACCAAAGTAGTTTGTTCTTGATTATCAACTTATATAATAAAAAAAATTATTTTGTTAGCTAAAGTTTTAACAAATTGGATAAGATATTATTGAGTAATAGGACCCAGGAACTATTGCTTTTCTTATGAATGAAAATAAGGACCGATTTACCTCAATTTGATATAAGCATATCATCTTTATGAAATCCACTTATTATATTAAAAATATTTTGAGTTTATTAAAGAGTTGTATATATAAGCTAATAATTGAGTTCATCAGTTAGATCATCAATAAAATATTTTACAATCTTAATTTTTAAGGGGAGATTAGTCCTCAAATATAAAATTATTTTTATGCACTGAAAAATATGATGTTTTTGTTCTCTAAAATAATGTAAATGTCTCTTTTTTTTTTGAAAGAAAACATTGGATACTTATTTTATTATTAAATTGAATGATAACTATGATATAAGATTTTCTAGCATTACTTTGATGATAAAAAAAAAAGTGGTATAAATTGATTTTTAATGTTTTCATAATAAATCTTGAATCATTCTTAAGATTATGTTATCATAGATCAACTTTCTATACATGACTAAACATTTCAAATAAAACAAACATCATATAGGTTGGAGATGAAGAAAAATGTGTGAGATGATAATTTTTTTCAAGCAATAACATGAAGGATTGTAGAGTGTTGGGGGATGATAATTTTATTGGTAAAACTTTCATGTTGGAATATACTTACGATCATATTGACAACAATAGCATTTAACACCAATGTCTTATGTGAATTTCTAGCATGCAATTATCACTATTTCATTTCCCTTATCCATCCTTTCAATATCTCAACCTTTAATTTTAGGATAAGAAGAAACAAAACCAAATTAGTAGATAATTTTGTTTCTCCGTTAAGAAAAGGTTAGCAAATAGTGACATTGATCTACTTGTAAATTATATTTACTTCATTTGATTAAAGGAAAGACTACTTAACCACATGTTCATTTTGAATTTAATCAAAATAAAAATGCTAGAGAGTCTAACAATAACTAGTGTAGTAACGTTTACCATGACTAAAAGTATAAAGACATCTAAGTATCACTAATATGATAACAAAAGTGTGTGGTTGTCATCTTGAGTGGATGATGTTTCAATATTTTGATTTAATCTTTTTATTTAGAAAATCCGAATGTTCAAATATAGTATGAAATAAACTTATGATTTATTAAAAACTATTGGAAGGAAAATCACAACTACTTCATCTATATTTTTATTGTAAATCTATAATAAAGATTTATCATGTTAAACTATCCATTGTACCACATATCAAAATGAGATTGGTCCAGATACATTGGGTGGTATAGGTAGAGCCCAACCAAAATCAAGTTGCAACATACTTATTCTATTGATATTATAAGCCACACATGTTTTGTTCTAGTTAGACCCATAATACAATACTAGAATGAATATACTAGTAATTAGAGATAATATTTATAGTGCTCTTACATTTCTTGATAGTTGCAGGCTTGAAATCATACAAGTAAAATGAGTTTGATCAATTTTGTCCTATTCACTTCCCAAATTTGTTCTCTAAAAATTATGTGAATAATGTCTAAAAAGATTACTAATCCTATTAAGAAAAATGGGAAGGATTTTCTTATTTAAAAGTAAGACATACAATATAGTACTCATATATTGGAATACTATTATCATATGTAAATCAAAATTTGACATTAGTAAATTGTTTAATAGTTTTAATTACTATTTTATAATTCATGATAAGATGAGAGGGGTTAGTGTTGATGACTAAATTAACTATAATTCATTAGATTGTAAAAAATATAGAGTTAATTCTCTAAAAAATCTAGTAATTTTTTTAGAGTTTTATTCGATATTTTATTGTTCATGTTAAAGTGGAGATATTGATTGAGTTAATCGTGACATCCTTCTTAACTTAAGTGATAGTGCCTTTGAACCAATCTTGAATCATATTAAGAGCTTAGTCAATAAGATTGACTTAACAATTGTCAACAAGATAGATATCTTTTAGTAATAAAAGATCCTAGTTACTTATAGAAACAAATGAGATCCTCATAAAATTTTTGTTTTACCAAAGCTTGGGAATTAAAAAAGATATTTGATTTAACGTAGTCAACAAATAGGTTTGAAATGGAAGTATTGTACTTTAAAATATCCATTAGAGTTTTACATAATTTGGAATTCCATGGGCTTTAATTAGTGATAATTGCTTCAGTTTGCATTGATCTATTTGAAGTTTAGTAAGGTATTATTGTTACATAATAATAAATAGATATGGAGATAGTGAATGTCCTTGTGTAATATCACAAAGGAAATCACCCATGCACAAACCAATTAAAAAGATGGAAAAATATTGGTGAATTGATGCAAGTTGAGATCTAATTTACAAATTTTATCATAAAGGTAAGAATCCTAATAATAGCTCCCATAGAGGGTTTTATCATAAACATTTTCTAAGTCAAATTGATAGAATAAGAAGATTTTTGTATTTTAATTTAGTCATATAGTAAAAATTTTCATTAGCTTTTAGAAAATTATCATGTATATATGTACCAGGAAATAGTTTGTTATTGATTACCAACTTATTTAATAAAGGTTTTATTTTTTGAGCTAAAGTTTTCGTCAAGAATTTGTATAGGATATGATAGAGAGTAATGAGATGCAATTTGTCATTCCAAGAGCTAATCATTTTTTTAAAAGAATAAAAAACTTGGATAGCTTTACCTCTGTTTGATATAAGCTTACCATCTTTATGAAATCCATTAAATGCATCAAAGATATTTGCATTGATATTTTCCCCACAACCCTAATAGAATTCAATAGTGAATCCATCGAGACCAGATTTTTGCCTTTCCTATTTGTTTAAAAGCTACTAAAATTCTATAGATAGAGAATAGTAAATATGTATCAATCCATATTCAATCAGTTCAAAAATTATTTTAACTCAATTATCTATAATTTTATTAAAAAATTAGTTTTTTAACTCATCAGTTAAGTTATTATTCTTCATGAAGATTTAGGATTCAACAATAATAAAAATCTTTAAAAATAGGACCGATAAAGCATGAAAGCTTTTGTATAGATGCTATGAATTTATTATTAAAAAAATATTAAGCATAACACTGTACATATATACAAAGTGGATAATGGATTTGCCAATAGGTTGACCAATTTTGCTAGGAGTAATACATTTACATAATATAAATTTGAAAGAATATATTTATGTTATTTTTTGAAAAAAAGGTGAGTGAAAAATTAAGGGAGATAATTATCATCTACATAATATAATTTTATCCTATTCACTCTTTAAACATTATGTGCATGTCTAAAAAGATTACTTATACTATCAAGAAAAGTATGAAGGAATTTTTTCTAAAATTTAAGTAGATAAGATGTGCGACAATAATAGCTCAGGATATTATTATATTTAAATCAAAAGGTGACATTAGTAATTTGTTTTAGAGTTTTATTTGATATTTTATAATTTACGAGAAGGTGACAGAGGTTAAAGTTGATGACTGAATTAATTAAAATTCTAAAGAATGTAAAAAGATAGAGTCAATTCTCTAAAGCATCTAGTAAATTTTTTAGAGTTATTGATTGAGTTAATCATGATATCCTTCATAGCTTGAGTGAGAGTGCCTTTTAATTATCTTGAATCTTTTAAAGAGCTTTGTTAATACGATTGACTTGACAATTATTAATAAGATATTTTTATAACAAAAGATCCTATTTACTTGTAGAAATGATTTAGGTGCTCACAGATTTTTGTTTTATCGAGCCCTCACAATGAGAATTAGAAAAGATATTTGATTTAACCTAGTTAACGAATAGGTTGAAAATCAAATTATTATATTTTAATGTATCCATTAGAGTTTTATATAATTTGGAATTGTCTCTTCGAGCTACAAGGAAATAATTAGCTTTCATCTATTGGAAAGTTGAGATCTTATTTTAAAATTTTATCTAAGTCAAATATATTATGCAGGTAAGAATCCCTATCAGGACTCCCTTGGAGACTATCATAAACCCTAACTAAGTCAATTTTTTTTAAGAATAAGGAGATTTTAATATTTTGATCTAGCCATATATTAGAAAAAGTTTATTAGCTTAAAGAATGCTATTGTATATATTCATACCTAGGACAAAAGAAGTTTATTCTTATTTATCAAAATATTTAATAAAGGTTTTATTATCTGAACTAAAATTAGCCAAGAGTTTGTATAGGATATGATAAAGAGTAACAAAACGAAATTCATCATACCAAGAGCTAATCATTTTTTTGAAGGAACAAAAATAAGGACAACTTTACCTCAGTTTGATATAAGCTTGCCATCTTTATGAAATCCATTAAATACATAAAAAATGTTCATATTGATATTTTCCCAACAACCCAAAAGAATTTAATAGTGAATCCATCGAGTCTAGGTTTTTTTATTTTTATTTTTATTTTTTCAAAAGCCATTAAAATTTCATAAATAGAGAATGGTGAATGTGTATCAATCCATATTCAATTAGTTCAAAAATCATTTTGACTTGATTATTTATAATTTTACTAAAAAAAAGATTAATCTTTTCAACTCATCTATTGAGTTATTATTCATCGTGAAGTTTTAGGATTAAACAATAATAAGAATCTTTCAAAATAGGACCAAGAAAACATGGAAGCTTTTAAGTGTAAGTATAGATGTAATGAATCCATTACTAATAAATATTATGCATATTTACAAAGTGGTGAATGAATTTGTCAACTAGTTGACCAATTTTGCAAGGAGTAATATGTTTAAATAACATAATTTTTTAGTAATATATTTATTTTTTTCAAGAAAAGGTAAGTAGAGAATTAAGGAAGATAATTATCATCAATTATCCACCTTACATTAAGTAGGTGTAGAATTTTTCTTATATGCTTCTTTTCTTTACATACAGTTTATAATACTCAAAATAGTTTTTTATCCATCACCTTTAGAGCAATTAATTTCTTGTCATGAATTTTTATTGTATAACTTTTGATTATGGTATCTTAAATCAGGACAACTTGCTATTAGGGAAAAAAAATATTAGAATCAATAATATCTCTAGCAATATAACACTATATTTCTATTTTATAAATATATTTTAGTACATAAAAAAGTCTAATTGCTTAACTCTATCAATACAATAAAAAATTATCTTTCACACCCAATATTGGAAGAAGTCTTGTGCATTAAGTTCGTCAATTTTATCAGTTATATAATCAAAATCTGAGTTGATTAATGATATATGTTTTATATAAAATAAAGCTCAGAACATGAAAAGGTTGGATGTTAGTGCCGTTAAGGTGGTGAATAATAAAATTGAAACAAATAGTCATCATTCCTTGTGTGAAGAAGAGTGAGCATCTTCGATCCTTTATTTCATCCTTTCTAATGTTTGGAAGTTGAGGAATCAGGACAAACTTGCTAACTAAAACGGGAGATATTTTAGATAAACCATGTTGTTTGTGATCTTAATTGCTTTGGCCTACTAATATCAAAACCATAATCTCCACATTTTACTACTTAATAAATCATTGATTTTTTTCTCATTCCACATTTTACTGCTTTGATTGTTATACTATCATAGAAGTATGGGGCTTTTTTGTGTAATTAGAAAATATACCTACATGGCTATAATAAATGAAATGATGATAATTGGAAATACTAGATTGTGTTAGGAATATTTTTGAGTTTATTAAAAAATTATATATATAAGCCAACAATTGAGTTCAACGGTTGGATTATCAGTAAAAAAATTTATAATCTTAATTTATAAGAGAAGGTTAGTCCTCAAATATTGGACATTATAAGAGAAGGCTACAATCTATCCGTTTTTGAAAAACAATATTGGACATTATTTAATTATTAAATTGAAAGACAACTATAATATAAGATTTGCTAACATTATCTTGATGATTAAAAAATAAAAAATTGATTTGTGGTATATATTTTTTTTATTTTTTTCATAATAAAACTTGAATCGCTTTTAAGATTATGTTATCGTTATTCGACTTTTCTTTATTTATTGTGCATGACTAAAATGTACCTTTTAGTGGTACTACATTTGATATGTTACCGAACATAATAAATAAAACAAACAACACATAGTTTAGAGATAAAGAAGAAAAGCTTGATATGAGAATTTTATTCAAACAATAACATGAAGTAAAACAAACAAGTGGTCACTATGGGATGTGGACCGGTGGGGGAACACAATTAATTTGGCAAGCCTTCCATGTTCGATAACATTTATTATCATATTCACAACACATGCATTGAATATCGTCGCATTTGAATTCCACACATGGAATTACCACTATTTTGTTGCCCTCTTCCATCCTTTCAATATCTTGACCTTTAATTTTAGAACAACAAAAAGTAAAACCAAATTAGTATAAGAAAAATATTTCATTTTCTTTTTTTGTTAAGAGAATATTAGCAAGTATTGTTATTGATCATCTTTTAAATTATATTTACTTCGTTTGATTAAATGAGCATGTTAAGACCACTTAACATAAAAATGCTAGAGTATCCAATAATAATTGAAACAAGGATACTAACCATGACTAAGAGTATAAAGACATCCAAGGATAGCTAGTATGATAACCAAGCGTGTGGCTGCCATCTTGAGTGAATGATGCTTAAAGATTTCAAATAAGCCTTTTTATACAGAATTTTTGATTGTTTAAATATAGTATGAAATAAACTTGTGATTTAATAAAAAATTATTAGAATGGAAATCACAACAATTCATCCACCTTTTTATAGTAAATCTATAATCTGATGTTACTATATTAAGCAATCCATTGCACATATCGATTGGTCCACATACATTGTAGTATAGGTCGAGACCAACCAAAGGTAAGTGGCAAAATCCTTATTCTATTGATGTGTAAGCCACACACCTTTTGTTCGGTTACTCTCATAACACAATGCAAATTAGAACAAATATACTAGTAATTAGAGATAAAATCTATAGTGATCTCAAATTCATGATGGTTCTAGGCTTTCTCATGTAAGTAAACCATGTTTGATCAAATTTATCCTATTCACTCTCTAACCATTATGCAAATGTCTAAAAAGATTAGTAATATTATCAAGAGAAGTACGAAGGATTTTCTTATGGGAAAAACATATATAAGATATGCGATACGATAATCATAGCTTATGATACTATTATCATATTTAAATCAAAAGATGACATTAGTATTTTACTTCATAATTTCATTTGATATTTTATAATTCATGAGAAGGTGAGAGGGGTCAGAGTTGATGACTGAATAAATTATAATTTATGAGAATGTAATAAGACATAGAGTTTATTCTATAGAGCATCTAGTAATTTTTTTAGAATTATTAATTGAATTAATCATGATATCCTTCCCGGCTTGAGTGAGAGTTCTTTTGAAACAATATTGAATCTTTTTAAGAACTTTGTCAGTATGATTGAATTGACAATTGCCAATAAGAAATCTTTTAGTAACAAAATATCTTATTTACTTATAGAAATGGCTGAGGTTCTCATAAGTTTTTTATTTTACCAAACCTTAGTGTGAGAATAAAAAAAGATCTCTGATTTAACCTAGTTGATAGATAGGTTGAAAATCAAAATTTTATTTTTTTGTGTATCCATTAGAGTTTTATATAATTTGGATCTACCTCTTCAAGCTATAAGGAGATAATTAGCTATCATCTATTGGAAAGTTTGAATTTTATAGACTTTGATTGTTGTTAATTATTTCAATGTGCATTGACCTATGAGAAATTTAATAAAGTCTTGTTACTTAATAATATATAGATATGAAGATAATGGGTGTCCTTGTTTGATATCACAAAGAAAACCAGTTAGACATAAATCAATTAAAAAGATAGATAAATATTGGTAAATTAATGCAAGTTGAGATCCTATTTTTAAATTTTATTTAAGTCAAGTATATCTCGCAAGTAAGAATCTCTATCATGACTCCCCTAGACACTTTATCACCTTTGCTAAGTCAAGTGTTTTTAGAATAAAAACATTTTTATATTTAGATTAAACCATATAGTGAAAAAGTTTATTAGCTCCGAAGAATATTATCATGTATATTTATACATAAGACAAAAGAAGTTTATTCTTTTTTATCGACTTATTTAATGAAGGTTTTATTTTTTGAGCTGAAGTCTTACCCAAGAGTTTTATTTTTTTCTTAGAATAAGGTGATTTTAATATTTTGATCTAGCCATATATTAGAAAAAGTTTATTAGCTTAAAGAATGTTATCGTATATATTCATACCTAGGACAAAAGAAGTTTATTCTTATTTATTAAAATATTTAATAAAGGTTTTATTATCTGAACTAAAGTTAGCTGAGAGTTTGTATAGGATACGATAAAGAGTAACAAAACGAAATTCATCATATCAAGAGCTAATCATTTTTTTGAATGAATAAAAATAAGGACAAATTTACCTCAGTTTGATATAAGCTTGTCATCTTTATGAAATCCATTAAATACATCAAAAATGTTCATATTGATATTTTCCCAACAACCCAAAAGAATTTAATAGTGAATCCATCGATTCTAGGTTTTTTTATTTTTATTTTTATTTTTTCAAAAGCCATTAAAATTTCATAAATAGAGAATGGTGACTGTGTATCAATCCATATTCAATTAGTTCAAAAATCATTTTGACTTGATTATTTATAATTTTACTCAAAAGATTAGTCTTTTCAACTCATCTATTGAGTTATTATTCATCGTGAAAATTTAGGATTAAGCAATAATAAGAATCTTTCAAAGGAGGACCAATAGGACCAAGAAAGCATGGAAGCTTTTTAGTGTAAGTATAGATGCGATGAATCCATTGTTAAAAAATATTATGCATATTTACAAAGTGATGAATGAATTTGCCAACTAGTTGACCAATTTTGCAAGGAGCAATATGTTTATATAACATAATTTTTTAGTAATATATTTATTTTTTTTCAAGAAAAGGTAAGTAGAGAATTAAGGGAGATAATTATCATCAATTATGCAACTTACATTAAGTAGGTATAAAATTTTTCTTATATGCTTCTTTTCTTTACATACAGTTTATAATACTCAAAATAGTTTTTTATCCATCACTTTTAGAGCAATTAATTTCTTGTCATGAATTTTTATTGCATAACTTTTGATTATGGTATCTTAAATCAGGACAACTTGCTATTAGGGAAAAAATTTTATTAGAATCAATAATATCTCTAGCAATATAACACTATATTTCTATTTTATAAATATATTTTAGTACATAAAAAAGTCTAATTGCTTAACTCTATCATACATGATACAATAAAAAATTATCTTTTATACCCAATATTGGGAGAAGTCTTGTGCATTAAGTTCATCAATTTTACCAGTTATATAATCAAAATCTATCAGTTGATTAATGATATATGTTTTATAAAAAATAAAGCTCAAGACATGAAAAGGTTGGATGTTAGTGTCGTTAACGTGGTGAGTAATAAAATTGAAACAAATAGTCATTGTTCCTTATGTGAAGAAGAATGAGCATCTTCGATCCTTTATTTGATCCTTTCTAATGTTTAGAAGTTGAGAAATTAGGGCAAACTTGCTAGCTAACATGGGAGATATTTTAGATAAATCATGTTGTTTATGATCTTCTAATATCATATAAACCATGACCATAATCTCCACATTTTACTACTTAATAAATCATTGATTTCTTTCTCATTCGACATTTTACTGCTTTGCTTGTCATACTATCATAGAAGTATGAGGCTTTTTTGTGTAATTAGAAAATATACCTACATGGCTATAATAAATGAAATGGTGATACTTGGAAATACTAGATTGTGTTAGGAGTATTTTTGAGTTTATTAACGAATTATATATATAAGCCAACAATTGAGTTCAACGGTTGGATTATCAGTAAAAAATTTTACAATCTTAATTTATAAGAGAAGGTTAGTCCTCAAATATAAAGTTCTTTTTGTGCACTAATAAGCACAAATAATATGTTTTTGTTCTCTAAAGTAATGAAAGTATCTCTCCTTTTTTGAAAAACAATATTGGACACTTATTTAATTATTAAATTAAAAGATAACTATAATATAAGATTTGCTAACATTATCTTGATGATTAAAAAATAAAAAAATTGATTTGTGGTATTTTTTATATTTTTCATAATAAAACTTGAATCGCTTTTAAGATTATGTTATCGTTGTTCTCCTTTTCATTATTTATTGTGCATGACTAAAAGGTACCTTTTAGTGGTACTATATTTGATATGTTATCGAACATAATAAATAAAACAAATAACACATAGTTTAGAGATGAAGAAGAAAAGCTTGAGATGAGATTTTTATTCAAACAACAACATGAAGTAAAACAAACAAGTGGTCACTATGGGCTGTGGAGTGATGGGGGAACACAATTAATTTGGCAAAGCTTCCATGTTCGATAACATTTATCATCATATCCGCAACACATACAATGAATATTGCCGCATTTGTATTCCAAACATGGAATTACCACTATTTTGTTGCCCTTTTCCATTCTTTCAATATCTCGACCTTTAATTTTAGAACAACAAAAAGTAAAACCAAATTAGTATAAGAAAAATATTTCTTTTTTTTTTGTTAAGAGAATATTAGGAAGTATTGTTATTGATCATCTTTTAAATTATATTTACTTCGTTTAATTAAATAAGCATGTTAAAACCACTTAATATAAAAATGCTAGAGTATCCAATAATAATTGACACAAGGATGCTTACCATGACTAAGAGTATAAAGAAATCCAAGGATAGCTAGTATGATAACCAAGCGTGTGGCTGTCATCTTGAGTGAATGATGTTTAAAGATTTCAAATAAGCCTTTTTATATATAATCTTTGATTGTTTAAATATAGTATGAAATAAACTTGTGATTTAGTAAAAAATTATTAGAATGGAAATCACAACAATTCATCCACCTTTTTTTAGTAAATCTATAATATGGGGTTACTATATTAAGTAATTCATTGCGATTGGTCCACATACATTGCAGTATAAGTCGAGACCAACCAAAGTTAAGTTGCAAAATCCTTATTCTATTGATGTGAAGCCACACACCTTTTGTTCGGTTACTCTCACAACACAATGCAAATTAGAACAAATATACTAGTAATTAGAGATAAAATCTATAGTGATCTCAAATTCATGATGATTCTAGGCTTTCTCATGCAAGTAAACCATGTTTGATTAAATTTATCTTATTCACTCTCTAAACATTATGCAAATGTCTATCAAGAGAAGTACGAAGGATTTTCTTATGGGAAAAACATATATAAGATATGCGATACGATAACCATAGCTTATGATACTATTATCATATTTAAATCAAAAGGTGACAGTATTTTACTTCATAATTTCATTTGATATTTTATAATTCATGAGAAGGTGAGAGGGGTCAGAGTTGATGACTAAATAAATTATAATTTATGATAATGTAATAAGATATAGAGTTTATTCTATAGAGCATCTAGTAATTTTTTAGAATTATTAATTGAGTTAATCATGATATCCTTCCCGGCTTGAGGGAGAATGCCTTTGAACCAATCTTGAATCCTTTATTGAATTGACAATTGTCAAGAAAATATCTTTTAGTAACAAAATATCTTATTTACTTATAGAAATGGCTGAGATTCTAACAAGTTTTTTTTTTTACCAAACCTTAGTGTGAGAATAAAAAAAGATCTCTGATTTAACCTAGTTGATAGATAGGTTGAAAATAAAAATTTTATTTTTTAGTGTATCCATTAGAGTTTTATATAATTTGGAATTGCCTCTTCAAGCTACAAGGAAATAATTAGCTATCATCTATTGGAAAGTTTGAATTCTATTGACTTTGATTGTTGTTAATCATTTCAATGTGCATTGATCTATGAGAAATTTACTAAAGTCTTGTTACTTAATAATATATAGATATGAAGATAATGGGTGTCCTTGTTTAATATCACAAAGAAAACTAGCCAGACATAAATCAATTAAAAAGATAGATAAATATTGGTAAATTAATGCAAGTTGAGATCCTATTTTTAAATTTTATTTAAGTCAAGTATATCGTGCAAGTAAGAATCTCTATCATGACTCCCCTAGATACTTTATCACCTTTGCTAAGTCAAGTGTTTTTAGAATAAAAATATTTTTATATTTAGATTAAACCATATAGTGAAAAAATTTATTAGCTCTGAAGAATGTTATCATGTATATTCATACATAAGATAAAAGAAGTTTATTCTTTTTTACCAACTTATTTAATAAAGGTTTTATTTTTTGAGTTGAAGTCTTACCCAAGAGTTTGTATAGGGTATGATAGAGTGTCATGGAATAAAATTCATCATACCAAGAATTAATCGTTTTTATGAAAGAATAAAAATAAGGACAATTTAACTCAATATAAGCTTACCATCTTTATAAAATCCATTAAATGCATTGAGGATGTTCATATTGATATTTTCTCTACTATCCTGAAAGAATTTAATGGTGAATCCATCAACCCTAGGTTTTTTTTTTAATACTAAAATTCATAGTTAGAGAATGGTGAATGTGTATCAATCCATATTCAATTAATTCAAAAATCATATTAACTCAATTATCTATAATTTTACCCAAACAAAAGATTAGTCTTTTCAATACATCAATTGAGTAATTATTCATCATGAAGATTTAGGATTCATCAATAATAGGACCATGAAAGCATGGAAGCTTTTTAGTGTAAGTATGGATACAATGAATTCATTGCTAAAACAAATTGAGTATAACATTATGCATATTTACAAAGTGATGAATGGATTTGCCAACTAGTTGACCAATTTTGGAATGAGTAATACATCTACATAACATAATTTTAGAGTAATATATTTATATTTTTTTGAAGAAAAGGTGAGTAGAGAATTAAGGGAGATAATTATCATCAATTATCCACCTTATATTAAGTAGGTGTAGAATTGTTTTCTATATGCCGCTTTTCTTTACATACATTTTATAATACTTATAGATTTTTTTATCCCTCACCTTTAGATCAATCAATTTGTTATCATGACTTTTTATTGTATTAGGTTTTGATTATGATATATTAAATCATATAAACTTTTTTTTAAATTGAATAACTTTCTATCAAATGAAAAAAAGTATATAATTATAAGAAACAACAATATCTGTAGCAACATACCACTATATTTTCATTATGGAAATATTTTTTTATGCACAAAAAATTATCTAATTGTTTAATTCTGATACAATAAAAAGTAATCTTTCATAACCTATAATCTATATTGAGGGAAGCCTTATGCATTAAGTTCATCCATTTTACAAGTTATATAATTAAAATCTATAAGTAGATTAATAATGTATGTTGTATAAAAATTAAAACTCAAGACATAGAAAGGTTGGATGTTAGTGTTATAAAGGTGATGTGTGATTAAAATGAAACAAATAGTTATCATTTCTTGTGTTAAGAAGAGTTGGAGACTCTTTAATCCTTTCCAATATTGTGAAGTGGAGGAGCACAATCAACTTGCCAGTCGATGCGGGAGATCTTTCAAGCAAATTGTGTTGTTTATGAACTCGATTGCTTTTACAAGCCAATATCATTCATGCTTTATCATTTAATTCTCTTGAAATAAATTATTATTTTCTTCCTCTTTTCAAATCTTGTAATTTTTTTACTTTGTGCTTTATTTATTATATCATTATTATAGATCAAATATGTAAGGGGCCTTTAAGTATAATTAGGAAATAAACCTACTAGGTTGTAACAAATAAAATTATGATCACTAGAAATACTAGATTGTGTTATGAATATTTTGAGTTTATTAAAGAATTATATATATAAGCCGATAATTAAGTTCATCAGTTAGTTTATCAGTAAAAAGTTTTACAATCTTAATTTATGATGGACAGTTAGTCTTCAAATATAAAGTTTCTTTTGGGTGCTAACAAGCAAAAGGTAAAATGTTTTGTTCCATAAAGTAATGTAAGTATCTCTTTTATTGTTAAATAGAAAGACAAGATATAAGATATGATAACATTACCTTGATAATAAAAAAAATAAAAGAAAATAATTTATGGTATAATTTTTTTTTTCTATAATAAATCTTAAACTACTCTTAAGACTATGTTATCATTATTCAGTTTTTTATTCTTTATTGTGCAGGGCTAAAGTAACTTTTAGTGGTGCCATATTTAATACGTTACCTAACATAGTAAATTAAACAAACAATACAGAGCTTAAAGATGAAAAGAAAAAGCATGAGATTTTTATTCAAACAATAACATGAAGTGAAACAACTGTAGCAGGTGGTCACTATGGGTTGTAGAGTATTGAGGTATGACAATATGTTTGGCAAGCCGCCCATGTTCGATAACATTCTTGATCATATTGACAACATATGCAGTCAACATTACCTTTGCAGTTAAATTCCAAGCATGGAATTGCCACAATTTTGTTTCCATCTTCTATCCTTTCAATATCTCGACCTTTGATTTTAGGACAACAAAAAGTAAAACCAAATTAGTACATGAAAAATATTTTATTTTCTTTTCCGTAGAGAGGAGATTAACAATTACTATCAATGATCCACTTAGTAAATTATAATTACTTTGTTTGACTAAAGAAATATGTTAAGACCACGTAACCACTTGTTCAATTTGAATTTAATCAAAATAAAAATGCAAGAGAGTCCACTAACAATTGATATAGTGATGCTTACCATGACTAAGAGTATAAAGACATCCAAGAATAAATAGCATGATAACCAATCGTGTGGTTGCCATATTGAGTGAATGATGTTTAAAGATTTCAATTACACCTTTTTATATAGAATTTTCAAATATTTAAATATAGTATGAAATAAACTTATGATTTAGTAAAAAATTATTAGAATGAAAATCACAATAATTCATCCATCTTTTTATTGTAAATCTATGATATATGATTACCATATTAAACTATCCATTGTACCACATATTAGAATAAAATTATACCACATGAATTAGGTGGAATAGTCAGAACCCAACCAAAGTCAAGTTACAAAATCATTACGGTTACACACATAATACAACACCAACTCTACAAATATACTAGTAATTAGGGATAATATCTATAGTACTCTCAAATTTCTCATACAAGTAAAATGAGTTTGATTAATTTTATCCTATTCACTTTCCATATTCTCTCTCTAAATATTATGTAAATATTTGAAAAGATTATTAATACTATTAAGAAAAGTGTGAAAGATTTTCTTATGGAAAAAAGTAGATAAGATGTACAATACAACAATCATAGCTTGGAATACTATTATCATATTTAAATGAAAAGGTGACATTAGTAATTTACTTCATAATTTCATTTGATATTTTATAATTCATGAGAAGGTGAGAGGGGTTAGAGTTGATGATCGAATTAATTGTAATTCATAAGAATGCAAGAAAATATAGAGTTAAATTCTCTAGAGCATCTAGTAATTTATTTAGTTTTATTTGATATTTTATGATTCATGTCAAGGTGAGAAAGCATATAGGTGTTGATTGAATTATAAATTTTTTTCTATATTCTTCATTTATTTACATACTTTTTATAATAATTATTAACCTTTGAATCCCTTGCCTTTAGAGCAAATAATTCCTTATCATGATTTTTTATTGTATTAACCTTTAACTATGGTATCTTAAATCATGCCAACCTTTTTATGTTAAACAACTTCCAATTAGAGGGAAAAAACATAATTATTAGAAACAACAATATCACAAGCAACATACAACTATATTTTCATTCTGAATATATATTTTAATGCATGAAAAAAAAAGTTTAACTCTATCATATATGATATAAGAAAAAAATTATCTTTGATACCCTTTATCGGAAGAAGCCTCATGCTTTTAGTTCATCCATTTTACAAGATATATTATCAAAATTTATAAATGACTTAATATTGTCAATTATGTTAAAATTAATGCTCAGGATGTATAAAGGTTAGATAGTAGTTTCGTGAAGGTGGTGAGCAGTGAAAACAAAATAAGTATTGATTGTTCCTTGTGTGAAGAAGAGAGTTGGAATCTCTTTGGATTTGAGGAGTCGCAACCAACTTGCTTGCTGATGTATGATATCTTTCTGGTAAATTGCATTGTTTGTGATCATGATTATTCTTACCGGCTACAATCATACAAACCATGACAACAATCTCAATGCTTTATGGCTTAATTCTCTTGAAATAAATCATTATTTTCTTCCTCCTTCCAAATATTGTGTAGTTTATTTTATGCTTTGCTTATCACACCATTATTATGATTTATATATGTAGAGGGACTTTTAGTGTAATTAGGAAATAAATCTACTTGGCTATAAGAAATGAAATGGCGATCATAGGAAATAATGGATTGTGTTTCGAGTTTATTAAAAAATTATATATGATAGAAAATATAAAATTAGCTAGCCAACATTCTCTTATCTACAAAGATCGAAACCCAAAAGATAGCTCGATTTAGTTATCGAGTTACTGAACTACCAAATTGTCGAGTTGCCTTCCTTTAGGAATATTTATAGGAATATTCTCAATAGATAAGAAAGCAGTTTAGGTCGATTATGAATCGGCTCCCTTATATCTAATATGTTACCAAACATAACATATTATGTAAAACTATAATAAGCTTATCATAATAGTATTGCCATATCTAATATCTTACCAAATGTAACAAAATCAAACAAACCACACAAAGTTAGAAGATGAAGAAGAAAAGCATGAGATGAAAATTTTCATTCCAACAACATCGAGTCATGGTAGGTATACACAATGACTTGTAAAATGCTGGGGGATGACAATTGGAATCATATTTAATATGATATTGTTGGCAAGTCTCTCCTGTTCTCCAGCATTACTCAAATAAAAGATTAGTCTTTTTCAACTCATTAATTGTGTTATTATTTATCACGAAGATTTAGTAGTCAACAATTATAAGAATCCTTGAAAATAAGAGAAAAAATGCAACATAAGTAGAGATGTTATGAATTTATTGAAAATAACATTGCACACATATACAAAGAGGAGAGTGGATGTGCTAGCTATTTAACCAATTTTGCTTATAGTACTTCTAGGACCGTATTAGCACCAAAGAGAGGGAGGTGAATTAGTGGTTTTGTAAAAACCTTGGTTTAAAAATATTATTCAATGAAAACTTATATTGAAAGTATGCTGGACTTAGAGTAAGTGTAATAAGTAGTTAAATCAGAAAGTAAAAGCAATGAAGAGTAGAATGAAAGTGCGCATTGAAATTATAGTAGTTCGATCATCGTGACCTACGTCCACTCCCGATTCCTCTTCCGTCAAGGCTACTGGGTGTTCACTAATAATATTCTTTTAACGGAGGAAGACTAATTACCCTCTTTATAACTCTTTCTCCTTTTCATAGCTTTAGGAGAGAACCTTTATAAGTCTCACACCTCTTTTAGAATAAACTCAAAACTTTAAAGATGAGGAAGGAGACACTTAGCACTTTTCAAGTCTTTACGATTCAAAATCATTAGCCTTTTCATTCACTTTTCTTGCTATTTCAAGCATGAATTAGTGGGGTATTTATAGACCCCAAATGACTTTAAAAATGAAGCTAAAAAAATCTCATATTGGGTTTTCGGGGTACTGACGATACCACCGCTTATGCTAGGTGGTACAACCATCTATAGCACTACTAACTAGCGATACCACCACCCAATCTAGACAGTACCATTGCTTGACATATGGGAGACTGTGTAATGATAGTACTACTACTAGTATGGACGGTACGACCACAAGTCTAGGTGGTACCACCACCTAACACTAGTAGTACCACCGTCGGGTCTTCCAGAAAATGTACACTTCGTACATTCCAACTCATAGATAGTTCCACCATCTGGTCTAGTGGAGCCATTACCTGACCTAACTATGGGTCACTGAATGGGCCCAATAGACCCCTAATTGAGTCAGCAAGATTACACCCAAAACTAACTCAATTTAAGATCTAACTATGATAATAAAGGCCTAAACGAATACAAGATAAGAAATCTATATTGCCTGTCATGTCATTGGTTCATCTAATACTTCGTCCAAGTCTTCGATGCATCGTCCTCTCCTTTAGCATATTGCTCGATCTTCTTAGCGCAATGTCCAATCCTTTTATCTCAATGTATGAACTCTTAGCACGAAGTCCTTCTGGCACATCGATCAATCCTCCAGCCTAATATCTAATCTTCTGACATGATACTCTTCGGCCCAACGTCTGATTTTTCTGCTTCAATCGATTTATCTTTCTATGATAGAAGGTAGTCCTACGTCACTAAAACACTGATTAGATCATACTTTTATTAATTTATTTCATCAAAAAAATCTAAGATTCAACAATCTCTTTTTTTTTAATGATGATAATCAATTAATATTGGAGTTTTAACTAAACTCCTCTTATCTATATGAGATATTGAATTGCTATGGCTAGGCAGCATGGCAAAACCAGTGCTTTGAATAAGATGGTCACGAGCAATGTGTGGCCATTATGGAGAAATCGATGAGCACTCACATAGAAACTAGCAAAGTCGCAGTGGAGTATGACATGTGTAGCTAGATCTTTCTGAATCAGCATTACATCCAGATGCATCTCTCCTCTTTGAATCGAGGATATAGCAATTTCCCTTGGATTTATCAATCTAAGTAGGAGACAATATATCCTAACATTATTAATAATTTTTTGATTCAAGGGGTCATCCCATCTTAATTGAAAAATAAAATATTTTTTCAAGAACAAATCTAGTTCTCCTTCCTTATTTTTCTTGGATTGTTTTTTTTTTATACCTTTTTTAATGTTTGATCTCGTGCAATCCTCTTCAAGATATTCCTTTTGGTTTTGTTTTTGTGGATCTGATACAAGATTTGATTGACCCTCTTTTTCTTGGTTGGAATTTTGAAATTCTATTTTAACGGAATCTTTGATGTTTTGATTTTGACTAATATTTTTTTTTATTTTGATTTTGACTAATATTTTTTTTATTTTGATTTTGACTAATATTTTTTTATTTTGATTTTGACTAATATTTTTTTTATTTTGATTTTGACTAATATGTTTTTTATTTTGATTTTGACTAATATTTTTTTTATTTTGATTTTGACTAATATTTTTTTATTTTGATTTTGACTAATATTTTTTTCATTTTGATTTTGACTAATATTATTTTCATTTTGATTTTGACTAATATCATTTTCATAATAAATATTAGAAAGAAGTAATTTGATTGGTATGATCCACGGTTTAATCTTATATGCATCAAAAGGTAACACAAATTCTAGGAAGAACCAAGGTTCTAGATTTGATATGGTAGAATAATTTCGATTCATTCCCATCCAATCAAAATTTTTTTTTTGATGAGTCTTAGTCTTAGTATTTTTATTAGTATTTTTATAAATTTCGGTACCGATATACGTCCAATCCTCAATATCACTATTGTTCTCAATATCACTATTGTTTCTAAGGCAAAAATGAAGAATTCTATAATCCAAATATTTTCTATCCAGATTTTTATGGGTATCAATAAAATATCCTTTTTTTAAGTAATCATCAATAGTCATATTTAGCAATACATAAAACAATTCGGGTTTCAGTGTGTATGAGTCCTTACTATCCCCATAATTTATATATTCATGTGATAAAAGATTGTAGTGTTTTTTAAATTTTTCTTTTTGACTCATCGATAAATCCACTGCACAAAAATTTTCATTCATGTAATGAATTAATCGGTCTTTTTCTTTTTTATATGAATACAATTTCATTGATTCTTTATTTTGAATAGTACAACGTTGATTGACTCTATTTTGCCATTTTTTCGGTACTAATCGAGATCATTTGCTCCGAGAAAAATTATATTGATAATGACCCTTTAACCAGTTTTTCCATTTATTCATTCCAGACTTATTAATTTTCTTATGCCTTGATTTGGAATCAAACCTTGATTTGGAATCAAATATTCCTCGTGTCATACAATAATACTTTATCTTGTCTTTAATAAAAGGATAGGTCCCGTGATCGTGATATTCTCGTAACGTAAGAGCTCTCTTATGCAGAAGAGGCAAGATTTGAAGAGTTGCCTAAACAACATAGAGGCATAAAAACAAAAGAGTGGTCAAGTTGGAGCAACAACCTGATCTTATCTATTGAAAGTTGGCAAATCTCTATAAAAGCGAAGAGCTTCTTGAGATGGTAGAGTCTATGCAAAAAAGGTTGGAATCACAACTAGATCAATTGGAGATCAGAGTTAAAATGTTGACAGATGACACAAGAGAGTCCATGCAATAGTTACAAGGGCACGAAGGGATTTGATAGCTCAAGTGTCATTACTCATGCAAGTTATGCATGCAAGTGGAGAAATGTCTCATGACCATCTCTCATCGAGATTAAAGGCTCCTAAACTGCAAAGCTAAGTGGAGGTGCTCGGGATTCCAAGGATTAGAAAATCTCTTTGATTTGGAACAATACTTTAAAGCAACCTAATCCAAATCAAAAGATTCCAAGGTGTCATTAGTGATGATGTATCGATGATCGATGATGCAAAACAATAGTGACACACATGGTGGGAAGAAATAGAATAAGGTCACACTATAACATCTACACTCGGGAAGTCTCAAGGATAGAATTGTGAACTTAATTCATATCAAAGAATACAAAGTTCATTGCACCGAGAGAAAGTTGTGACAACTTTGTCCTACCTCTACTATCTAGGACTATGTGAAGTAATTTTTTGTATTGATGCTAGATATCTAAGACATGTCCGAGAATGACATTTTTTTTACTTTCTCGATGGTTTGAAATCATAGGCTCAACAGGAATTACATCATTGAAATGTTCGAGAACTAGTAGGTGCAATTGCTAAGGCAGAATGGCTCACAAATTTTTCTGTAAATATGATAAAGAAAAAGAAGTACTCATTGGACAAGAGATCTCCGAAAATTTTCAGATGGAAGGACTTAAAGAACAAAGGCACTCTAATAGTACATGGATCCACAGGGAATGTCACAAAGTCCAACATGTCTTTTACATGATAGAAAGCACCTGATGTTGGAATGGCCACAATAAAAAGAGGCATTTAGTGCCCTTGCAACTTTTTTCCTACCAGAGAAGGGTAGAACAAAAGTAAAATCTTTCAGCTCGAGCAGGTCATATTTGAATACCAATGAATCATCATCAAGACCTCACATGAGAGCTGTGCATTTGCTAAATGTATTAAGAGGTGAAGTCTAAGAGACACTAAAGTTGCAATGATGGAGTCAAGCAATGATGGAGGATCACTACAACGATCTCACGTTGGGGTAGTGCAATTGTTGAATGCACTATGAGGTCTAAGTTAGGGAGTGGTCTATGGCAATGTGGAGAGACAATGGCAGATGATAACCTACTAATGTTCATGAACGTTAATCTAAACGGGAAGGTAACTCATGCAATGGTGGACACAAGAACCATACATAACTTCATAGTACACTGAGAGGCAAAGTGACTTAAATTGATGTTGGCAAAAAGTTCGAGCCAAATAAAGATAGTCAATTTAAAGATAGAATGAAGCCAATTTTTGGATTGCTAAAGGGAGTTGACATCAAGATTGGAGATTGAAGTGGAAGCACCAACTCCAATTTTTCTTGGGGTGGAGTTTTTGCATAAGTCAAAAGTAGTACCCATGCCATTCTTAAACTCTCTCTTTCAGATGAGCAATAACTCTCCATGCATGGTGGCACCTTTAAGATAGTTTCAAAAGGCATATATATACTCTCGGTTATACAACTAATGAAAGAATTGAGGTGGAAAGACTTGACTTATCCTATAGTGATGTAACTAGAGTTAGAAGGTCTTAGCATAGGATAAGTGTTTGTCAAGATGG
Organism: Musa acuminata AAA Group; assembly: GCF_036884655.1. Classification (NCBI taxonomy): domain Eukaryota; kingdom Viridiplantae; phylum Streptophyta; class Magnoliopsida; order Zingiberales; family Musaceae; genus Musa; species Musa acuminata. Next base: position 43,485,806 of record NC_088331.1, read on the forward strand.
ATGCACTTAGAAAAGATGCCAATATGCCAATATCTCATTTGTCAAAGTCCTTTTAACAAATGTACAAGGTGGAAAGGCAATTTGAACTCAATGAAGGAGTCGAATAATCTAATCGACCATCCATATTGAGCATCATTTCTAGAGCAAGAAAATCTATAGGACCTCTTAAACAAATTACTAGATGACAGACTGATCTAGAGTTTATATTCGCTCACGAGTAACCTTAGAACTTTCAAGGGGCAACATCGAGCGAGCAACCATCAATACTAAGTGACATATTAGTGAAAAATCATGAGAAAAATGCTTCATAAGTCACAAGGTGTGTAGAAGTAGATAATCAAGAGGAATAAGGCATTGGAACGACCTTGAGTCGAGGAGCGACTCAGACTACCTAAGATAAACTTAGTTAAGAAAACATTGGACTAAAGGTCATGAACATCAAAAGATAAGGCATGGTATCGTAACAATAGGTCTTTCAATAGCTAACCAAACTTGTGCTCTAAGAGGGAGAGCACATTTCCAATCACAACTAGGGCATAAACGATCCCAACAACACAACCAAAGTTATCAGCTAAGCACTCTACAATGGCAAAACCTAGCTCAAGTTCAAACAACACTCGTCATTTTCCAAAAGTGTGATGGCAAATAGTGGGCAAAGTCAATAAACCATTTTGAAGAAAGAAGTACGAACCGAGAAATTTGGGTGAATCTATTCCGAGTAACCCAATTCTCCTCACTATGCAGTTGAGCTCTACATCAATTAGAAGTCCCATTAAATGAAAGATGTGAGGGATAAACTTCACCGGAGAAAGCCACAAATTCTTCAACTTATGTGACATGGCACTAGCGAAGCTCCAACAATCAAGCTTTTATAGGGTGACACCTCCAAGGGGCTTGCAAGTGATAAGTAGATGAGATTTTCCTAACTGTTTGAGGAAATCTCTCTACTCTGTTGAGGGAAATCCTCTAACCTGTTGAGGAAAATTCTCCCATCTAACCTGTATAAAAGGAAGGAGGATATGTTAATAACAATTAACTTCTTCAACAACTTGTTTATCTATTTATTTTCTAACATAGTATCAGAGCAGTTCCTCCTTGGCGACAATAGTATCGCCGTGTGTTAGCCAAGCGGCCACGGTAACATGCTGCCTCAAGAAGAAGCACAAGACAGGGATTCAGAGCCAGTGCTAACGAGCATCGTCTTGGATTTGCTCATCCACTTCTTCTCTTTCTTCATCGCCGGTCTTGCTTTTCTTCGCCGGCCTTGCTCCCTCTCCTATTTGCTGCCTACAGCAGACACTCTCTGTCATCGTCACGCAAGGAGGAAAACATTCTCTCACTGCCTCCTCAATAGCGGTGAACGGCGAACGGCGGTGTCTTCCTCGCTTCCCGGCCAGCAGCAGTCGCAACTGCTGCATCTTCCTCTTCCACAGCAGCTTTCGCTGCCGCTTTTCTCTATACATCTAATTGCTGCAGATTTCTCTCACTGCAGTTTCCTTGAGTAACACTGCAGATTTTCGCGGCCATTTCCCGACGAACCACAGTCTTGAGTACCGTTGCAGTTTTCGCAGCCATCTTCCGGCGAACTACAGCCTCTACAATCCGCTGCAGCAAGCAGCAATCCACAGCAGCGAACCACAGTCTACATCTAATTGCTGCAGATTTCTCTCACTGCAGTTTCCTTGAGTAACACTGCAGATTTTCACGGCCATTTCCCGGCGAACCGCAGTCTTGAGTACCGCTGCAGTTTTCGCAGCCATCTTCCGGCGAACTGCAGCCTCTACAATCCGCTGCAGCAAGCAGCAATCCACAGCAGCGAACCACAGTCTTGAGTATCGCTGTAGTTTTCGCGGCATCTTTCGGCGAACTGCAGCCTCTACAATCTGCTGCAGCAAGCAGCAATCCACAGTAGCTGCCGACAACTTTGGGCACTGTTGTAGATTGCCCAATCTGCTGCAGCAATCTATAGCAGCAGCCCCCTCCCGCATTCTCCACCTCTTCTTTAAAAAAAAAAAAAAAAGTCTTCGTTCACTTCTTCTGATGTTTCAGGAACAGTTCCTGTAGGGACTCCCACTTCTTGTTCTTCTACAGGGCTTATCTCCATCAATGTTGCCACGCTGATACCCTTTAAGTTATCAAAGGGTGGCAACTATGCGTCCTGGCGAGCTCAATTTTCTAATCTTTTATTTGGATACGACTTGCTAGGTTACATTGATGGCTCCTTCAAATGTCCTCCGGCCATGCTCAACATCCCCGGCGATCCCAGTCCAGTACCCAATCCAGCTCACAAACTGTGGCTACGTCAAGATCGTCTTATTCTCCAAGCTATTCAAGCTTCAGTTGCTGGATCCGTTGCTCCCTTGATATATTCATGTGTGACAGCTGCTGATGCATGGTCTACACTGCAAACCACCCTGGCAAATCATTCGCGTACTCGCAAGCTCAGTCTTCTATCCAAGCTTATGGTGACAAAACAAGAGGGAAGTAGTATCTCTGATTATCTACAATATATCAAGGTTATCATTGATGACTTGGCCTTGATAGGTCATTCCCTATGTGACGAAGAGGTTGTCATTCATACCCTCAATGGTCTCGACACCGACTACAAGGAATTGGCTGCTGCAATTCGGGCACACGACTCGCCAGTCTCTTTTGAAGATCTCTATGATAAGCTGACTGACTACGAGATGTACTTGAAGCGTGCGGACAAACTGCCTGGATCAACTGTCACTGCTCAAGTCAGTCATAAGTCTAAACGGAAGAGCACTCGGTACTCGCCGAACATCACCCAAGGTTTGGCTACTGCGCCTCTTTGATTCTGTGAGTTCCATGCAACACCCCTCCTATCCTCCTAGTTATCACTTCTCGCAAAGTGGCAACTCCAGCCATCATCCGTCTTCGCGTCTTGCCCTACCGAGCCATCAAAGACGGGTCGTTTGCCAACTGTGTGACAAAGTCGGCCACTCCGCTAAAGTTTGCTGGTCTCGTCCCCGCCTCCCTGCTCCGTCACACTGGCCTCAGGCAAATCTCCTAACTTCTCCGACACCTAGCCAGTCCAACTGGATTGTCGACTCTGGTGCCTCTCATCACATCACCGCTGATCTTCAGAATTTGTCTCTTCACAATCCCTATGGCGGCGATGAAGATATCATCATCGGTGATGGTAAAGGACTTCCTATAACTCATACTGGTTCCACAACGCTTAATTCTGACTCTAATACATTTACCCTCGATGATGTTTTATGTGTCCCTCATATTAAACGCAACCTCATTTCTGTTTCTCAATTTTACAAACATAACAATACTTCCATTGAATTCTTTCCTGATTCATTTCTTGTTAAGGACTTGAGCACGGGGGCATCATTGGTCCAAGGCCCGAATAAAGACAACATTTACGAATGGTCGTCAACCTCTCGAATAACCCAGCCCACTGTTCATTCTTCTGTTGCGGCTCCAATTGATGTGTGGCATCGTCGGCTTGGTCATCCCTCGTCCTTTATTCAGCAGAAATTATTATCTCGTCACTCTCTTCCTCTTTTTAAGTCCACTAATTCTATGATGCATTGTGATGCTTGTCTTAGTAATAAGAGTCATCGGCAGCCTTTTGGCTCATCTTCTATTTCCTCTTCTAAACCTTTTGAAATTATATATACTGATGTTTGGGGTCCTGCTCCAATCTTATCTTTTAATAAGTTCTGATTTTATGTTATTTTCGTAGATCACTTCTCTAAGTACACATGGATATATCCTCTTTCCCATAAATATGACGTTTCTCGCATTTTTTCCACTTTCCAGAAGTTGGTCGAAAACTATTTTCAGTCTACCATTAAAACAGTCTACTGGTGGTGGTGAATATCAAGCCCTGGCATCCCATCTCTCAGCTTGTGGCATTCAACACCTCAAGTCTCCCCCACATACTCCTCAACTAGTTGGTTCTGCCGAACGCAAACATTGGCATATAGTAGAAACTGGACTCACACTTCTACATCAGGCTTCCATGCCTTCAACTTTTTGGACATCAGCCTTTCAAACTGCTGTCTACCTAATTAATCGAATGCCTACACCAGTTCTACAATACCGGTCCCCCTTTGACACACTATTTCACAAACCCTCTAACCTTCGTAAACTCCGAGTGTTCGGTTGTTTATGTTATCCTTGGTTACGTACCTATGCCTCTCATAAGTTAACATCCCGATCTACTCCTTGTGTCTTTATTGGTTACTCACTTGAACATAATGCTTTCCGCTGCTATAATCTCCACACTCACAAAATCTTCATATCACGTCACGTTGTCTTTGTTGAGTCTAACTTTCCTTTCCAAACCCTTCCATATCCTGCCATACAGACCACTTCACTATTTCACTGGGGTATACCTTCGGTCCAATCGGACGAGACTCCCATGACTTCGTCTACTTCCTCCCCTCCTGATCCGCACTATATCACTCCAGTTCAACACTTGCCCGTTCCTACTCCACTCCACTCTTCCCCAATTGATGGGGCAATATGTTCCGAAACACAACCATCCTCTTTACCTCCTTCTTGCCCAAGTGCCCCTGACGTGTCTCCACTTGACCAGACTTATGCCACAGATCCTCACCCAACATCACCTCCCAATCCTGTCGTCTCTAATCATCCTATGACCACTCGCTCTAAGCATGGTATTTTTAAACCTCATCAGGTACTTAACCTACAAGCTATCATGAATTCCTCATCCCCCAACGTTGAACCCACCACCTTCACTCAAGCCCAAAAATCTCCACATTGGCGTACTGCCATGAGTGAGGAATATAATGCCCTCCTCCATAATTCAACGTGGGATCTCATTCCTTTCCATCCTTCACAAAACATCATCGGGTGTAAGTGGGTCTTTAGAATTAAGCGGAACCCAGATGGCTCTGTTGCCCGATATAAGGCACGCTTGGTCGCCAAAGGGTTTCATCAACGACCTGGGGTTGATTTCACTGAGACGTTTAGTCCTGTTGTTAAACCCACTACAATCCGGCTCATCTTGAGTCTGGCTACCATTAAAGGCTGGCAATTACGACAATTGGATGTTAATAATGCATTTCTACATGGATCTCTATCTGAAGATGTTTTTATGCAACAACCCCCCGGTTTTACTCATCCTCAGTATTCCACTCCCGCATGAAACATATTGCTATCGATTTCCACTTTGTACGCGATCAAGTTGTCCGCCGTCAACTTCGTGTTTCTCATGTTCATACGGCTGATCAATTGGCCGACTCATTTACGAAGCCTCTAGCTCATAAACTTTTTGCATTACATCAGTCCAAAATTGGCCTCCTTGATCGGAGCACCATCTTGCGGGGGCATGATAAGTAGATGAGATTTCCCTAACTGTTTGAGGAAATCTCTCTACTATGTTGAGGGAAATCCTCTAACCTGTTGAGGAAAATTCTCCCTTCTAACCTGTATAAAAGGAAGGAGGATATGTTAATCACAATCAACTTCTTCTACAACTTGTTTATCTATTTATTTTCTAACATCAAGTAGATTAATGGTGTCTACTATGTTACAATTAAAGCTCGTGATATGGAAATGTTGGATGCAAGTGCAATGGAGGTAGTGAGCGATGAGGATGAAAACAAAATAGTCATCATTCCTCGCATGAAAAAGAGTTGTAGTCCCTTTGATCCTTGCTGCAATTGTGAAGCTAAGGAGCCACGGCCAACTTGTTAGCTAACTTGGGACATCTGTTAAGCAAATTACGTTGTCTGCGATCCTGATTACCATTATCGGTCACCATCATACAAACTATAATCATAATCTCGGTTCTTTATGGTCTAATTTTCTTGGATAAATCATGTTTTTCTTCTTGTTGTTTACTTTGCGGTACCTATGAAGAAGTGATCTCATGAAAAGGTTGCGAGTCTTTAAGTTACTCTATTTTGTGTGTTTTAGTAGATGAGGATGATAGAGGGCTAACTAGTGGTAGAATGAGGCATTTAGAAGATGATCCCAACCTCATGAATGTAGTGGGCATTCTTGAGATAAATACAGGGAGCATTTTCCGATGGATACAAAAACTCGGAGACATTTATATTATCCAATATATGTGGACATCATTTCGCATAAATATATGATATGAATCATAGTTACTAGAATTAAACCCAAAAAAAGACTTAGGCCAAGCCTTTTGGGTCACTAGGTCAGATCAAAGGGTCAATTGGTTGAATAGAATAGTATGTTTAATAAAAAAAAATATCTTTAAAATATAAAATATATAAAGAATCAATAATATTAAAATTAGTAAAAATTTAATATTCTTAGAGTAATGAAAAAAAAAATCAGTTGTATGTAATATTATGAAAATGCTACTAGCAAACAACATTGTAAATATAAACTTCTATTCAAATCAAATAAAATGTTATAAAATTTAAAATATAATTTTATTAATCCGATCCATAATAAATTGTTCAATGCTATAAAAGAACTAATTTATCGAATATAATCATCATAATTCAAAGTTACATACAGATGAATATGAATTTTAAAATTGATATTTTTTAGTAATCGAAATATCATTTTTAATTCATTCTATATTATATTATAAATTTTTTGACTCACTTTTTATTTATCATAATATTTGTTTCAAGAGGGAAAGAGAGTATATGTGAAAGGGGGGATTTCCTTTCTCATGTCAAATTTAACATCAAAATTAATATAAGTATCCTCTTAAATAAATAATAAAAATTATAATTATAGATATTTAAGGAATCTTATTTATACTTACAAAACTGGATCTATTTTATTTAACCCATCCAAAAATCGATCTGATTGATCAGTTTATTTTGATTTTTAACATAATCAATGAAATATACTAACTATAATTTTTATTTTTTTTATCCAACCGAATTCTAATAAATGAACAATGGGAGAAAGAAACAATATATGAAGTGATAGATGCAATACCTGTCGTATAAAACCTTCGTTTTACCACACAAAAAATATATCATTAGATGTCGGATTGATTGTTAGGTTTTGTCTTTGATAATGGATAATTTGATCGGTCGGCTATTGGTGTGGTCCGTAGGCTCGTGAGGAATTGTCCGCTTTGGACGATGAGCGTACCCCCACGATTTTATCCTTTTCGGAGCATATGAGCTTGGAAAGACACCTCTAAGGGTAAGGGAGTGCTCCCTCCCGTAGGGGAGCCAAGGTGTAGGCTTCGGGCCTTCCTTCTAGCGTCAATCTGATAAAGGATAATTTGGTCGGTCGGTCATTGGTGTGGCCCGTAGGCTCACGAGGATGGGCGTACCCGTACGATTTTATCCTTTTCGAAGCATGTGAACTCGAAAAGATACATCTGAGGGTAAGGGAGACCTGACGGATTTATGAGCCCTTAGTACTCATATTCCTCTGCCTGTGAGACTAAATAACCTTACGAGTCTTCAATTGGATAAATCGATCTAATACATGGCAGTTCAAATGCATTATGCGGATCCACATCTTGCTCGCTCAAACGTGTTGTCCCCCAATATCTCAATGGACGAAAGCTTTTATACAAATCGGCACGCCCTTTCTCTAAGTATATCTACGTGATGTCAATCAACAAAGCTAATGTGTTTGTTCACTGTAATGTCAAATTTTACTGAAACTTTCTTACTAGTGTTTTCTTTCTCGTTGGTGTTGTGGTGTGGGTGCGACCAAAGGAAATAGGCATGGGTGACCGCACCGTCAGGATGAGGATGAGGATGTTGCAACTTGACTTGGGTTGGGCTCCACTGCAGTACCGAAACATGGTTCGATGAATGACTTAATATGGTAAACTAGTATGATGGACTTACAGGTTATGGGGGATGAACTCATTGTGATCTCCGTTTTTAACTATATCTTTTTCACGTTCAAAATGGATGTATCTAATATTATTTTAGTTTCACTAAATCGCTAGCTTAATACATACTATATATATGAACGTTTGAACATTCTATATAAAGGCTCAATTGGACTCTTAAAATATATTATATCCGGTCAAAATGATCGTCACACGCTTGGTTATCATATTAGTTATTATCGGATGTCTTTATACTCTAAGTCAGGGTAAGTATTTCTGTGCTAACTGTTGTTGGGCTCTCTATTATTAATTAAATTCAAATTGAACGTGTTCTTTCAATCAAAGAAAAAACTATAATTTACAAGTAGATCAATGACTTTATTTTACTGTCTAATCTATTTTATAAAAAAACAAAGAAATATTTTTTGTCTACTAATCTGGTTTTACTTCTTTGTTGTCCCAAAATTTAAGGTCGTGATATCGAAAGACGGGAAGAGGAAAACAAAATAGTAATAATTCCTTGTGTTAAAGGGTCATGCGCAGATTGGGATGTTTGCTACTGTTGTGGAGCTGATAAATTTTGCTGGCAATCATGGGAGATTTGCAGATTACATTGCACTACATGTGATCCCCATTGTCATCCCCCAGCATTCTACGATCCATAATCACCGGCTCCTATAGCTGTATAACTTCATGTTGTTGGAATAAAAATCTCATCTCATGTTTCCCTATTGTCATCCCTTAGCATTCTACAACCCATAATCACCGGCTACTATAACTGTATGACTTCATGAATAAAAATATCATCTCATGTTTTTCATTTTCCTCTACTAATTTTGTGTTGTTTGTTTGGTTTTTCTATTATGTAAACTATCGGATGTTGCACCGCTGGTGTAATAAAGCGCTTATTTAGGCTCACACAATAAACGATCTCTTTAGACGTGTACTATGAAACATGTAAACTCAAACTATGATAATAACATAATCGATAGAGCAACTCAAGATTTAGTGGTAACAAAATGAAAAGTAAATAATTTATACCACAGATCAACGTTTCAAATTTATCACAAAGACAATGCTACTAGATCTTATGGATCGTAGTGGTCTTTCAGTTTAATGAAAGGAATGCCCAAAACAAAAAATGCATTTATATTACTTTAAAGAACAAAAACTACCTATCCTATGCTCGTTAGCCCACAAAACTAACTTTAGCTTTGCGGACCAATCCCCTCTCCAAAGATTGTCAAAATATTTTTTTACTTGTATATATACACACACACACGTATACATACATATATACATATACATAAATATTTACATATATATATATATATATATATATATATATATATATATATATATATATATATATATTCTCACTTTAAACTCATTCAAATCCATTCATAAATTTATTATTCATTAGAAATTCATAAATCTTAACTATAAGATTAAGGACTGATTGTAATACCTTAAAAGTGATCCTAATAGAATTTAGGTTCAACGATTCATTGATCCTGTATCATCTCTCAAATAGAAATTTTGATAAAAGAAAACAATATCACTAGAAATAAATGTAAAATCAAAAGAAAAATAACATCTATTACTCGTAAGGTTAAAGTGTCAACTGCGAGGGCTAAACAATGGAATAAAGCACAATAAAAGACTTAGAATAAAAGTGTTAAAACACAAGTTATCTTTGGACAGCACTTGGGTACTCTCGGTTGAGGGTCACTATTGATTTCAATCTCCTCCTTCAATACTATTATCGAAATTTCCTCCTTAGGCTTGGATAGCAAGTAATATGATTTTAGGACTACTTATATTTGGTGGATGAGGTTTGAATAAAGGATTTTGGATAAAAAACTCATGGAAGAAGGGGCTATGGTTGGAGGTCTATAGCATTTTATATAATTTCTTCTCTCTTTTCTGATAGAAGCTTGAAAATTAGGGTTAATTGGGGCTTCTTCTTAGTTGTCTTTGGGATATTCTTTCTTCTTCTACTTCTATTTTTTCATGCTACTATCAAAGGCCTCTTTAGTATAGCTTAATTTGACAAATGAAAAAGGGTAAGATTCATAATAACTCAAAGAAAATCTCTATAATAAGATGGTCGGAAGAAGGATTGTTAAATTATAAGCTCCTTCTATTATGACTTAAATTTTGATAATAAAATTAATTAATAAATTTAATAAATTATGTGTTTTTGAGATAAATGATATAGAAAATACTTTGATCATAGACTCAAACTATAGAAGGGTTAAATATCGAGTAAAAGAGTTAGACGTCGTGTTGAAAGATTTTTGTTTCAAAAATTAGACGTCGAGCTAGAGGATTGACCAATACGTCTTATGGACTTGATGCTAGAGGTTCTAACATCATATCAAATGGATTATATATCGCGTTAAAAAATTGGATGTCATGATGAAATTGATAGGTTGAAAGATTGAGCTATACTAAAGTATAGTGTGATGTGTCGAAGTTTCGAATAGACAATAAGATATCATGATATTATGATAAATGAGGATGAGCTAATTGTGCTTTCGTTCTTTATATATATATATATATATATATATATATATATATATATATATATATATATATATATATATATATATATATATATTCAGAAAACCCAAATCTAACCTTATTTTGAGGTGCCTGAATCTAAAGAATACCTAATTATATGGAACGATTACTTTGGGGATGAGGAAGTTCGTTCTTAGGCATACCGAGGTGCAATAACATGTCTTATCTCCCATGCAGAGGTGTCTATACGTCGATATATGACAGATATTGTAGATCCTCTCCTCATTGGAGGTGCAACATCATTGAAGAGAAGGCCATACATATTGAGATCCTCGCTTCCTTCTAATAGGATCCGGCTATGCTGTCACGTCATACTGGATGACTTGACAAGGCACATCCAGCTATACCACCACGTCAAGGAACAAATCAGTGCACCTGGTTGTTTTATGATGTCGGTAAAGACAATAGTTTTGGAAGATGGGTTGAACTCAGGTTGGGTTGACAAGGTATCACACATCATCCAAACCATACCCACCAAACCATGCCAGGTAGAGTATCCACGGTTCCCTGATGCTTTGATTGGTGGAGATGGCCGGAAGTGCGTGATAGGCGTAGTACCTATACCTCGGTTGTCCCAACATAAGTCAAGTTGCGACATCCTCATCCAGGTAGGTGCCCCGTTCCCACCCACAGCACCAAGGAAAAAAGAAGTCACACGTCAGAGATTTGCAGCAGACGTCGACGTGCCTGGTGCTACAGCAACGTGTTTAAAGGCCACAGCATCAGGGTCCCGCCACATCAGACGGTCCATTATGTGCTTCGCTGTTGGGTTGGGCGAGCAGGTACGCCATCCCCCACAGACACATACTGCTGCTACAGAGTAGCAACAGCGGCTATAGCCTTAAGAGCCCCCACCCACAACAATTTGAAGTGGATGAGCTGATCATGTCCGTTTGACCCTTCCTGCCTCTGGCTTTCTTCAAGCTCAATCTAAAGTCATGTACAGCGACATCTTATCCATCTCCTCCGACCCACCCAACCCTACCACCCTTGTTGTCTACACTCTTTAACATCGGCTTGGGATTTGGTCAACCACCTTAACCTTCATCCTTACACTTCTCTTGATGACGGACCAACAAAGAACAAACCAAGAAAGAAAAACACGAAAAAACGTAAAAGAAAGATAACTCTCGATCTGAGCTAACCTTCATCATCGGCGAACAGGCCGACCAAAAGCTGATGAAGACTGAAGAACACATATACATACACTAGTATTCTAGTCCACATCAGAGCTCTCGGGGCTCGGCTGCTGATTGAGATCAGGGTTTTTAGCCGCCCGAGTTGGCTGCTGCTGCTGCTGCTGAAACTGAAGCCGGTGTTGATGGTGTTCCCTATGTGGTCGTTGCTGTCGCTGCTGCGGCGGCGTTGGTGACATGAGACCCATCCAGAGTGCGTCCACTCTTGCGCCCACCTCGGTGGCCTTCTTCCGAATCAACGCGGCCGACATGGGGGCGCCTCCGACCACCGGGTCATCAGAGAGGATCTCGTCGGGGAAGTTGAGTCTGGCGGAACGGCCCCTGAGGTAATAGACGGCGGTGTCGTAGGCCCTGGCGGCGGCCACCGCGGTGGAGTAGGACCCCAGCCAAATCCGCGATCGCTTGTTGGGCTCCCGTACCTCAGCTACCCACTTCCCCCACTTTCGCATCCTGACTCCTCTGTACGGCCTATCCTTACCGCCACCGCCTGCGCTCCCGACTGCCGCTGCCGCCCTTTTCCCGGCCGCTGGCGGCGACGGCTTTCTTGGTTTGTCGTTGGTGGAGGTGAAGCAGTACTGCCCCTCCATCCTTTCGCCCTTCGCTTCTCTCTCTCTCTCTCTCTCAACGCTACTTGTAGTTGCGATGGCCAAGAATTGAGGGGTGCAGGTTTTTGATGGACATAGCAAGAGTATTAATACAAATTAAACCTTTTAAGATTTATGATACTTCAATCAAAATTATCATGGTGATAACATCATAATACAGCATATTATGAATTTAAATTTCTTTATTTCGTCTTAATATCTATCTCTAATCAGCTTAACCCATCTAAATAATAAAACATACATCAGAAAAGAAGCATGTGGGTGCGATCTTTTGGTGACGAGAAAACGATACCTCCACTAGGGTGACTGTTCCAGTGACGTATGACCTCACCAACTTAGCCCGGTCGAGGACCATGGAAAGATATTATACGCGTGGTCGGCAGTGGCAGCCCAAACAAAACGGCATTAAGTTGAGTGAACGGAATGCATACGCACTGCCATGCATTAAATCACAGGCTGCACGTACGATTTCATCAAGATGCCAAAAATTTGTGAACTGTAGCAACTAGTAATGTTTTTGGACTGCCATCTCTCGGCCTCTGCGTTGACTTCTGCTGAGGTGGAGGAGATTTGGGACACTTTGCCAGTGACCTGTCCGAAGCCCCTCTCACTTGGGAAGGATCGGTGTTACGTGGGTATGAAACTGTAAAGAAGCTGGTTCTTGAGTGATGCAGAGAAATAGGAGTTGAGGGTGTAGGATTCGATTGGCAAACCGTGCTCAGATCGGCTTGCTGCTGTCGGCTGCAGGCGTGGCCGAGAAAAGAGGACAGAAAGAAGAAGAAAATAATAGATGGTCAAATCCAGTCAATCTCACCGACATATGGGACCGACATGTGACGCTGCCCATGACGTGGGCGTTGCCACCTCGCTTTCGGACACCGCCGCCCTCGACATCGGCACCAAAGGGAGGGGGGACAAGTATTATGGCCGGCTGTGCACTTCATTTTCCCTCGGCGAATGGCTGAGGTTAATGGATGGAAATGGAACAAACGACCAGGATGAGAAGAGGTAGATTGGTGGTGGCCGGGCAACCCAGGGTGGGAGGAGGCGTGGAAGTAACACCGTTCGAAGGAATGCTTGTTGAGGGTGGAATATTATGAGTTGAGAGAGAATAAAAGGATACGAATACAGCAGAGATGATAGGGAGAGATAGTTGTTGTCTTCTCTCCCTTAAAAAAGCACTCTTTTTCACTTTTTCTTTCTTCACTATAAGCGTACTTTTAAGTTCCGTCCCTAATTATACCTGGATAATATCCTATTGTATTTTAGCATTCACAATAATGGGTAAATGCTAAAAAAAATCTTTAATTAAAAAAAAAGTTTTAAAGAACACTCTATTTTTAAATTTTTTTATAAAATATTTTTATATAAAAATTGATTTTGTTTCTATATCTATCTCATCGGCTATCGTCTTCTTTGTTGGTCCCTTATACCTCCATCCTTGATAGTTTCTATACGTAAATTCTCTCATTCTCTGCCCACCACCCTCGTCCACTTTGACAACCTCCATATATAAGCCTTCTTACCCCTCACCCATCGCCCTCATTCCTTTGACCACTTTCGCATCATACAATTGCCCTCGCCTTCTTTCCCCTCTCTTTTTCCTTTATCCTCAGCATATTGTAAAAGTCCTTGCTCGTGACTCTCTCCACTAAGGTTAATAATGGGTATGATGGATACAAGCATGGGGTGAGAGGGTGGGGTGCGACGATGTATGATTGGTATGATGGATATGAGAATGTTGTAGAGTCCCTAATCTCTGTAATTCTATTTAATCTTATTTAAAAAATAAGATATTAATTTTAGATTTTTCAGTATATAATTTAACTTTTTAAACTAGAAATTTCTTATCCTATAACTTTATCTAAAAGGTAAGATATTAATTTGTGAACTTTCAAAATATATTTGAACTTCTTAACACTCTCTCCTAAAAGTATACTTTTGAAGATAGATCTTAGCTTGCTTCCAAGATCTTTAAATGGTCATATGGAAAGAGATTTGATAAAAATATCCATTTTATTTTCTTTCCTTTTGATCTTCATGACCTCAATAACTCTTTGAAGCATATTTTCTCAAATAAAATGATGTTTAATTTCGATATGCTTGGTTCATGATAAATTAGATTTGTAGCCAATTTTAAAGTACTTTGATTGTCACCCTATAAAATAGTTGATTTGTTAATTTGACAGCACACATCTTCGATTAGATGTCATAACCATATACATTCTTGAGCAGTAATTGAGGAGCCTTATATTCTGCTTTGATTGTATAAAGAGAGACCAACTGTTGTTTCTTACTACATCATGAGATGTAAACAGAACCATATAAAAAATATATAGCCAGAAGTCGATCTACTATTATTCAAATCACCTCCCAGATTAGCATCTGCATAATGATGTAATTCAAGATGTATGTCATTCTTATAGAATAATCCCAAGTCAAGGGTAGAATTCACATATTTTAAAATTCTCTTTGCTATATCAAGATAGCATAAAATGTTATAAGACCAACTGAAAATGTAATATATGGTCTTATAACTATTAAGTATATGAGACTCCTAATAAGAGCACAAAAAGATCGAGGGTCAAAAAGAATCTTCCCATCATTACCACTTAATTTTATATTTGCATCAAGTGAAGTAGAAACCTTTTTACTTTTACTAATTCCAAACCTTACGATAATTTTCTTTATATAGCTTATTTGGGAGATAAATATACCTTCGTTTGTATTCATCATCTCGAGACCAAGAAAAATATTAAGTTTTCCTAAGACTTTTATCGTAAAGGAAGATCACCATGCAGCTTTGAAATCTCTATTTTATCATTATTGGTGATGATCATATCATTTACATATAGATTTTGTTACTTTTCAATAAATAAGTTATGATTTGAATAAGAAGAAATATAAGTATTATACAATATTTTTATACCATGTTCTCGGAGCTTGCTTTAATCCATAGAAAGTCTTCTTGAGCTCGTAAATATAATTTAGTTCAAAAATAAAAGTATACTCTGGTGATAATATCCTTGTTAATTTCACCGTCTATGAATGCATTCTTCATATCAAGTTGTCAAAAATTCCATTTAAGATTAGCTGCTAAAGCAATCTTCATCTTAACATATATCATCTTGGCCATAGAACTAAAGATTTTTTTTATAATCTTCTTTGTATTTTTGAAAAAAAAAACCCCTCAGAACAAGTCTTATAATGATCTATACTTCGATCTGACTTACGTTTCACTTTATACACCCATTTGTAAGTAATTAGATCTACATTTGCTAGCATTGACATAAGATCTCAAATTTTATTTTTATGAAGAACATTTATTTTTGTATTCATGGTATCCTCCTACACCTTAATACCTTTAGCTTTATCAAAACAAGTAAGCTTAAGATCATCAATTAGTTTAGAAAAGAAATAATGACATATGCTTACATTATCTCCATCTCTATAACGTGCTAGTTTGATTTTTTTTTTTATCTTCTCAATGTTAAAATTGTCTCTTCAAGAACATCAGTATTCCCCATATCGCTTTGCTCCATTATTGATGATGAAAAAATAACAAGAATAGATACAGATGAGGAAGAAAGATGAGCCAAAATCTATAAAAGTATTAGTGGATAGAAACTCAACCACAAGTTTTAAAAATTGTGATTGATATTTTAAAAAAATTACATAACAAGGATAATAACAAGAAACTTTATCAAACATAACATCTTGAGATATAACATACCTATGTGTTTGCGGATCCATACATTTTTTACTTTTCTTTCTTTCATCAAAGCCAATAAAAATATATTTCTTGATCTTAGCATCAATAAAAATGCATATTTTTTAATCTAATATGTGAACATAGCATGAAAAACTAAATACTCTGAAATGTTTAACATTTGGTTCTCACCAAACATAAGTTTATATAGAGACTTCAGATTGATTAAACTAAAAAGAATTTGATTAATAACATAAATTACATTTGTCATACTTTCAGCCCATAAAACTTTTGGTAAATTTTATATATGAAGGCAACACTTACAAGCCTTCACAAGATGTCAAATCTTTCATTCAACCATACTACTTTGTTGTGGTGTATTTACATATGTAAATTCTCTTTTGATGCAATACACTTTACAAATAGAGAAGAATTTATCAAAAATGTTCTCTCTATCGGTGTAAAATCTTTTAATTTTTCTTTCAAGAGCACTTTCAACAATTAACTTGAACTCTTGAAATTTTAAAAAAACTTTTAATTTTTCCTTCACAAAATAGACTTAAGTGAACGTTCTAAAATCATATAACGAGAACTTGAATAAGATAATGTTTGAGTAAGGCCCATTAGATCAATAAGCTCCAAAAAGAATTTATACTTCTTGTAAATGATCTATCAAAAGGTTATTTATGTCCTTTGTCATATTGACAAACTTCACAAACTTCATCACTACTAAAAGAAGTAAGATTGGGAAGATCATTTAGTAAATTTTTCTACAACATAATTTTTAATATAAGAAAATTTATATGATCAAGTCTAACAAGCTAGATTGATGCACCATCATTTGTACTCGTTTTATCAATATAAGAGGTTGACGTTGATAAAATATATAAATCTTTGACCCTTTTACTAATATATACTACATCTATATTTAATTCTTTTATATTACGAAGAAACTTAACTTTATTAGGATAAAAAAGAATATAATTTCTAGCATCAACTGTATTTGCAATAGAGAAGAGACTTTTCTTTATACCTGGAATATGATACACACTGTTTAATATAATAATATCATCATCTTTATCTAAGATTATGATGGCACCTTCCGTTTTCACTTAGTGAATAGTATTATCTATTGTGATAATTACATCATTACCTTTATATTGACGAAGATCAATGAATTTCATACCATTATCAATGAGATGATGATCACATCCTAAATCAACAATCCAATCATATTTGAAATTGATAGATATCATGGGCTCAATAGTTTCAGCTATAAAACACTTGCCTCAATCTTCATTAGAAACATTAGAACAACCTTCTTTATTCTTTCGATATGCACTATTATTCGAAGAAGACTCTTGTTTGTTGTTAGCATCATCTTTCTTTCTTCTTATCATTATCATTATCTTTTTTTCTTATTTGTAAAAAGAGCATTTCTATCTCCCCTGAAATAAAAACTCATGTTAGAGCAAGAGATTCCTAAGAAGTAAGAAGATTTTTCAATTTTACTAAAGATTGATCGTTGAACCCATCCTTAAATAGATATAACATAAGGAATATTTTTTTTTCACCATCCAAATCAGATAGCCAAACCATCCAAATTGGGCCTAATATCTAGCCCACTCAATCAAACTTGTCAAAATTAGGGTTGATTGAGGTCAAAACAAGATTCCATCAAAATTTAATGTTGACTTAAGTCATCTTTTCGATTGAATCAAAATTAAAGTTGGCCAAGGTCAAAATAGGTCAAATTAGATTTTAGCTCATCAAAATCTAAAAACCAATCAAAATCTAGAGGCCCAAATCTAATCAAAGTCAAAATCTAATTTGGGCTAAAGTTGGTCAAAATCTCTAGCAGCCCTTCTCCAATCTCCGCAGATCGATCGAGAAGAGAGCAGCAGCAATACCAGCAACAGATTCAAGTGGAAAAAGTCGACAGCGAAGAGACTATGAAATCGCTTCAACTGAGACCACTCAACCATTATAGAAATGGGATAATTACATATTATCAATTTTTTTTCTTTGATCCTATTAAGATTATTAATTTTATACTTAAAAAATTTACATTAAGATCTTTATAGTATTAAAAGTAAAATAAATAAACTTATTTGTCCGAATGTCAATTGCATTAACGAATGTTTATTACATAATGCATGACATCACAATCGACACAAAAGTCATGGATAAAAAAAATATTTCAATTTTTTTTATTTGAAATATTAAAATTATCTATTGACATGTAAAATTGATAGAAATGAAAGGAATATTAAGATTATTTTTTTCTATTACTTTTACACATAAATAAAAATGTTTTTTTTTTCAGAACTATAAATATTTTAATATAATTTTTTTTAAATAAAAAATCACGATAGTCCAAATACTAAGCTAACATCTAATTCGCGCGACGTCCCCAACTGGTCCGCCCGTGGCTACTGTCGCACGCTTCTCACCGGTAGCCAATCTCAGACGTTAACCAACGTTGTCCGACGACGCAGCAGTGCCGTCGCCTGTCAACTGCCGTGCACAGCCACCATAGCCACGCGACGCAGCTCGCCGACCGCCGTGCATAACCACCATAGCCACGCGACGCAGCCTACCGACAGTCGTGCATAGCCACCATGGCCGCGCGACATAGCCCGCCCACCGCTGCCGCATCACGACCTCCATACCGCGGTCGGCTACCCACCAATCCAGCAGCGAATATCCTGGCGCTGCCGGTCTGTATGCTGCAACTTCCGCTAAGTTCCACCGTCGTGAACACTGGGAGTGACGCCCAGCTGCTGCACTCCTGTGTTACCACACAGAACACTCCCGCTGCATGTGCAGCCGCTGCAAACGGCAGGGCCGGCAACCAAGGAACGCCGCCGCCCTCCAGAGCGCTGCCGCTACCCATCGCAGGGCCAGCAACCTATGAACACCGCCGTCCGTCGCACTTTTGCTTCACCGCCGTGGACAGCCTTAGCATCCAGCGACTGCCGCATATGCTGCCATTGCACAGCAACAACATTTGACAAGACCGGTGACCACAGTAGGTTTTGACCTTTCACTACACCGTCGCCAACAGACGACAGTCCGTCGATTAAAACAACGACGACGCCTTTTTCGTTTGCGGCTTCCTTGTGTACGTGTATGTGAGGGATCTTATAATCTTATGTTATTTTCTATGCATATCGATCCCTAAAACAAAGTGTATAGAGAAAGTAATTTATGAGAATCCTTTGGTAACATAACTATACTTAGTTGGATAATCTTAATGAGAATCCCATAACTTAGGTTAAGTATGATCGCATAATCTGACACTATCTGCTTATCATCTTTAACGAGTTGACGGGGAATGAAAGGTCATCAACTAACGACAAAGAAAACGTTTACTTGCTTGGTTTGACGGTCGACTTCACCGAGCGACATTTGCACTTGGTATAACTCAGATGAACCTCGTCGGTCCATTCATCTTTCGCCTTTCTCCAACAGATTGCCCACCAATTACAGGAAATGAGCTTCATTTCATTGTATGATATGTAGTATATGTACAGTGTAAATAAATGTAGAGGGAGCATTTGTTCATTTCCTTAAAAGCCTACACTTAATGGGTAGTAAGCTGCATTGTGTTCATGGAGCTCAGCCCAGACTGGTGGTTCATTACCTTCCCCACTATCTGCAAGATCCAAAGTTCGTCCCAAAGTTCCCTTTGGTAATTGTCTTTCTGCTACTGCTTGTTTTCATCCATCCGCATGTTGATGAGATGGGAAGAGATGAAAGATGGATAGGTGGGGATCGCAGCACATCATTGCGTTGGTTCTTCGCACCGCGTACCCAACTAAACAATAATAGCACCACCGTCCGCCGCGGCCATCTCATGTGTTGTTGGATCTCTCCTCACCTCTCCTCTCCTCTCTCCATCTCTATGAGCTTAACACGCTTTCCTCCACTTAAAAATTCCAAAGCCTTCGTCTCCAACCCATATCCCATGTGCTTCCCTCCTTTATTCCGCGGCTACAGCACCACGCGAAGTCAAGCCTCAACTGTCATGCATGCCCCCCACCCACATGATAGATACTCATATCTAAACATCGAGGCTGGAAGAAATATCCATAGATTAATGGGTAAGGGAACTATATTCGTCAGATATGTTGGCTTTACATAAATCTGGATCTGAAATCCTTTTAATTTCGTGTAGAAGCAGAGCGATTCCCAACAGTCAACCGCTACCTTCGTGGATGTGCCTCGACGAGGCAGCAGCACAAGACTACATGTGGCGTTCATGTTATACATTTCAGAGGACGACACCAAGCTTGATTTGTTCTTGGCCTTCAGTTAACTGTGGAAGATAACAGTGTGATGGAATCAGAATAGCTCGATCGTACGTCGGCTCAGACCACCTTAAAGCTGAAGGCTTTGTGTCAACAGCAGTTTGCGTGTGTACACGAAAAAAATCAAGGGATATCTGCAACATTCATTACTGGAACATGCAGCGTATTCGGATCACCGGTGTGAATGAGAAAAGACACATCATTTGCATGCTGACCGGCTGCCTTTATAAAACGCTCAACACCTCCTCCCTCCTCCGCTCATCAACATCAGCATAGTCTAATAGCGAAAGGCACCTTTGACAAGCAAATGGCGATCGGCATGACGGGTTTGGTGAAGAAGTTTTTAGCCTGCGGCGGCAGGAACTTCCGGAGCGGGCTACTGGAGGGCCACATATGGGTGTGCGTGGGCACGGAGGCGGCGGCGGCGCGGAGGCTGGAGGTGGAGGCGAACTACCTCAACCACCCGCTGTTGGAGGACCTGCTGCGGCTGTCGGTGCCAGAGTTCGGGTACTCGTACGAGGGGGCGCTGCGGATCGCCTGCGACATCGACTTCTTTCTGTACTTGCTCGATCTGCTGAGGAGCAGCGACCCCGCCGTCCACTACATGGAGCTCCGGGATCTGATGGCCGCCTTCTACGTCTCGGCTGGCGGTAGCAGACAACACCACCCAAGTTACCACCAGCAGCAGCAGATGCTGCTGCTGCTGCAGCAGCTCTGATTCTAATTTTCCTCAAGACAAAAGGGGAAAAAATGATTCTTTTCTTCTGTTTGACTTGATTCATTTCTTTTTTCTACCAATATATATATATATATATATATATATATATATATATATATATATATATATATATATATATATATATATATATATATATATATATATATATATATATCGCTCTTGAAGAAGAGTAGTTGACTACTTGCATTTGCATGTTTTAAAGCCCATGAGTTGACATTGGGCCCTTCATGTTCGTTTGTACAAAGGAAGGGATACTGATTGAATGAAACAGTTGGTGGCACTTCTTTTCATTTAGTGGTAGATTATTCAGGGTTTTCGCGTCTATTAATACTTTAAATGCTTTGCAAGATCTTTCAAGTTCCCAACATGGTTTCGGGATTGAAATGTATGATGCATCAGACTCTCAACCAAATCAAGATCATGTTGATCTACCCAAAAAAAAACTGAAATGTTCATTAAAAAGTTCAAGGAAGATTGAAAGCTGTATGAACCTTATTATGGATACATAAAAAGAGTTTGGGAGCAGAGTCAAGCTAATCTTACATGCTAATTAGAGAAAACAAATATGCCTAAAGCACACTTTGCTTGTCATGGACATACCTCAACTAAATTACAAAATGCTGAAGACTTAAAAAAAGATAACGAATTTCTTAGAAAAATCATTATCTTTGATAAATTGGTATGGAGCACTGAAAAGATAATTTTGGCTCTAATCCTATGCCAAGGTGACGACAGCCCTTGCTCCCCCACCTTCCTCGTGCGAGGGTCATAGACGATAATACTAGCCACGTGTGCAGTGACAAGGATGACGAGGGCGAGGTAACGTCCAAGGGCATAGGCAATAACAGGTTTGATAAGGTAGAGAGGATGGGAGGCAGTGGCGGAGGCAACACAAGTCACGCTAGCCACCTATATAGTGAGGGAGGATAGCAAGGGTGAGGTGATAGGTTCGACAAGAGCCAAGAGGGGAGGCAATAATAGATGTGATGTAGGGGACACTAGCGAGGCAATGAGTTTGACAAAGGCCAACGGCAAAGATGAAAGTGGTGACAAGTTCAATGAGTTAAGGTGAGAGGGGAGGCAGTGGCAAAGATGACACAGATAATACTGGCTACCTGTGTAACAGGTAAGGACAACCAAGACGAGACGATGGGTCTAGCGAGCGCTAATAACGGAGGCGACAATGGGTCTAATAAGGCTGAAGGGAGGGGAGGTGATAGCGGAGGTAGCACAAGGGATGCTGCCCACTTGTGCAACGGCCGAGGAGTAAAAGTTAGGATGCTTAGGAATTTCTCAAAAATTGGAGTTTCTTTTTCCAAAAATTCGCTGGAAGGAGATATTGTAGAAAAAAAATCTGCATCAAACAGAATTTAGAATAACAATAAGAACAAAGATTGACACCTGACATCGCTTGATACTGATGGTTTTTAATAGCCTATGTGTAAGGATAAGCCTCATAAGAAAGAATAAAGTGAAGTAACAGTTACTACCATGAGCATCCTAAAATATTCCTTAGATCAATTAGCTCCAAGAATGTGGTGTGATTACAATTATCATATTCCTGATTTTTTTTTTGCGTTAAAACACTTATTAGTGTACAAATTACATTCCGTACTTCTGTTAACTAAGGTAATAGAGTACACAAAACACTTTAACTGCATAGTTAGGTAAATGAGAAGAATGACAGGAAAATTTGATTCTCATATATAGGAAAAAGTATTGAGTAGCTATTTATCACAATCTGATCATCTATGCCTTCATGGCTTCACTTATCAAATTGATCCCAAAGATCAATGAGCTTTAGTTTCACATCATCTTTTAGAGTGTTGCATGTCAGTTTTAGACTTGGAAGGCAAGGAAATGATGATAAGTACAAAATATATGATCCTCTGTTCATCAAATTCAGCAAAAAGAGAATCCACAAATGATTTAATCACACAACTGACATGATGAACAAGAATGACAAAGTTCATCCACATGCATATTAAGAGTAGCTGTTGTGAAATTGTTTGAATCTAATCATCTATGCATGATAGATTATTTCAAAAACAAATTTAATCATCTATGCACTTCATTATCAATATTGTTCAATAAATTACAAAAACAAATTTGTGTATGCTCTAAGATCTCCAGAAGCAAATTTAAAACAAATGTTCCTATTATCATCATGTCAAATGTGTGAAGCCAACATTCTACAACCAGAATAATTCAACACCTGCCCATGCTCCAGTTGTTCTAGATGATCCCAAGTAATAATGTAAATATGTGGTTGAAGACTTGGCACTAAAAGTCAAAGTTTGAATGGTGTGGCTATAATTATATACCTGTTCCGCTTGTTAGAATCCAGCATAGGGAAATCATTTGATTCATGAGGGTCAAGAAAGAGCAGATGCTATCAATTGCGACGCTTCTTCAGTCTGAAATTTTATTTCTGATTCTAGATAATCATGACATGGTGATCGTGAAGCAGGACGATAGCCTTCATCCTTCATGTTTTTAATTAGTCTTCTCAATTCTGCATATATGTCCTCTATCTCAGGGTGCTGCAGCTCCCTAGCAACAAAAACATGAACTGTATTATACAATTCAACCCAACTGCATCCAGGGTCCTTGTCTACTCCTCGGAGCCTCATCAATCCTCTAATTCGTTCCACATCATTCCACCGACTCCAGGCGGCATATATATTTGCCAACAGAATATAAGCAGAAGAGTCCTGTGAGCCAAGTTCCATGAGCCTCTCTCCAGCATATGCACCAATTTCAAAGTTCCGATAGTTGTGACAGGCCCCTAGTACTATCCGCCAAAGACATGTTCCATGATTGATTGGAACTGATTCTATGAAGTCTTTAGCTTCCTTGAACAACCCAGCTCGACTGAGAATGTCGACCATGCAAGCATAATGCTCTATCAGTGGAACTAGTCCGTAGTCATTAAGCATTGACCTTAAGTAACTCCAACCTCTTTCAACTAGCCCAACATGACTGCAGGAACTGAGGAGGTTGACGAATGTGACATGATCTGGTTCTGTGCCCTCTTTCTTCATCTCCTCAAAGAGGTTCAAGGCATCAAATCCACGTCCATTTTGAGAAAATCCTGATATAATCGAATTCCATGCAACAACATCCCTCTGAGGCATTCTTCTGAAGACAAGGCTGCAATCTTCAAGATTACCACATTTTGCATACATGGTAGATAGAGCACTACCAATTGGAATCCCCAAACTGAATCCATATTTAAGAGAACAGGCATGAATTTGCTTCCCTTGTTTCAGAGCAGCAAGGCTAGCACATGCTCTAAGAACGGTAGCCACAGTAAGATTACTAGGCAAAATACTCTCTTTTCTCATGCTTCCATATAATGCTAGAGCCTCTTCATGCTCTCCATTCTGCACATACCCTCCTATCATCGAGGTCCACAGCACAACATCAGCATCGTGCAACCCATCAAATCCTTTTCTGGCATCATCAATACAACTGCATTTAGCATACATATCAACCAGTGCGCTTTTCACGTAGGCTTGAAGCTCAAATCCCACCTTCAGCAAAAAGGCATGAGCTTGTTTCCCTTCAACTAGGGCCATTACATCACTGCAAGCATTGAGGAACCCAACAAACGTGAACTCACTGGGCATGAACCCTGCCATTTGCATCTTCAGGAAAAAAGATAAAGCCTTCCTGGAGGCACCATTCTGTGCATACCCAGTGATCATCGCAGACCATGTGATGGAGTTCTTGCCCGCCGATGATTCGAACATGAGTCGTGCATCATCCATGCATTCACATTTCGCGTACATGGTGACAAGAGAATTCTCAACCGAGACAAAGGACAATATACCGTTCCTAATGGCAAGACAATGAACCTGCTGACCCATCTCGAGGAACCCAGGAGCACTCAAGGCACTAAGAACACCGGTGAACACAAACTCGTTGGTGCCACACTCACCTGCTTCCAACATAAGTCTAAACAGCTCAAAGGCCTCCAACCCGGCCTTGTCGACCGCGTAGCCAGAGATCATGGCCGCCCAAGAGACGGCATTTTTCTGGGGCATCCTGTCGAACACCTTGCGTGCGTCTGTAATGCATTCCAGCTTACAGTACATGTTCAGCAAAGAGCTGCCTACGAAGACATCGTCGCAGTTCGCCGTCTTGATGGCGACGCAATGAGCCTCTCGTCCGTACCCGCTCGCGCCGGGCGAATGGGAGGCGGCCGTGAATACACCCGCGAAAGTGAAGCAATTGGGAAGGACATGCACGCCGCCTTCGGCCCTCATCCTCCTGAAGAGGTGAAAGGCGGTAGGGGAGCCATGGGGGCCAAGCTGCGAGTAGGCGTTGATGAGGGAATTCCAGGAGACGACGTCTCTGCCGGCGCCCATGTCCTCGAAAGCCGCGGCGGCGCGAGGCAGCTTGTCGCACTTGGCGTACATGACCACAATGCTGTTGCTGAGGAAGACGTCGGCCCAGGAGCCTGATTTGAGGGCGTAGGCGTGGAGAGCGCTCCCCCGCGCGACATTCTTCTGCTCCGTGCACCGGAGGAGCAGGCGGAAGAGGGATGTATAGATGGGGGTAGTTGGAACGACTGCTGCGGCAGCGGTGGCGGCGGCCATCCTCTCCCCGTCCTCCTCCTACTCCTCATCCGAATGATGAGGCTGGCTCACCGAGAGCGTAGCGTGACGTCGAGTTCAACAGCGGTGTGTTGATCGATAAAATCGTCGTACGGTCGACTCATAGGGAGAAGAAGAGAGAGGAAGGCCTTCGTAGTGTTCGACGTCGAGTCCTAATTAATAGAAAGGAGAGAGCACGTGGTCCATGTTCTTGCGATCGGTGACAGGGTTCCACGTGTGTCCGACTCGTCCAATCGTAAGTGGGTATTTTCGGCGGGGCACGATTGAAGGTAAGGGAATGTATAGCTTCAGCGGAAGCTGGTAATATCACGTTATAGATCCCATGATATGAATTATGATAGACACTCGACAACCCACCCTCACTTACACCCCCTCTCTCTTGCCTCACGCATCTCTTGCTCACACCTGTAAGCAACACAAGAAGACTGTTGAGGGAGGGAGGACGCAAAGAAAGAGAAAGAAACAAAAAGAAAAAGGGAAAAGAAGGGCCAGAAAAGAGAAAAGAAAAGATGGATGGAAAAAGGCTGCACCTGCACGAAGATAGAGAGAGTGAGAGAGAGAGAGAGAGAGTGAGAGAGAGAGAGAGAGAGCGAGAGAGAGAGAGGCAGTGCTTACATAGAGGTGCAGTGAGAGGTGGATGAAGGCGGTGGGAGCACACAGCAGGCGAGGAGTGAGCAGAGAGAGGGGGACGGAGGGCCCCGCGGGCATTTGTGCTGCTTCACTTGCTCGCTCCTCACTTAAACGGGAACAAAAACCGAAGCAAAGCAGAATCCTTTCTTCTTGCTGCTGCCCCTTCTCCACCTGGGAGTCCTCCTCCTCCTCCTCCTCCTCCTCTTCTTCCAAGGAATCTCTGATCTACTGGAGCAACTGGAGCAGTGAGTCAGCGGTTAACAATGGCAGGAAATGGCGGTGGAGAAGGCAGCAACGGGGTCGGAGGCGGCGGTGGGGAGGCGGCGCCGTCCATCAGCGCCCTGGCGGCCACTGCCATTGGCTCCGTGGAGCCGAGGCTAGGTCCTCAGGAGAGGGTATGTCTGCTGCTCTTCGCCCTACTCTCCCCTTGCACATCTTTAGCTCTCTCGATTTTTTGTCTTCCAGCTTGGTCTACCTCTCTTTACAAGTGAATTCCTTGGTGTACTGCGACTCTTCATGCATTTTAGATTTAGATTTGTAGCGATTGCAGTGTTAGGGAAAAGAATCGGAGACCCCATGGCGGCCTCCGTTGTTTCGTTGTGGTCAGATCTAGGGTTTCGATGTACCAAATTGGCTCATTTGTTTGGATGAGGCGTCTTTTTGGCATCATCTACCCTAATACTGCCCTTTCTTTTGGAAAATACGTTCTTAAGAACTAAAAGAACATAAACTGGGGTTTTGGTGGTGGGATTTATGAAACTGACATCTGATTTCTTGATAAGGTGATCAATGGAAGGCTCTTCAGGGATCCTATCTATGTTAATCTTTTGAACGAAATAATGTCAGGTTTTACCTCCAGTCTTGGGTCTTCATACTCCTGCTTCCTGTTAGTTAATTTCCACTTGAGAGTCTGGAAAACATTTTTGTTGACCAATTTCCATTTGATGTTTTGTTTTGGATCAACAAAACTTCTTTCATAAATATAATCTTTTAATGGAAAACACTGTCCTTGCATTGGATATTGCGATGATTTGATAAATTAACTCACCATGTTTTAGTTTCTCCATTGTAGGTTTGTATGTAATTTGATATCCTGATATACATATTGTAATGTTTTATGAAGGCCAACTTCTCCTGTATGAATTGATGGGTAGCATCTGCTTCACAATCCTAACTAATCAACTGAGCTATGTGCTTAGTCCGCCAGAAAACTAAAAAGAACCTTTGTACTTTGCTTTAATCATCTAAGGCTTTTTACCCTTTCATCCAATGTCCAGATTTGCAGCCTTCTAGTGTCAAGATATTCAAATTATATGGTAGATGAGGTAGGTTGGGGTACAAATTTTTGTTTGGCTTTTATGGAAGCATTACCAATTATACTTTCCTGGTAATACAAGAAAACAGTGAACAAGATGGTTCCACCTAACAACTGTATGAAAAATGTCTTATGCTTCAATTCCTTTTCATCTAATTGTATTATAATCGATTAATTTTTGTGTGCTTTAACCGGCATGGATTAGGAAACTTGTATTGGTTCTCATTT
Organism: Musa acuminata AAA Group; assembly: GCF_036884655.1. Classification (NCBI taxonomy): domain Eukaryota; kingdom Viridiplantae; phylum Streptophyta; class Magnoliopsida; order Zingiberales; family Musaceae; genus Musa; species Musa acuminata. Next base: position 43,513,544 of record NC_088331.1, read on the forward strand.
TTATTTGCTTTCTCTTTTTTCATCATGTGATGATTTTATGAATTAAATCCAATATGTAACATCATTATTGATGTACATAGTCTTACCCCTACAGGCAAAATGAATGTTTTCGCAACTCGAACCCTGGTAATTTTTATCACAAACCTTATAAGGTTTTAACCATCGTAACAACTGTTCACATGCAGAGGTGATGATACCTACATTAGTCCACCTGAGAGCTGCATTGGTGGGAGCCTTATGCACTAGTCTGCAATTTTTCAGATTAATGTGTCTTAGTGTTGAATGAATTGACAATGTTTGCTCTTAGTGACTAGGACATATACTTTCAAATTTTGCTTACTGATAGGAACCCTTTACAACATTACCATTTGTTACATTCCATAGTCCAGACTTGGCCTCTTGGATTTGTCACATGAATCGCCTACTTTTTTCTCATGTAGAAGATTGATTGGCTTGACTCTGTCCTTAAGAAGAGGATTGGAGTGTTGTTTCCTGAGTGCAGCATTCATATCCCTCTTGCTGATTTTACTAACAGCAGACACTAATGTATATTTGTCATAATACATATAATTTTTAGGGGTAAGTCTGCCTCGTCTACTGGGCCACCCTTGTTTTAACTGAATCATCCTTGATATTTGTGGATAATTAGACTGAATAACTCCATAAACTAAACTGTTCAGATCTAATTACTTTATTCTCCTTCGAGACCAAAGGCTCCACAAGTTCACATCATCTACACAAACAAACATATTCTATCCCTAAATCTTAATAATGAGAATTTAGTTGTGTCCTGATTAGTTAGTTTTTCAAAATGTGGTTCAGCACTCAGGTCCACTGGAGAAAACCTTTAAATGATTCTAAGAGTCCTATCACAACGGCAACCTGTTTATCCATTTAAAAATGCAAGTAGTATGTTTCTTTTCATGATTTTGATGCTTTCTATGCAATGTGATATGGATACATCTGAGTTCCGTCATTTAAAATATTTTCTTCAAGTTAGGTTTGTTCTTTTGGTCACCATATCCTTTGCTTTCTCGCCATCCATCATATGTTTTCTCCTTTTCTTTCTATGGCTTTTCTTCTTTTTTGATTGTTTTGATCTGTTTGTTGCTCGGGATCTTGAAAAGGTTTTATCATAATTGTTGTCTCCATAATTTCTGACTTTATAAGGGTTGGACCTCAATAAACGTGGAAAAGAACATGGACCAATAGGTGAAACTTGCTATAACATGGAGCTGATTGGTCAGCATTTTCATGGTATTTATGCATATCTATGATGCTAAAATATTCTTGATTAAGAAAAAATAAAATCTATAACTTAATTTAATGAAGTGCACATATGTAATTCATGCCACGAAGTAAAACCAATTTATGCTAAATATTTGCTATACCATAAAACTAAATTATATTGAGTGATCTATAAGCCAGACATATTACAGTTAGAGAACAGAATAATGAAGCAAAACAAATTAGGGTAAGTATGTCGTTGCTCAAAGTAAATAAGAGATTATTCTTTTGACAGTCAACATTTATGGTATTTCCAGTTATGATTGTCCTGCAGTAGGATGCTGTCCTACATAATCAATTTAGTTTATATTTGTTGCCTAGTTGCATTTCACATATTTATACTTATTGTATTTAATTTATGCATGTTTGTTTCTTCGAGCTAGCAGAGTAGATGGGAAGGCTGCTTCGGTGGAATGTTTTCCTGGTTTGGATCTCAGAAAAGGAAGAAACGAATTGTTCCAGCATCCCGTACTCCAGATGGGAATGCATCAACTACTCGTGCCAATGGGCTTCAAGCTGCTGGAATTTCTAATGAAAATACAACAGTGAACTTATCAGTTCTTGCCCCTCCTTCATCTCCGGCATCTTTTATAAACTCTGCACTTCCCTCAACAGCCCAATCACCCAACTGTTTCTTATCAATATCAGCCAATTCTCCTGGAGGACCGTCCTCGGCCATGTTTGCACCTGGACCGTATGCTCATGAAACTCAGCTGGTCTCACCTCCTGTTTTCTCTACTTTTACAACTGAGCCATCAACTGCTCCACTAACCCCTCCACCCGAGCTTGCTCACCTTACAACTCCCTCGTCACCAGACGTGCCTTTTGCAAGGTTTCTGTCATCATCTCTGGATATTAGAAGTTCTGGGAAAGAGAATGGACTACCTTATTCGCCATCCAGCTATGGGGTTGGTAGCGATCTCCAGGTCACTTATCCACTTTATCCTGGAAGTCCTTCGAGCAGCCTTATATCACCAGCCTCAGGAACTCCAAGAACCGGGCTATCTTCACCTTTTCCTGAACGGGATATTCCCATGCAGTGGGATGCTTCTGCATCTGCACGTGACTCTCCCTGTTTCAGGAATGGGTCATCGAAGCTGTTTGGACTTGATTCAGCTACAACCAGAAATTTCATATTGTGTCCTGATTCCAGCTTCTTTTATCCTGCAACATCTGCACAGTTTCATTTGGACCAGGCACAGCAATCATTTCCCCATGCTGGAGGGAGGCTTAGTATTTCCAGGGAAGCTGATGGATACTCCATTGGCGGCAACAGACATAACAAAACATGCAAACAAGATGTGGAAGAGATTGAAGCCTATAGAGCATCATTTGGATTCAGTGCAGATGAAATCATCACAACGCAGAACCACGTGGAGCTACCTGATCCACTTGATGAGTCCTTCACCATGTCTCCATTTGCAAATAATAAAACTGGAAAGGAGCAGTGCCCCATTACTGAGTTAGATGATAAAGGTAAAAAGCTACCCGATTTGCTGGATCCTATGGGCCCGAAGCAACCAACTTCTGATTGCAAGTCTAACCAGAACAATATACATGCAGGTAATGACAATTTCATTGGAGTCGATATTCTAGTGCATTTATATCAAACCATCATGCTAGGCTTTCCTAATAGCTGCTGTTGTCAAGACCATCTCGACATCAGATGTGTTCAGAATCACACGTCTTCTGCATCATTTTCTTTTGAGTTCCTGTTCTAAATGTCATGAGCGCTGCTCATCTTTTATGCTGTCCAGCTCCAAAACACATCTTTTATGTTGGGGCAGAGAAGGCCGACTCGAGGACCTCAGACGACCATGTTCGCAAGCGACCTCATCCGGGCCAATCATTCTCAGATGCAGAAATTGATTACCGAAGGGCGAGAAGTTTGAGAGAAGCTAATACACTGCTGGCCTGGCGGAATTAGCCGCAATAACTCAACTACTGAAGTGGTCATCTATTCTAGTTAGGAAGATGATCAAAACTTCTAAGCTATGAAATGTTTGGGCTGGCAAGTGTTGATGTATATTTTGCTACTGACTACTAGTTCCTGAAAGTGCAGGAAGATGGTGATGGATGAATTCTATTTCTGATTCCATTGCTGTAGCCAAATCTTCTTCTGTGAGGAAGACATTAGCCGAGTCTCTAAATGTTGTATAGAACTACTGCCATCTTGTGTGCTATGTATGTACCTTATGATGTGTTAGCTGTAAAATTTGCTGCTCATAATGATAATGTAGCCGTTTTTCCCGTGTAAGATAATTACTTAAGTAGCTTGAAATTTTTGGACAATTTATGCACACAAAAAAAATCTTTGGTGAGGATGACAAATATGTGTTCGATATTTCAGGTTTATTATATGGTTTTGTGTCAAACTCGATCTAATCTATATCTTATTTGATCTTATTTTTCTTCTTTATTCTTTCAGCCTCTCCTCCGTCTCTCCCTCCAGAGGACGAAAGTAGCACTAACAGCGTTTTCAAGCATATTAAGTAAAAGTAGCTGATTTAATGGAAAATTATCCAACAAGGAAATAGCCATCGTTTCTTCTTCTCGTCAAGGAAGGCAAAACAAAAAGCTGAGATGAATCTAACACAGACCAACATTACTTCCCTCAATAAATCCAAAAGACAGATGATATAAGTAAACATGATAGCGGCTCCTACATAAGAGGGAAAAAAAGAAAATACTCGAATAGCAGCAGGAATTTGCCAACATCCTCGATCTGCAGTTGTTACTTGAGAGGGATGAACCTGGAGGAGTGCGTGGCACCGATACCAGGCCTTCCATGCTTCACAGGCTTATATGAGATAGAGAACTCCGCCAAGTAATGACCGATCATCTCAGGCTGTAGTCACAAAGACAATGGAACAGAATGGAATTAGCAATTATCCGAAACCATATCCCATCATCAGTTCCACTATACCTATGTTGGTATGTACATGTAACAAGCTCGGCTCAACCATTTTAAAGGTCATTTATAGTTCAAGGCATAATAAAATTGGCCTATTTTAGCAGCTTCAATTGGACATTTATTACTGTAATAAACCATATTAAGAAGCTTCACGATACAGTTACCCTTGCCATGGTAAAGATTACATTCAAAACATTAAGTGAAACCAGAGAAATGAATATACGAAACGATCCATAAATTTGTTATTATATTTTTAAGAACCAAGTCTATGTGAAATAACGTGCCAATCTACCTGCTTCAATTGCCTGTTAAAAAGAAAACATGATAAACCTAGCACGATCCCAGCTGGAAAAGGAAAAGTTAAGATGTAAAAATTACCTTGATTTCAACCTGGTTAAAAGTTTTTCCGTTATAAACACCGATGATGCTTCCAATCATCTCGGGGACTATTATCATATTCCTAAGGTGGGTCCTCACAGGTTCAGGCTTTTCACCAGGCGGGGCATCACGCTTCTGCAAGTTTTCAAAATCATAACAAATAAGAGAACATGTATTAGCTAATAAACAGATGATACAAGATACAAGTAAAATGAAAACATGCAAAAAAGGAAGGATTAACAATAAAATTTCCTATTTGCATAAGTTAGCAAAAATGAATGACGGACTAGGTCAATTTGGTTAGCACAAGAAACAGAAAGCGGCAGGGAACCTCATACAGAACATTTCATGGTGAGTAGCATACGAATATTTGCGACTTCTTCAAGATTCGTTGTATCCATGAACCAGTTTTCTTAATCAGTGCTTTGTAGGTCTACAGCTTACAGGGGAAGAATTGAATAATATACATCAAAACTTATTAGTCTAAGCATGGGCAAATTCATATGTAGCTTCACATATCTGCATCAAACACTCTTCTCAGAAATTTCAGAATATGGATCACGATACAGATTAAGCATCATTCATATCCAAATAATCAGATAAACTCCAAGTATTGGAGAAGCATTTAGTATAAGTATTAGGCCTCATCACATTGTGTGGACCTGAGCAACTTGGGTATGCATATGTCTAAATGCAAAAATTTATAGGTGATAGGAGATTGTGACACATGGATGGCTGCCCACACCTCATTGCCACTTGGCCAATAAATCACTATTACATGGCCAACATGTCAAGATCACTTGGCTAACACCTCCAATCCTATTCAGCCAATGTGTCACGTGGGATCAAAGTCCACACGACTGACAGCATTGCATCTATGGGAGCCGACTCAACAAGCTGTTACTTCACAAGTCATTACTTTGCAATTCCCAAGTTTGACACACGACTACACGACCTCACTTATGGCAAATGATGAACGTAATCGTACCTGGCATTTAACCACGACCTCCAATTTAACGATCTCATAATGCATTTTAAAAAGGTCTCATGTACACTTTCAATCATCTAACTCACCCAAATACAATTAGACTCACATAGATTCGACACTAGACCGAATCCAAAGAGTGGGAACCGAGATAAACATCAAAGGGCCCTTGTCAAGCACGACTTTGACATAGTTTTGCAGGGCCTTCGCTCGGACTCTTCCCTCACCCGACACCACTTTGTCCTGAGACAAACGCAAAAAAGACCTCGATCGACTCTGAATCAGCACTACATAAGACAACCAGAATCTAATTTAACAATAGGTATATCTAATGCACATATCCATCTTCTTAGGCTACCATCAAAACCACATTAAAACGATTTTCTCTAATTCGATCCTCAATCAAGAATTCACTATATCATATTTATTATTCTATCTTCTCTAGAAACTCGAACTCAATCAAGAATTCACTATATTTGTGTGCTATTATCTGCTAACATTTTAATATGTCTATGAAGTCCATCAAGTCTAACAGATGTTTCATAAAATGAATCATCAAAAGAGTTCACTATGCCCAGTAATCGTAAGTCACCAAGGTTGCCCCACAAAATGAAAATAGCATTATCTTTTTCAACTTCCCTTTCTACTGAACAATAGATCTAATATATCAAAACCTTAACTTTCAGGGATTTGTTGCCCATCAAAATTGTGTATCCTATAATATCTTTATCTACTTAATCGTTCATGAAAACAAATGGATATAAATACTATTTTTTTAATCCAATCCACGCCATTCAGTTGCATCAACAACGCCTGCAGCCAAACCCCCAAAAGCCATGAGTGAGAAACCATCGTGGTTCTTTTAGCTACATGGCATAAGATGAATCTATCCAACGAATCACTCATAATCCTTCCCAGTCCCACCAATCCTCCTATTAGTTCAATATTGCAGAGAACTTCTTGCATAAAATCTACAAAAATACTTCCAAAAACAAAACAACAGTGACCAAATGTGTTCTTCCTCTCCTTTTATGTTCCAAACACAAAAGAAAAAAAAAAAGGAACGGATAACAACAACAAGTTAGCTACTCGTCAATTCAACGTTATTGTTGTATCCATAGCAAAACAGTTACTGGAAGGGGAACATATAGCAGACGACCAATGACAAGGAAAATAGAATTGAAACAGGAGATTCATCGACATCTGTTCAAGCATAAAAGAGAAGAGCATCGTACCGCCTTGCGAAGCTTCTTAATCAGAGCCATGGGCTTCCTCTTCAGCCCCCTCTGGAACCTGCATGCGTCCATGCCACGCCACAAGAAGGTCGTCAAAGAGAACGAGACCTAATGGTGGCTACAATAGTGAAAGAGAAGAAGAATGGAGGAGACAAAAAGATCCAAACCTTCTGCGAGCACGAGCGTCGAAAAGCTTGACGAGCTCGTCGAGGCCCATGTCGAGGAGCTGGTCGAGATCGACGCCACGGTAGGAGAACTTCCTAAAGGTCCTCTTCTTCGGCTGCGCCCCTCCGACATCCACCGCGTCCGAAGCGTCCGCCTGTTCATCCCCCACAGCACAGCAAAAAGATCGAATCAAAATACAAGGACGAGATCGACCGTCACGGAATTGTCAGTATCAACTATACAAAACGAACGAGAACTAAGCAACAGGAGCGAAATCAACCATTCTCCTCTCTCCGCTGCGAATGGGCTGAGGGATTGTGGTGGTCGGCGGCGGACCAAAGCGGGAGACGCCGAGAAAATTAGGGTTCTTAGTTGCGGCGGAGGACGCCGTTTTATTTAGAGAGCGGTTTCTATACTGATGGGTACTTATTTTACTATATTGCCCCTCATTCTCTTGCATGGTTGCGTTATGATTTCCTTCATAACGTAAGGGTAAAATGGTTTTTTTATAACCCTAAAAAAAGGGTTTTTTCTTGCTTCAAATATAAATATAATATTTTTTATTTATTTTTTAATATATTTTAAAAAATATTTAGATATAATGTATAAATAGTGTAAATAGATAGATTCACCTTATGAATGGATCAATAGAAAATAAAAAATAAAAAAAAGATATTTTAAATATAAAAAAATATAAAAAAAATATTTTAAATATAAAAATTTATTAAAATTTATTTAGAGGCGCTTAAAAAAATAAAAAAGAAAAAAAATTATTTTCTAAAACTCGCCTTGTTTTTTTGCACCAATCATCATTAATAAGAAGACTAGTTTAGTTAAACAAGATTAAACAGAAAAAGACTTCCATTAAGTTTTCTCATTTTAGATTGGGTTGTAAGCCAACATTAGGTCTCGTCAATCTATTCGGTGCACGCATTCCGGGAGACGGAAATGGGACATCATTTCGGGTTTACGGCCGGTTAGATTCTGTGATCATGATGTTGGATAATGGTTTGTGCTGATGCCGATGCTTCATTTCTCAGGCGTGCGTCAGGCCTTTCTGCATCCTTTGAGAATGCACACAGCACGAGGAGAACACGCATAATGGGACGCACAGGCTATGATTCGTCGTCTGCAGAAAGCAGAGATTTATACGCCGGCAGCCAAACAATCCATGCGTCTTGTCTTGGAAACAGCGTTATCCCATGCATGCATGCCTGCGTGCTTCGTCGTCTTGCTCTGACGGCGTTAAGGGGCCTCGGCACCTCCGTGCTTTTACGAACTCCGATCTCCTGCTGCGTCCAGAGAGTGATCATGAATGGTTGGTGAATGCCATGCCCAGCTGACACCTGCTGACGACCGTCAACGATGACGCACAGAATTACCAGCCCGCGCTTCGATGATAAGACAAGTCAATAGGCCTACAGACATCGACATCTAGACATATGTCTCCATTATCTAACATGTATTTTACTGAGAGTTACAGAATACGCAGATTGTAGATGGTCTAACTTCTCACAAGAAAGATGCTTAGCTGCTGCCCGGTGCAGCCCACCGGATTGATCATATGAAACGACTCCGAATTGATCGAACCAATCACCCTCTCAAAGCTTGCCCTCAGGTACAGAATGTCTCCTTCACCCATCTTGGACGCACCAGGAAGAACGCCTGTTCCGACCGATATGGCCCTCATTAGCTTCAAGATGGCGGCGTCGCCTTCGCTCATCCGACGCCGGATGGCGAACCCTACCTTGCGCCCGTTGCAGTAAACCGACCACACCGGCACGCCGAACAGCGACGAGCACCGAGCACGATTCCGGTCGCATTCGAGCCCCACGCGCAGTAGCCCATGCCGCATCTCCCTGGCGAGGCAGGCGGTGGGGATGGTGAACTCCAGCAGAAGGATGGGGGAGGTCCGGGAGCTGTCGTGCAGGCAGAACCTGACGTGACCGCGGCGGTGCCCATAGAAGGTGCCGGTGACGGTGGTGGTTGGGGGGGTGGAACCGCCGCCGGTGGAATGAGAGTCTGGAACATCAGAAGTGTTGGACGACAGCTGGAAGCCACAGCATGGAACCACGCACTCGATGAGGCTTCGGAAAGATCGCCGGAAGCGGACGTCCTTGGTGCAGTCGACGGCAGTTGCCGTGTCGATGATGTAGAGAGAGTCTCTCTGGCTCCCCAAGTCTATCATAGTCCTCATCTGTATATTTCTAATACAACACAGTATCCAAGAGTGAGAGACGAGAGTATGTCTATGGGGAAGACGAGGCATAGAGGAGTGTTTAAATAGGGATGAGAGAGGCGAGTGTGGGGTAAAAGGGCGAAGGAGATGAGGGAAGGGTGGAATAATTGTGTCCACGAGAGCGGGTTTAATGGAGGATCATTCGACGTGCCTTTTGTTGGGCAACGCGCGCATGCTTGTTGCGTTTGATCAAGAAGGACATGAGAGAAAGCTTAGTCGAATTGATGTGGCGACGAAGGCATGATTAGTAGTCTTATGCAGGCTTCTTATGAGCAACTTCGACAAGAAGAGAACATGGAGAGAGGATGACAGGAGCAAATAAAGAAGGTCTCTCTCTCTCTCTCTCTCTCTCTCTCTCTCTCATCAACTGGACCGACGTGTGTGATGACCTCAGGAGCCGACGCTTTATCGAAGTAGAAAGTAGGCGAATACAAGGACAGCAACAAAGAAAGAGATCATAAAAGAAAGAGTAGCACTCGCAGGGAAAGCAGCCACGCAAAGAAGATACAAGGGGTGAGATGCAGACGTCGCCAACCAAGTCAGGATAAGCCCCAGTGAGTCATTTGTTGCTTGGAAAAAAGTACCATGGTATCTCTCTCTGTCTGTCAACCTTTCTGCACTCCCATCTCTGCACAGCTTCAACAAGTTATAACGTCGCCAGCACGTCTATGATACAATTCCTCTTTCCTCCCCAAGTTATTACAAACACATGGTGGGCTTCTCGTGTTGTCTTTTCCATAGATTTAAAAAGGAAAGATACCACAAAAAGGCAGAACCATAATACAATAATCAACAATTATAGCCAAGGGAATCTTCTAAGTACAGGCAAAGTTAGTTCCCAGAGGCCATTTAGCTTTTCTTCGTCTACTTCGGAAGCTTGAGGGAACCACCATTCTCCCAGCCAACTCCGATCTGCGTCCTGGTACCTGCTTTCTCAAGGGCCTCGCTAGTGAAAAGGTTTTCTTGACCAAACCACTCATCCCAAGCTTGTCTTGCCTGCCATCAGCCACTTCTCCATATATGTTACAAGGTGCCAGTGTCAAAACCAAGGCAACACTACTTTCAGTGTCTTCATATCTGAATCACCTATACTTCAGTTGCACCATGACTAATCAACTGAAACTATCTGGGGCCAAACTCTAGATTCTCCCATTTGAACGGCTCAATAGAACCAATCTGTGGTGCGCCCCGGAAAAATACACAGACACAGACACAAACTGCGGCGATTGCGAGCAATGAATGGACGTAAGGGCGTTGAAGCAGTCCCTTGGATCGAGCATTTCGTCTGAGCCGTGCAGTCCCCACCAAAGCACATTGTGCACAAGATCTTGGTTGTGAATTTTGAGCACCATGTCTGTTTGATCCTCCTACCCATGATCCATCTATGGATATTTCTCCGCCTTCAACTAGTATGGTGACCTGGCCAGTCACCCTGTCAGCAAGCTTTCTCTCCACCAGTCTGTTATACGAAAGATTGTTCCTCAACATAGCATACATGAAGGGGGACTGATCATTGTCATCCAGTAATGAGTTCCAGCACTTCAACCCAATCTAGAAATTAGAAACACAAGTTAGCAATAGTATTCCTCTAAAGGTTCAAAAATAAATTAGTTAGTATAATGATGACTTGATGTGGTTTTATTTAAGTTTTTAGATGAATAGTTCCAAAACCACATCATTTTAACATTATACCCATATTCATTAGTTCATTTTCTGGAAGGTACACGTTATTGTAGTTAAAGAATATAAATGCAGAGATATCTGGCTAAATAACAAAAAGGTAGAATTAGCTTTACCTCCTGTGGATCATTAGTGAGTGCATCAACCATGTCCTCTGAGTCTTGCATAGATGCAGCCATATGCAGTGGCGTGATTCCACCAGGACCAGACATGTTGGGGGTAAAAAGATACACCTTTGTCACATCTTGTCCATGGCTTACACAATAATGAAGAAGCAAATCTACCATTTTCCTGCACTTTCTCTTAACTGCTCTGTTCAAGAGTTCAACTTCTGAAAGCATTTTCAGTGACTCTTGCTTTATAGTATCATTCCTTAAGCTTCTTTCCACAAGAATATCCAGAAGCGTTTTAATAAGGGCACACCAATCTTGCTCAACTGAAAATGTGAGGAGGTACTTCAACCGTGTGCTGGAAAAATCAGCAAGCAGAGGGCTGCATGACGCTTGTGTCCTCTGAAACAGCCAACCAAGTTCATTTAGGAAGTGCAAAGCATCTTCCCTTGACCTGGGTCGCACACTGTTATGAACCTCTTCCTCTGGGATGACATCTGGTGTTTGAACATCTTCCTCAAAGTCAGATTCAAGAGCTCTCAATTCCTGGCAGATACTATCATCAGCGATAATAACAGGAAAGCTGTTCCCCTTGAAACCATTTTCCACCTGGCCACAAAATTCAAAACTAAGTTGAGAACAAGGGCTTACCATTCACATCTATATGGGAAGTGGTAAAGTCATGCTTGTATCTAAACTGGACTAAAGTGAAGGTGAATCACCTCAATAAAAAAGCGACCATAGACATTTGGATATCCTCCAAGAAAGTCAAACCTTTCCACACAGGAATCATCGTATATAGTGCCAGGATATGCTGAGCAAAGAACTTCTTTTGACATGTATTTACCCATGTAAGTGCAGTGGATCCTACATGAATACAACTAATTTATGAGTAACACTGATTGGGTAGCAAAAGCAGTTGTTTGGATAAATTAAGTATTGTGATGCTCCACTCACTTGGTGCCCGGAACGGTCAAATTGCGACCCTTTAGAGCAAGGGAAGTTTCCTGCCCACCTACCACAGCAACAGGTGATACACACATCAACTCTGGAGCACTCCATGCCCTCCAAGTTTTAGACAATCTGATCTTACCTGTAGCAGATAACAATTTCATGGTTATATATTAAAAAAAAATCTAATTATGATGATCTGATTTCAGTGCCTCAACAAACATAAGTTTGATGAGAATCCAAATAATTGAAACCAAAAAAGGGAAATGATGGCTTCATAAAAATTGATATCAGAAACCATACCATCCTTATGTGACACCAGCTGTCTATTTGTACGAATTAAAAATCTCCCACTTCTCCAAAACTCAGTTTCAGAGTCTTGAACTAATGAAGTGACACGCTGAAGAAGATTGTCTTCAAGCTGCAAAACCAACATATTTTTAAAATATAAAAATACCTAAACAAAAAAAGTGTATAAATAAATAAGCCACTCACTGCATTCCATGCAATAGATGGCATCGATAAATAGATTGATAGGACCACACAACCAGGCCGAATATAGCTCTCCATCTCTGATGGGCTATTTGAAAGCCAATTCAATACCTGCAATAGCAGAAAATATGAGGATTTAGTTGAGTATTCAAAGAAAGAATGTTCAAGGGAGACAATATGTAACAGCATTTTGCAGTACCTGAGCACGAAGAGTCTCAGGAAAACTGCCTGGATCCTTGCCAAAGAGCTTGAAAATTATCCGTCCAGTCCGATCCTGTTCAACCATGCAAGTGCAAATGAGCAAATAAGATGGACAATAGCTTTATAAAGAAGAAAAGGTGAATTTATATGTTACCTGAGTATCAGAATTTGAACTAGAAGGGGAGTGGTCTGAGCCAGAAGATTTGTAGCCTACTCGATATGGTAGATTCTGAATTGTCCCATTCACAACTCGTGTTTCTGACTCCTTGAAGAGCACAAGCGGTGCAATCCCACCGTGACTGGGGCTTAAATCAACAGTTGCTTTGTCTTCCTGGCATTCTGATGCTTGTGAGTATTTCACCATATCCATTGTTGAGTGTAGAGGGAATAGCTTCTTTGTAACAGGGGGAGAAGATGAAGGAGACCTCTCTTCCATAGGGTTGCTACTTTCTGAGGACAGATATTTAGTTGCGGATCCCAGTTCTGGAGGACTGTCATTATCAGCAGGACCAAAAAGCTGGAGAGGTAAATTTTTCCGGGCTTGCTCAACCGTCTGCTGAGGTACATCTACCCGAGATTGACTGATGCAGTTATTGCTCAGAAGTCCAGCATAAGAACAGACAATAGTTGAGTTACTGTGACTGGAGGGTTCAACATTTTGTAGCTTGTTCTTATCATTGCCACTACTTTCACTGCTCCCTTGTGAAAGAGATGCGGCGGCGTCAGGAGTAGATGCAGCTAGAGCTGCAGAGAGAACTGCCAACAGGTTCATTTTGGAAGGTGAATTTTCATCCCCATTTGCCTTTGGTGACTGCCCAAAGGAAGCTTGTGCTGGGACTTCAGATACATTCAAATCAAAACCTTCAGGTACGGATGATCTTGCGGAAGGGTTTGCATTATTTGACGCACTTAGCTTACTAATAAGTTGAACAAGACAATCTCTATCAGGCAGAGGATGGATGCTGGTTGGTTTAACTTGATTGTTACCTGTCATCATAGTACCAAAAAATTAAGCAAGAAACTCACAGCATATCAGGATTACCAATCCTATAAGCAACATGGCATACCTTGCAAGTGTGCTAGCATCGCAAACAAGTTAACTATATCCAAACTCCCATTTGTCATATTCTGTTGGTTTCTAGGAAGCAGTAGTCTAGAAGAAGCATCCTCTGGTTGTGTCTTCCTTCTGCGTCGATTATGCCCTGCGAGCCTCCTCCTACAGCTTCTCTTCCCCTCATCAAACTCTGAAAGCGGATGAAATCTGAATCACACAATGCCATGGATCAGAAGCATGCAAAATTTGACAAGCCTGGAGATGGTAAATTCAACAGCTTGGAAGACAGATCCAGAACTCTGTGCGAACCAAAGAGTGCAGATCACGAAAATGTTATAAAAGCCAAATACATAAAAGAGCAAACAAACTGGAAATTTTAATTTTTTACAATCATATGAATCATGTTAAAGAAAAATTTTCAGCTGTCGTAATAACAAGCCCAGAAGAAAGATCAGTTGAATCACAGAGCGATCTTTCATCAATCTGCAAGGGTCTTTTCTAGATTTATTGGATTCCGTAGGAAGTTTATAACAGATGAAAATCTATAACAAGAAATCAAAGAAAGAACATCCGACCTGAACGTACAAACGTATAGCTCAAACAATAACTGGCAAGAACACATGTTGGGACGGATCTGGATTACCTGCTGCACTGCTGACAGAATCTCTGCATCTGCTTACCGACAAGTGCCTTGGCAGTCTTACTGTGCATCTCGCACACCTTGTGCCGCCTGTGATAATCCTTGGCGCTCGACAGATCCGCCCGGCAATCATCCACTTGACACATCGGGTAGTTGCAGCCGCTCCCTGGCGAGCCGGACCTCACCCTCTTGCTAGGCCTCGTCGTCGGCTCATCCGCCGAGTACGCTCGGCCTCCTAGCTTCAGCGCTAGGTTCTGGTCATCCTCTTCCAAGTTCCTACCCAAAACCGAATCTTTGGGTCCCCCGTCCCCTTTATCGGCCACGGCAGCGGCCGCAGAAGCCGGCTGGGAACCCAGGGAGAGGATCTCCGACGCAGCGGAGGAGGGCTTCGCCACGAACCTCTCGCTGTCCCAATCCCACATCTTGGGGTTCCAATTACCGCTCGGGTCCGGGAGTGAAGCGCCCATCAGCCGCTGCCTGCTGTCCTGCTGCTGGTTGTGCTGAAAGCTGGGGTTATTCTTCCACGGGAAATCCCGCTTCTTTAGCAGCAGCGGGGTCTCATGAAAAGGTCCAGGGAGGGCCTGACGGTGGTGAAAAAAGATGGGCGGGGCGACCTGCGCACCCACCTCTCCCTCCATCTTCAGCGACCAAATCAAACTTAAATCCCCCCTCGATCGCCACCAGAGAAAGAGCACCAACCTTCTGTTCAGGCGACAGCGGCACCTCCCCTGATCCAACCCTCGATCAGATTCCAACCTGAAGGCCTCCAAGGAAACCCCCAAAATCCATCAACAAAACATCCCCCCCAAAAAAAAAAGTTTTGGAAACAAAAGAATTCAGAAAACAAAAGTCAAAATCCAATTTACCGAATCCTAGATCTTCTCCTCCATAATTTCCAGATCTCACCTCCGTCGCCAAAACCACCAGCGCAACCTCCCACAAACAAAACAAAAAGAAAAGCACTCGGGGAAGCGGATCGGAGGGAGGAGGAGATCTAGGGGAAGAACCGATCGACGTAAGAAGGCAGCAAGATCTTCGTCACTCGGCGTGGAACTCTCTTCTTCCTCCTCTCTATCTCTTCCCACAGCGTCTCATTTCCTTTCGCTACTCTATTATTCTTTTTCGGCTGGCGTCTCTTCTCTCGTCTCATCTCGTCGCTTCTCACCTCTTTGGCTTCTATCTTGTTCGGCACCCACCCACACGGCGTGGCAGAGTCGGTAAATTGACACGGAGGCGAGGGCCTTTCCTTGAAGCCCTTAGAAAAGTGCGCAGTGGCGAGAAAAGAGAAGCCCACCACCGTTCCTTGCGTGTCCATTATTTTGGTGCGGCGCTTCGGAGTACGTCTTTTACCCATTTGCCTCGTCAGTACGTCTCTCCTCCCTTTGCTCCGCGCGTACGACTATTGTACTAATCCTATCATTATCACTATCATTATCATTATTATTATTATTATTAAATGACACAGTGTTTGTAATAAAAAGAAAAAATTTCAAGAAAAATAATTTCAGAGATTAAAATATATTTTTTAAAATAATTATATTGAATATTTTAAAAATTATGATATATATATATATATATATATCTATAATTTTTTGTTATTTGATGTATTATTCAAATCATCTGAATGCGTACGCTTTAAATTTCGTCCCGGGAATTATGCGGTAAGCAAACATGCAATTGTTTGATGTGAAAGCATGTGACTTCCATATACTTCTACGAATGGATGAGAGGAGTTGGACGACTTCTTCCCACAGTAAACGATCCGTAACGACGACCCCTTATCACCGACTCAACATTGAAAGAATGTAACATAACATTACGCATATGTTTCTGTGTCGCTCTCTCCTGAGACTTTCTTTTCCGTGTCGTATGCCAACTTTGTTTATATTCCGATGATCTCAGCATGCCAATATTTTTTTATTTAAATAAATTTTAATTATTTCAAATATATATCTAATAGTGATCCTTTACATCTTGGTAGAATGAGCTGGCACGGCTTGATTCAGTCTCGAGTACGTAGGATTATCCACGTCGATCTTCGGTCGGCGAGGATCATAGTCTAGCGAGGTCGGGCTTAGCCTATGGCTTTAAAGTCGAAGACTCCCTTGGGTTGATTATCTGTTTCTTGATCTTCGGTCCCTGCACATAGGTCGGGGTCGGAAAGAGGCTCCTGACTTTGACCCCTCCGAAGATCTTGTTAAAACTGAGTGACAAATCCCCCTTCTGGTCGACCCCACGAGGGGTTTTTGTATCCTCTCCCTCGGGGATAAGTCGTACCTATCATATTTATTATCGTCGACATTGTACTTGGTCGATGTCGTCTCGGTCCTCGTAGGATGGCGTTGTACTCGGTCGGTGCCATCCCAACTCTTGCGGGACAATGCGGTACTCGTTTGGCATCGTCTCAACCTTTGTGGGACGGTGCTGTACCTGGTTAGCCGCCCGATCTTTACGAAATTGGCATTGATCGAAAGTATAATCCGACGTGTTATCCTTGATACTGATGTGATTGATAATAATGATTGGAGGATAGGTTCGCAAGATATACCCTATCAATATCATATGATAACATCCGGAATAATTTAATTCTAGTTTCTCTTTTATGTTTCTATTTTAGCTTACAAGAAAATGATAATTTTATATTGAAATTAATTAAAGAATTGATCAATGAGATGAGATATTTTCTTATAGTTATGTTCATATTCCACATGACCAATGGTCTGAGGAAGGTAGAGAAGAGGAACCTTCCTCTGCTCTATAAGTCAGTGTTGCCTTCACCCACATCTCACATGGGGGAGTCTTCCTAACATCCACGACTTTCTTCGCAGTTTTAGGACACGATTCATGTCACGTAGACTCCAAGTCGGTAAGGGATGAGAGAGTGATACCACG
Source organism: Musa acuminata AAA Group (assembly GCF_036884655.1). Classification (NCBI taxonomy): domain Eukaryota; kingdom Viridiplantae; phylum Streptophyta; class Magnoliopsida; order Zingiberales; family Musaceae; genus Musa; species Musa acuminata. The sequence continues at coordinate 43,530,767 of NC_088331.1, forward strand.
GACACCCCCCAACCATCGTGTCGTGTCTCCTGATAGAGATCGTGTACTCCGGAGCCGGCATTTTCGTAATTTTACGATGGACGTATAAATAAATGCGGTACTTCACCGCAATTATTGCGAGGGGTGGCTCGGGGAACGGCGACGTACGGCACTGCCGGCCCGCACCGAAAACAAAACGGACGATCGGATCACAGCCGTCCTTTTCGATCGCGTCGTACCGTCGCCCGTGCCCGGTCGCGGTCAACGTCGAATCACATGCCCATCCCCTTGAAATAGATAGTAATAACGTCACCATCACGGGCCGTACCCATCCGCTCCCCACTGCCTCACCGTTTGGTGGGCCCCGCGTAGACCCGTCACGAGCGGAGGCAAACCGGGGGCGGCTGGTCACGCCTCGGGTGCTCCCGTGGTCGGTCGGGGTGGTACGATAAGGGCGTGGGCGAAATGACGGGGAGACCCCTTCCGCCCTCCTCAGCCACCACGGGTGAAAAGTGGGCCCCGATGCCGACCCGGTTTATTTACCTCTTCTTTTCCCCCCCCCCACATTTATTGTGTTGCCTCGTCACGCTTTTCATTAACGCCGGTTCGTACCACAAAAGATAATTATTGCACGGACATGTTTCCCCACGATGGGTGTGTGTGTGTGGAAATCTCAGCTACATCCACGTGGGAGGTAAACCGTGAGGTGGGTACGTGACAATGGATGACACGAAAGCCACGATGCATCGCGAGATGAATTACGTCCACCCTAAGTGGGCGGGGTTGTACGTGGTGGGGCCCGTCGCTCATCGGGCATCACTGGGAATCTTCAAATCTGGCTGGCCAAATTAGGTTTGGGTACAATTATTTTTTACCTGATGGGTGTACTAATTGCAGGTACGTACACAAGTTGCGTATGCCAAGCTGGAAAGAGATGGACGGAATCCGACGCGCGCAGTCCATTCATAATTTAACTGAATTTTTTTATTTTTATTTTAAATAAATATCAATTCGAGATTGATATTTTGTTGTGTTTAGACGGAGAAATGTTAATGTGATGTACACCGTTAGTAAGGGTAAGTGACGAAGTAAGAGCAGTGAACAGCTGAAGTACGTAGACGAGCCATGGTTGCAATGATTTGGATAGTGGCCAACATGGGTGCGGTCAAAGCAATGGTTCCATAAGTTGGGTGTTGGGGACGAGCTTTTGGATGTAAGGAGTCACATCACAGACACAACATTACTTCTACTCTCGCCGGTGGAATCTACCCACCGATGAATGGAGTGCGCTTAGTCAACGCCACCATCACATGATGCATGATTTCCTCTGCCAATCCCTAATTTGTGCGTCTGCAAATGCAAAATTCAAAATTCTAAGAAAAACACACAATGCTCACAAGTTATCATTCATATATATACATATACACTAGACACTAGCATGAGATCATATATGCTCACTTTCCAACCCAATCACTTGAGTACGATACTAATATCTTTACTTGTAAAATACGATCCATAGGGAATAATCACTCAATAAATATAAATCTATATAGTTTTATTTAGGTAAACATATATCATGTCATGTATATAATAGTTTAAAATCATCGACAAAAATATATAACGGTAAACACCTTATCCTATGACTTCTTTGGCAAGTGTAACCCTACAACATAGTATATGTAAAATTCTATGTCATAATAATTCAAAAGATTTATTTGCATATATATAGAAAACGTAGTAAATCTATGGATTTCTATTCCTCGTATCATATCATATATATGCACTCCTATGTCGTATGTCATCGTAATATATACGTGTATTCCTATATCGCATATCATAATATATATGCACACTCTTATATTACACGTGATAGCATATACGTGCGTTGCACGTCGTAACATATATGTGTGCTCTCATACTATATGTCATAGAAGATATATATATTCACACATCACACGTCATCATATATATATATATATATATATATTATAATTTATATATTTTTATATTTATAAAAAAAGAATTATATTTAATTAAATACCTATTTTACACCGATAGGAGTTGAAAATGGTGCCAAGGCACCCAATGAACATGCCTGGGTTGAAATGAATGGTCAGCAATACTCACCAAGCCACAATGGTGCTTTTGTCCTCGCAAAGATGAAGGAAACAACCGATGCTTATCCCTGCCTACTTTAATGATGCTCAGCGCCAGGCAACAAAGGATGCAGGCAGAATTGCTGGGCTTGAAGTCCGAGGATTACCAATGAGCCCACTGCTCTGCTGCTGCCCTTTCATATGGAACGAACAACACGGAGGGTCTGATTGCTGTCTTTGGTATGGGTGGTGGTACTTTTGATGTCTCCGTCCTGGAAATCTCTAATGGAGTATTTGAGGTTTGTTCTTGAAATGCTCCTCTTACTCATATTCCTCGTCTTTTTCATCATCATAATGTGATCTTTCAGGTCAAGTCCACCAATGGCGACACATTCCTTGGTGGCGGAGACAAACTGGCTCTGCAAAGGCTAAGGGAAGCAGCTGAGAAAGCGAAAGTGGAACCTTCGTCAACCATGCAAACAGAGATAAAACCTTCCTTTTATCACTGCTGATGCTTCGGGAGAGCAAAGCACTTCAATACTACAGTGAGTCTCTCGTTAATCATCTTATTGAGAGAACCCGCATCCCACGCAGCAATTGCCTGAAAGATGCAAAGAAGTTGATGAAGTGCTTTTGGTTGGTGGAATGAATGACGAGGGTACCGAAGGTCCAAGAGGGTGTGAATCCAGATGAGGATGTTGCCATGGGAGCTGCCATACAAGGTTGGCATCCTGAGAGGTGATGTGAAGGAGCTTCTCTTGCTTGATTGATGAGGAGGAAGGTCTTCTCTTCCTGGGTCTGGTGGAGGAGATGAGACTCCTGAAACTATTTATACGCATCATCTTTTTTCTGTGTTTTTACAGGGATCTAATTTTATATCGCTTTAGTTTACTATGAAAGAATTTTACCTCGGGGATCAATGAGTAATAATACTTCATTAGTAATGGGATTAACTTATTTTTCCAGTTGCAATACCTTTATTTTCTCTCGTGAAATATTCATTACAAATTGTAATAATAATCTTTTAGATTAATTACCCGATAGTTAGCTACCTTTATTTAGGTACTTTCTAAAGTTACATAAGCATTTTTATACTTACAAAAATAAAATATTTAATTTTATTTCTTTTCGTAATATCAATAGTACCGATGAAAATATTATAAGTATTAAGTGGTAAATCGAACAAAGTCAATATGTGCTTAGTAGTAAATCCTATAGTATCTTCATATATTTTTGACAGCAAAATTGATGACGTGAGAAAAAATAAAATTAAATATTTTACTTTCATAAATATAAAAATATTAATATAATTTTTAAAAATATATAAATTAAAATATCAAAAATAACTAATTAGAAAGATAATATATAATTAATCCTAATCATTTGATTAAATACTTCAATAAATATAATATTTTTCTCTTTGATTTGAATTGAAATTATTCGATAGTTTGAGAGATTTTTGTTGAGACATTAGTTTCGATTCTTCTTATTTGATATAATAAAATTTTTAAAAGATATTTTAAATTTTTTATAAAAAAATTTAAAATCATCTTTATTCCTTAGATTCCTTTCCCTCCCCCCCCAAAAAAAATCCCCTTTGGGAACTTCATAAAATTTGTATATTTATTTATGATTTTTGACATGCCTATTTTATGTAGTGTGAGTGTTTATGGTTTGTTAATTGGTTAACGTTTTTTTGTTCTATGATTTCGATCATTCGAATTGGGAGGAAGGAGAAAACTGGAGGATCGGCCGATAGCGACTGATTGATCCAGTGACCCTTCCGGCCACTGATGAAGGCTTCCATCAAGCTCCGGGAGGATCGGCCGCCCTTGGTGCGCGCCAAGGTCGCCGTCGGCGTCCTCGGCCTACCCTTCATCTCCGGCGTCACCGCCGCCGCCCGCGAGCTCCGCCTTGACCTCGCCACTGGCTTCCGCGCCGGCCCCTCCCTCCGCCTCTCCTACCGCCCTAACGACCCCCTCAACCCCTTCTCCCTTGTCATCAAGACCGGCGTCGGCGCCCTCGGCTCCCCATCCTCCGGTCACCCCCTCTCCATGGCCGTCGAGTTGGGCCTCCTCGGTGGTTCCTGCCCCACCTTCTCCCTCCTCCTCAAGCCCCGGCTCGGAGATTTCTCTTTCCGGAAGTCCGTCTCCGCTGTCGTATCGGGCACCCTCCATGCCGTGGCTGTCAAGGTCGCGCAAGTTAGCGACGGTCACGGGATCGGGCCGCCGATCGTGGAGTTCCGCCCGGATAACGCGATCCACCTAGGGAGAAGGTTCGGTAACTTCCCCGTCGACGTCTCCGCCTTCACCCCGGGCAGCGGAGGCGGGATCGATGGGCTCCTCTCCGGGTTCGAGGTCAGCGCCAGGAGCGTCCTACCGCTTCGCAACCGCACGGCCGTCGAGTTCAAGTGGGGGCTGAGAGTTCCGCCGGAGCTCCGCACGGCATTTGATGATCCGGCGGCCGGGATCTGTCTGACCGAGCTGCCGTGCCTCGTGATGAGTAAAATCTCCATCGAACGGTTGCCATACGACAGAAAGGCGAAGGAGAAGAGGCCTGCTGGAAGCGCTGACGCGACAGATTCGTGTGCGTCAGTGAGGCGCGAGGTGGAAGCGCTGCAGGCTCAGAGCGCCCTGCTTAGGAGCTCCGTTGAGGGGCTCCGGGCAGACATCGGCAGCTGGAAGCTTGCTCCGGTATTTTCACCGGTGGCGTGGAAGAGGGAACAAAGGAGTAACGGGAAGTTGTTTGAGGGCAGGACTGAATAGCCAATGCAGCCTCATCTCCATGAACATGGCAATCTGAGGAAGGCGCTGAAGGTTTGCTTCTTATCTTTGTAAGTTGGTGATGAAGCTACAGAAAACAAATGTCTGATAGCCAATATGATCTGATTGCTTTGACATACTCGTGGTAGAAGCTTCTGTCATGGAATGCTTCTAAGAACAAGATCCAAGAACATGGCAATCCAAGGATGGCGCTGAAGGTTTGCTACTTATATTTATATTTTGGTGATGAAACTACAAAATATATCTGATAGATAATATGGTATGATTGCTTTGGCATAATTGTGGTGGAAACTTGGAATGCTTTAGCATTTTGATCCATGTTTATTTTCAATGAATCTTGTTCTGGTTGCAAATAGCTGCATCACTTTGGTATATTTGGGATGCATCAAAAATGAGAATTTGCTTGATGCAGGCAACCTATTCATTCAAATATCTGTCTTGTAATGTTAGGATGTTGAACGCTGCTTATACATGTCTATGATTCTTCTACTTGCATATGATGCTATGCGTAACGACAGTCTTTGATGTGAACATAAGTCGCCCTAAAGATTCCCGATGGCGAGAGAGGGGCCCCCCTTTCGGGTCCCATGTCGCGTCACCCACCTGCTACAGCTGCCATTCGCTAAGGTGGCGCGCGTGCCGCACGCGAGGAGGGCGTCCGCATCTCTGCCACGTGTTCCGCCGGCCACCGGCCCCCGGCCCAAAAAGAACACCACCTTCGCGTATGATACGGAGAGCTGACGTGATGGACCGAAATAGAGAACCTGTCGGGGAAGGTGGTTCGTCATGAGCGATCTGACCTTGGGGAGCCCTTCGTATGGTTGTGTTGGAGAGTTGGGTCATTGTTACTACTGAGTCACCTAGCATAAGGGATCCTAAATAACAAATCTACGTCGGAGTATTCTGGTTTGACCTCTCCGAAACTTAAATCAGAGAGAGGTTAACAATGTAAGTGAGAGAGTGAAGAGTTTTTGCCCGCTTGCCCAATATGGTTTAGGGTTTGGTTTTTATACTTGGGTGTTGAGCGGCCTAAACGTGCACTCGCCAAGGCTCCCTTATTTGGTATGGTGGAGGTATTAATGAGAGCAGCTTATTGGCATGTGTCCTCTGGTGCTTGGGGTGGTTCATTGGGGGACACTTCTGGGTTGACTTTTTTGTCGTTTTGGGTTAAGCAAGGAGTGATCCCATCATCAACTATTGGCAACATAAGATCGGTGAAGTTGGACCATGTTGTTAGTCATTAATGTGGATGCATAACTTCTACTGATGTATCAGTCAGGAGTGGCTCGTGTGGGCTCATTCTTGGAAGCTGGGGTAGGTGACATGACCTCTTGCTGGCGGCTATAGGGAGTAGGTGGTTCTCGAGCTTTTTGCTTAGGTATTGCTTACATGGCAAGGGGAGCTTGGGAGTGTTAAGATTATCCCTATCATTCACCCCCCTAGAAAGGTATTCTTCGGAGCTTCGAATTAAGATCTCGAAGGACGTAGCTTTTTCTACATTCTTGCATAGTGAAGTGATCATTGTTTAGCTTCAGGTTCATTGTTGGCACCGTGGTGATTAGTACGAGGCTCATTTATGGTGGGTTATGCTTTGCTAGGTTGTTCTTTGCTTAGACGGGTGTTGACTTAAGGGACATCTCTCACTTTTCCTCCCTTTTTTTTCCTCTTTTTTCATCTTCGTTCTCCCCCTTATGCTTCGGGAGGTTTTCTCCTCCGTTTCTTACTCCCACTTTCGCACGGGAGGTTGGGTCTCCATCACGTGAATGGGAGGATCAGTATTAGTCTGTCGTAGTGGCTTCCATCGTAGCAGGTTTTAATTCAACTACTACTGTGGGTAGGAGTATTAGTATCAATCCATCGTAGCAGTATTGATTCAACTGCCACAGTGAGAATATCAGTATCAATCCATCATAACGGGTCTTGATTCGAACGTCGTAGAGTTATGCATATACTATGTTGTAGAGTTATGCTTGTTAAATAAATCATAGATTGAGGTATTTACCATTAAATATCTTATATCAATAATTTTATAATATTATATACATAATATAATATATGCTCACTTATATAAAGATATAAAGATGTATAATTATCGAGTAATTACTTAATATATATCATATTTTATTTATAGGTAAAGATATTAGTACTCCACCTAAATGATGGTATAAACTCATGCTAGTGTAGATATAGATTATGATCTAGTATAAATTTAAAATATATTATGTTAATATATATATATATTTTTAGTTAGAGATTATAATTATGTCCGGATATCAAAACCTCTATATAAATCTTATCATTTTATTTAATAAATTAACAACACATGATCGTAGGAGGGTCAAGAGCTCGGCCCGACGGATAAGACGGGGGCGAAGCTGCTCTAGGGCAACGATCACCAAGGAGCTCCGACGGCGCTGTAGGCGAACGACTGTGGCCGTTGGGCACAGGCAATGTCGTTGGCCTTGAACAACTCTCGGGCATGGTCGACGGTAGATACCACGACGCAGGGGGTGGAGCCCAGGTAGAGGAGCAGCAGGGGTCGACCGCTGGTTGAGCTTGGAGTGCTTGATTGGTGGTTGGGCCGAGGGGGTGGAGGTGGCCATTGACGGGGAGGGCGGGAAGGCGGATGGACTTGCCCATGACGGACTTGGAGATGATGTCGTGGAAGATTTTGGAGGCAACGAAGACAGTAACGAGGAGGAGAATGAAGGCATGGGAGCTGAAGACTTCATCCATTCTCGCATGAAGCTGGACGCAAGCTTAATTGGAACCGCAGTTGTTACATGCTGAAGAGACAGCAATGAACTGCAGGGCAAAATGGATTTGCTTTAGGATTGCGCTAAGCCTTATGCTCGCTCTTCTTCCAATGACAGGGAAAAATCATCATCTTGCTTCAAGGCTTCGAGCAATTCACCGATTTGGCATCGGTAAAAGAGCTTAGCCCAGCAACTATTTCTCCTTCGTCACCCTCCATGATGACCGGATTCTAATCCAGCAGTAATAGAGAAGCCAATACCTCGTACGAGCGTACACAGAAATGCCGATTTCGTCAATGAAAGCGACGCCACAAAGCAGCTCCCTTTACATTGATGCAGAGGACAACGTGAACAGCGAAGCCGAGAGGTCACAAGCGATGCAACCATTGGCCGCTGCACAGCTACATCACGGCACTTCTGCAAAAGGTAGTCGACATTTAATAGGGGAAAGATGAAGGTAAAGGTTAATTTGCAGAAACGCAAACCTCAATCGTGTGCACGATCTCACGGATTGAATTGATTTGGCTCCTTTTTGCCCCATACAATATCTTCCAAAAACACCAAAACGAAGACACTAAGAAGAGCTTTGGATGGTAATGATCCAAGCCGAACAAATTAAATCAAATGACCTTTGACCACATATGCGGGATTGATTCCAAGATGGCCGGCGTCCGGATCGGACGCCACGCCAAGAACGAGATAAGTTTGTTGTAGTTGTAGCGGGAAGACATGGACGCATGATCGAAGAGCGGTCCTCACGAGGAGATCAACAAAGAGATGAAGCAGCAGCAGTGTCCCAGACCATGTGGATCTCCATAGGCAGCAGAGTTGCTGGCTTTACCCATCGCATCGTGGTGAAACGAAATGTTTCACTCACCGCATCGACAGGAGAGTGCGTGTGGGCTTCTTCATCTTCGCATGCGGTCCCGGCGACATCTTCAGGTTCCTCAGCACGAGCCTTTCCATCTCTGCAATGGTGCTCTGCAGTTTCCCCTCGAATTCAGTAGGTCTCATTTCTTCTGTCGATGGATCGGTTGAGACGGAGACCAGGCCGGAGGAAGGGTTTTGGAGCGAATGTCCGATTGGAGAAACACACAAGGCATCAGAAATATCGGATGAGAGGGCTTCACCGAGTGATGTCTGATCCGGCTCTTTCATTTCACGGTTTCTGTTCCTCCGCTTGACCCTCGCTGCAGTCGCACGCATCCTTCTCTTCTCCAAGGCCTAAGTACAGAACAAAGTTTAGGGCATGTATAACATGGCATTCAAGTGTTTAGGGCAAGATCTCCATACATTGACGACCACCGTAACGTCACGGAGAGGTGTCCTAGGGTACCAACTCGGTAGAGGACTCTTCCTTCTCCCGACACGGTGTCGGGCTGTCACCACCATCGATGGGGGGATGTTCTCCTTGTTGTCGGTGGTGAACACCAAGCTCTGCTCACGCCTTGATCTTGATCGCACCACCGCGTCTGGGAAAGCTACCCTCCGGATCCAGAACCCTTCCCTCACGTCCACCATGGTTCCCAAGCCCTGATTCATCCTCGTCTCTCCTCTTTTTTGTCGTCGCCTTCGACTTCGGAGAGAGCGTGAGGGAGACGGGAGAGGGAATCGGCGGCCGGGGAGCGAGATTGAAAGAGAGAGGGGGGATCGACTTAAGTAACGTTTTGGGGGGACGGGGGCGGTAGTGACGGGACTCGGAACCGCCGATCACCGCCGCTCCCAGTGCCGCCTAGTTTTGAATTTTCAAAATAGGAGGAGAACGAGCGGTGACGACATTTCGAAGGGGCGTTTGGCGGATGTGCCGCAGGTTCAACTTAATCAAGTTGTGCACCCCTACATGCATGAAGCTTTGGATATTTCAGCTTTTGTTATTTATCAGAAAATCTAAATTTCTTGGCCTGTGTTTATTAATCCCTCAAATTAATATTCTAAAAACATTTTTCTGATGCTATTATTTGTTCACCAACAATATCATCTTTAATAAATATTTATACATTTTATATAAAAATATAAAATTTTATATTATCTTTTTTCTTCAATATCTTATTTTGAGGTATAAATTTAATTTGGATTTGATATATTTGGGGGTGGTATACCATACCTACTCACTAAATATTGAAGATTCAAAATCTATTTCTGAGTCAAAAATGATGAAGTACTAGATTCACTTAAAAAGAATTTGAGGTTTAAAATCTCATCCGATTTTTTTAATAAAAATATCATTCAATTTTTTTATATTTATCAAAAATTATTCAAAATAATATATTTTATATAATTAAATGAAGTCAAAGTACAATGGGAATAATATATTTTTATTTAATTAAATGAAGTCAAAGGACAATCTAAGATTAACTCAGAATAATTAACATCTCAAACAATCAAATTATATTTAAAAAATTAAAAATAATTAATATTTTATTATTATTTTGGAATAACTACTAATATAAAATACATATCAAAATGAATCAACACAAAACATTGGAACCTGTCATTTATGTAATAATGCACTAATTAATATAATATATTAGATGAAATCCTATTCACAATGGAACCGTCTCTAATTAGGGCTGTTAAGTATATATTAGGCTTCCTCAATTATCTCCCATGCGACCTATCCAATCTCCACTGACGAAGCCCGTCACGCCGGCCGCAGAGCAATCTCCTTTGCCGCCGTGACGAGGTCGGCCGCATCGCGATAGGGCTGCGAGGGGCGCCACGAGGTCATAATTTCATTGTTGCTGTTGTGGTTGTTGTTTTGGCACCATATTGCTTTGTCTATCAGTTGCTTGCTGATCATTGAACGTGTCTTTTTTTGTATGTTATTGGTAGTGAAATATTCTATCATTCAATTCGATCCCGTTGAAGTGTTGATGGCACTTTTGAATGATCGTTTGTAATCGTTTGTGTGCGAGCATTCGCGGATATGATTCAAACCGCGGTGTCTGTTGGAAAAACAGATGAAAATGAGAGATAGTTCAAAGATGTAATTTGAATGTCAGGAGATCCCAACCCCCAATTGAGGTGCAGAATTTGGGCTGCAGATGAACTTATTGCTGCTTTTTAATATCATATATTAGGATGACATTATGGGGCAATCGTACGGTTGCATGCATATAAATAATGGAAAGGCTGTCTAATAGGCAGTACAGAAGCCACGAATCTAGTCAAGAGATGACAGTGTTCAACGAAAAAATCTGATTCAAGTGGAATGCTAGTAATTGAATTTTCACATGGTCAATTGATGTATCAATTTGTTCAAGCAAATGGCAAGAGGAAGTTAGATGGTGTACAATATTAGAAGCGTCCCCTAAGTTGTACCAATCTGTAACTTGTGTCTCCTAAGTTGTAGGTAAAAGGGTTAGTTTAGGCTTCAGTCTTGTGGCTTATGACACTATATTGGAAGAGAATCCTTGGGAAATTTCCTCTTTTTGTTATTTTTGTGGAGCTGAACATTAATGCCAATCATGATGAGAGGATGGATGCACATAAACCTAATAGGGGGAGTTTCATCTGGTTGCTCATTGTTTGTTCTATTAGTGGTCTTGAAGTTGGCATGGTAAATTTGCTCTCACGCATAATATGGCTAGGTTCTGGATCCCAGTGTTGGGTTGCTTTAGGATCTTAAATTGACTCTTCTTTGGCATGCTGAAGAAGTCCTTAAATACTTCTTGACTGAATTGCAGAGATCTACATCATGTATTGCAGGTTTGAGCTGTATCTGAACACAGATAGCTAATCTCTTTGGGCCTAGTATCTGATCCAGCTTGAACTTTGCATTCTGAACTTCCTAATGTTTGTATGATATCTTTATTAATAGCTTCTAAGAAAAGGTCAATGGTATATTTTACAACTTACTGGAGCCTAATTGTGAAACCATTTTTGTTTTTGTGCACTATAACAAAGTTCCATACATTTCTAAGGTGGATATATTTTCTTTAATCACCAGTTTTGTTGATCCATTGCTAGGGTTTTGTGATGAATCTTATCCTGAAGTTCACTTGGTGCCCACTCTAACCCTTCCATATGTTATTGTTCAATTTCCTAATTTTGGTAACCAAGTCCTGACTTGCATTTAGAAAGATGCATCAGAATGAATTAATTAATTTATGGTGTATTTACAGAACAAATAATGTAATCTTTTCAACTTCTCATGTCTCTTTACTAAATCCATTGGACAGGAATTCTCCTTACAAATTTAGAGGTGGACACTATATATATATTTTGAACATTTCAGCATGCTGCTTATTTACCATTCGTGGTGTATGTAGGGTGTGCAAATCTTTCCCTGCAATTTTGAAAAAGATGTACATGCCAGTTATATCTGATTCCATCTCAGAATCAAAGTTTATGCAGACTGCCGATTGTCCTTCAAATCCGTTACTCAGCACAGTTGCTGGATCTTATGCTTTTCTTTGGATGCCAATGGAGATGGTACTGCTTTACAAATTCAGTTAGTGAGCACCTGAAATAGTTGATGCTGGCATGGATGCCACGAGTGATTGGGTTGACAATGAGCACCGGGAGGGGCTCTTCAATGCGTGGTAAAAACTTCCACTGGGAATCATGGAGCTCTTCAGATAATGTGCATGTAGGTTTTGGTTTTATATATATTTTGCTTTATGAAATCTATCAGGTAAAGGCTGCTCACCATTTACATTTGGCATTCTGTTTGAGTGTTCTGGTCCCAGGCCAGCACCCATGAATTATAGTTATGGAAGAGAAGTACTACCACTTACCCACAGAAAAATATTGCTAGCACTGCTTTCTGCTTGCCAGTTTTCTTCCACCTCGGAGAACATTCTTCAGCTAGCATTTTGAATTGTGATTTTATCAGTAAAGATGAACTTCGATTTGTTATACTTTCTCTTTTTCCCACTTAATAATCTAACACCATTCCAAGTTCCTAATTTTGATCCTTATGCCAATTAATCAAGGTTTGTATCTTACTTTTGAAAGTTAATGCCAGAAACCATCGCATCAATATCTGTTTGTCATGCATCATCTCCCTTTTTCCCGAAAAGGACATCTAGGTGATTGAGATTCTTTGTCATATTATTTATGTGACTCTTACATGTTTGATAATTGTAGGGGTGTTGATGCATCGGAGAAGTTGACCTGGGCGTGTATTCAGCCTGAAATTTTCAGGTACCATCTTCATTTTCGGATCCAATTATTTTATCAGATCTTATTTTTTACCTGATAATGTGCCGAACCAACGTATGGTGTGTGGATCCTCAATTTGGATCTGTGATCTGCAAACCTATCAGATTCAACTAAAAGAGCTAGGACTTAGGTGGATCCGACCTGGTAATGCCTCTCTGCATTATATACAATCAATCATGCTTTGCTATTGTTTATGTTGGTGTGAGACCTGCGAATAGGGGAAATCACTGTGTAAATTGACTTGAGATACGAAATCACAGGTTCAGTAGCTCAGGTTCACAGGTTCATGTCACAAATCAGCCAACATTTGTGGCTTCCCTTGGTCCAATGGCAAGCACCTACCCATAAAAATCCACTGCTAAGTTTAATGTATTGCATCTGGGTGAGAGGTGGTGGTCATTCTCCAGTTTCTGCTGCTTCGGATTTAATCCAGTGGGGCGAATCCATTATTGTTTAAGGTGCAATGCATCTGTGAGGAGGACATTTGATTCTGCTGGCCGCTATGCTCTCTCTTGTTGGATCAACCTGTACAGGTCTTTGGCTGTAAACTTTTAAGAGGTGTTTTTGTTGCTCAATACTCATCAATCGTCTTTTACTTGTTGCAGACATTGATGGATGTGCCCCAAGTGCTCATTTTGGCTTCCAACATCAGGTATCAGCTGGCAACTCATAATTCTATTGCTCTACATGTTACATACTAGCATTAAACATAGTGTTTTGGAGTATCATCAATCATATTTCTGCTGGGTTTTCCCAGTTTGGTAAGCAAGGATCAAGGTGCATCGTACATGGGTGCTGCTTTGGATCCCAGTAATGTCGTCAAGAACAATTTATCTACCGAGGGAACGGTAAATGGATCATTTACTGTCTCACATGGGTTATGCTCGTGGGGTGGCCCTCCATGGGACCACCGAGCACTAAATCCAATGGGGATCTGAGCTGCGGTAACTCTCTTTCTCTCTCTAGATTTTGCAATCTGCCACAGTACTACTGAATCAGGGTGCCCACCATCTCGACCGCATCAATTTCTACCTGGCCTCCAAATCTAGATCTATGATAGTACCAGTGAACCTGCAGAACGCAATCCATTTCCTTTCCTTGTGCCCTTTGATCTCAGCTTGATGATTACCTTTGTGGATGTGAAATCAAAGCTCTCTCCGTCCATCCATCTTTCTGCGTCCATATTCCATCGCTTTTTGTTCTCATGTTGCTTTCTCGGCGCTTCCTACTTCCTCGTCTTCTTCCCATCACCTTCTGCTGGATTGAAATCTTATCCTCTCCCATCATCGCCCTATTGTCTACAGCTGCGGATGTTTTAGACCACCGGATCCTTCCAATACATAAAGCTGACTTGACATGATTTCTGTTTCCATTACAGCTCACATGCATATGGTAACAAAATTCATTCATATTCTTGGAAATGTCATGATCTAAATTAATTACAACAAGTCAACTTTTCGTGGGAAGAATGATACAGCTATTTGTTTCTTGCTATTTTGTTGTTTATCTATTCTTTTACTTGGTGGGAAGTTGATGGCCATAACAATCAAAACCACAAGACAGAGAAAGGATCCCACAACCACCTCTGCTTGGCCCCCCCCCCGCCTGCCGCCATTTCTTTTTTAGGGTTGGTTGGGAGCATTGAATTAGGCAAAGCCAAGACATGACATGACGCGAGTACATCATCCAAACTGGGTGTGATTTGACTCCGATTCAAGACTAGCTTAGCTAATTGTAGCAGGAAAACATCGATGCCCCACCCATTTCAGCTGTCTGAGATATGCTCCTCTGATCTTAGTGCCCTTTCATGGCGTCAGCCGAGCAAATATATATGCTTTCATTGTGTGTGGACAAGAGATTAAAACAAGCATAAACATTTAGGAAACAATGTTAAGTATATAGCTTATTAGTCTGTGATCACATAGCTATACATTTCTTTCTTCTTTACATCCTTATCTGCTTCTTTCTGGCTCTGAGATCTCCTCTTCCACTTGTGTCAGTAGGGCTTCTGCCTGCCAGCTGAACAGCTGCAGCTCGCCCGGCTTTCCGATAATGCCTTCAAATATCAAGTCCGTACATGAATAAACCATGCAGCTCTAATGTGAATCTGCACACAATCAAAATAGTTCGGCGGTAGAATTTATACCTTCACCTGTTTCTGGAGATCCTTGATATAATCCACTGCCAAATCTAGCATGTCTGCTGTGTTGGTTTGCTGTCGATTGTCCACAGCAAGTTAGACACTCGTTGTGACTACCTATAAATCTTAGTTTGTGTTAATGTTGATCACCTTATCCATGTTAGGAACAAGCTCCTGGAGCTTCTTCATCCTCTCGCTAATTCTAGTCCTCCTTACCTGCCCAAAAGCATGATGATTGGTTAAGCCTGTGTCCGCCAAATCACGGATTAGAGACGCGATCAAGAGAAGAGTTACCCTCTCGGCTATGCTTCGCGGGTGAGTGGCGCAGCCTCGTTTAGCTCTGATCTTGCAGGGGACTGCGTCATGGAACTGTAGGAACTTTTCTATGGTGGCTATCTCCGACGTAGACCTCGGCAAGCTAAACAGACCCAACCCATGGTTCCTCACCTCTCCATTCTGTTCCCAAGTAAAAGCAGGAAGACTAGTCAGCGGAGCTTGTGGATGGAATGGAGCAGATGGAGAGGAGCTGTAAGTACCTGTGGCAGCTCCAGTGGACTGAGACCTGTGACCATCTTCTCCTCGCCGTCTCTGCTTCCCTTTAGACCTGACAAGCTGTTGTTGTTGAAGGGAGAGGAATCGTCCCAAGAGCCAACCGGGAATCCCGGTATGTAACTCCGGCCGCCGCCTCCGCCGTCTTTGGGGCTGCTACTCCCATCCATGTCGTCGCTTTCCATCTCGGAGATCTGCGACATCACGGAGTTTTGCCTCGACGAGAAGCTTATCTGACCCTTTGATCTATCTGTTGCATCCATCATGAAGCCACTCGTCCCTCTCCTCATACCATAACCTATAGCACAAATTTTAAGGTCCTCTGCAATCAGATAAAATGGACTTCGCATTCCTGTCCTCACACCAGGAAAGGAAAGTTTCCACATGTTTTTGACAAACAGCAAATAATGAGCGAGAAATTCTTGTGTGTCCTAAATCTTGAAGTTATAATCATCAAATATGGACAACAGTTCTATAAACGGATAAAAATCTCATGGGTCAATCTGAATCTGCTTCTTCTTCTTCTTCTTCTTCAGGACTTGTAGTGTAGGCCCTATGAACAGTTAGGTTACTGGATCTTTCAAAGATCTTCCTGACCTCAAAACTATTGCCAATAACTACGCCAAGAGTGAAGTCGTACAGTTTCAGGAAGAGGAGAAGAGTTTGTACCTTCGTCCACGTTCAAGTGAGAAAACAGGCCAGCAGGAGAGCTACTGTGCCTGATGAGATTAGAGGAGCTGCCGAAGTCTCCGTGCTTGAGTTGTGCCGCCTCCATCGTCAATGATCCCATGACGGCCCGGAACGGGCTCTCCGATGAGCTATGGTTCGGCATCTGCCGCTGCTGCTGCTGAGGACGGAATATCATCTGCGGGGCAGAGGTAAATCCTCTGCTCTGCTGTTCTTTGACCTCCTGTGCAGAAGGCGGCAGCTGCGGGGGTGGAAAGTGAGGGCTGCTCTGGCCGCTAGCGGTGGCGGCGCCACCGGAAGGACCGTCCTGGGTCTCGTCGCGGAGATCCGGCGCCAAGAACCGGGCGAGCATGGTCTCGGTCTCGGGGCTGGAGGCTCTAACGGAAAGGAAGTCCTCGCAGACTTCGCCGAGCAGCGAGCTCGGGGCTGACCGATACCGGAGGAGGCCGGAGCTCATCTGCTGCTGCTGCTGCTGCTGATGCTGATGCTGGCGGCGGAGGAGATCGGATTCGGCTTCCGCTGTTCGTTGTCCACTGAACGGACCGGCGGGAGGGTAAGGAAGGTTGAGATCTTCCGACGGCCGCCCCGACGGAGACCCGTACATCACGTCTCCTCCTCCCTCTTCTCTTCTCCCAAACCGCCCTCTCCTTGCTTACCACTTCAAATCAAAAGAAGCTTCTTTTCCCACAAAAGATCTGAACCTACAGCTTCCGCCTCTTCGCCGTGAGCGCAGCTCCAAGAACCAGCTTCCCAAGAAACCACCCACATCCAAAGCCAAATCAACCAAACTATGTTATCAGCTACAACGAGGCAAATTAAAGAGGCTGTTCCGATCGGGAATCTTGGGGACGAACCGATAAAAATCGTTCCTTTCACGGCTCGCCTCCCTCTCTGACGCCCTTAAATTACTCATGATGACCATCGCGAGACAGCTTGCTTCCATCGATCCATCTCCTCTCCGACACCGAAAGCAAGGCAGTGGCTTTCGGCTATAATTACCACGACGACGACGAGGACGACACAAGAAAGAGAGCGAGAGGCGCCGATTTGGAGTGGTGAAAACGCGAGCAATCGCTGCCAGGCCTCCGAAGTCCAAGTTATTTATAACATCAAAGTGACCAAACTGCCCTTGGAGTTATATTTTCGTAAATTAACCAAAATATTCTTCATATACTCCATCCTCGATGCTTAATTGATGGGTTCGGTTGGGATAGATCATATGGATTCGTGACAGATGCAGTCAAATTGATGGACGCACTGAGTCAAGGATTGTTCGGTAATTTTGACCAGTCAACGACGGGGGTACTACCGTAATTTTATGGCGAAGAAGAGTTGGCCAACCTGTATTAACAACCTTTACGCACACGTGAGTGGCACGAGCTCCCAGAAGCATCCCAATAATATAAATATTCCGGGAACCACACGGGGAGGCCGTTGACGGGCGAATAGGATGCCGTTAGACGGCGTCAGGCGCTGCAGAACGCGCCTGCCCCGTCGTGTTCGCCTTTTGCTGCCTCCCCACGTGACCACGACTCACGGAGTTCCCGATTCCGTCGCTTTCGTCTCCGGCCGCCGTCAAACCCCCCGTTTGTTGGCCCCACCACGCCCTCCCTTTTCCTAAACACCCCCGATGTGTACGTCCAACTCCAAAACTGCACCGTTGCCTGTGGGTATCCATTGAATACTATTTTTGGCAATTTCTTGGTGTGTCTGGTGACTCGTAAGCGCGGCACCGATAAGAAAATTCTACCATAAATAGATCTTATCAATCTTGATCGGAATTAATTAATTTAATTATAAAAATATTTATATGTCACAAACCCCAATCAAAGATTTTTCGAGACTTCGAATCTATAATAATTTTTTAATCAATTAACGAACATGAATTCATTAATCTTAAAATCATGATGAGAAAAAAAATTTTTCATTCTTAGGAAGAATAATGGTGTGATTTTGAGGAGTTTCTTGATTAGTGAGAGGGATGAGGACCACCACTTGCAAAGCATCACTTCACTTGTTGTGGCTCTCTCCCTCCTTTTGAGTGGCTAAAAGGTGCCACCACTCTTTGACTTCTTGGTGATAAGAATAGCGGTATCCCTTCTTCTTTCTTAGTATTTTTTCTTTGGTGATTCAACTTAACATTGGGATTGTGGCATGAGCTTTTTTTTCTTGTGCCTTTCGACGTGAGGCTAAGCATTTTATTAGACTGTTGAATACTCCTATAGCTGCATCTGACCACCATCACGTCAAAAGCACGAGAATTTGTTTATCTCGACTTTGGATGAATGAATAAATGAAAAAAAAAAAAAACATGGAAATAACTTTATTATATTTATATTTTAGGTCACCTGCATGATCCCATGTTTGACGCCATGCCGTGACGGCACGGCCACCGGCGATCAACCCGACCGATAAGTGCAGCCGATGCACGTAAAGAACAGCAAAAGAAAAAAGGAGAGGAAGTGATGCCTTCGGCATTGAATGCATTGAATTCACCTTTTACAATACTGTGCATATGAATCCCAGGCTTTTGCATGATCTTACAGGAAAGCATATTATCGCAAGAACCTTGATCTTACAAAAATCAAGGTTCTTGAGATCCATCAGAGCGAGTCCTCAACTAGCTTAGCTATTCAAACAATGATCTGCTTGCCTTTTTCTTTTTCTCTTTTCATTTCTTCGAGGGAAGCTGAATTTTTATTTAGGAATCTTCAAAGAGAAGCTCCTTTTGGTGGTGCCACGGTCTCATACAAGTTGTACATGGAGTGGAAAGTGAGCAGCTCCTTCAGTCAACACTTGCTTGGCAACTCCAATGCAAAGGAATTTTAATTGGAGTTCTTCTTTGATTAACTATCATGTGAGTCACCTATATTCCTTCCTCTCACCCTTTCCTTTTCTCTCTTTTTACTTTGCATCCATTGGCACTTGTTGTGTTCTGCATGAGAAGCCTGCTGCAAAAACATTATAAGATCTCATTAGCACTAATCAAAGAGTATTGCTAATAAACTATGATAGCTTAGGACTGCACGGAAAGGAACTTCATATATAATTAGCTTCGGTTTCGATAAAATAATCCCATTACACTGCTCTAATCTTTGGTTACCACAATCTTTAACAAGCACTGGTTCCAATACCCCTTCCAAAAGGACCTTTTGCACATTGACTTGTGCCATGAGGATAATGCATAGAATTCAGCATCTTCAAGAGGTTGACCTTGGAATTGGGATAGCATAAGGGATAAGGGAACATCTACTACATATCCACCATGCTAATGCCAAGGATCTGTAAACTCCCTTATTCTACCTGTGCGATCAACAAGTAGGCATCATGTTCTCAGATGCTATACTCGAGTTGGTTCTTGAGAATGTGTGCCATATATTCCTAAAGTGCCTGCATAAGAGAGCATTATTGTAAGCCAAAGGATTTAAGCAAGTGGAGTGTCCTTATCATCACATTCTTTGGATTCAGATGGTAGGGATTCAGCAGTCTTCTTCGAGCAGTGATGCTCATGCATTGTCAGCGCATGCAGTGGAGCAGTGCTAGTACTTTCATGTTTCCTGCATTTAGTAGGGGGGTGTGAAGCTTGTCTTGATCATTAGAATCAGCAGACAGACAAGCACGAGGGGAGTGTGTGATCCTTGTTGGATAGGAGGGAAGCACATCTTATGGGCTTTTTATTCCCTTCAATTATTTTGATCCATGCTTATCTGTTGCTCTTTTGGTCGGATGGGGATTCCATGAACACATCCTCTTCAATGCTTTTGCCCCATGCTCCTCTCTCTCTCTCTCTCTCTCTCTCTCTCTCTCTTGTGTGTATTAGAACGTGAAGTTTATGTTTCTCATGGAATCCATGGAAGATGTTCTAATGCTCTCTTATCCTTGGATCAGCATGCTGTGGCAGCAGTGGAATAGCACTGTGGAATGGCTGTGGAGAAGTAATGTTTACTGCATGCACAAGCCTGATTCCTATCTTGTGATGGTTTGGTCCTGTCCCTCTCATATCTTAAGGTGCTTCAGCTGTGGATGTGGTGGTCACATGACACAATTTGACGTGCCATATGGATCCTCTCATATCTTTGTTCTCAGGAGGGGGGAGGAGCAGCCAAGTCTGAGGAACATGGACATCATTTACAAGGGAGTTTTGAGGTGATCAGGTTTCAGCGACAAGCATATCACATGCTCTCTCCACAAAGAGTGGAATTTTTTGTTCTTATAACTCAGTTTTATGATTATGTCTTCTTACCCAAATAGAAAGAGGATTAGAGGGAGCAAAGAATAAGACATGCTTGACTAACTAATCAAATAAATGATGCTGGAATACCTCGATTAATTTAATAATAAAAATGGATAAGATTAAGATTGACTCATGAATGTATTATTATATACTTTAGTTTAAGTATTTTTACTAATAGTTTGGGTCAAATAAAATTAATAGACCAGTTAACTTATGAAGCTCTGAAATTTAGGCATAGTGAGTGGAGTGACCACTAAGTTACTAAGTTACACCTTAATTAGTCTCATATTGGACAAGATTTGGTTTGATGAATGTATTTATTTTGACTAGTCATTTGGGCTAAACAAAATTGATAGGCTAGTTAACTTGACTCAAATCATGATAATATGAGTATTCTAATTTATAATGATTTTTTAGATCGATCATTCAATTCTTATTATATAGGAAAAAAAAATTAACCATGCTTAATTTATTAATTTGTGAGGAGATATTAAACTTTTGAATTTGAAATATATTTCTCTGAATTAGATGGTGATTAATAAAGCGATTGTTGAGATGTTAGTGAGATCTATGGGCATTCAATTAAGATTTAGACTATGAACTACAATTTTCTAGCTTCATTAAAATGGATCAAAATGAATTGATCTGATTTTTTGATTCAAAGTAAGTAGATCAAAACTAATTTGAACATACCTAATTGAATTCATTCTAAATTGATTAATTCGATTCGATTAGTCGATTTATAATTTTAAATAAATAAATAAATAAATATATTTCAAAAGAATTAGTTTCATTTTATGAACCGGTTTAACTGAATTGGATCGACAAAAAAGATTTGTTAAATTAGACCTATTGATTGGACTAACATCGTTAAAGGGGTCCCTACGTCAGTTTGATTAATCAAATTGAATCGACTAAAGACTTAAGTGATTGAATTTGGATAGATTGATATATTTAAAATTAAGATCGATTTAATTCGAATCAAATTAATTGATTAAAATAAAAAAAATATCTTTAGAATTAGAATCATTTATAGTTTTTTAAATCAAATTATTGATGAATCGATTCCGATCAAATCTCTTCTCAACCAATTCGATTTTGATACTAATTTCGATTTGATTTGAACACCCACTCCACTAACGTATTAGTGAAATGTTGGTTCCACGTTTCGGTGGAAAGAAACAAAGTTCAATCTACCCATTAGACACGTGGAGTGGTTTCCGAGGTGGGTTCCACTGATTCCTCCACTCGGCTGTGCGCGTAAACATGGACGCGTAAGACAAGTGTTGCGTGTTACTTGACACTTTTGCTTCGCTACTCGGGCTTAATGCCCAAAGTCGAAATCCGGAATCCTATGGTTCGATTCGATCCCTTTCTCCCCTTTGAAGCGACAAGATCGAGGCCGCCATGGCGTGGGAGCTCTTCCTTTGGCTCCTCGCCTTCGCCGCTGCGATCTCTCTCATCGGATTCAGCGCCTATCAGGTGAAACTTAAACCCTAAACCCTGCTTGTATCCCCCTTTCGACTCGCCATCTCTCAAGAACATCCCAAACCGTGCTCTGTTTTTTGGCTTTGTTTCGTATATTTTGGAGCCTTTTTTTCTTCGGATTGTTGCCGTGTCCGTTGTCTTCAGCTTGTGTGGTTAATATTTGTCTTGTGTTGTGAGATTTCACGGGAAAAAAATGCATCCTTTATGCTGTTAACTCGACAGTGGTGCCTGCGTCGTGGTATAAGTTGTTAGCTTCCCCTTACCTTTTTGTCCCCTTGGTTTTGGAATAGTTCGTGAACGTGTAAAAAAACGATCTTGAGTTCTATTTGGTTCTTTAGCACCAGCTTGAGCTCCAACATTGCCTTTGAAGTTCCCTTTGATTGCACAGTTTCTACAACCTGGTGGAAGGTACAGTAGCTCCATCTATCTTCAAAGTGAAGGATGCCGATCTTTTTCTCTACATCACCTAGTAGCTGGCAGCTTGGAATTACTAATCCGTCGTTCTTGTAGCTTTCCAGTTATGATATATTTTAATGTATAAGCTCCAGCATCAGGCAGACATACACAAACTGAAGAAATGATTCTTCTGCCAGTATTTATGGGCTTGCTTAAGGATTGTACAAATCCTAAAATGCGTAATGCATGTTAGTAGCCTATACTTGTCAATTTAAACGTGTACATGTTCTTTATTTATTGAAGGCAAGGCAAACTGGTATAAAGTGCAATATGGCCTCAGTCATCTAACATCCTCTTGTGACATACAGTCATTATCCTTTTCTTTTTTCCACTTATCCAACCATATGCAATTTTATTTATCAAGTACCAGAAGTTCATTTATCTGTTTCTCATTTAACGTGTCAATAAGTTGCTTCTCTGTTTCTCATTTGTCTGATTAAAATAGGGATTTTGGTATATTTGTTGGTTTCTTATGTTAATATATTAAGTTCAATTTACCTGTATCTGTACAAACTGCCTGGGGGTTGTAACAGGGTATTTAAAATTTTTTAACCATGTACCTTTTTGACCTTCTAACTTTTCTTGGCTTTACTTATGTAACAGCTCATTTGCTTATCTGATTTGGAGTTTGACTATATCAACCCATATGATTTATCATCACGAATCAATGCTGTTGTGGTTCCAGAGTTCATGGTGCAGGGAACCTTATGCATTTTATTCCTTCTGACATGGCATTGGTTTCCATTTCTACTAATGGCTCCCATCACTTATTACCACACAAAGCTGTACGAATCATCTCTTTCCTATGGTTATATGTTTGGTTATATGCCTTCTTTTTATTTGTTGATGTGCTTAGTAGATTCCTTGGGAATTTTCAGAGCCATCAAGATGTTCATGTTTGATGTTTTTGTTGCATTAGTCATATCATTGTCTGCTGGATAAGTACTAAGTGTTAATTATTTAGTTCTAAGATATCTTCTGGTCTTACAATTTTCTAAATCTAAATGCATCAGTCTACCTGATTAATCAGATAGTTGTGGTATCCCTGAAAAGTTTTATATAGTTCTAATATACTTGATGCATGTGGGAGTCTTTTAACCACAGTTCAGCTTTGTGGATGATATATGGAATTGAAGAAGGTTCTGTTTGGCAATGCTTCCTCATTTTCATATGCATGACTATACATTTTTTGTAACAGGGGATGGGCTTAGTTATGTTTTTGCAGGGTCAGGAGGCTATATCAAAAGTTAATGTATGGTTCAATCACTTAGAAAAGGATATAACATTTCTTGTAGTTGTTTAGTATACTACTTTGACTTTATTAATAAAGTCTTGGTTAGGAAACTGGACTTGGTTTCACTTCAAGCTTTACCTAACATAAAAGAGAGAATACCTTGATTCACTGTCATTTAAAACTTGAATATATACTTCATTCTGTATATATCCTGAAGAAACTTATAAAATGGACATCTTACTTCAGTATGTTATTGTTAACTGCTGATGGCATGTTTCGACCATTACAGTGTGCATGTTCCAGTTAGTCGGTTTTCATTACTTATCTTTTGCCACTTGTGGCATCTTATGTTTTATAAGTTCATTGGAACTGGAATAACTTTACATATGATACACTTTTTTCTACTCCAGATATATGAAAAGGAAGCATCTAATTGATGTTACTGAGATCTTTAGACTGCTGAATGAAGAGAAGAAATACAGAATAATCAAGCTTGCTTTTTATTGCAGCATTTTTATCATTGTTATTTACAGGTATGCTTCTAGGTGGCTATTGTTTGCATTTCAAGTTCATCTAAAACCTTTATGCATTTTAAAACTTGAGCAGTTATGTGCTTTCACTTTGTTGGATGACAACAAATCACATGCTGTTGACCATACCGGCAAACTTTCTAATGCAGTCTAGTATAAAAAGAGTTATTTCTTCTCCATACAACCAAATAATGAAAAAAGGCCAAAAATAGGAAATTTGTTAAGAATGTCTCCTGCTTCTGTCTACTGTTCTTGAATCTTCACAGGAAGTCAGGAACAGTTGTAATTTCATTCAGGGATAAAAGAATAATAATTTTAGGACAAAAGTCTGAACATGCCTTATTGAAATTTGGATCATTTCAACTTATTTTCAAGTATGTTGTTTCCATACTAGTTTGAGTCTGAATGAGAATCATCAGATATATTATATTGTTATATTATGCTTAAAGCCATACGTATGGGTCAATTATCTCTCATTGACTAAGCTATAACGACACTCTTCTTGGTCATTGAGATTTATGGTGTTCATTCTGCATTATTATCTTGTTTCTTGAAATTTTAGAGTGCTATACTTTCTGGTTTGTGGTGAGGTCAATGAAGGTAAAATCTTTATAATTATATATAAGCTATCTTGAATTTCCTTATGTGTGATATTTGGTCAATGGTTTTTGCTTTCGGTTATAATAACTTGCATGAGTTGCATTTCTTCATTTCTCTTTGTTCTCTGCTATTAGCTTTTAGTTTTACTATTATCTGAATCAATGTCCTCGCTAACACAACAATTTTGCAGGCTTGTCACAACTGCTGTTCTTTTACTTATGGAAGACGATTATCGGACTATGGAGTCTGGGATCTTTTAGTGTGTGTTTCTAGAGGTATGCATTAATTCTTTCTTGCCAGATTGCTGAAGGATGTTGTTAAGTTCATTACTGAGAAGTCTTCTGCGGCATGAAAGTGCAGAGCTTGTGTAGATTTTGAGGAAGCCGGCTTTAATCTAATGGACTATTCCAGGCATGATCAAATCAAATATTCCAGCATCAACCTGATCTTTGTTTTCTTCCATTCTGATGATCTAACCTCATGCCATATGTGTTACTTCACTAGATAATCCATATAGTCCTTAGCTTTATCGTTTAATGTCATATAGAATTAAATTCACCCTAATTTTGATCTTTCATGCTGTATGGGTTGAGAAATGTAGCAATAATGGATTTTTGTAATAAACAATAATATACACACCTTGCTGGTTAAATATTGGAGATTTGAATGCTATTAGATATCAGTTAAGGACATAAGCCACTAAACTAAACTAATATTTTGTTTAAAACAATAAAAATAACTAGAGAAATCTTTACATACTTTAAGCTTACAAAGTGCTCTTAATGTAGTCATCTAGTAGCTATATCTCTAACAAAGCTGTTGTCTAGTCTTCTATAATGTTCTTGGTCCTGCCATGTGGTTGTACTAGATTGTTGCCATGAAACGTACGAAAAGGATAGACGAATCATGCTATCGGCACATTATCTTTTCCAATGCATTGATAGGGGCTTGAAAACCTTACAGAAACCTTTTCTTCATGTATATGCAGATCTTTCAGATCGGGGAATTTGACGTCAGTTGTGGAGTTGAAGGATTCTCTTTCAAAGTTCCAGACAACTCTTCTTAAGAAAGATGTATTTGTTACCATCGAAGCTGTCATTTGCCTCTTGCTATTCTGCAAGGAGAATAGGAGGATTCCCCGTGAACACTGAAGTTTTGGCGCAACTTTTGCTTCATGTATCGTGTAATCACTTCAGCTGCCGCTTGTTTCTTGAGATGATTTGGGCGTGATATCTTTCTGTCTTCATCGAACTTGCATTATGATTCATTTTGTTTATGCCTGATGCTGTAAAATTGTTGAGAGTAAGAGTATTGTATCCTTGTGTTCTTTGTCTTGTTTGGACAGATACGTGATAACCTCACTGGTGGTCTTCGGACCCTTATTCCAGCTCTCGATTCCGTTCACCGGTAGGTGAGGATGAGAAAGTGGAACTCGCATGGTTTTTGTGCTGGTATAATTTTTCTGTAAGCATTAAACAGTCTTGTTATATCTGGTAACCTCACTGGAGAGTCATCGGAACTTTTTGCTTCGTGTAGAATGATCGATTTGATCACGGTCGACCGCCAAAATGACCCGTCAATCAGGACCGGCTTGAAGTGTCCTCGTCGGACCCACTCATATCGAGTGCTGGTCGTAGGATGTCGTAATTCCCGATGGATAAGCGGTCATGATGCATGCGCCCGTCAATTTTATAGGATCCAAGTTTGCCATCTGACACAGCGGGCCGTACAATTGAACCGGTTATTCTACAATGTCCGGTTCGGTTCGGTTAGATCAAGAAAGGGGCCAGATTCTGCTCACCGGAGTGAGCTTAGGGCGTCGCAACTCGAACGCTTTTGGGTCGAAAATTATTTTTCGGAAACTTTTTAGCGTTCGAGTGAGTAAGCACACCGGATAGTCGGCGGACCTTTTTTTTATTTCCTCAAATAATAATTACGTCATTGCGCATTCGAATGGCCGGAGAAGGCTTCCCTTCGAAGCTTCTTCGGCAATGCGGAGAGGGAGGGAGAGTTCTGGTGAGCATACTCTTGGATTTCGTCGCCTTCTCCATCTCTGTCTGTTCAATTTCCGTATATGCTTGTCATGATTCCAAGCAGAACGGACCATCGGTAAGCTTGGTGGCAGCAGTGGATCTTCTGATCTGTATCCGACTTGTTCTTTTGTGCATCCTCCCTATACTATTAGGTCTTATTCTGGGTGGAATTAGTTCGGATGTGTGTCGTTAATCGGAATCTTGGAAGACTTGGAATGTAAATGCATTTAAGCTATTTGGCTTTTCTTAAGATCGAGGATTCTGTTCTATATGCATTTGCATTTGCATCTCCATCCTTGATTTGGTATTCGGATGTGTGTCGTTAATCGGAATCTTGGAAGGCTTGGAACGTAAATGCATTTAAGCTATCTGGCTTTTCTTAAGATTGAGGATTCTGTTCTATATGCATTTGCATTTGCATTTGCATCTCCATCTTTGATTTGGTATCTGCAGTTTGGAGACCTTCAATAATGGTTTTTTTGGGGGCCCAAAAGGCAAAATTCATAAATCACAAAAAGATGCTTTTCTTTTTTGCAATATTGTAAAAGGTTTTCACCGTGAAGTTGGAAAGATGGAATTTTTAGATAAAAACTTGTGTGTCAAAGTGTAACTCTGGAGTGCAGATAAATCAACACTATGTGAGTGAGCACCATGATATTATAGATGAGGATCAACATATTCTAAAATCCTGAACTTGAATTTTCATTCAAGGCAACTGTTAACGCTATACTTTTCAAATGTTGACCTGTTAGATCCAAGTTGTCCTTCTAAATTTCAGTTAGTTCCCTTTCACTGCTCTGATACAATGAGTTATATATCATGCAAAACTTGACTGGCTTATTAGAGGTTCATGTATTTGAAGATAATGACAAGAGGATGTTACCATTACAAGGAATGATCAGGTTAGGTATTATAGATTTATTATTAATGAGTGCACCCTGCTGGTGCTGCCATCAGGGGAGGAGAAGATGGGTTCTTTGGCAGCTCAGG
Organism: Musa acuminata AAA Group; assembly: GCF_036884655.1. Taxonomy (NCBI): domain Eukaryota; kingdom Viridiplantae; phylum Streptophyta; class Magnoliopsida; order Zingiberales; family Musaceae; genus Musa; species Musa acuminata. Next base: position 43,558,488 of record NC_088331.1, read on the forward strand.
GGGGACCAGCTTGACCATCTTGGGGTGATGCTACAGGTTGTTGGCTGTGGCACGACTGATTGCTACTGAAGTGAAAATGCGGGTCACCTTCTGATTATTGGGTGGGCACAGCATGGGTCAAGGTTCCTTTGGAAATAGGACAAGGGAAGGTAGGGAAAGATTGATAGGAGATGACAAAGGAATTCAAAAGGGACAGAAAGAGGAATGGAGGTGACCTTTTTATGAATATAGTTTTTTTAATCTATAAATATTGTTTAACAAGTTCAATTAGACATTTATCTGCTTGTCCATGATTTTATACTGTTTATTGGTTCATTTTGTTTGCTCTTGCAATATGTACAATAGTTGAGTGGTAAACATGGAGTACATGTTATAAAAAAGAAAAAGAAATTGCATAGTTAGGTACATTAATCTTAACCAGACCCTATGTTAGCGGGAGCCTTGCTCACCGAACCACCCTTTATATTTATCCTAGAGGTGTGTATTGACTATACCTGCTTGTGCATGATGAGAAAGTATCAGTAGTTGGGTTTATTAATGTGTCGAAAGAGTGCAGCTAAATGGAGGAAACAACATGGGTGATTTTTAAGCACTAGAAGGTCAGAAGCTACTACATGTACAGACTGACAGATACACATTTTGATGTGCTGATATTGATGAACACATAAACAAGTAGTTTGCTGCATGCAGTGTCAAATTTGCAGTTCAAAATTCTTTGAAACAAGCCATGATATGTTGGTGTTACTCAAATAGGGCAGATCTTAACGTTCTTGTCACATGGAGAGAGGTGCATTTGGTTTAATGTGGAATTAGATTCTTGCAGATTTGTGATTATACGTCAAGCCATTCTTTACTCTACGTTTGCTTGCATAAAATAACCAATCTATACAAAAGCTTTAATTAATAGATAAACCAGATTTTGGGTAGTTTATGTTCCTAACACCTCATCTCATACATGAGTTGGTAGAATGTCTCAGATTCCCATATATGCTACCTGAATTATGTAGGAAATATATGCAAACAGCAGCATGGCACTCGATGTAGGATCTTCTACTTTAATTTCATATTAAATTATCAGTTCCTAGTAATTCATGTAAAACATAGTCCAATAGATAAGACAAACAGAGATGCTGACTGATCTGTCAGCTTGGATGACCACTAGGCTCTCAAGTATCTCTTTCTTTTTTCTTGGTTCTAATTCGTAAGAACGTATATAATAGTGCTGGGTCTCTTTCATGTTGCAGATGCTGAGCATGACTGCAGGGGAGAAAAGGCTTAATGGGACCATTTGTCAACCAGGCGAAACACAACTATCAATGGCGAATTTTGTATGGGTGATATAGATCGAGAAGAGTCCTGTGATCAAGATTTTTTTCTCTCAGTATCATCATCTGATTAATGCAACTCTTTCTTTTTGTGAGCTACAACATCTCAACGAGGAGGAAGAAAGAGACCAGAGGCACAACTTGTCTCAACACAGCAATGCAATAAATTGCAAAAGGAGGGATGACAAGTCCAAGACATGGGGGACCTTGTGGGAGTTCTTGGCATTGTGCTAACATGGGCAAGATGCTGACGAGGGCTTTCTCTCCATATGTTCATCCAGCAAACAAGGACGGGTGCTTCTTGGGACCCCTTGCACTTGCCTTGTTTCGATCAGAATGCAACAAGAACACAAAAATGAATCCTGATTCAGTCCTATTTGGTTGGTCTCTACAAGCCGTAGGGTATCGAAGCAGACAAGTCATAAGCAGAATTAGAGGATACTGTGTCTTCTTCTGTGCATGGATTGCGAACTTTTTGTTCTACTTGTTTGTGATGAAAGATTAAATTCCATGGCATGTTTCTACTGTCTTTTTGCGGAACTCCATGCCTGACATGAGTTCCTCCTATACTTGGCCCTCTTGAACGTCGACTTATTTTTGTTGTCTCCTTCTCTAGCAATATAGAAGCTGCTATTATATCTTTCTTGATCCATAGATTAGATGGATGGATAAATCATATATCTGTTGTCTTAACTTTGGAACAACTCAGTCTCAAACATGCTTATAGAGAGACATCAGTGCCAATCATTACTGCATAAAAGGAACAGTCTAGTGCATAGTGTTGCTAAGGATATCTTCTCTAATATGTGCATTTAGATTGACATTACAAAACAGATTCCCAAGGTCCAATTAGCCAATGCTCACGTTATTTTTGTTGATAGGGAATCATTATCTGATATATATAGTTGTCATGTAGAGTTTTTGATTGGAGGAAAAGTGCAAGTCATCTGTCTAGTAGAGTTTTTGATTGGAGGAAAAGTGCAAGTCATCTGTCTATCCACATGTAAAAGATGCCAAGAAGAAGATGTTGTGGTAGTTAGAAGCTATCTATCTTTCAAGGCTAGGATGATTTATTTTTCTTGACTAAGCTGTCTACACTCGTACACTTTAGGTAACTAACATGGATGTTATAGGGATCATGTTGAAAAATATCTCTTGACCTCGATTTTCATATAGGTGGCACATCAGGAGTTCGATGTTTTCACCTTGGAGACATCTCGAACAACCCTGTGCTTACAGGTCTGAACTATCTTGGGACATCCTCCACCCTTAGCTTGTCTAAAAATAAAACGTAAAACTTAATCGTTTGGTGGCCAGTAGATCGGGAGGAGCTTGAACTACCTTGGGACATCCTCCACACTTGGGTTGTCCAAAAATAAAACGTAAAACTCAATTGTTTGGTGGTCAGTAGATCGGGAGGAGCTTGAACTACCTTGGGACATCCTCCACCCTTGGGTTGTCCAAAAATAAAACGTAAAACTCGATCGTTTGGTGGCCAGTAGATCGGGAGGAGCTTGTATGAGAAAGGAGAGACATCCCGACCTAATGAGACGGAAGAGTAGGATGGTGGAAGATTGATCGGTTATAGAACTGATACCGTGACTACAAGAGACTCGAGGACCGACTTACCCTGTAGGGTATTGGTACAAAATAGAGAAGGCTACTAAAGAGGCCTTGGAGACTCAAATGAATAAATAAGCCTTATCCATATGGTACGGGAGGATTTCCAGGGAGGAAGTTGATCTCTCTCCTCCTACGATTTAGACAAGTGTCCCTTCGAGACAATTCCAAAGGGTCGCTAACAGATGAAAGACTCGAAAAGTACCAGATGAAAGACTAAAAAAGGGCTAAAATCTGTCATGGTGGAGGTACAAGGCCAAATATATCTAAGACATGTGAGTCAAGAAATGCCAAACCCCGTAAGGAGAAATTCGTCACGACGGAGACCAAAGGCAAAATGTGCTTAAGACACATGAGTCGAAAAAACTCAACCCGTATGAGGAGAAATCCACCACAACAGAGTCACAAGATAAAATATGCGTGAGACGGTGAATCGGGAGAACCCGACCCACCGTGAAGACAAATCACGACGAAAACACAAGGCCAAATGTGTCTAAGATGCACGAGTCAAAAAAATTCGACCCATGTGAAAACAAATCTGTTATAGCGGAGGTGCAAAGCAAAATGTGCCTAAAGCACGTGAGTTAGGAAAACCTGACTCCCATGAAGAGAAATCCATCACGATAGAGGCATAAGGCAAAATGTACTCGAGGTGTGTGAGTCGAGAAAACCTAATCTGTATGAAGAGAAATCTGCTACGACGGAGGTGTATGGCAAAATATGCCCGAGGCGTATGAGTCGGTAAAACCCGACCCAAGTGAGGAGAAATCCGTCATGACGGAGGTACAAAGAAAAATATGCCCAAGATATATGAATCGGGAGAACCCTATGCACTCGAGAAAAAATCCACCATGATAGAGACATAAGGCTAAATGAGCCTAAAGTGCATGAGTTAGAAAATTTTGACCTGCGTGAAGATAAATATGTTATAGTGGAGGCACAAAGCAAAATGCTTGAGATGCATGAGTTAGGAAAATTTGACCCATGTAAAGTGAAATCCATCATGGTAGAGGTGCAAAGCAAAATGTGTTTAAGATGTATGAGTCAAGAAAATCTGATGAGTCAAGAAAATCTGACCTGTGTGAAGAGAAATCTACCACTACGAAAGTACAAGGCAAAAGATGCTAGAGGAATATGAGTCGGGAAAACCAAACCTGTGCGAGAAGAAATCCATCATGACAGGCATAATGCCAAATGTGCATGAGGTGTATGAGTCGGGAAAACTCGACGTACACAAAGAGAAACCCGTCATAACAGAGGCACAAGGCCAAATGTACTTGAGGTGTGTGAGTTGAGAAAATCCAACTCATGTGAAGAGAAATACACAATGATGGAGGCACAAAGAAAAATATGTCAGAAATATACGAGTCAGAAAATCCTAACTCGTAAAGGAGAAATCCACCACGGTGGAGACACGACAAAATGTGACAAAGGTGCATGAATAAAAAAAACCCGTGCAATGAAAAATCCATCGTGACAGAGGCACAAGACCAACTATTCCTGATGCATGTTAGTCGGAAAAACTCAACTCATGTGAATAGAAATATGCCACGGTGGAAGCATAGGGCAAAATGTGCCTTAGGCATGTGAGTCGAGAAAACTTCAGCTATATAAAAAGAAATTTGTTACAACAGAGGTGCAAGACAAAATGTGCTTGAGGCACATGAATCAAGATAACTCAATCCATATGAAGAAAAATCTACTACGACGGAGGTGAGGCGTATGACAAAATGTGCTAGTGGCTCGTGAGTTAAGAAAATCTAACCCGTACGAGGAGAAATCTACTATGGCAAAATATGCTCGAGGCTCATGAGTTGAGAAAATTGAACTCGTGCAAAGAGAAACCCACAACAACATAGGTACAAGACCAAATATGCCTGAGGCATATGAGTAAGGAAAACCCAACTCGTGTGAAGAAAAATCTATCACAACTAAGGTATAGGGCAAAATGTGTCTGAGATGTATAAATTGGAAAAATTCAATCTGCATAAGGAGAAATTGGCTACGACGAAGGTACAAGGCAAAGTGTGTCCAAGGCACATGAGTTGAGAAAACCCGACTAGCATGAGAAAAAATTCGTCACAGTAGAGGCACAAGGCCAAATGTACATAGGACGAGTGAGTTAGGAAAACTTGACCTGTGTGAAGCGAAATCCACTACGGTGGAGGCGCAAGGCAAAACATACCCGAGACACATGAGTTTGTAAAACCCGACCCACATGAAGAGAAATCAACCATTATAGAGGCATAAGGCAAAATGTGCTTAAGGTGTGCGAGCCGAGAAAATCAACCCACGTGAAGATAAATATGTCACGATAAAGGCATAGGGCAAAATATGCCCGAGATGCATGAATCAAGAAAACCTAACATAGATAAAGAAAAATCTGTCATGATAGAGGCGCAAAATAAAGTGTGCCTGAGGTACATGAGTTGGGAGAAGCTAACTTGGAACGAGGAGAAATCTACTATGATGGAAGCATAAAGTAAAATGTGCCCGAGGCATGTGGGTTAGGAAAACCCGATCCATATGAGGAGTTCCCGAACGCACTAATATCGTATGAACTAAACGTTGCACTTTAGACCCCTTTCGTAAAAGCCCTAAAAAACTTCTTAGGGGAGACAAATGATAAGGAAATCCTAATTTGCGTGATGAGAAATCTGTCATGATAGATGCATAAGGCCAAATGTGCCTAAGGTGCGTGAGTCAGGAAAACCGAATCCGCACAAGTAGAAACCCTCTACAATGGAGGCACAAGGCCAAATGTGCCTGAGGTATAAAAAAAAACCCAACCCACATGAAGAAAAATCCACCATGGTGGAAGCATTGGGCAAAATGTGTCTGAGGTGTATGAGTCAAGAAAACTCGACTTGTGCAAGGAGAAATCTGTCACGGCGAAGGAATAAGGCAAAATATGTTCAAGGTGTGTGCTGAAAAAACCTGACTAATATGCTTGAAACATATGAGTCCAGAGAAATCGACCTTTGTGAAGAGAAATCTACCATGATGGAGGCATAAGGCTAAATATGCTCGATGCTCATGAGTCAAAAAAATCAACCCACGTAAAGAGAAATCTGCCATGATCGAGGCACAAGGCAAAATATGCTTAAGGCGCGTGAGCTAGGAAATCCTGACTCGCATGAGGAGAAATCTACCATGGCAGAGACACAAAGTCAGAAGTGCCCGGTGCATATGGGGTGAGAAAACCTGACCTATGTAAGAAGATACCCATTATGACAGAGGCACAAGGCCAAATGTGCCTAGCATGAATAAAAAAAACTCAACTCGCGTGAAGGAAAATTCGTAATGACGGAGGCACAAGGCAAAATATGCTTGATGTGCGTGAGTCGGAAAAACTCGATCCGTGCAAGGAGAAATCCATCATGGCAGAGGCATAAGACAAAATGTGCTCGAAACATGTGAGTTGAAAAACCTCGGCCCACGCGATGAAAAATCTATCATGACGGAGGCAAAAAGGTAAATGTGCTCGAGACACATAAAGAAAAATCTACTATACTGGAGGCGTAAGGCAAATTATGCCCAAAACGCGTGAGTTGAGAGAATCCCACCGAAGAAATCCATTACGATAAAAGCATAAAACAAAATGTGCTTACTTCTTTTGACTATTCACATATGCACTTATATACCTCGGGTTACTAACATAGGTGTCGAAGAGATGAGGTCGGGAAACTTATCCCAACCTCGATCTTCGTATAGATGATACATCGGGAATTCGACGTTTTTACATTGGACAACCTTGAACATACGGTTCTGGATCACGTTAAACTAATTAAGACGTCAACGATTTTTTTCTTAACACTCGCTGATAATAACGAACAGTTTCAACGTAAGATTTTTCCATCAATATGGAACATGAAATATTATTAACTCATCTTTCTTTTTATGACGAGGAACATTATCGTTGACGTCGTAAAGAATAAATTGATTGAGAATAGAGCAGCTCTAATTTTTTTTTTCCGAAGATTAGGAGTTTGATGTGCAGTTTGATATGACAAAAGATAATACAATGGATCAGCTTCAGATGTGACGACCCTCAAACGTGCGTTGCATTGGCTGCTTGAGAACGGGACAACCAGCACGTGCAACAGCATCCAACTCTGGCACGGATGGATTCGACGCACGTGGGGACGTTCACGGAGTTTTACATTTTGACCTCATACGTTACTCAATTCTAAAAGGCCCCCCCCGCCCCCCAACTAACGGGATTCCGTTATGTACAGATCTAGAGAATAGACGGAGACGGAGACGGAGAGGAAAACTGGAGAGCGTCTGCCGTTAGAACTCCGTCAACGAGCCCATCGACGGCGACGGCTGCGATGCCGGCTGTCGGAGGCCGTTAAAGTAGTCCCTGACGTCGAAGCCCCCATCTTCGCCGAGCCCGATCACTGCCGCCTCGAGGTCCTCCTCCGGCGGCGGAAGGAAGGGCGGCCGCGTGACCTTGGCGAGGATTTCCCACCGGACCCCGCGGAAGAAGGGGTGAGCTCGCACCTCGTCGGCCCCGGCGGCGGACCCCAGCCGGCGGGCGGGGTCCTTCGCGAGGAGACGCTCGATGAGGTCGGTGAGGTCGCAACGGCGGCCCCCGGGGAACTCCGGCGGGCGGGTGAGCACGTTGCGGAATGTCTCTTTGCGGTTACGCCCCTTGAAGGGCGTCCGGCCGTAGGCCATCTCGTAGGCGAAGACCCCGAGCGCCCACCAGTCGACGGCGAAGCCGTGGCCCTCATCGCGCACCACCTCCGGCGACACGTATTCCTCTGTCCCCACGAACGAGAACGACCGCTCTCCTCCGCCGGCGGCGCCGGACGTGGAGAAGCTGATTCTGCGACGGCTCACTGGGGAGACTCTGGCGGACCGAGCCTTTTTGAGGTGGTGGCGGTGGTGGTCGGCCTCGGCGTAGGCGCTGGCAGCGCCGAAGGCGAAGATGCGGGTGAGTTGTCGTCGGTGGCGACGGCGTGGCCGGTTTTCAGGGGGCAGCGGGTGAGGGGGAGCTGTGGACGAGGCGGAGGGGGAAGCGGAAGTGGAAAGATGGCGGGAGAGGTCGAAGTCTGTGAGGGTGATGTGGCCGGAAGACTGGAGGAGGACGTTCTCGGGCTTGAGGTCGCGATAGGCGATGCGGAGGGAGTGGAGGTGCGCAAGCGCGGCGACGAGCTCGGAGAGGTAGAAGCGGATGGCGGTGGGTGAGAAGGCAGCGTCGGGGGAGAGGGAGTGGCGGAGGGCGTGCAGGTCGCCGCCAGAGCAGAAGGGGACTGCCCACGCCAGCAGCTCTGGCGTCTCCACCGAGCCCAGAAGCGAGGGTAGGAACGGGTGGCTCTGGCTACGTTGTCCGTCGCCGCCCGCCGAGGAGAGGCGGGAGAGGAGGTTGAGCTCCCAGCGGGCGCGGCGGTCAGAGTCCGGCTTGGCGGAAGGGGAGTGCTTCTCCACCACCTTGAGGGCAAAAAGAGGGGGAAGGCAAGGCTGGGGATCGGTGGTGGTGGCGCCACTGCAACGGGAGGTGACTAGGAACACAGTCCCCATGGCTCCCCGGCCTATGACTCGGACGGCCCTGAGGCGGTCCAGATCCAGTTCCATTATTGCCATCCGGCAACTCTCTCTCTCTCTCTCTGTCTCTATGGGAGAAGAAGAGGAGGGAGGGAATGAAGGGAGACGAGAAGAGGATGCAATTTAAGAGGGAGGGAGGGAAGGAAGAAAGGAGATGGCTTTGCGTGGATTCTCCTTTTCTTTTCTTTTATTATATACATATATTTATATACAGTTTAGTTGTAAATAGTTATTTATCTAAATGGTGTCAGAAGAAGATTTGATTCTCTTAGTATTTAACACAAGTAATCTATCATAAAGAAAGAAATCCAATTATTTGCATGCAAAGGTGGCTAAAGAAAGAAATCTGCATGGCAGAGAAGTACGTGTAAATCTAAAAATACTGCTCCAACTTACCCACACAACAAAATACGGTGCTGCAACCCCAGCCATGCTAACTTTAGACTTTAGCGGGAGAAGGTCTGCAACATTAATGGCGGATGCAACACGTGTAGGGAAGAACATGCATGATGGTTGCTGAGGGACAAAACTGAGGGGTTCTGCTAAATGTGGAAGGAAGGGAGGGTTTAATCTAAGCATCTCAACAGCACAAGGGAGAGAAGAGGAGCAGTTCTTAACTTGGAGGAGATGGCAGTATAAAAGACTGCTGCATGTGTTACATTGATGTGTTGGAACTGATGCAGACAGCAGCAGGAGAAGCTCTCGCCTGGATGTCACATTGGCATCATTCACTCTCTGTCTCGGAGAAAGAAGAGGAAATCATGCAGATGTAACTTTGAATAATTACATGGGGAAATAAAAATGCAAAATAAGAAAGCTAGATTGATAATTGTAATGTTATTTGGAAGGATTTTTATCTCCCTACCTATCTTTGGCTCTCCAAAATGACTTGCAAAAGTCATTTGGTAGGGCTATGAAATTTTATTTTATTTTTTTAAATCAAAATATTGACTTTGCCAATATTTTTTTTTAAATATCAACAATCAAAGTACAAAGTAGAAAAGTAAGACAATTTATATGGTTTGATAACCCTATTCTATGTACATAAAAAAAAATTAATATTTTATAACATTAGAAAAATAAATATAATTAATAACTATCTCTTGAGTTTAAGTCTGAAATCTCTTGTACACTGAAAGAAATTTTCTCTCAATCCTTTCTAGATTTATTAGAGAAAATCTTTCTAGATCAAATAATCAAAATCTCTTATACACTCCTTCACATGATTCCAAAGAATCTTCTCTTTCAACTCCTTCTAGATCTATTAGAGAAAATCCTTAGAGCACCTAAATTATTTTCTTCTATACTTCTTTCTTAAAATAAATTTGAGATAGAATAAATAAATCTTATTCTACAAGAGAATCTTTTCATAGTTGAGTTTCTAATCCTTCAATAATTTAAATATAATTAGGATTACTAAAAAATACTTGTGAACTTTAACAAAACTAAGAATATATATACCCTCTAAGCAATGATTACTACAACAGAGAATGTAGGTTTAAATGCTAAGTTGACTTCCAATGATACCATCTCATCCCAACAAACCAATTCATGGTCTGCAAGTACTTGTAGCCATAATTTGATGTCCCAACTATGCTACAACAAATGTGCAGGACATGTTTCTCTACCACAGCTCCTCTTGATGACTCACTAACCTCTATGCTTCACGAAGCATGTTGTTGTTTCTTACCATCTCAATCCATTAATGTAATGCAGTTCCAAACTACATCCATTAGAATCCATCCTCCTCTCGTGGACTTTTAAGTGCCTCACAATAACTTGAATCTCTAATCAAAGAATTCATGCTTGCCAACCAATTTACAGGTTGGGTTTGGTGCTTTCTTTGTAAGCATTAGTTTAACTCACCAAAGTGTATGCAACTGTGTACACCACCTGCATTAAACAATAAAGGCCTAGTGGTTGCATGTACTATTGGCTAGTCTTAGGCACAGTGAGCAGCATGTTGCTAATATTCTACATTAAGTTGGGTCACTATCACTTGTTTATCTTTTCCAAATCATTTAATAGTTGCTCCCATGATTTCAGCCGGAAATACTGTGATCTCCTCTTTGTTTAGTGTTCTCTATTCTTCTCTTGATTTGTTCCTCTCTTAAAGGGTAGTATTTAACCTAAGAATCATCTAAAAAGCTGAGTGTTTCATTGGTCCAACTCTTAGCTATGGCTTTGCAGTAGGGTAACCTACGTTAAATTGTTGTATTGTGTGTGATATAACATGTCGGTTGTTGTCACTCATCTCCTTTTATCTGATGGTTTCACTTTTTCTGTAATAGCTGAATTATTCTTCCACTTGGAGGTGTTGAAGATAAAACAAGGTTGTAAATCTTTCAAGGATGTTAGTTAAAAGCTTAATGCAGCCTATTATGGTAGAAAGGGAGTCAAAGGATTGAATTCTTCTAAGTTTCTCCAGATAGTAAGGATGTACTGTCGAATCGCTATTCTCCTTTTATTATGATTTGTGTTTGTTTGTTAATAACTAGATTTTTCTCTAGATATTATGAAAAAATATCTCTACTATGTCGAGAGAAATCCTCTATTATGTTGAGGAAAATCCTCTCTCCTAATATGTATAAATAGGAGAAGGACATGTTAATGTATTCAAGCTAAAGTTATTTTAATAAAGCTTCTTCACTTCTTCTTCAATAAAGTTTTTACAATAATTATTTTTATTTTCTATTATTTTCCTCAATAATAATATGAAATGTTGCTCTTAACTTGATTGCAATGGAGATGAGAATGCAAACAAGGAAGACAAAAAAATTGAAGAGCAGATCAATAAGATTCCAACTCTATGTTGCACATGATTCCTTTCTCACAACACTTGGAAGAATTCAAGATTGTTTCACCCCTTGAAACTTGAAGAACTCACATCAATTCAATCTGGTCATCTTCTAATGAACAAAGAAATGAATTCAATCTTCTCCTCTCTCACACATTTGTTAGCTGATGCCAGTTGTGGTTGGATAGACAAGTGTGTGTTGTGATTCTTACACAGCTCTCTATCAGATTCTTTTCACAGACATTTTTCTTTTGCTCTGCAAGTAATTAGTGTTGTTTATCTGTGTGTCCTCACCACATATATGATTGATCACAGATAAACTAATAAGAACAAGTGCTTGATCACTTTTACTTCAATTATGTAATGCCAACCACTAATGCATGGTACTGATCCCATGAACTAATCATTAACCTAAAGTGGAACTGCACATGCCATTGACTGCTGGAATCCATTGGTAAAGTATGCTTTTGTGGTTCCTCAAGTTAAAACAAGGATTGTGCTTTTGAGTCATGACATGAGTGGCACTTCGATATCTCCTTTCTCAGATGCTATGGGAAACAAACCTACTGTGTCGATGATGCCTAACCCATGTCATTAATCCCAAAGTTGTCTTTAAATTATTCTTAGAGAGAGAGAGAGAGAGAGAGAGAGAGAGAGAGAGAGAGAGAGAGGGAGAGAGAGATCAAAAGGTTGTGGTTCACCACTTTAGGGCACAAGAAGGCTGGCCTACTGCTGTGTCTTTCCTGCCTTTTGAGTGTGTATTTGGCACGAGATGCGTGAAAGAATGTGTTCTTTATCCCGCTAAACGAAGGCCAGAAAAGAGATGAGATAAAGGTGAGGTTTGGTGACTTTGGTCGGCCATCATTGGGTCGTTTAATAGTGTCGATTCCCACTTCACGAGTGGGGGAAGTAAAGCTGCCTTTGTTCCCATATGTTCTTCCAACAGTGCTTCTCAGGATTACAGTGCTTAAAGGTTGGCGAAACATGATGCTATTTAGGACAGTGGTAAAGGAGATTTCGTATGTTGTGATGCTTTGGTCGGCCATTATGACAAGCTAATCTAATCTAATCTAATACCTAAAACAAGCTAATCTAATCTAATTCCCTGTGAAGCAGTTCCAGAGGTTGAAGACGAAGAAGCATCACCTCAGTAGAAATGTATGTGGTCACATGACTTCATTGACTCTGCCCGCTTGTCCTCCACCCACTTCAGCTCGTAGATAGCCACAACCACTCGTGTATGCGATGCTTATGGGTCGAGTGATTCTCCGAGTTGATAGAGCAGCTGTCGTCTTCAATATCATGCATGCATGATCTGTAACCATGAATGAACCTGAATTCTCTGTACCACAGCTTATTGTTGTTGATGCCTCGTTCAGTGCTGAGCCAAAAGCATCTCTATCTCTTCATGTGATAGGAATGGTGAGATTCCTTATTTGATTGCTAAGTCCATCGACACACTGCTGCAGTCAGTCTGTCACTACAGACCAAAAGAATGTGGAAGGAAAGAGAGTGGTCGCAAGAACAGATGGACTGTTGCAGGCAACAGAGTGGATAATAAACTGATAAGATCAGAGACAAGACGAATCATGGAACGAGAAAGTCCGAGGAATCGCGGTGAGAGTACCGGATGTCAGTCAGATCACCAAAAGCTTTCGAAAAATTATTTTGGCACAAAATTACCCTCTAATTTAAATCCTTACTATCACCACCGGTGCGCAGTAGCCGGACTTATAAAGGGGTTACCCGTTTTTAGAACCCGACTCAAAATAATCGAAACGGTTTATATGGTCGACCGGTTTAATTGACGATCAAACGCATCCTGGCCATTGATCTTCCGGGAATCATCGTATCCTACGGTTAGGATTCGATCCCAGCATATCCGGCAACACATGGCTTAATACCGACAAATTGGGTGGACCAAAAAAGCCGGTTTGAAATAACCACGACGCTGATCTAATCATTCATTCTGCGCGAATCACGATGCAGGAAAAAGAGTTCGATGACTCCCCGTGAGCTTACCCGATATCATCATGCTAATGGTAAATTGCTTAGAGAAAATAAATTCGGCACGAAAACGTTAATACCTTCCGGTGAGCAGAATCTAGACTTCTAGATGCCGGCCCAAATTGGATTAGGCCCAATAACTAGGGCCCGAGCCTGATAGAGAAAAGGTCCGAAGACTCGACTGCGAGTTTACCCAATACAATTCAAACGATGAAGGGCTTCCGAGATATTAATCATGGCACGAAACTGTTGGAATTCCGCTTCCTTGATCTCACCGCTGGTGAGCAGAGTCTCGACATTAACAGGCACGTTGTTCTCGCAATGCATCTTTTAGCTTGAAAGATCGCGATAAAGTTCGTCCATAAACTAAATGATCTCTACTTAGAACACCTTGTAGGATCACTGGCAAGGAACAAAGCCTGAGATGATCTTGATAGAAAGTTATGGAGAAACGTTATAACAAATCGGAAATATTTCATTTCAATTAGGAATTAACTCCAAAACAAATCCCATCCGGCCTTTCTTACAACCCAAACCGATGCAGAAAGAAAGAAAGAAAGAAAGACAGACAGACAGCAATTGCGACTGGTGGAGCTGACAACAATTATCGATTCTCTCTTTCTCGTCAAAGGTTACTGCAAGTAGAAGGCGAAGAAGGAGAGCACGGAGGCCCCAATGGCGGCTCCAACAGCGGGGGTGACCGCGAAGGACGCGCTGGCGGGGCCAGGAGCCGGCGCCTCGGCGGCGAGGGCGCCGGTTGCCGAGGCGGCGACGACGAGGACGGCACAGGCAACCTTTCTCATCTCCATCACGAGAGGCGGGGCTGTGGAGAAGATGAGAAAGAGAGACTTATTGGTAGAAGCTTGTGTTGGCCTGTGGATGAATGGGGAGGCAATGGGAGGGGTTTTATAGGGTGTTTCAGTGTCTGGGATGGGTATTCGGAGAGGTTAGGAGCTCTATGTGGCCATGGTTTTGTTTAGGGTGTCGTGGGGTGGTGAATGGCCTCTACGTGCAGGCTTGTGCATGGGAATCGGTCACCTGGTCAACGTTGTTGACCGGGCCGTGTGCATGGTGGCCTGAGGTTGCAGGGCATGATTGGTGATTAATATTGAACTAGTTTTATTTTTTACCCTTAGCTAATATTTATAATAGAATTGGTAATTTGTATTGGTTTGAGATCAGATTATAGTCTTTTTGAAGACTCATCATTCTTCATTATCATTTTTAAAATGAATAAATAAAAATTATATATATATATATATATATATATATATATATATATATATATATATAAGACTCTATATGAAAAAAAGATTTATCATCCTTTATTTTAAAATATGTTAACACAATCATAATTTTCATTCAAAACCATTTGAATTTTCATAAAAGTAATTCTATGGAACAGGATGATTTTCTTAAAAACACCTCTCTTTTTAGGCTTTTCCAATAAAGGTGCTCTTTGTTTTTAATTTTTTTATTTAATATTTTTTTTTCCTTCTAATATCCTAAATGTCTATTGTTATAACCTATTGTCTCTAAAAACTTTATCCTTTATTTTTCTTTCCTCTTCGTACTTTGTCACACAGATATGATGAACTCTTACGTTAGGATATCCACGAACAAACGTAATTGGACAAAGGCAACAAAAACGTTATACAATGACAATGGATATTTATGATATTAGAGAGAAAATTAAATTTAAAAACTAAATAAGCTTACTAGAATATTAGAGAAAAAAAATAAATTAGAAAACTAAATTAACTTACTATTCATTATCATTTTTTACTTTTAACAAGCTCTTTGCTATTGATAATTACTTAAAAACTAATATATTTTTTATTCTTTATATTTTTTTTTCTTTTGCTCTCCTAGCTAATGTTAATGCTCCTCTTGATCGATCATTCCTTATCGGCACCCTCATCGTTATTAGGCACCCTCATCGTTATTATTAACATCGTCTGAACTCATTTGTCAACGAGAAGAAAAAGATGAAAAAGGAAGAAGAAGAAAACCAAACACATATTTTCATTCAATTAAAATAATTTTAAAAATATTTAAAAATTAAATATATATGATTATAAATAGTAAAATGGGATTTCAAATAGTAATATGAAAACTAGAGAAACCTTCCCCCAAAAACAAACCTAATTTTTTTTTTAGAAAAATCATCCAACCTTAAAATATATAACAAGATTGATAGTGATTCGAGCTAATTGACGTCTAATCACAGCGTTCTTCAATAACAAAATTTACCGTAAATTCATATCAAACGAGTGCACGATCTCACCCCGCAGATACGTGCATGTCGCATGCACGTAGGCGGTCGCAGAGACTTCGTCGAGCAACCATCCCTTCACGTCTGCTTCACACGGAGGTCAGGACTACCATGAGGTCGGAGCACGCAGTGATCTTGATCAAATTGGGCGGTTGGATCTTCGACACGCCACCACCTGCTTCTCGATTGCAATGCCCGCGAGGACAAACCCTTATTATCGTGTACCCGTTAAATTATTCGTGGTGTTCGTACGGTGGGTCCCGACGTCTCCTCCAAACCGGGCTTGGATCCGACCGATGTTGTCGGATCTGGATCCCCGACTTGGCAACCGTGGGTTCGGAGCACGAGGCCCCCACGTGGGAACCGAAACCCAATAATTCAACCTCCTCATCCCGATATATTCCATCACACATTTTAATTCTTGGCTCCCACATGCCCCTCCCCAATTCGTACGATCACAGAATTTAGTACTCCTAATCGATCATTTATCGAACAATATATTGTTTTGTTTAATCTAAAAAAAATACTACCCAATTTCGTCCTCTTTGATTGTTTGTTTCATCCATAGTTATAAGAATTGATTAAAAATATTTTAAAATATATTAAATGATTTTAAATTATATATAGCAATAATAATAATAATAATAACTAATTAAGTTTTTTTTAAGTAAATAATAAAATAAATTTAAATTAAGGGTATTTAAGTAATCATTCATTGCACTGTAAATTCGAAGCAAAACAAGAACAAGATCTCGTCGTCATCTTCTTTCTTGGGAACACACCCATCTCTCTCTCTCTCTCTCTCTCTCTCTCTCTCTCTCTTTCTTAATACTGCCGCAATTTTCTCGTATGTGTCTGCTGTCATATGGGGTTTATTTAACATGAAATAAGAGAAATTTTGCTAACCATTAAGGGAGTGTGAAGCCATTAAGTACCACCGAAGTACTGTTCTCTTTCCTGTCTCCTCGTCGTCTTTCCTCGCCTCTCTCACTCCTTCCGCTCTCAGCAGTAGGCATGAAGGTGGAGGAGGACGCTCCATCCTGCAGAAGGCTTCCCCCCTGAGGTACCACACTCGCTCCGGAAGCCATCTCTCCTCGGTTCTCAGCGAGAAAACCACGTTGGTGACATGTGATTTTGGTCAGAATACATCAGCCTCAATGGCGTACATGGGAAAGCCAGGCATTTCTTCTGCTCCTATTGTTGCTTGTTTCTCTCTCTCCCTGTTTCTTCTTGTTAGTAGATAAGAGTTCGGTGACAGGTGCTGCAAAGCAATGTCGCTCTCTCTCTCTCTCTATATGTGCCTGCCTTCGTGAATTAGAATCAGATGGAAAGAAATGTTGTATATACGTCTTGATGTCTGTATGGAAGTGTAAGCGGAGGTACATAGTAATTACCCAAGCGAGAATGCTGCGAGTTGTCCTTCAATCATCCACTCTCTTCGTAGATCTTGTTTCACTTGGATTGAGTAAAGTGTCGAAGCATAATTGGTAGTCATGATTATGATATTTTTCTTCTCTCTTTGTCCGATAAGATAGCATAGCTGAAGCATAAAAGTTTCTGATCACATCCGAATGCAACGATTCTTCATTTCTTGAACAAATCAGTTCCTCATATAGGCAGATGCAATTGTCTCTTGCACCAACCACTCTTGTATTATTATTTCCGTGTCTTCTTCACATTATGAATGAAAGCTTCCTTCGAAGCAGCAATCACTCGAGCATGGAATCCTATTGTCAGAAGTCGAACGTTGTTGTCGGCAATGTAAGCCCCACACTGGCCGAGCAACCTTGTAATCTGTAATGATCATATAATGATGTATTTGGACTCATTATAGAAGGGTTTCCATTAAACTAATCAAGCTTATTACAGTCAATAATCCGGTTTTCCATGTGGTTGAGTACCGATGTTGTTGAACTGCTAGTTTTGCCTTTTGGAGGAGGCCAAAGAGATTTGGATTTAGATGCCTTGGGAAGTAGTGATATAGGAATGATCGAATTAGTGTTTAATTGCTGTAAATATAGCATCTTGCATATGTTTTCTTTGTGCGTGGTAGATTGTGTTGAGGGCTTATTTTTATGTTCTTCCAGAACTATGCGGCAGATATTGCGCCCTTGAGTAGGGCTCGGAAAGGTCACCCGTTGACTTCTTGTGGGGCTATCGGTCTTAAATGGAGGGCCTAATCCTTAAATGACCATCTGCTATCTGCTTGTTATACTCCTAAAGATGAAAGAACTGTTGAATTAGGTTCCATCCATGAGAGAATAACTAAGAAAGCTGTAGAACTTCTCAGCAAATGTATGCTAGATTGGGATGATTTACAACTCCCAAGCTCTGAAGGAGGTATGCTGGATTGTTTGATGCTAATGTGTTAAAACAGTAGCTCCTGGTACATTGGTTACACATGATAAGAGAAGGAATAGCACTGAACAAGATGCATGAGTGTATATTTCAGAACAGATGTGATATTTCTTTTGGACAAAAAACAAGGAATTGATCAATTTATTCTCACAAGTAATTACAAGTAATCATGAATAAGTTTGTTGTCTTCATGTGCTACATACTCTTCTAATATGGAAAAAAATCCATCATGTGTGCCAGTGAAAAATAACATACAAATCCTTTCCATCCTTTGTCGCAATCGTTTCCATCTAGTAGTTGGTCTTTTTGTCTGAATGCTTCTGGTGGTAGCTCGCAGGATGTCAAATCTAATCTCTCTCTATTTCATAAACAAATCTCTACGTCGTTGATCATGTCATCAAATAGCCATTTCTACCTTGGTTGGAAGTCTTTGATCCTTAGGATGGTGGCTCCAAACAGCTCTGGACAACTTCTCTACTTGTGTTATCCTTTGTCATGTGCAACTTTCTCAGTCGACAAGATTGTTGTGCTATCAGTTTATATGTGGATGGGTGCTCGCTTGCTACCAATGAGAACTCATCCTGATAACTCTGCATTCCTTCAACCATCAATTGCCAGATTAAAGCACCCGCTGCAGCTTGCCCCTTCTTAGCTGACTCGTATACTTTGTCATAGACGATCTTCAGTAATATGTCTCTGTCATATGTCCCATTTTTCTTTACACGCAAATGGGAGCCAACCTCGGAGAAGAGGACTGGTTTCTTTAGCACATGCTCACTATCATTGACGTGAGAATCAACCCAACTTGAGAGATACTCAACCTTTTCTTCCAGGCTTGCCTTTGGAATCCTACAAGTAATGGTCACATGTCTTCAATGCTAAAGTGCAAAATAGCAAGTGTCATATAATGAAACCAAACCAAGAAGGTCACCATCACCAACCAGCTATCTGGATATGCATGTACCGAAGCGAAATCAATATTCTCGATTGCTGAGTTTTGTATGAAGTCAGAACCAAGTGAAGCTGCCCATGACCCTGGATTAGCACCCAACCGGTCGTTCCTTGCAGGTCCATAAAACCCTTCAAGCCCCACTGTGACAAGATGTTTCTCATCCAAGCTCTTTACATAGGATGCCATTTCAGCGATCCAGGCCTGTTAGAAGTGCTTGATAGAGTTAAACTTCTTGAAACTTTTTTCAGTCATAACAAATAAGCATTTGTACTTTCACATCGCCAGTTTAATCTTGAGAAATTTACACACTGGCATAAAGTAATAAACTAATAGAAAAGTAAGCGAATTAAGAATTCATAGGTTGTTTTATTACCTGAAGAAGTGGACCGGATGAATTGTATTCACATCGAGGCTCATTAATGAGCTCCCAAGCAAATATGGCAGGTTCATCGCGGTATCTGATGCCACTATATGTGTTCTTTCTTGAAATTATTGCCTGTACACGCATTATATTAAAATGGTTGGGCACTAGATAAGGATTCGAAAATAACTAAGTACCATCATCTGATATAACCATCCTCATGTTCACCAGAGCAACTATTGAGCAATGATTTAACTATTTGCAGGTAAAAGACCATAAATCACTATGCAATCATCTGTTTCACATTTGCACCAGTGTTGAACAGGAATCTCATCAAGATACTATTAATTCACAACAAAGAAAATTAGCATCTTGATCCAATTTACTCTGATAATCACATGTGCATAACCAGTATACCTTAACATAATCCTTATAGTAGCCCTTGATGGTTGGATGCGAGAAAAATGGATCTGTGGAAGTTGACACATTGATCCCAGAAGCTTGTGCCCACCTAACGTACTGAGATTTTCCCCCAAATGCGCCGAGATTGTTTACAAGACAAAGAATTAACCGTATGTAATGCTTCCTTGCTTGATATATGACAAAATCCAGTGCCTGAGACCAAACAGAGTTATAAACAAATATGGTCTCCTTTTAGGAAAGAACCAAATTATAGAAGCCAGTGCCGTTGTAAGAATAATGCTGAAGTTGAAACCGGATGCTGATAGCTCAATATTCTAGTAACAAAACAATTTTTTTTGCTATAAACACCATAAACTGATTGAAAATTATCTTCTTAAATCAATTTTTACCTCATAAGCACTAGTTACCTGCAATGGTACCTAGTTGTAGTTATCAAAACAGAGCAACATTTTGTCATGTATCTATTTACTTGATTCAGCATGTTGTGTCGTGTCTAATGTGCTGATGTTGCTTATCATGATCAAATTCTATGCCAATTGAATAGTATTAATACAATTATCAGAAAAAAACTACAAAATAAACTCAGAGGCAAGCACTATCAAGAAAAGATCGAACTGATGCTATAAAAAAATTTGACACGACAGTGAGAGTATATAAAGTAGAAGAAACAGAACAGCATTGGAAGACTTCTTATCATATATATTAAGAGTGGAATTCAAGGAAACTTATGTTCTTTCTCATAGATAGCCATCACAAATTTTAAGCCATTCTCTGAAGTCGTCAGAGGAACAAATGGGAAAAGTTTCATCAGCTAAAGCCAACACGGATTTCAATTATAAATGTTCAATTAATGGTATAAGGTGCACCAATTTCTCATGTAGGTCAGTATCGGCATCGTCCATCGCTACAATTCAAGATTTTTCGAAACAGAATGCAATTGAGACTTTATTTCCCCATCTGAAGCCGACAATCCACTCAAAGATTCCAACTTTGTAAGAGAATACACGAGACCAGGAAAGATGCAGAAGCAGATAGGATGGGAGATCCAAAACCTGGAAGATCCGCTCGTCGAAGTGACCAGGGTAGATCTGGAGCGCGTTGGGTCCACCGTCGCTGAACGCCCAGGTCCGGCACACCGACATCCCCATCGCCCTCCCACGCCGGAGCATCTCCACCACCCGATCGCTGGAGTCGGACGACATGAGCCAGTAGGAGTTCCATCCGTTGACGTACGTCGGCGACCCGTCTTCGAGGTCGATGAACCGGGTCCCGTTCCTGCCGACGAAACCCATTTTCGGCTGGAGCCACGGGATCGGTATCCGGACGCCGCCGCGGCCGCCGTCCCCGCCGCTCGATGACCAGTTGAGGTAGCCGACGGCGGCGAGGAGGAGGAGGCCGAGGAGCGTGTAGATCCTCCGCTCCTTCATTGCTACCCCCCTCGGTTACCCAAGGTGGAGATCTGAACGAACTCCTCTTGTTACCTGATGATCGAGCGGGGCCCAGTCGTTGGAGGCTGCCGTATCATTGGCGGGTGGTTTTTAGCTTTCTACTTTCCCGTTTTACCCGATCTCAGTGGAGTTGAGAGTGCAACGGGCTTTAGTTCGAGCACGTGGGAAGAAGCGTGTGACGTTGCAATGAGAGCAGAGTGCAGAGACCACTAAAAGGTCAGCGACACAAAATCTTAGAAAATGTTAATGAAAAATAAACATATTAATTTACTTTTTGAAAGCTAAATCACTGCCATTGAATTTTTGGGAAAGCCAAACAGATGGATTCAACGAAATCTAAATATCCACCAGCACAATATTACTACCATATGCATAGATCATTTATTGATAAGAAATTTGACTCTGTTCATAACATTACATACTAACAATAACTTCAATACCATATTCTCTCACTAATTCTTCCACATGAATCTTGTATTCCAGAACCGAGGTAAGTTGCAACCCAAATAGCCTTCACACAAAATTTCCTGCAATCCGATCAACCAAGTTTCTTCCACTAGTATAACTTTTGGGCATTTCGATAGTGAACAAAAATGGATTTTATCTTTGAAAGAATTCTACATTTTTGCAATGGCCATCTGTGAGCTATCAGTTGGGCATTGGGTTGTAAGAACACTAATTGTTTCCAGTTGAGCTGCTAAGTCAATGATGCAAGTTTCTTCTCAAGACGCTTGGCAGAACGAAGAGCCTCCAAAGCCTCAGCCTGCTTACCTGCCCGTTTGAAATCGAGTGCTCGGAGCTTCTCAGCCTTGATTTGTTCTTCCAGAGCAGCTTTCTCGATGCCATGGTTCTCACGCTTGTCAAAGTTTGGCTGGGACTCTGTTTTATTATGTGGTTGTGGTTGACTGGTAATAGCAGGACCTTCCAATCCAATAGCTTTAAGGGCAGACATAAGTTGAGGATCGAGAAGATCCTCCACGACTACGTCTTCCATCGCTTCTGACTTGCTGCCAGACATCATGGTGCTTGAACCTTGGTCAAATTCTTCCAACTGTTTTTCCAAAGCTTTGGCCAATTCAAGTTCAGCCTCTGATTCATCTATCTTTCCTTCTCTACGCAACTTGAGAGCGTTTCGCTTGTGCGATAGGGATTCCTGTTGAATCCTGAAACGATCACGGCCTGACATTGGTTTCGCTGATGGGCTAGTTCTTTTCTCTTGCATGGAAGAAGTGTTGTCAGATGTAGAAGATGAAGCACCTTCCTTGACCACATTGGCCTGCTGACCATCTTCTAGACTCTTTTCTAACAGCTTCGCCTGTCTCAGTTCCTCTCTGGCTTCTGCTAGCTTCCCTTCTCTCTTCAGTGCAACAGCCCTTCTCTTGAGTGCTAGAATTTCATCCTGGAGAGCATCAACCCCATGTGTCAAATTCTGTTTTTGTGTTGCCGATATATTAGTTCCAGTGGCATTTGTTTCGTTTCTCTGAGATATCTGAAAATCCATTGTGCATGAAAGTTTACTACTCCCAGAGCAGCTCTTCTCGTTGGCATCGGTATCTTCTCCTTTTACTGATTCCCTAATTGATGAGTGCAAAGCTTTAACATCACTGCCAGACATTAATTCTACCAAATTAAGTGATTGGTTCGACTGATGCAAAATCGGATCTTCTACAGAAATTTCTTCAGTTTGTAGACCTGATTTTTGCAACATCTGCTTCTCTGTTTGCAAAATTTTAGGTACCATGACAGAAGCTTCTGCAGCTTTGTTTTTGTCACTTTTTGCATTCAAACCAACATCAGACACACCTTGTACTAGTACTGCTTCATCTTTTGGTATTTTGTTAACTGCAAATGATAATAGGCTATCAGAGGTGTTTCGCACATCACCAGCAGCTTGCTCCTTGCCGTAGAATTTTTGTGGAATCGAAGTTCCATAATCAATTAAATCCATCTCCATGAAGTTGGCACTACTAGAGACTTCCATTTCTGCCATTTGATTCTCCAAGGCTTTTGCTTTTTCGAGCTCTTCCTCAGCCTCCTCAGACTTTCCTTGGCGTCTTAAGGCCAGAGCTTTTCTTTTTATTGCTAACAGTTCTTTCTGAATGTCAGCCTTGTTTTTCTTCACCTTCGGTGGAACCAAAGAAGGTTCATTCATCCGTTTAGAAGTTATATTTGTCATGCTGACATTTTCAGCATTGTCATCCTCATTCCATCCCAAATTCTTCAAAAGCGACAACATTGCAGGATCACACATATCATGTTCTGTTACCTCAGTTTCAAATCCTTCCTCTCCGAGATCCAAGCTCCTGGCATCACCACCCTCATATGTCTTAGCAAACTCCAGATTGTTCTTTACCAGCTTAGGTTCAGGTCTTCTGGAAGCATTTTCCATCTCTTCCAGTTGTTGTTCTAGAACCTTTCCTTTCTTCAATTCTTCTTCTGCCTCATCGATCCGACCTTCCCTTCTCAATGTGAGCGCTCGCTTTTTCAAAGCTAATAACTCTTTCTGAATCATTAATTTACTTTTTGGTGGCGACTCAAAATGAGAGCTTGTTGTTTCAGAAACATTAACTTGACGGCTCAAACTCTTTTGCTTAAATTCAGATTCAGATATTTCAGGACTAGATTTCATAGTTTCCAGGTCCTTTTCAAGTAGTTTTGCTTTCTTCAGAATCTCCAATGCTTTCGAAACATTACCAGCTCGTTTTTGACTGAGTGCCTCCTTTTTCAGACTAAGTACTTGGCTCTGCAGTGCTTCTCTATCAAAAGGAACAGACTGCTCATCTTGACTGGCTACTTGTTCTTCATCCTCTTCAGACCAGCCAAATGATTTTAAGGCAGCTGCTAACTCTGGGTCATTCATATCATTATCAGTGACTTCAAAATTGCCATCAGCAGGGAGATCATCTGAGAAAACGAGTAAGTTGTCAAATTTGATATTAGCCTCAGGTGCATGGTCCAACACTAACTCATCTTGCTTGTCTTCGTCCATACTATTAATTAGAGCATACAGTTCGTCATCAGAACCTTCAGCCTCACCCAAGATCTCTTGTTCTTCTATTTTCTTTTCCAATATTTTAGCCCTCTTTAGCTCTTCCTTTGCTTCGGCAAGTTTCCCTTCTCTTTTCAGTGAGAGTGCCTTTTTCTTAAGAGCAAGGACTTCTGACTTATCAATAGCACCTTTTTTCATCCCTTGAGAGGATCTTTGAGTAACTTCTGCAAGAAGATTTGACAATTCACCCTCCAAACTAAGCTTTTCTGGTTTTTTATCTGCATTATGAAGATCTACATCAGACCATCCCAATTCTCTGAGTTCAGCTGCAAGGTCATTCTTTGCTTCTTTATCCCTTTGAGAAGTTAACTTCTGTTTACTGTCCGACTCTTCACGACCATCGTTTTTTGGGTTAGCAGTAACAGTTCTCATATTTGATGCCTTTAAAGCCATTCGCTGATTCTTCCTAATTGCAATTTCTAAAGCTCCAGCTTGCCTTTCAAGTTCTTTACCACGCTTAAATGCCTGAAGTGCTTCCTCTGATTTTCCTTCTGCCTTCAAAGTTTTATATTTTCTCTTTTCTTCTACTGCTTGATGACGCAATTCCTCTGGGTCACCTAACATGATATCAATATTAGCCTTGTTGCAAGTATCAACTGACATGCCTCTAACGATATCTTCTTCTTTTCCTGAAGAAGCAGACTCTTCCCTTAAGTTAGAGCAGGATGCACTGCTTGATAATCTTTGGAGATCAGAAATCACATCACTGTCTGATTCTTGTTCAGAAAGCAATAGATGCTTTCCATCTGTTCCCAGAATCTGACCTAGAACTTCTTCCTCATTCTTCAAGACCTGTTTTGTGTTAACTGCAAAAGGAATATAAGAAGAAAATGTTGATATTTCCAACAAACTTTGAAGCAGGATCTCTTTGCATGATACACTAACAACTTAATCTACCAAAAAATTAGATAAACATATCAATTACATTCTGCTGTAAGATATATCTGTAAAAAAGGAAGTGGAATTCCATTGTTTCTTTTTTTGTTTTTTAGCCCCTCATTGTCCTTACATATCACTCTCCATAAGGCATTGATCTTTCTTGGATCACTCTCTCTTTCTCTGGAATCACCATCTACAGCTTCACCTAATTTTGAAGAAACTGATTTCATATCATGAGCACCTAGAATGATCCTTATAAGAAGCCTGCTCAAAAAGCTGCATGCTTCTATCAGACAGCAGACGTAATATTCACCATCCGGAGTTCGAGACCACTTCCCATCAGTATGGGCAGATTTAGAAAAAAGAAAAAATGCCAAGCTTGGTATTGTTCTCCTTAAATAAAGTTCAATAGTAAGCTGTGAAACTAATGTCAACCATCAGAGCTAGTGCAGAAATTCTGAATTATGACAATCTAAGGAACAGAGAAACTTATTGTAGATCCTAAAAAGATATATTACAGATGTATGATAGTTCACAGCTACGATAAATTTATAACAATTAGCGTAACCAGGATATCTGGCACACTGTTCATCTTCAAAGAATAATCAACATAAAAACTTGGCAATGAAATGCATACGAGAACATTTACTTATCATGAGCTCCTACATGTGATGCTCAACAAAGACAAGTGAATTCTTCATGATCACCTTAAATCTAGCTAAGTTCACTGCCAATAACCTTCAAGAACTCCAATAAAACAAACATATAATACTGCCCAAGAAGTATGGACCATCACTAACCCTTTGCAGTTTGCTTTCTGTGTCCATATCTCGACTGAAAGCGTGCTGTTTCCTCGATCTTTTTACAAGGATCACATATTCGGACTGCTGAATCACCTTGTCCACGTAAAACCATTCTTTGCTGGGTGCAAGTATTGCAAAACAAACCTCCACATCTGCGACAATGATGCTATGGCAATAAAAGTAATACATCATCAAGAAGGATCATTTTTTTTGTCAAAAATATTCTGTAAAGCATAACACGACATAGCTAAACACAAAATTCTGTAATCGAAACAGATCAACACATTAAAAAGGTTTTAATGTTGTAGAAAGTTCTACTCACTACCTATCTTGTGTCTAACTGTAATAGTGCCTGCATACTTCTAAAGGTCAGAAAACTTGTAAAAGATAAGAAATCAGGATAATAGGAATAGTATCTATCATAGATACATCTAGCATCAAAACCAAGGAACCAACCAGTAAACAAGCCACATTCAGAAAGGAACAAAATTTCTCCACGAATTCCAAAATAACTCATATAACTATCATTGGACAAAAAACATGTTCTGTTCAATTATTGATTAGAAAGTGGAACAGAAAATGGTTCCTTTGCATGATTTAGTTAACAACAGAGCAAGAATAAGCTTGTTCCGTGACCAAGTATGCATTTCGACAGGTAGAATTACATTTATGTGACAGACAGTATGGAAAAACAAAAGATTCCTTTGTGACCAGCAAAAAGAAAATTCTAAGAAGATCAATATCTGATTGTGACTTGTATTGCTTCTTGGTATACGGATAAGGCTAAGCTTAAGCCATTAGATTTTGGTGAGTGACATTACATAGTTAACACATTGGAATTGGATCGTGTAAGAGCCATAATACAATTACTAAATTTAAAGTTAATACACCATTGCAATAGGAATTTAACAATCAAGCTAGCATGTGGGAAATTATTTGGTATTGTTATATCATTGTTTGCCTAATATTTGGCAATCTTGATGAGGTTAATCTCTAGTAACTAATTCTTGTTCATGATTTTTTCTTAAATGGCCACTGAAGCACAATATAAAGAAAACCTGTTTGGTCTCATTCATAGGCAAATTACTATGCAGAAACAGGCAAGAAGGCTAAATTCATTGACATCAATTAGAATGACATTTCCAGTTTTCTTCTTTTATTTGTGTGCATAGATACAGCATCATTATTATAAATTCAGGTGCAAAAATGGAACAACAACTGAGGATTAAGGACAATAAGAATCTAAGCAAGTATGCCTAATTATTTTAGGACTTCAAGCTACTAAAACCCAACTGATTATACAGCTGAAATCATTGACAGAAACTAATTTAAAAGGAGTTATAGGGAAAAAAAAGGAAAAAAAAAAAGATGGTAATAGAAAGAACTAAGAAGTACATCAAAAGTTGCATACCTTTCTATTAATAAAGGTGAACTGAGATGCGCAACCCTGACAGTGTGATGCATCTAACACCCAACTTCCTCCTCGCATTGAAGGCTTTGCTGGCAGGCCAATCTTTTCCAACATCTTTCTGGTAGTATAAAGGAATTTGAGGTGAAGATAACAAAACAATTTCGGCTAACTTTCAAAGTTCAATTCTTCTGTATGTTCCAAGTTAGTTGTCTTTATTGGAGTGCAAAGAACATTTTTCAAAAATTATTCTGCAAAAGTGAGGAATGATTAACACTTATACGGCACAGAACTTGAAAATTTTCCAGGTTACAATGATGAAACTTTAACTTAGGTGGACAAGATGGATCACACCAACGATGTGGTTACTTTAATTAAAAAGTTCAACATGTATACTTCCTTTATCATCAACCATGATGAAGTCAAACCACAATCACTCCGAATACTACTACCAAACTTAAATCTGTCGTACATGGAGTGGTCAAATAGATGTTAAACAAAAAAATTAAGTTCCCTAGGTCATTTATTATAATATCCAATATTGATGTTATAATACTGAAAATCAATTTCGACATTTAAAGGCTCCGACTTCATGTCGATTTCCAAGGCAATAATGTCACCAAGCATGGTATCTACTCCAAAAGGAAGATTCATTTTTTTAGTTACATTAGTCCGATAATGTTGGCTTTGTCAATTAACACCCAAAGAACTCCTCAAGAGTTAATATCTTCTCATATATGAGTTCCACCAAAGAAACATGCAACCTATCAAGGACCCAAGCTCAACCCATGGGAACCTAAGCAGGTCCACACCTTGATCGGGAGCCCTTCTATGAAATACCTCTTGGCTTCTGGATATAACCTATGCCAGACTGCTAGCACCTCTTTTCCTTCATCAGAGATGGGACTAGTCTGTTCTGAAGTTAACCAGGCACATGTGAAAGAAGCAGTCCAAGCCTTAAATTACTATCATGAGGATTTTTTCTCATCGAAGCAGATTGCAGGCATATGTTACGCATGAGCAAAAATTTCTACAGAGTTCAAATTTATCAGGTTGAGGTCAAATCTCTTTTTGTTATGTGCCAACTACCAAAAATCCATATTTGCATATGCTTCTCCAAATACATGAGTGATGGACAATGACTAGGTACTACTCAAAAGCTCCTAATAGCCAAAACCCACCACGAACTATCAACCATTGCATGTTTGCTAGATTACAAACAAAACTCCAGAACATTATGTTGGTCGCCCTGCCCTGCCAAATCTAGCTTCGACCACCCGCACTTCTCTATCAATAGATTCGATAAAACGAAGATATTTCTATAGGATAAAGATGCAAATTCCACTTAAATCGATCCCCCTTAGGCGCGACCAAGGTACTCTCGCTTAAAATCAATCAACAAAAGAAGAAGAGAAACAAAAAGAGGACTTAAGGAACCCTAAATTGGGTCATTGGCAGACCTGACCAAGAGGAATGAAATCGAGAAGAGAGAATGACGTTTAGCCTTACATCAGCCGAGCCGGAACCAAAAAACGTACGCATCTGCAGAGGGATCGGATCTGGAAAGCGAGGGTTATCATTACCTTGGACTGGAAGATTAAAGCACACTGGATCGATCGAGGCTGTGGCGGTCTTCGTCCGACCCTTTTGATGGGGCGAAGGAACAAGGAAAGAAGAACCGAAAGGGAGACGCGAAAAAGGTGATTACTTTGCTCAGATATCATTCGTTCGTTACACCAAAATCCTCTGGCTCCTATCGCCTGTCGCTTGTAATGCAGGGAACAGGATTTCTTGTGGTAGAATCCTGTCCTACGTCTTCGACTAGACAGGCACATTTATTTCCATTATTGTTCTGCTATCCTATTATTAATATCTTAGTGATAGAAAGATTAAAAAAATCGTTTATTCCATTTTTAGCAATAATCAAGAATTTATACTATTTCTGGTAATTTTTATTTATGAATAATATCAAAAAGTCAACTGCATAAAATTAAATATAAAATACTTTAGAAATTATATCTTTAAATTGTAATTTTTAAAAATTTTGAACTCTGAAATTACTGTAAAAATAATATTTTAAATCTTGAATTTTGAAATTGACAAATTCTGTTTAAATATATATATTTCGGATTTAAACTTGTATTCTGTGATTTAAAAAAAATCTAATTTTTGTTCCTCTGGATTTTGTATATATATATATATATATATATATATATATATATATATAGGATTGAAATAGCTGTAAGGAGTTGGTAAAAGAAAATTATTATTTACTGTAAATTTTCTCTGTTATAAACACTCTTGTTATTTATAGGTATTACTAACATATATACCAATTTTAAATTAATTATGTTTTCTCATCAAATGAATATAAAGACTGCCATCCTCTAATGATCTCTAAGAAGAGAAGATCTATATGACTCAACCAAAACACTTTGTTGTGCTAAGTATGTAAACTAGTTCTGACATTTTATTGACTTAAAAAATTGATAGTGTTATCTTTTCCTTTGATTTCAATACTAATGAATCTGATTATTATTTTTATTGCAAAAGAGTTGATGATAAATTTAATTTTTTAATCTTTATGTTGAACTAGTGATCTTGATATTATTAATGAAATCAACATATTTTTATCATGTCATTTTGAAATGGAAGATATTGGAGAAGTAGATGTGATTTTCATAATGAAGATCATATATGATTCAATCATTCTGTCTCAATCTAACTATGCCCAAAAATTATTGAAAAGTTTGGATAATTATTTAATTAATTCTACACTTTATGATTCTAGTGTTTATCTCTTAAGAACATAGGTAAGTCTATGAATTAAGAAAAACATTCTTATATTATTGGATCTCTTATGTACCTCTTTAACTGAATCAAACTTGACATAGCTTATACTATGTTTAGATTAAATAAATATACTAGCAATCCTAGTATAAAATATTAAAATATTTTAGAAAGAGTATTTAAGAATATGTACTTGAGGGTTATAGTGATACCAATTGAATTTTTGATTCTCTTGATATATCTTTACTTCAAGTGGTAGTGTTATCTGTTGACACTCTACTAAGCAATCTATCATTCAAAGTTGAATTGATTGCATTATAAATCATATGTTTAGAAGTTGAATGGCTTAAAATTTTTTATCAAATTTCAATATATTGTGATTTAAGAGCTGCACTAGAATTTTATAAAAAAAATTATAAATTCAAAAATCAATAAAAATCAATAGTAAATATTATTATAGTATATATACTATTATAGTATATATTATATACTATATGTTTAATAGTGAACATTATTTATAGTATATATTATATACTATTATAAAGGCACCTCACTAACCACATAGTATAAGTTTGAGCATTACTTCTTATTTATTCACATTATTTTTAATATTAAAATATTTTAAAATTTTGTGGGGGATTGTTAAGATTTAGTAACAGAAAATATCAAAAATTTACATTTACTCACTTTTATTTCTTCTTTTGTTTCACTTTTCATTTATTCACAATTCCTTATAAAGCTGATAGATTTATTCAAATTTTCCTCTCTTAAAGATTTTTCTCACATTCTTTTTCTGTTTTCAAAATGTGGCTTAGGGTAGCGTAAAACGCGATTTTGGGTTTTTTTTGTTGTTTCTTTTAACCTTATCTTATTTATTTTAAATATGATTGATTTATGTTCTAACAGTATCATCCATATAAATTGATATAGAAATAATACTACTAATATAATTATAATTAAAACATTTGATACCTTTAGTATGAAATTAAAGAAATATAACTTAGCCACGGTCTTAAGCATGTATTTTTTTTAGATCCATGCACTATTTATTAAGAAATAATCTAAAATATAAATCATTCTCCCAATTTGTGAAAAATGAAGGAACAATGGGGAAAGTTTAGTTGAGCAACAGTGAAGAGTGTCAATGAAGAAGAATTGATTTTTTCCTTTTCTTGTATCTCATCATTAAGTAGAAATAAGGAATGAACAGTCTCTTTCATACAATTAGGAATTTTACATTGTTCATATAAATGCTCCAACACAATCTCCATTCCTAAATAGAAAACTTATGCCTCCCTCCTGCATAGTTTGGCCCACTAAGCTTAACCCATTCATTCATTCATTCATGAGGAGAGGTTTCTTATGGAGTTTGTAAATGGCATATCTCCTTTCTTCATCAAAGTCACTATCTACTTTCAGATGTATGCAATAACATTCTGCATGATCCCCTCAATTCTTATGAAGGTTTGGGCAATTGGAGATGGAGGACATCCATCCATCACCTACCAAACTGGAGAATATTAGTACCAAAATGAAGAATAATAGTAGGTTGAAAGATGAGAGGTTTTCTAGTAGCATTATATGGACAAGAACTAGAAACCAAGTTGGGCAGTATACATGATTGACATCCTTGTACATCATCACTACCCAACTGATGTGATACTTTGAAGCCAGAGGAGCATTCATTGACTATGATAGCTGACATAGCCATCAGTTCTATCCTGAAGAAACTCCATCTTGGTTTAAGGAACAGCTGCAGTGGATTGACAGACTCATCTGACAAATATAGTGGGGGTTGGCAACAGCAACATTTACTCGAGCTGAGTTTTTCTTCTGATAAAGATCAAAGTGGGGTTCTCATGATCAAAGTTTTTCACATATGTTTTTCTTTAATGTATACACACATTACTGCAGTAAAAAGTTAATATCAATCGATATTTTCTTTCCTAAATCTCATTAGGTTAGAATATATAGGACCTAATTTACTGGGATAATTTTTTGTCATTAAGTATCCTTTAACTATATCCATCTATCTTAATAAAAATAATAACTTATTTTAAAAATATGAAATTATTAATTAGACTCGGAGTATCATATCTCCATCAATCATACTAGCGAAAGAGAAATATTTCATCATCAAATTAATAGCGGACTATTTAATCATCTATTAACCATTATTTGTGGTCCATCAAGAGGGTTGGGAGTATATGCCTCTTGTCCACAGCACATGCCTTCATATCTGTCCATTCAAAATAAATAATATTAATATCAATGTTAAAACTAGATTGGGAACTCATGAGATCAGAAGTAACCAAAGCTTGAAATGAGAATATGAAAGATCCTAGGCTTTCTTCCTTACATACTTCTTCTCAAATTGCTTTGGATTTTGTATATTTGCTTGAATAGCTAACATTCATTTCAGATTTCTTCTTTTTCTAATTCCTTGATGATGTTTCTTAATTGACTAATTAAACTACTCTTTTCATGAAGAAGAAACATATTATCTACTTTTTACTATGATGATGAAGCTTGATCTAAAACATTTTTATTAACTTGGTTATATCATATTTTTAGAATATGTTAGATATAATTTTAAATCCTTAATCGATATATGAGTCAAATACATCATTACCATATCAATATATTTTTTGGATTTCTTATATGTATTCGATTAAAACAATCATGTTATGTACAGTATATATATATATATATATACCATTAATTCACTATGTGTAATACTATATACCTTGCTCGCAACTACAACTAATAACTATACACAAAATGGTTGTATTGAAATATATTGATTGGCATTTATTGGTCCAAAAGATAATAGATTCGAATATATCATTTTATGGTAATCTATCAAAATCTTTACGAACTAAGTAAACTGATTGACGTACAATTTAATATTGATATAATATCATTCTCTTTGTTCCTCTTTCAGTCTATAGTATGTAATAGTAAAATGTTAGATTATATAGTTCAATAACTTAAGATAATATATATTAAAAAGATTAATTAGATTCTAATTAAAGAAAATAACTAATAAAAAGAGAATATTAATCTTAGGATATTATTTTGATGAGAATTAACTTCCTCTAGTCTTATATTTAGAGGGCCTTCTTGTATTTTAATCAATGATCATAAATATCACTAATTATAGTGGTTATATGTCAAATAGAAAGGAAATGAGAATGATATAGTTTCGTACGTATCTAAGAAGGCTTCATGTTTTCGAATGTATTATGATATAATTTAATAATATTATGAGATCTTAATTCTATCTAAAGATTTATCGTATAAAAGTTTTTCTAACATAATAATATACCATAGGTTGATATCGTATTAAAAATCGATACTTATGGTCGACGATCCTTGATTTAAACATTATATTAAACATATATAACATTTTTGGTGAGTGGATGATAGTAGAGGTCAAATGACCTTACTCCAATCACACTAACTGATGCCAAATCAAAATATCTTAAAATGTAGTCAAAATAACACTAATCAATCAAGATAAAGTATAGGGAAGTCTATCGATACACGCACACGCACGAATTGTAGCCACACACCTTCTTCCACAAAGAAAACATCACCATCCATCACTCCAATTACAAGTCCAATTCATGTAAAGAAGTAGGGACAGCTCATGTTTGTGATTGTGCATGATTTGAATGATCCTATGCTCTATTATCATTATCAAGAACAACTATTCACCCACAGCTGTCTCAAGAAATATAAAATGATGAGTTATGATTAATAATAATAATAAAATATTAAATAAATTATGAGCATATAGTCTTTCATAACCCCCAATTAGAATCACCAAATGATTCATGGATTCCAAATCAAATCGAAACTGAATTTAGATTTTTTTTATTTTTTTTATTTTAAATTGTTTTTAATAAAATAAAAAAAAATAACTATTCAATTTTGATTTTAGAATCGACATATATACGATATCTATCGATTCAGATATACCTTTTAATCACTAGATTAAAGTATTCACACATCTCATTTATCTAATCTCACATCCGAGTAAGTCAAATCTGTAAAGCATTATATAATTATTCATTAAATGAGGATTTGAACTGAAGGAGGAGTAAATCTTTGTTTCATGCATGGATATTTGAATCCCAAATTTAAGATAAAAAGTGAGTCAAATACATCCAATCATACTGATCTTTTAGACATAAATATTTTGGGTATCATTTTCGTCGGAAAAATATTTTTATTTATTTATTTTAAAGTATATTTATGTTGACAATTATCCATTCGAGAATATTCTTCATATTAATATTTCTGTAAATTAATTTCCTGTTGAAGATTTAATTTGTGCAAAAAAAGGAAACGCACATAAAAAAAATAGGAAAATAAATTAATGCATAAAAAAATATTATTTTCCAAGTCATATATAATGATACCAACTCAGCTGCCCCCCTTCGCTCCCTCCCTCCCTCCCTCTCTCGAGCTCTCTGGAACCTGCGCGAGCTCGACCGCAGCCGTTCGATCAGTGGGAGCTTTCAAATGGGTTCCTGCATGTCGTGCTCCCAGACGGCGGCGAAGGAGCCCGCCGGCGCCTCCTCGTCCCGCTCCTGGTCTGGCTCGCAGAGCTGGAAGGCGAGGAAGAAGCTACAAGAGCAGGAGGGGGCGAAGGGCGAAGGAGGAGGAGGGGGAGGACGGTGGCCAGCGGCCGTCTCCGTCTTTGGCGACGTAAGGGAGGACGAGCTCCACCGGTTGCCCGATCGGTTGTTCTTGAATGGCGCCACCGAGGCTGCGTGCCTCTACACTCAGCAGGGGAAGAAGGGGACCAACCAGGACGCCATGATCGTTTGGAAGGTACCGGGTTTTAACCCTATGCATGTGGTCAAAAACTTTTCCCCCCTCCTTTTTGCTCTTGGTTTGTGGGGTTTGACGGCAAAAGCTTGGATTCTTGTGGGTAATGGATTTTGGGTTAATGAGTCACTCTTTCTTTTAAGTCATGCATGCATTTGGACTCTCCTATTCGCCCTAATCCAGATTTTTTATATGGTTAATAGTGTTCTTTTTAAGGTTCTATTTTCTTCGCTGTGAAATGAGATTAGAAGGATTCTCTCAAATGATTTGAAATTAGCACAGTAGACAGAGAAAAGGGGGACGTGAGAAAGAAAGGCTACAGAGGAAAGAGGAGGGGGGAGGAAAAGGACAAGGAAACAAAGTGTAGCATTAACTTCTCTTGATTAAAAAAATATTTTTTTGATTAAAATTTCAATCCATTTTTCTGTGTGATTAATTTTCTGGAAATTTTTTATGCCCTTCTTTTGACTTGAATTTGCCTTAATATTAACTCATCAGTGGAAGTTCACTAGTTGTTGGTGGTTTCCAATTGGGGCTTGTTTAATGCATGTACCATGGTCAGTAGTGTTGTATGCTAAATTTGTTTGTAATAATTACTAAGTGTCCTTTCCCCGTAACATGTTCTTTACCGGTAAAATACTAAACATACAAAATAATTCACTGGTACAAGTAAGTTAGAAAAGTTCAAAAGATCCCAGCATTACCACAACTTACATATCTAGCTAGCACTGTTCAACTTGTAGCTATGGTTTATGCGTCGTAATATTCCCATGCCTATATGATCAAATCTATTTTTGGTTTGTTTTATGTGGATGTTTGAAGGATCATTTTAGGTTCAATTGGTTGGCATTTAGTACACTCATGTTCCTGCTACAATAGGTTCATTACTAACAAAATTTACTTATCAGCTGCATTCGCTAGATTAAGCTCTTCTAGGGAATTATAGACACAACTGCATTTTGTATTTCTGTCACTATATTCTAGCAATTCCATTAAATTTGTCATACAGATATGTCCCATTTATGGTTTTCCTTTGGAAACAAACAGATCTGTAGCCCTAGACAGTTTTAACACATCAAGATTCTGTTGTTATATACCTAAACAAAACCAATAAGGCAGCATATCCCTGTATCTGTAGTGTAATCTGAACACATGCAAACACTTCTAACAGCTCACCTCTTGAATGGTGATATATATGCATAGTATACATCTTGATTTGTATTTTATGTTCAATTGATATTCACTAAATATTGACTGCGATGGAAAGTTCGAAACTCTGTATACTCTTACAATGGAAAACATAGTGACGGGTGCTCATAAATCATGCAGGTACCTTCTTTTGTGTGGGGAAAAGAAATTTTACTTGGCAAAAGTTTTTTTCATGTAATAACAGAAGTACACACGAAACTGAAGGAGAGGATTTATGGATCAAAACAAGGAAATAACCATTAACTAGTCCAGTATGTGCATCAATGTTTGTAAAGTGACATGTATATGAAAGCATCAATTTGATTCACGGAGAAAGCAGATAGTTTTATCACAAATTTCTAAGTAGGAAGCTCAAGTGATCATTAAAAACAACTGTCATATGTGGAAGTTCATTGTTCTGTTTCTTTTCTCCATGCCTTTTCTGTTCTCCTTTTTCTTTCTCAAAAGTTCTTTGCTACTTTTGTAGAAGAACTTCATCATGTGGAGAAGAGTTGTCATAACAGAATTTATTCAGTGGCATTGCCTTTTCTTTTCTTTTTCCTTCTGAGTGGGTGAATTGGTCCCAGTTGATTGCTTCCTGTCAAACATATCAAGTCACATGAATTATAGGTTACCGATCATGTCATTGATACGATGCTTCTGACAAAAGGCTGAATCCGACAAGTTGCTTCTTTGTGTTGATTCCAGCCATGCTCATGTTTTGAGCATGAACATGTGACAAGGAAATGCTATCGGTATGCTGTCAACTGAATGGGCCACAACTTTGCCTTTTCTCACAGGATCTAGCATTCGATTGAGAAATTCACCAATATTGTGTTGACAATTCCACTGAAGTCTTATATAATGGAATTCATGTTATGATCTTAAATGGTTTACCATTGATGATGGAACCTTACATTAATCTTATGTCTCATGTAACTAGTAAATCCCTTGCTTTTTATTGATGTTTTCTCTCTTATTTGCAAACCATTTTCATTTGTACAACTCTTCTAGTGTTATGTTGAAGCAGTATCAATTCAATTTTTTATCCTTCTGTAGAGCTTATTTAAATTCACTAAATGAATGAAATCAAATCAACTATCCATTAGTTTTTCTCTTTTATGTTAGCTATATATTCCAAGACCATCAAGTTCATTTGTAACGTAGTGTAGGTTTCTTCAAGTGTAGATTGTTAATATTTACACAACCTTTTGAATTCACAGTGCATCAGCTGTAACATATAGAGAGGTGCTTTAGCTAACCATTAAATAGGATAATTTTTTTTGCTTCATGGACCCCTTATAATCCTCTAGCAACTCTTTCACTCATAATTTTTCAGTCAATCATGTCTAATTAATGGAAAGAACCATCTGTTGCCTTCAATTGTTTCCTTTAGTTTCCCAAAATTTTAGTTAAGATATAACTAATATGTTCTCTGGACTAGGATCATAATTCCAAACAGGTTATTGACTTCTATTTAATCTCGTGAGTTTCCTGATATGAATCTTTTAAAAGCTTCCAGTCTATACGCTTTCATTTGTATTCATAATTGTTTCTTTTTTTTATAATAACTACATTATCAAACTCTTTTTGACTAAAATTCCAATGACATTATTTTTTAATGTAGAATTTTATGCTGAGAAGTGACACAATCTTCTGTGGAGTGTTTGACGGTCATGGTCCATTTGGTCATATGGTTTCCAAGAAAGTCAGAGATTCTCTTCCTCTCAAGCTATCCGATCAATGGAGAGCTAATTTTAATGGCAACAAGGGCCCTCCTCAATTTAATAGCATGTCTGGAGGGACGGATTCTGTAGAAACAACATCAATTACCATTGACGATGAGTTCAGTGATTCCTTAGATGTCGATGAGAATGAAACACTACCTGCGATGTATCTTCCACTTAAGAAGTCTATTCTGAAGGCCTTTAAAATAGTGGATAAAGAATTGAAGTTCAACCCTACAATTGATTGTTTCTGTAGTGGAACTACAGCTGTTACTGTTGTAAAACAGGTAATGAGCTCCAAAACATTTTTTGTCTTCTAAATAATTCGCTGCTCCTGAGTTGAACTTCGTTGGAACAATTGTTCCAAACTCTCTTTATGGTTCTAATATTCCAAACCAAACCAGCTCCACATGGATAAGTTCCAAATACCTCCAAGTTCTAGAACATTCATTTGCCTCCAATAAATTTTGCCTGCTGTTACTGTTGTAAAACAGGTAATGAGCTCCAAAACATTTTTTGTCTTCTAAATAATTCGCTGCTCCTGAGTTGAACTTCGTTGGAACAATTGTTCCAAACTCTCTTTATGGTTCTAATATTCCAAACCAAACCAGCTCCACATGGATAAGTTCCAAATACCTCCAAGTTCTAGAACATTCATTTGCCTCCAATAAATTTTGCCTGCTGTCTTAGTTTATCTACAATTCTGCAGGGGCGGGATCTTGTAATAGGGAACCTTGGGGACTCAAGAGCAGTAATCGGCACACGGGACAAGCACAATAATTTGATTGCAGTAGAGTTGACTGTGGACCTGAAGCCCAATCTTCCAAGTATGATACATTTTTCTTTGTGAATCTAATAAAGCATGTTTTTGGAGGCAGTAGAACTTGCTAGAAGATATTCAGACCTTCTGTTCCCCAACTCATTTTTTGGTAACTTTTATTTTGCTTATGTCCTACAGGCAACATACCTTTTTCTTTTCCTGATGTCATGTATGTCTGTCATCAAGCAAATTTAACTATTTTAAAGTCTGATAGAAAAGCTATTTCCATGACTCAAACCTAAATAGAATAGCTATTTAGGTTTGCAAAGGAGTATCTTTCTCTGACTTCAAAACACACCCTGTCATTATCGTAAATGAAGTGATCACTATATATTCTCATTATTGAGAACTTTTACTTGTGCAGTCTTTATTGTCTATGTGCTACTTAATCTTCAATGTGTTGTTTTAGGAGAAGCAGCCAGAATCCAGCAATGCAAAGGAAGAGTTTTTGCCCTGCAGGATGAACCAGAAGTTGCCCGAGTATGGTTACCAAACAGTGACTCTCCTGGCTTGGCCATGGCCAGAGCTTTTGGGGACTTCTGCCTCAAAGATTATGGTTTGATATCTGTTCCAGATATCTCATATCGTCATCTCACTGACAAAGATGAATTTATCATTCTGGCTACTGATGGGGTATGCTCCACTTATATAACATTAGTCATTGTGAATACTGTTGCAGAAAATAAATCATTTGCTGATATAATAACTTTAACCTTCTAATTTCATGGTTTAATTTCTTAGTAGACCAGCTGAAAGTACTTTTGTTTTCATGTGACTACATCGTGCAAATATCTTAAGCTTATGTGGCGAATTCAAATTCTTTCCATCAGTACTGTGCCTTTCAGAGTTGTGTTCACAAGCATCCTCTTTGACTATTGTAGCTGTTTCCAACTCTTGTTTCCTTATCGAGCCCGTCAACTAAAGTATTCAACCTGTAACATTATCTCGTTGTAGATCAATCAGTTATTTTTTCTTCAGTCTCTTCCCTTTTCTTTGTCTGTCTTATTCTCTATTTATCTTCCTGAAATGATTATGAGTTCCTAACCTTTGCTTCTAGCATCTTGCCCTTGTTGCTGATCTATTGAGAGAGGCATAAATTTTTCTGTGGATTGTCTTTTTAGAAATTGTTAGATGATTCCATATGATATTTAATCCTCTTAAGGATATAAATTATTTCATCTGGTACTTAATTTTCCATCGTTCATGGAGTTACCACAAACTATGACATAAATATGTGTTTGTTATAGAATGTCCAGCATGACAACTTCCAGAATTTTTGTAGTAACTGTGCACTTTTCATAGGTTTGGGATGTTCTTTCAAACAAGGAAGCTGTTGATATTATTGCATCAGCACCAACCCGTGGAACTGCTGCCAGAGCTCTTGTTGATTGTGCGGTTCGAGCTTGGCGATTAAAATTTCCTACCTCAAAAATTGATGACTGTGCTGTTGTCTGTCTATACTTGGATAACTCATCATCATCTGACCAATCTCAGACAGTCCACTCCAAGAAGTCGCCTATTCAGTCAGCAGTATCAACAGCAGTAGTAATAGATGATTCAATTGCGGGTGGAGCTCAAGTTCGTGCTTCCCCATTGGAATGCTCGCACACTCTTCTTGATGCTAATGAGATTGTTCCAGTGTCTGAGGTATCCAGGGTGCCAAGGGTGGCAGAAAGATCCCAGTCTAGTAAGAGTCTTGCTGATTGTATATCTGCGACAGAGGATGAGGAATGGTCTGCCCTAGAAGGTGTTACACGAGTCAACTCCTTACTTAATCTTCCGAGGTTTTTGTCTGGTGACAAAGGGTCGACAAGTCGGAAGAAATGGTTTTGAGGATGATCTTGAACATGAAAATTTGGAACATGCTATTTTGGCCGTTCTTTCCATTAACTAGTATCACAAAAGGAAGATGAGGCCAAGTAATTGGAGTTTCTGTTCAAAATCATGATGCTACATGTACTATTGTTCATTGGAGAATCATACTTCACAGGTTTCATTACTTGTGTAAATAGGTTTTGTTCCTTTTTAGGTGTGAGGAAGCTTGTGAAATATGCATCCAATGTTCATGAAACACAAATTGTACAATGTTGATTCCTTCTTTTGCCAAACAGAAAAATTCTCCCATTCTACTATTTGCCTTGGGGTTGTATTGCTTGGTTGCTTCTCCTCTCTCCCCATGTTGTTTTTGGACATCAGAAGTTTGATCCAAGTTCTTGTTCCTCGTACTGCTCCAGGATTCTCTTAGAAAGGTGGAAAACCATGTCAGCTTCTTCTCAAGTGCCATCAAACAAAGTTGGTATGTGCTCCTCCGTAGACAGATGTGTATCAACTGTGATCTCTCGCTCTTCAATTTGCGCCATATTACTAAGTGCGATCGACGTGAAACCTCGGCCTTGGCATGAGGTTTTGACATGTGATGGTCAGATCCAATGTAGAGAATAGCGCCCTGCGGCCAACAATTAATCGGATTTGACCTGCTTTATGATCTTAATCGGATTTGACCTGCTTTGATGCAATCTAGTTAGCCCCAGATTTCGTGTTGGGTTTGATCGACACGAGTCGAGGTCAACGCGACGTGAAGCAGTACGGCCACCCGACACGACTCGATCTATTGCGATACGGCGGGCCCATAAAATCCTGTTGAGGAACCCTAATTCTGCTTGTATAAAGTTCCCGGCTTTTCTCTTATTTTTTTGACTTTTCCGTTTCTTTCTGACCACTATTTTTGCGTCCTAATGATTTCTCGTCGATCATATTTGTCCGATCGATCGAGGGAGGTCAAAAGGTTCGGGTTTTCTTGTGACTACGGGGTCGATCAATGCGACATAGTCGGTTTTTGAGTTCTGCCCGCAATCTGTTTGTTGTTTTGTTCTCCCGTCGAAAGCCGTGATTTGTTGCAATAAGATTTGGGGTATTCTTCTTGTGGATAGGATCATATCATGCTCTCTTCGCATACCGTTCGTCGAGTCTGTGCTGCTATTGATGCCTTCGATGTGACTTGTGTGGCTGCCACTATCACAAAATCAAGAACAAAATCAGATCTTTCAGCCGTTCCTAACGAGTGTGACACTCCTGAAAACTTCCCCACCATTGCTGCTTGCAAAGCTGCGAGTTTGACTAAGGATTCGAGACTGAAGCCTCAAGCAGAGCCAGAGGCGTCCTTGACCAACACGTGTTTGAAACCTAAACCCATCGGCGAATCTGCACTCGTGAGGATTAAAGCAGAGAAAGATGCAGAGAAGCTCTTCCATCTGTTCAAATCCAATGCTCACAAACGGCCTTGTAGTCGAAAACAGCTTCGCCTTTGAGGACACAGTATCCCGACTTGCTGGAGCCGGCCGCTTTGACCTCATCGAACGTCTCCTTGAACACCAGAAGACACTTCCCCAGGGATTCATCGTTCGAATCATAATGCTATATGGGAAAGCCAGGATGTCGGATCATGCCCTGAAGACGTTCCATCAAATGCATCTCTTTGGGTGTCCTCCAACTGTCAAATCATTCACTTGAGGTCTTTTTCTCAAACCTGCAGATTTGATGAGGTCCAAGTTGTTTTTCTGACGAGTGTGTGAAGAAGTATGGAATTGTGCTGGATGAGATTTCATATGATATCATCATCAAAATAATGTGTGAAAAAATTGGTACTTCAGATTCTGCTTGCTTGGCCATGGTGGGGATGGAGAAGGCTGGGCTTAAACCAGATGTTGTTACCTATACTACTCATGCGTGCATCCTATAAGCATGGACGATGTGAGATTGATGATGGGTTGTGGAATATTATGGCGCTTAAGGGTTGTTTGCCAAATTTTGCCACGTTTAATGTCAGAATCCAGTTTTTGATTAACCGAAGGAGGGCTTGGCAGGCCAATGACCTGATACACTTAATGTGTAAAGCTGGTGTACAGCCAGATGCAATTGCATATAACCTGATAATTAAAGGTTTTTGTATGATGAGTGATCTCAAGATGGCCAAGAGGATTTTCTATGCTATGCATGGAAGGGGTTGCGAGCCAAACGGTAAAATTTATCAAACTATGGTTCATTATCTCTGTAAAGGATGGGAATCTGGTTTGCCATTTAGGTTGTGCAAGGATAGCATGGAAAGGAATTGGTTTTCGAATGTTGACACCACTAGTAAGTTGCCAAAAGGCCTTATGACCATTTCAAAGGACCAAAATGCTAGGGAAATTATAAAGTTGGTTGAAGCAAGAAAACCCTCATATACAATCGATGAGATCAAACCATTTCAAAGCATAATCTCTCATGGTAGGAAATGATAGAACAAATGAAGTCTTGGAACAATTTCGGTTGTACCTTTTGGTTTGAAAACAATGATTTTGTTCATTATATTTTATTTATTTGATAAACCACTGGAAAGCACTAATTGTTCTGAATTAGCTGCTGAGGCTCTGGCTCTTGCATGTCAGAGTCAGAATTATCAGATCGAAAGAAGCCCAGGCAACTGGATTTTGGGCTACCTCTAGTCATGGGGAACCTTCTCATAAGTTATTTCAAGAGGTTATATGCTAGTATGTTTCCTCTGAACTATCTTTATTTGGTATAACATGTTAAATAAGTATATGTTCCTTGTTGCTACTTTAATTATCCAACTGATAACTTTTACACTGTTGTTTGTTGTGTAAATTATTGAATTTGTTATAAATGGCTTCTCATAATATTTGAAGATCTGAAACATATAATAAGGTCAGAAACCTAGGGGCAATTAGGGAATGGGTAAACTTCATTTACGTATCCACTGTTTTTCTGGTTGCTATCATTAACTTTCATCCATATCAGTTTGAGTCTGTGAACAAGGCAGATGACTTCACCTACTCTATATTTGCCTCGAATTATGAGTGATCATGATGATGGTTCGTTTGTGAGGATCTACTATTTTGATATTTCAATTTAACTTTCTCATTGCAAAAGATTGATAGTGGAGCTCGGCTTCTGAAATGACTGGAATGGAGGTGTGGCCTAACACAAGACATGACAAATATGTCTCAGCAAGATTTCAGAGTTCTCTTTGTAAAAGAATGATTTAAATCAGAACATCTTATTTTAGAACCACTTCGGCCAGTACAGCTACCAATGTGAAGATTTGAAAGCAAAAAAGCAAGTTCTAAGCTTCTTCTGTTGACTAGTTTTCATCAAAATATTGAAGAAAGTCTCCCTACATGTAGTTAAATGCTATAGAAATAATGTAGAATCTCATTCTGTGAAGCAATGTAGGAAAAAGTCATTTTAACTTGATGATTTTGTGTTGATGTGTTTTT
Source organism: Musa acuminata AAA Group (assembly GCF_036884655.1). Classification (NCBI taxonomy): domain Eukaryota; kingdom Viridiplantae; phylum Streptophyta; class Magnoliopsida; order Zingiberales; family Musaceae; genus Musa; species Musa acuminata. Next base: position 43,602,386 of record NC_088331.1, read on the forward strand.
ATCATTGCTTTTTGTTTGTTGAATATGTCATCTGGCTCTTAAAAGGTGACAATTGTGGAAGCTCTCTAGTTGTTACTTTCTTTTCCAATTCTGCATGTTCGATATCATTTGAGTTGGGAATATTGTTTTTAGTTTATTGAGCTAAGGTAATCTATTCACTAAAGGTGAATTTGACTTGAAACATAAAATAAAAAAAATGTGTAAGAGATAGCCTAACTTTGATAATACAAATATGTTGTTGCAGTAAATAATTGTTACATATATTACATGCAAAAAGACCTATGATTTATCAGTTTGGAGCTTTAAACATAGCGATGACCAAAATTTATTCTTTAATTGTCTTTTTAGTGAAGTGTTCAGTAATATAAGGACTAAGGTTTGCTGTACCGATACATACCGCTTGGTATGGGTGGTACGTACTGGTCCAATAGGAAATCGGTACGTAAACCGCCCTCTACCGGGTGGTACCGATCACTTGATCCCGTATTGGGTATTACGGGGTTTGTATCGGGCAGTAATGGTCGAAATCCGATCGTTATCGACCTGTACCAATTGGTATGCTCGGATTTTGATTGTTACCGACCTGTACCAGGCAGTAACGATTGAAATCGGATCGTTCGATCATTACCAACCTGTACTGGTCGGATTTCGATCGTTATCGATCAAGGGCTAAGATTGCCCTATTTCAAACGGTTAATTTGATCGTTTGAGGCTTAGAAAAGGGTTTTTAAACCCTTTTCTCTCCCCTCTTTCAACTCATTTCAGTCTTTCAAATCCTTTTCTCTCCTCTCTTTCAACTCATTTCAGTCTTTCAATCTCTTAAGCTCTCTCAAACTTTTTTCACTCACATCTCTTATTCTAATATTTTCAATCTCTTAAACTCAACAAAACTATGATTTGTAGATTGGATCAAACTTAGAAGACTAATTCGGGAGGATCAAGGGAAAGAACACTCTAATCAAGAGATATGTATTCTCTTTTTAGATTTTTATTGATTTATGAAATGATTAAGCTTATTCTATGTGATGTATAATCTAATGTCTAATATGTTGTTTGATATGTTTTTGATGGTAAAATAATATTAATTAGGGAGTAATTAAGATCTTTAATGTTGTAATTAATATGCTTAATATTAATTTTTTCAAAATTAGATACTTAATAGGTCAAATATTTATATTTTATATATATTAATGATTGGATCACATGTTTGTGATGCTATAATAGGTTTAATTAGGTTTTAATTAAGTTTTTTTTTTTTAATATTATGATTAGTAATTTTAATGATGATTTAATCAAGATTTAATCGATATTAGGTTAATTTATATTTTTTTTGCTAAAATATAATAAATTTATATTTATTTCTAACTTAAAACCCTAATTTATCTTCTTTTTTTTTAAATTTTTCAGTTATTTTTGAAGGTTTTTTTGATGATTTTGGGTGTACCATCAGTATGCCTCAATATGTACTATATTAAGCAAGGCTCGGTACATCGGTATAGACCAAAATTATAATCTTTGATAAGGACTTACAAAAAAAAACTTTTTTTAAATAGAGAATCCATGAATGTTCCATATCCCGTGATATCTCCCTTCTTTTTTATTGCGTCTCTATTCCTTTTAAGAGATCAAGGACTGCTCTTTGTTTCTTCTCTTCTTTCTTTTTATATTTTCCTCCATCTTGCGTGTCAGTGAACATCAGCCATTGCAACAGTGGCAGCAAATGAAAAATGTTGCAACTCAAACAAATGATAACAAAACAATAGTGGAATATGCAAGAGTGCCTGGGAGTTGGAGTCACTGGGATTACATCTGAGGCCCTTGTAATTATCATAGTCTCCTTCCGCTCTTGCTTCAATCTCACTGATGTATAAGTCATTGGTTCATTCTAATTGTTAGATTGAAACTGTAATATGTGGTCTGGACTCTGGATATGAAAAATACTTCTTCTATTATGCTATTACCATGTTTTAGTTTCTCTTGTTAATTTTAGTTTCTCTGGATATAAAAGCTTTTTGTCCCTCTTATGTGCATCTCTAACGACCATTGGTCTTCCTAGTACATGAACAAGGAAAGGGATACGGCTGCAGCGGGCTACATGTTGAGATTTTTGGATGGATGGTATGCGTGTTGTGTTATGCATGGTTTACTTGGTTCGATGCAAAACCTCCAATGCTGGTGCCAGAAAATGATGCTCAGCTGCTTGAGGAAGAACCGGTAACATCATGATCTGGAATCTTAAGATGACACATTACCAAAAGGAATAGTGGGTACATTCATGTGGATGGCATCTTGATTGTTGTGTCTTTCTCAAGTCACAGAGAAAAGTAGCAGAAGTTTACAGTTCCAAAATAGAAAGATATCTTTAGAGAGGAACAGAAAGTAAGTATGGACATACACTTGTTCCTTTCGCATTATTGTCAACTTCAAAATTGACCCAGCAATCAGAGAGAGGTGATTGAGTAATAAGCTAGAGATGAAACCGGCTGTAGCTTTGTCAGCTTTCCTGATGGAGGCAACCATGCATTGAATGCGATGAATAACATGAGTGCTGATGTTTAATCAAGTATAACACCATGTTTTAGCAACATTTTCTAAGTGATCTTTTAGTATAGCTTGCTGAACTTTATTCTCTTTTAAGAGTTTTATTTGGCCACCTATTAATTAAATTCAAGGAAAAGTTAGAATTCTCGGGATGAGGCTCAAAGTCAGTGGCAAAGAAATTATAGAAAGCAACTACTACTTTAGCTTCGCCAAATCTTATCACTTCATGTTCTGCCACATTATTCTTGGAATGATGCTTTAGTTCATAATTCTGGTCCAGTTGATCTGATGCGCTAATTTGCATCACTGCAAGCAGCTCAACACAGTTCTCAGCAGCTCCTCCACAAACTTGCTAGCCTTCTTTATTCAACAAGCATCTTTATGAACAAATCCTGAATTGGAGGGTGGAGCCGGGGATGGAAAAAGGTAGAGCTTGCACTTTTGAAGTTGCTTTTGTAGAATTTAGTGGAATGCAATATGTTGCTATATTTTTATTGTGTCAATCCATTTTTTGCATTCAATTTCATTGTCCCAGGTAACAGTTTACATATTTCAACTGATTATACTTGTGTTATGGGTACTGAAACATTGCATCAAAATGAGTAGTATTCATTCACCAGATTTACTTGAACTAAGTTTGCCAACTGGTTTCAGTTTTCATTTTTAGAATTGAACAAGGGTCTGCATGAGAAGATTTATTTGTGTTAGCTGCACCGAACAATTGGTTGTTCTTTATGTGGATGCTTGACTATTAATTAAGGAGCCTAAAATGCATAACTGGTTGTTCTTCCTCAAGTAGAGGTAATCTTCACTTTGTTTGTTTGGGGGGAAAGGATACAAGACAATTTTCTCAATCGAATTGGTGTGTGCAATTCTTGGAGGGTATAAACCGTCTCATCAGAGTTAATAGCATATTAAAACATGTGAAGGTTACAAGTCGTGTATCAGGAGGTTGCAATGTCAAAACTCACCTAACAAAGCAAGATAACGATGGGCATGCTATATGAAATTGATTGGACTTGCACTATTTCGATTGCGAAAGTCAATCATAAGAGCAGCTAGTTTCATATTGTGGCCTCACACAGTGGTGATGCTGAAGCAGCTCTAAAAGCTTGTCTTTTTTGTTAGGTTACTCGGATTCTCTTGCTCTTCATAAAGGAGATTGAAGGTGACCACTGCTCAGAGAAGAGACATTGGGACTCAAATATATCTAACATCAAAGGTAATATATTCCTCTTGTCATCCTACTTGGCTCTATTTATACTGGTTTGTCCTGAATATTATTTACTAGCAAACATCAATATGATCTCTTTACATACAGTGCATCTTCCTTCACATCTTCTTTTGCTTTCCTTCGGTCTTTAGTTAATACATTGATGGACCTTGTCACGAGGGATCTTCCTTCACATCTTCTTTTGCTTTCCTTCGGTCTTTAGTTAATACATTGATGGATCTTGTCATGAGGGAAAGAGAACCAACTTTATGTTACCAATGACATTATGTTAGCTTTACTTAGCTGCTTCTCCTGGACTGGACTTTCATCTGAAACCTAAGTAGCAGCACACCAAATCTAGTTTCTTTCACTTTCTTTTTCTTGACTCTAATGTTAGCACAGCATAGATATGTGCTGTCCTGTTTGTCTTGGGCATGTCTTGAATCTAAACACTTGGGTAAAAACTAGATCGAAATATCTTGATCCATGAATGCTTCTACATCCCACAAGGCAAACAAAATCTTCTCAGCATAAACTGCTTAGATTCTTCTCTAAGGTTCCAATGAAGACCTGCTTTTGTTTGTTCATTTCAAATGACAAATCAGCACAAGAAAATTGCCAGAAGCACCATTTCTTCAAAGAAAGAGACATCCATGAGGGTTGTCTTCACCGACATTATTGGACTGGAATCTTTTGGAATCAAGTGTACATGACAACTAATTCTTGTGAGAGTCAATGGTAGTGCAGAAGTATTTTTTTTACAATTGAGTTGAGTCCTTTAGCTGAATAACCCAAATCTTAGTTAAATCGTCGGTTGTATGAATTCGATAGTGATGTCTCACCATCTGATGGCAACAAAATCATCTAAACCAATGCTCCTTTCCAGTTTGTGATCCTCATGCATCTTCCTCCCCTATCTCAGGAACAATTACTTTGCATTGGTAAGCTGCTGCATGCATGGATCAGCTATGTTTTCTTTTCTTGATTGTTATCATCTAGCTTTCAATCCACACAACGTCTACCTTGCCATTAGTCTCTTAGTACCATGGTTAAGTTACAAATTATAGTGATCGATAGCTAAGTGGTACTTGAAGATTCACATTTTACACTGTCAAAGAGTACTGTTCTTGCCAATAATTCAGTCATAGACAAAAGTCATTTGAGATTTGCTGAATGCAAAATCTACACAAAGAGGATTTGTTTTGTCACTCCAGATTCAGATAGTTGTGCCCCAGCTAATCCCAAACATGTCACGTGGGGTGCTGCTTCACTTCATGTATCACAGACCTACCTGTCTCATGCAACACATCTGCTCCTTCACCTGCCTTATGTTACTTGTATTACTATGTCATGCAATCAGCAATGCATGTCTTGATACATGGCATAGAAATTTTATTTCCAGTTTGAAGAATGCTCAAGTCACCTGAGCATCTCCAGAAAACTTCTCATTCCAGAGTCCAATCATGGTTGCAAAATTGGATCTATCTTGGAACTTGAGATGAGTGGTTTTTTCTTAATGGAGTGTGGACAGTGGCCACTTCAATGTGGTAGTATTTAGATGGATGCATTTAATTGTTTGATAAGTTTGAGTGTCGAAGTAGGTGAATTCATTGATCACTCTTCCTTCCGTGTGTAATTTTCTGGTGAAGAAGCCAAGTGTCTTGTGGGCTCTCAAAAGATTCTTCCTTTTCCTTCTTCGTGGGTCTCTCTCTCTCTCTCTCTCTCTCTCTCTCTCTCTCTCTCGTTTCCTTTCTACCTCCATCCTTCATACTCTGTGAGAAGTTCCACCCACCACCTCTTCAAGAAATGAAAGCTACTCCTCAGGCTCCCACCATGGAAGGAGTACCTCATGCTACCTTGGAATTCCTATTTAGAGAGAGCCCACAATGTCTGAGCTCAGAGTGCCTCCCAGAGACCAGCTCTAGTGGAGATGGGTTGGCTTCTCTCTCTATCTTTCTTTCTTATTCTCACAGCAGCATCTTCCCTGGAAGAAGATGTTCCTCACAGCTCGTGCTCTTCCAAGTTCATGGGTACTCTCTTCTTTCTATGCTCCACTGTCTTAAAAGGTTTGTGCAAACATTGTCTAAATGGTGATTTGCTTCTTCGCAGATGAACTCCACCGCCTCAACGACAGCTCCGGCCTCCACCTCACTCTCCACCACCCCCGGAGTCGCTGCTCCCCGGCGCCCTTCCCCAACCTCACCTTCTCCACCATCCTCTCCCACGATGAGGCGCGCGTCCGGTCCCTCACCGCCCGGCTAACCAAAACCGTGTCGCTCCCCGTCGCCCCCCTCCTCCGGCCGGCCGCCGTCTCCATCCCCCTCTCCCCCGGCGCGTCTACTGGAGTCGGCAACTACGTCACCCAAATCGGCCTCGGCACGCCCGCCAAGTCCTACGTCATGGTCGTGGATACCGGCTCCTCCCTCTCCTGGCTCCAGTGCTCCCCGTGCAGGATCTACTGCCACGACCAGGTTGGCTCCGTCTTCGACCCCGCCGCCTCCGCCTCCTACCGCCCCGTGTCGTGCTCGGAGTCGGAGTGCGACAGCCTCGAGTCCGCCACCCTCAACCCTTCTGCATGCTCCCTGGACGATGTCTGCATATACCAGGCCAGTTACGGTGACCGCTCCTTCTCCGTCGGCTACCTGAGCAAGGACGTGCTGTCCTTGGGTTCAGGTCAAAGGCTGGCCGGCTTCGTGTACGGCTGCGGCCAGGACAACGAGGGCCTCTTCGGCCGGTCGGCCGGCCTCATCGGCCTGGCGCGTAACAGGCTTTCCCTGCTGTCTCAACTGGCGCCAAGCTTAGGCTATTCCTTCTCTTACTGCCTCTCCACTGCCGCATCCACCGGATACCTCTCGATCGGCTCCTACAACGCGAGGCAGTTCTCGTACACTCCGATGCAGTCGAGCTCGCTGGACAACTCCCTGTACTTTGTGAGACTCACCAGTATCACCGTTGGCGGGCGAGGCCTGCCGGTGTCGTCGTCCGCCTACACCGGCACGCCGACAATCATCGACTCGGGGACGGTCATCACGAGGCTCCCGTCGAACGTATACGCCGCGTTGAGCAGCGCGATCGCGGCGGCGTTGAAGGAGTACCCGCGGCAGCCGGCGTACTCGATACTCGACACGTGCTTTAGGGGAAGCCTGAGCAGGCTGGCAGTGCCGGCGGTAGAGATGGTGTTCCAGGGCGGCGCGACGTTGCGGCTCGCGCCGAGGAATGTAATGATCGACGTGGACGGCTCCACAACTTGCCTGGCGTTCGCCCCGGCTAGGAGGGTGGCCATCATCGGCAACAAGCAGCAGGAGACGTTCAGTGTAGTTTACGATGTGGGCAGGTCCAGGATCGGGTTCGCCGCCGGCGGTTGTGGCTAAGATTGTGGTGGGTTGTCGTGCATGGCTGCATTGGCTTCAATGCTGGTGATGAGACGGTCATAGGCAGTAAGAAAGGTAGTACGTGGTGTTATAATGATACTGATTCTTCAGTTAATTCAAAACATGCTATCTTACTTTTTCATCTACCAATTGATCGATAATCATGTAGATATAAATATAAAATAATAATACTTTTTATATTTTTTATATGTTTTAATTTTCAATCAATTTATGATTTAACTAAAAAATCTCACCCTCAAATATAAATGAATAAAATCATCATCCCTCACATAATAAGTTTTTCATGATATAAGAGCTCCTTAGCTTCTAAGCAAAGTTTTCTCCTCCTTAGTTTTATTGTAAAATTTTTTTTATTCTGTTGAGAGAAATCCTCTATTCGGTGCTTTCTCTACTCTACTCCATGACTAAAGACAAAGGCTGCATCCCTCCTTGCGCTATTCTTCCCCTCACGATTTCCCCTTGCGCTCTCTTACTGCGACCGATCTATTCCAGGCCGCTCCATAGTGGCTGCATCCCTTCGATCAGATTTGTTCTACCTCATCAAATATGATCAGATCATAAGGAGGTGGAAAACAAAGACCACTTCATCAGATCTAATCTGTTCAATCTCTTCTAGATCTTATCTGTATCAGATCTGCTCCACTTCATCCATTAGATTTAATCCGTTCCGAATCTGATTGAATTTAATTAGAAGGCAACACTTCATCACGTTTGATCGACTTGATCCACTATAGATCTTTTCCTCCAAATATCAATAGTATTTGACCAGCAACATCACTCGTCATTAATATATTTTCTTCCCTAAGTTTCGAGCCTTTGTTATTTTATTCAGAAATAATAGTTTTTCTCAATGTAGGAGGCTTATATCTATCAATGCAGTCATTCTAATTCCTTTTTAAGTTATCTAAAAGACGATAATTATGCATACTAGCAAGCATAATTTATCAACCTTCTCTTTGGATATAACTTACTAGGCTACGTTAATGACTCCCTTAATTGTCCATATGAAAATATTTAAATATTAGGAGAATGAACCTTAATAGAAAATTCTAATCATAAATTGTAATTACGTCAGGACTATCTTATTTTGTAAGTCATTCAAGCTCCATGGCATCATTAATCTATTCAGATAGCACCATAGTCGAAGCATGATCCAAGTTATATACCACCTTCATTAATTACTCGCATACTTAGCATGCTAAGTTTTTTATTTATTATAATGAAAATTCCAAGAGGAAGTACTGTTGTTGATTATACACAAATCCTAAAAATTATTATTGATGACTTCGCTTAATAGGCATCCTCTGAGTGATGAAAAAGTCATTGTTCATACTCTTAATAGCTTATGAGACGAATATAAGAAACTAGTACTAATAATTCGGGTACGAGACTTACCAATATCATTTGAAAAATTATATGATAAGTTGATTAATAATGAAACATATCTGAAATGAGAAGAGAGGAAGACAGGACCGACTATCATAGCTCAATTCAATCAAAAATCCAAAGCAATAAGAACTTCAATAAATAAAGGATCAAACAAGATACTTCTTGTATACATGTGTAATATACAAAGCCATCATCTTCTATTACACTTGTTGAATCTCGTATTTTGATGATGAAACTACTTGATATATGTTTATGATTTAATCTGCGTTTTGAGTGACGCAGGATGCTTCGATCAGGATGAGACAATTAAAGCAGGAAAATCATATTGTGCCGAAGGAACATGTCAGAAGATTGGACGTCGGGCCAGTGGATTGGTCGACGTATCGACAGAAGGCTTCGGGCCGTGGACTCGGGCATCGGGCCAAGAAGAGCGGGTATTGTGCCAAGGATATCGGAGTTGCGGAGTCAACTGGCCGATTGGGCAATAGGCTGCACGAGAGGACGATGCGCCGAAGAATCGGACGAAGCGTCGAGGAACCAATGACATGTCGGACAACTTGGTTAATTGCTTAGGATTAATTGTCTCGATTGAAGTTTTGTTTTAAGTGTGCAGGATTAACTACGATGAGAGTAAGACAAGCAGCAGGAGTTGCGCCGGAGTCAAGATCATGATCACGTTGGGAGTTCGAGAGTTCGACGGAAGTTCGGACGGTCGTCGGAGGTTCAGAGAGAACAGATCCGAGAAGTCCAGAAGCTTGCCAAGCGAAGCTCGTCGGAACTCGCCAAGTGGATCGTCGCAAAGTCCAGGAGTATGCCGGATGTCCGCAGAAGGATCACCGAGGGTTATCGGTTGATCGACGGAAGTTGGCAGGAAACTCGCCGGAAGAAGCGATTGACGCATCGGAGCAAGCTGCAGAAGTTGTCTTAGAGATAATCGTAGTTAGCATGATGATTAAGCATGAAAATGGGAGGTGATCCCATTAGCTTAATCTTGGGGCAATTGGGCCCCTGAAAAGATTCAAAGTGGGCCGAATGGAGTGAACCATTCGGACCCTGATTGCACCAGGAGGTGCAACCGCCCCAGCCAGGAGGTGCAACCGCCTGGGCTGTGGGGTTGAGAGGTGCAACCGCCCCAGCCAGGAGGTGCAACCGCCTGGGCTGTGGGGTTGAGAGGTGCTAGTCATAGGTGCCCAGCAAGCCAATCACGTGAGTGATGGCACGTGTGACTTGATACAGAATCTTTTTGCTTATTATATTTTGGCGTGTATCACTTTATAACTATTGCATAAATGCATATATATTGTGATGTCCTTGGATTTGTGCAATGGGAATCGGATCGTGATGAGATCACGATAATGAGACCGATTCACCTTTAAACACATATCCTAAATAATCCCGGTCATAGGTTACTCGAGAGGGACATCGTGATAACCGGATAGATTGGTGTGCTGTATACCCGTCCATATGATGGATGCAGTTGGTCTCATAGCTGCTCGTGTAGGGACACTAGGGATACAGTACAGGTGCTCATTGGAGAATGAGTTCACTGATTGATCCGCTTACGGAATGCTGGATGGTTGATGATGCCTTATTGTCAGACAGCGATTCCGTAGTCCTAGTGGTGTATCTGGTCCTTAGACTTGAGACACCAAGGATGTCCTGTATGAGTGCTCCACTCTTTGATACCAGACTTATAGGTTTGACTGTTCCCAGATCTAGTACAGCTGGTCATTGGGAGTGGTAGTCGACCTTACGAGGGCTATTGAGTGTCGACAGAGGATCATCCACTCTCGGCATAATGAGAGGAATATCCCATGTGTTCTTGCTCAGACAAATCCCTGGCCAGGGTCATTCGGGTTGAGAGAGAAAGAGTTCTCCGGGAGAATCCGATTAGAGCGAGACTCGAGTAGAAACCGTATGGGTCTGACAGCACCATGCTCGATATACGGTCTCTGGGATATTAGATGGATGAGGGACTATAGGTATATGGTAACTGAGGACAGACAGGTCCAATGGATTGGATTCCCCTGTATCGTCTGGGGACTACGGCGTAGTGGCCTAGTACGTCCGTAGTCAATGAGTCAAGTGAATTATTATAGAGATAATAATTCACTCAGTCAGAAGGAGTTCTGACAGGTATGACTCACGGCCAGCTCGATATTGGGCCTAGAGGGTCACACACATATGGTAGGCATTGCGATGAGTAGAGGTTCGGATATGAGATATCCGACGGAGCCCTTGTCTTATTGGATGCAGATCCAATACCCACTAGGGAAGGACTCATTAGGGTTTGACACGGGATCTCTATAAATAGGAGGGATTCACAGCCTCATAGGCTAGAGTCTTTGCTTGCCCTTCCTATTCTCCTCTCCCTCTCCACCTCAGAGTAGGCCTGGAGTTTTGAGGAGCATCGTCGCAACCCTGCTGTGTGGATCACCGCTAGAGAGGAGGACACTTGACCTCCTTCACCCTCTCCTAAGGATCTGCAAGGAAACAGGGATATACGATCTCCCTAGGTAACACAATCTCTATACGCAGTTTTGTGTTTTTGCAGATTTTGCGCACCAATCTTCGCACGACGATGAACATCTTTTTGGGAATCGGGGATTTTTTGTTTTCTTGTTCTTCCGCTGCGCATATGATGTCGCCCCCCCTATGATTTCCCAACAGTGGTATCAGAGCCAGGTTGTTCGTGCGAATGATTGGTTTTGAACTGCGTGTGTTGTGTTTAGGAAGAATATTGACGTCAAAATCGTTGACGCAAAAGCGAGGAAGGGCAGCAACAGTTGCTGCCCTCGATCTGCATACCTGCAGCCATCTGCAGCGGCAGCCGCAGCTGCAGCCGCAGCCAGGCAGCACAGCGCCGGCGCATGCGCAAGCGCTGTGCCTGCAGCAGCCGGCCGGCGGTCTGCTTGCAGCAGGCTTGCGGCCGGCGGGGCTGGCAGCCCGCGCGGTAGAAGCGCCTGCGGCCGCTGAGCCCGCGGGCAGAGGCGCCGCGGGGCAGCAGCGCGGGCTGAGGTACCGCAGGGCAGCGGCGCCTGTGGCCGCTGCTCCCACGGGCAAAAACCCCGCAGGGGCGGCCGCCAGCGAGGCAGCACCACCTGCGGGCGCTGACTCGCGGGCAGAACCGCCCGCGAAGGCGGCGGCGCCCGCGGGGGTGCCCACCTGCAGCGGCAGCGCCCCCAGCGGGCGTGCCGCCTGCAGGCGAGGGCAGTGCCCTCGCCCTCGCCGCACAGGCCGCCGCCAGCAGGATGGCGGCGGCGGCGGCGCAGCAGCAAGGGGGAGAAGGGCATTAGGGTTTTCTGGGAAAAAGACAGTTTTACCCCTCGGAATTTGAGAAATTCCAGTTTCTGTCTTTTGTCCAAATTACGAAAATACCCCTATGAATTCAGAAATTCCCTATATGTCCCTGATTTCAGAAAATATTAATTAATTAAAAGGTTTAGTTGATTATTATTTTTTATTATCTAGTAGTCCTACATGATGATGATTATTTATACATGTGATGTATGATGTGTGGACGGATGATCATGGACTGTGTGATGTGTGTACTTGTGATTATTATTATTGAGGTCTGCGAACCTCCATTATATTTCTCGTTTATTGTCGGGCCTGCGTGCCTATGATTAAGTTGTAATCACATGAGGAGGCGCAACGGGAGCGTGGATGCCATAGCGGGACCCACGAGACGGACGATCGTGATGCATGGAGATGCATCAAGATGTCGACGGAACCGACGAGGACGAGATGGACGATCACAAGGCATGGAGATGCACCGTTGCACACATAGATCTTGATGTGAGTGATTAGGCCTTCTGGCTCGGGCCTAATCATATTAGGTTGTGGTCCATGATCATTTGGTGTGATTGCTTATACACATACTAGATATGTATATATATTTGCATGCGATGTAGATATATATTAAATATGTATATGTGTGACATGTCATATTAGGAGACCAAATCATAGAAACATCTCTCGATAAAATTAAGTCGGTAAACGTGAGGCAATTAGATTGACCCACGTGGCCTTCCATCGTTATGAGTAGGAACCGAATCCCGGTGTAGGTTGAGTTGGTCGAGTCCCTCGAGACTCACATATATCGCGATTCGCTATCTTGCTTACGACATAGAGATGTCACCGGTGACCTGAGGGCATGATATGCTTGGTCGAGTCCCTCGAGGGTATATCATCAAATCAGACTCATCTTGTAACGAAGGTGTTGACTTAACCGAGCATCATGGTTGGTCGAGTCCCTCGAGGCCATGGTGATTCGGAGGCCGAACAGGACGGGAATCACAAGGAGTTGTGATCGGCAAGAGTTGTCTACCTTTTAGGCTTAGTGTGATTGGTCGAGTCCCTCGAGGTTACACTAAGACGCTGATTGGATCCTGATCCCCACTAGAAGTCTGCCGGAGACTTCCGTTTCACGTGCTGAGGGTGTCGCGTGACTCGTTAGTAAAATAGTGGGAGCATATTAAGATAGAAGTCCATATCTTGATAGTTTATTTCTTGCAAAATCTGCATGTTATTCATTTTTGCTACATCTTTATTTTCAGAAAATGTCGCTTTCAAATCCCTTACGTGGCATACTTGATGTCAACCGCCTCACTGGTCCAAATTATATGGATTGGCTCCGTAACTTGAGAATTGTTCTCACAGCGGAGAAAATCGTGTACGTCCTTGATACAGTGATGCCTACGCCCGAAGAAGGGGTAAGCGAGGATGAGATCGCTCGCTACGTGAAGTACATTGATGACTTCACTCTTGCTCAGTGCTATATGTTGGGCTCTATGATTCCAGAGTTACAGAGACAACATGAAAAGATGGATGCCAGATCCATTCTCCTACATGTCCGTAAATTGTTTGAGGAACAGGGAAGGACTCAACGATATGAGATATCCAAGAGCCTTTTCCGCGCTAGGATGACTGAGGGGACACCGGTTCAGAACCATGTCCTAAAGATGATTGAGTGGATAGAGAAACTCACAGGTCTAGGAATGGTCCTAGAGGATAACTTGTGTGTGGACATTGTGCTTCAGTCCCTACCAGATTCCTTTTCACAGTTCATAATGAATTTTAATATGAACAAGCTTGAGGTGACTCTCCCAGAGCTCCTCAATATGTTGAGGGAGGCAGAGAGTACTATTAAGAAAGAGAAGCCAGTTCTCTACACTGGTGAGACCAGAAAGAAAAGGAAAGCAGAAAGGTCCCTTAAGAAGGGAAAGGGCAAGGGCAAACAAGGTAAAGCAAAGGTTGCTAAGAAAGACCCAACAAAGGACAAAGGCCAGTGCTTCCACTGTGGTAAAGATGGGCACTGGAAGAGAAACTGCAAAGAGTACCTTGCAGAAAGGGCGAAACAAAAGCTTGATGAAGCTTCAGGTACATTCATGATCAGTCTCCATTTGTCAGACTCTTATGATAACACATGGGTATTAGATACCGGTAGTGCTTATCATATATGTAATTCGTTGCAGGTTCTGGCAAGGCCTAGGAGACTAGAGAGAGGCGAGATGGACCTCAAGATGGGTAATGGAGCAAAAGTTGCTGTATTAGCTGTTGGCGAGGTCGCCCTACATCTGCCTAGTGGAGCTTTTATTGCATTAGATGCATGTTATTTTGTTCCTTCTATTATCAAAAACATTATCTCCATTTCATGTTTAACAGTTAGTGGATATAAATTTGTTTTTGAGAACAATGGTTGTTCGATATTATTAGATGATAAGATCATCACGAAAGGAACATTGCATAATGGTTTATTTATGTTAGACACCACTCCACATATCATGAATATAAATGTGTCCAAAAGGAAACGAGATGAGTTGAACAGTGCATACCTGTGGCATTGTAGGCTAGGTCACATCCATGAAAGAAGGATTCAAAAGTTGCTAAATGATGGATATCTAGATCCATTCGACTATGTGTCATATGCAACTTGTGAGCCTTGCATTCGTGGAAAACTGACCAACTCTCCATTTAGTGGAACTGGAGAGAGAGCCACTGAGTTGTTGGAACTCATACATAGTGATGTATGTGGACCCATGTCAACTCATGCCGCTGGAGGTTACTCCTACTTCATTACATTTACTGATGATTTCTCAAGGTATGGATATGTGTACTTAATGAAGTACAAGTCCGAGGCCTTTGAGAAATTCAGAGAGTATAAGAATGAGGTGGAGAACCAGACTCGAAAGAGTATCAAAACTCTTCGATCAGATCGAGGAGGTGAGTACTTAAGTACAGAGTTTACTCAGTTCCTCAAGGACCATGGGATATTATCCCAATGGACACCTCCTTATACACCTCAACTCAATGGTGTCTTTGGAAGGAGGAATCGTACATTATTAGATATGGTACGGTCCATGATGAGTTTCGCTGACCTACCCATCTCATTCTGGGGATATGCCCTAGAAACCGCAGCTTACCTTCTGAACAGAGTTCCAACTAAGTCGGTAGTGTCTACACCATATGAGATATGGAAAGGGAAGAAGCCTGATCTTAAGGTTGTTAAGATTTGGGGCTGCTCTGCCCATGTTAAAAGACACAACCCCGATAAGTTAGAATCAAGGACAGAGCGATGCAAATTTGTGGGATACCCCAAGGAAACTTGTGGGTATTATTTCTATCATCTCGAGGACCAAAAGGTCTTTGTAGCTAAGAGAGCAATGTTCCTTGAGAAGGAACACATTCTTGACGGAGACAGTGGGAGAATGATAGAATTGAGCGAGGTTGGAGAACCAAGCTCAAGCACCACTCTACAGCCCGAGTCTGTTCAGGTACCTAATACACAAGTATCAACTTTACGCAGGTCTGATAGAGTATCCCATCCTCCTGAGAGATATGTGGGACATATTAGAGCAGAGGATGTAGAGGATATTGATCCTCAGACCTACGAGGAGGCTATTATGAGTATAGACTCCGGGAAGTGGCAAGAAGCCATGAATTCTGAGATGGATTCTATGTACTCCAATAAGGTTTGGAACCTAGTTGATGCGCCCGAAGGTATTGTACCCATCGGTTGCAAGTGGATCTTTAAGAAAAAGATCGGAGTAGATGGAAAGGTAGAGACCTATAAAGCAAGGCTAGTGGCTAAGGGGTATCGTCAAAGGCAAGGTGTTGACTACGACGAAACTTTCTCACCCGTAGCAATGCTAAAATCCATCAGAATTCTATTGGCTATTGCAGCATACTATGATTATGAGATCTGGCAGATGGATGTGAAAACCGCATTCCTCAACGGGAACCTCGAGGAGGAGGTGTATATGATGCAACCTAAGGGATTCGTGTCCAAGAACTGCCCAGATAAGGTGTGTAGGTTGCTTAGATCCATTTATGGACTAAAGCAAGCTTCCCGAAGTTGGAACATAAGATTTGATGAGTCAATCAGATCTTATGACTTCGTTAAGAACGAAGATGAGCCTTGTGTGTACAGGAAGGTAAGTGGGAGCGCTATCACCTTTTTGGTGTTATATGTGGATGACATCCTCATCATTGGGAATGATGTAGGAATGCTATCCACAGTAAAGACTTGGTTATCTAGACACTTCTCCATGAAGGACTTAGGGGAAGCATCTTATATCTTGGGGATTAGAATCTATAGAGATAGATCCAAGAGGATGCTTGGCTTGTCCCAGTCCAGGTACATAGAAACCATTGTCAAAAGGTTTGGCATGGAAAATTCCAAAGGGCAAACATGAATATGATACCTTATGCCTCAGCAATAGGGTCTATCATGTATGCCATGCTATGTACTAGGCCTGATATAGCGCATGCTCTGAGTGTCACGAGCAGGTATCAGGCGGATCCAGGCTTGGAGCATTGGAAAGCAGTAAAGTGTATCCTTAAGTACTTGAGAAGGACTAAGGATCTTTTACTAATATATGGAGGTAATAGCCTTAAGGTTGAAGGCTTCACTGACTCAAGTTTTCAGTCTGATGTCGATGATAGCAAGTTGAATTCAAGGTATGTGTACACCTTGAATGGAGGAGCAGTGTGCTGGAAGAGTTCCAGCAAGATACCACTGCTGACTAGACCACAGAGGCGGAGTACATTGCTGCATTAGATGCAGCAAAGGAGGGAGTTTGGGTGAAGAAGTTCATCACAGATTTGGGAGTCGATACAGATAGCGACAAGTCGACTTCCTTATATTGCGACAACTATGGGGTGATTACTCAAATAAGGGAACCCGGGTCTTATCAGAAGTGTTCTGAGGAGGTTCCAGCTTATAAGAGAGATCGTAACTCGAGGAGATGTAGCAGTGGAAAGAGTTCCATCCGAAGATAACATTGCAGATCCACTGACAAAGCCGTTGTCTCATTTTGTCTTTGAGCGTCACAGGGGTCTGATGGGGATCAGACACATAGGTGATTGGCTTTAGGTCAAGTGGGAGATTGCTAGTCATAGGTGCCCAGCAAGCCAATCACGTGAGTGATGGCACGTGTGACTTGATACAGAATCTTTTTGCTTATTATATTTTGGCGTGTATCACTTTATAACTATTGCATAAATGCATATATATTGTGATGTCCTTGGATTTGTGCAATGGGAATCGGATCGTGATGAGATCACGATAATGAGACCGATTCACCTTTAAACACATATCCTAAATAATCCCGGTCATAGGTTACTCGAGAGGGACATCGTGATAACCGGATAGACTGGTGTGCTGTATACCCGTCCATATGATGGATGCAGTTGGTCTCATAGCTGCTCGTGTAGGGACACTAGGGATACAGTACAGGTGCTCATTGGAGAATGAGTTCACTGATTGATCCGCTTACGGAATGCTGGATGGTTGATGATGCCTTATTGTCAGACAGCGATTCCGTAGTCCTAGTGGTGTATCTGGTCCTTAGACTTGAGACACCAAGGATGTCCTGTATGAGTGCTCCACTCTTTGATACCAGACTTATAGGTTTGACTGTTCCCAGATCTAGTACAGCTGGTCATTGGGAGTGGTAGTCGACCTTACGAGGGCTATTGAGTGTCGACAGAGGATCATCCACTCTCGGCATAATGAGAGGAATATCCCATGTGTTCTTGCTCAGACAAATCCCTGGCCAGGGTCATTCGGGTTGAGAGAGAAAGAGTTCTCCGGGAGAATCCGATTAGAGCGAGACTCGAGTAGAAACCGTATGGGTCTGACAGCACCATGCTCGATATACGGTCTCTGGGATATTAGATGGATGAGGGACTATAGGTATATGGTAACTGAGGACAGACAGGTCCAATGGATTGGATTCCCCTGTATCGTCTGGGGACTACGGCGTAGTGGCCTAGTACGTCCGTAGTCAATGAGTCAAGTGAATTATTATATAGATAATAATTCACTCAGTCAGAAGGAGTTCTGACAGGTATGACTCACGGCCAGCTCGATATTGGGCCTAGAGGGTCACACACATATGGTAGGCATTGCGATGAGTAGAGGTTCGGATATGAGATATCCGACGGAGCCCTTGTCTTATTGGATGCAGATCCAATACCCACTAGGGAAGGACCCATTAGGGTTTGACACGGGATCTCTATAAATAGGAGGGATTCACAGCCTCATAGGCTAGAGTCTTTGCTTGCCCTTCCTATTCTCCTCTCCCTCTCCACCTCAGAGTAGGCCTGGAGTTTTGAGGAGCATCGTCGCAACCCTGCTGTGTGGATCACCGCTAGAGAGGAGGACACTTGACCTCCTTCACCCTCTCCTAAGGATCTGCAAGGAAACAGGGATATACGATCTCCCTAGGTAACACAATCTCTATACGCAGTTTTGTGTTTTTGCGGATTTTGCGCACCAATCTTCGCACGATGATGAACATCTTTTTGGGAATCGGGGATTTTTTGTTTTCTTGTTCTTCCGCTGCGCATATGATGTCGCCCCCCCTATGATTTCCCAACAAGAGGTGCAACCGCCCCAGCCAGGAGGTGCAACCGCCTAGGCTGTGGGGTTGGGAGGTGCAACCGCCCCAGCCAGGAGGTGCAACCGCCAGGGCTGCAAGGCTGGGAGGTGCAACCGCCCCAGCCAAGAGGTTGCACCGCCAGAGCTCAAGTTCCGAGCTCTGCCAGGCGATGCAACCACCGAGCTCAGTCTTCGAGCTCTGGCAGAGAGGTGCATCAGCCTGAGCTCAGTCTCGAGCTCTGCCAGGTGATGCATTCACCAAGCTCAGTCTTCGAGCTCTGGCAGAGAGGTGGATCAGCCTGAGCTCAGCTTGGAGCTCTGCTAGGTGATGCAACCACCGAGCTCAGTTTCGAGCTCTGCCAGGTGATGCAATCACCAAGCTCAGTCTTCGAGCTCTGCCAGGTGATGCAACCATCGAGCTCAGTCTTCGAGCTCTGGCAGAGAGAAGCAATCGGCAGAGCTCAGTCTTCGAGCTCTGCCAGGCGGTGCCACCTCTCCAGTCGAGAGGTGCAACCGCCTGATCCCAGAATTCTGGGATTTGATCGATTTGATCGTTTTGAGCTCGAATTTTGAATTGGGTTGGGGCCTATAAATACCCCACCCATTCAGCACTGAAAAGATACAGACCTATACCGAAATCGTGATCTTTTCTGTGATTCTAAAGAGCTCAAAAGTGTTGTAAAGCCTTTAAGTCTCCTCCTTCTGTTCTTCAAGTTTTCAATTGTAAAGTGAGGAGAGAAAGGTCTGTAAAGGTTGTCTCCTAAGCCTGCCAAAAGGAGAGAAATTGTAAGAGGGAAGTTTGGCCTTCGCCCATTGAAGGAAGGCACCTAGTTGACGTCGGCAACCTCATCGGTGGAGGGAGCCAAAAGTGGAGTAGGTCAAGGCTGACCGAACCACTCTAAATCTCTGGTTTGCGTTTATTTTCGAGCACTTTATCATTACTGCAAACCTCCTCCATTGCTACTGCTCTCTGCGCTTTCACGAACAAGTTCTAAGTGCTGTTCTTCCGAATCTGCATTCAGACGTAAATCAGCTTTCCTCGCTCAATCATCAGATTTCAGTTCACGTTTACGTCTTGATTTCAACTGCATACTGCCTTCTGCAAGTATACAAACAAGTTTCAAAGTTTAGACGTAAATCTGCGTCTAGACGTAAAACTACGTTTAGACGTAAATCTGAGTTTAAGACGTAAATCTGAGTTTAGACGTAAATCTGCGTTTAGACGTAAAACTGCGTTTAGACGTAAATCTGCGTTTAGACGTAAATCTGCGTTTAGACGTAAAACTGCGTTTAGACGTAAATCTGAGTTTAGACGTAAACTGCGCTTAGACGCAAAACTGCGCTTAGACGCAATCTGCGCTTAGACGCAAAACTGCGCTTAGACGCAATCTGCGCTTAGACGTAAACTGCACTTAGATACAAACTGAGAATTTGCTTTTGCATCATAATAGTTTTTGAACGAACGCAGCTTTTGGTTTTTAATCGCTGTAAGATATCCGCTGCACTAATTCACCCCCCCCCCCCTCTTAGTGCTCTCGATCCTAACAATTGGTATCAGAGCGGGGTATTTCTCATTTCGGATTTACACCCGAGAGAAATGACTTTTCAAGAGGGCTGTTCGGTCTTTCGTCCACCGTTCTTTAACGGATTGGACTACACTTATTGGAAAACTCGAATGAGAGTTTTCTTAATTTCTCTAAATCTGGATTTATGGAATATCATTGAAAACGGTTTTCAACTTCCCTCCAAACCGATGAACGAATGGTCGGTTTTGGAAAAGAAGAATTTTTCTTTAAACGCAAAGGCTATGAATGCCTTATTTTGCGCATTGGACAAAAATGAGTTCAATCGGATTTCCACGTGTGAAACGGCTTTCGATATTTGGCGCACTCTTGAAATCACGCACGAGGGAACTAGTAGAGTCAAAGACTCGAAAGTTAATATTCTACTGCTTGATTTCGAGCTTTTTCATATGAAACCAAGCGAAACCGTTGTTGACATGTACACCCGTTTTACGGATGTCGTCAATGGTTTAAAATCACTTGGTAAAAGCTTTTCGGATTTTGAACTCGTTAACAAAGTTTTGCGCTCACTTTCTAAAACTTGGGATTCAAAAGTAACTGCTATTCAAGAATCGAAAAACTTGAACCATTTTCCACTTGAAGAACTAATTGGTTCATTGATCACATATGAAATGACGTGCAATGCACGTGAAGAACTTGAGAACCACCTTCCAAAGAACAGGAAGGATTTGGAACTCTGGACAAATGAATGCCACTTGAGCGATGACTCAAGTGATGAGGACAATGATGAACAAACCAACCTTCCAAAGAACAGGAAGGATTTGGGACATAGAACATTTGAAGACCACTCGAGCATAAGCTCAAGTGATGGTGAACTTAAAATGAAACGAAAATTAAAAAGCAAAAAGAATGAAACTACTTGCTTTAAACGCAAGAAGAAGAACAAAAATTGGGATGAATCGAGCTCCTCCGAAGAAGAGAAAGTCAACAAAAGCAAGGCGGCAAACTACGCCTTAACAGCCTACAATGATGAGGTAATCGAAATCCCCCTAATTTACTTCGAAATTACATGATGCTTTTCATGATGCACTTTTCTTTTTCTTTAAATTTTGTTGAAAATTATATTTTTAATAATTTAACAATGAAAATACAAAAATATGATCATGCTTGTAATCTTGAAAATGATAATTGCATGTCTTATGTTAATGCAAGATAGAAATCTAATGATTTTACACCTAGTGAGATTAATCTTATGTAAGCAAGAATGTATATTTTGATGATTTTCATATTGCTTTTCAATGACGATACATGGCTTTTGTCTGGAAGGCTTGATATTTTTCATTGTCTTTGTTTATTAAATATAATGTATAGTTTTGACATAAGAATAAAGATTTGAGCATGCTATTATAAAGTCAATCATAAATTAAAATTAAAGAAGTTTTAGGCATTTATAAGAATCATTCAAAATTATCTTCAATGAAACCTTGCTTAATGTTGCAATGAAAATATTAAAGTTATACTTGATGATTTCAGATTTGACAAATGCTACACTTTAAATATGAATCATTCTTCAATCAGATTAAATGCTTCAATCATTTTTCTAACTCTAGAGTTCTCGATTTTGGTGAAATACAAGTGATAAATTCATTTATGATATCTTGTAAATCACTTGAATTATGAATGAGTTTTTCTTTTTTATGATGTGTTAAAAGAATCACTTAAAAAGAAAATATTTTTCCATTTTATCGAGATTAATGATTTCATGATATTATGTGAATCTCGAAACTGATCTTGATGAAATAGTAATAACGTTATTCATGTTATGAATCTTAAAAATGATTGAAATATTTAACACTTTTATGCTCTTCCCCCTACTTTCTTCTTGTTTTCAATAATAAAATGGGGAGAAGTTTTGATCATGCATGGTAGGATATAATTTGACAAAATTGATACCATCATGATATGAAACATTTATAATGTACAATTATGCATACAATACTTGTGCTTTCTAATTATGATGTGATGTATTGCATATGATGTAAATCATGATTTAAAATGCTATGAGTGCCAAGTTACACATTTTGAGAAGAAATTGTTATATTGAAATATTAATGTAATTATGAATGGTGATATGATATCATGCATGTAATACTTCAATTTATGATAATGATGCATGCTATGATAAAATATTCATGATGAAAAATTATCTTGACATTCATAACTTGATTATTCATCATTTGTCATGATTTTGAAATCGTTGTAAAAGGAAAAGAGAACTACAAAACTGTATTCTCTCTTTCTTTTTTTTACAATGACAAAGGGGGAGATAGCTAGCTTGTACAAGTCAAGAAGATGCAAAAACTTGATTTGCTAGCTTACCTATTTTAAGAAGCAAAGATTGCTAACTTGCTTATTTCAAGAAGAAAAATTGTCTTCTTGAACATCACTATCTTGAATATCTCAAGAAGCAAAACTTGCAATTTGCACATTGCAATAGGAAGCAAGAATCATGAGCTTACACAAGAAATTTATCTTGCATTTGCTTTCGAAATTTTTGCTAGCTTATATATTGTGAAACTTGTATATCGTAAAAATTGCTAGCTTGTTGGTCTAAAGAGAAGCAAAAAGTTGCTATCTCAAAAGAAGCAAATGTGCTATCTTGCCTATCTCAAGAGGCAAAAATGCTAACTTGCGCATCTAGCAAAGTGAGCAAAATTTTCAAGAAGCAAGAGTTGTCTTCTTGAACATCTCTAATTTGCTAGCTTGCATGATGTAGAACTTGCTATCTTGAACATTACCAAAAGTGCTATCTTATATGCTATAAAACTTGCATATCTAAAACTTGATAGCATGAATGTTCTAAGCATGATGTAACACTTGCTAAATCTTCTAGCTCCAAGATTGCATGATGATAAAACTTGATACTATGATTTTCATGCAATAAGTTGAACCAATATCACACACACTTGATTGTAGTACTTCTCCTTTTTGTTGATGACAAAGGGGGAGAAGTATGTTGATGACATGACATGTGATGCATAAGTTTATGCATAAGTTCATGTTGACGTGTTGCAAGTATTCATGATGAATATTGCAATGACTTGAATTCAGTTTGAATTCAAGGTTCTATCAATATGGCATATTGATAGGGGGAGTTTGTTTAAACTCCGGGAGTTAAGTTTAACTCCGTCATCAAGTGGTTGTCATCATCAAAAAGGGGGAGATTGTTGAATCTCGTATTTTGATGATGAAACTACTTGATATATGTTTATGATTTAATCTGCGTTTTGAGTGACGCAGGATGCTTCGATCAGGATGAGACAATTAAAGCAGGAAAATCATATTGTGCCGAAGGAACATGTCAGAAGATTGGACGTCGGGCCAGTGGATCGGTCGACGTATCGACAGAAGGCTTCGGGCCGTGGACTCGGGCATCGGGCCAAGAAGAGCGGGTATTGTGCCAAGGATATCGGAGTTGCGGAGTCAACTGGCCGATTGGGCAATAGGCTGCACGAGAGGACGATGCGCCGAAGAATCGGACGAAGCGTCGAGGAACCAATGACATGTCGGACAACTTGGTTAATTGCTTAGGATTAATTGTCTCGATTGAAGTTTTGTTTTAAGTGTGCAGGATTAACTACGATGAGAGTAAGACAAGCAGCAGGAGTTGCGCCGGAGTCAAGATCATGATCACGTTGGGAGTTCGAGAGTTCGACGGAAGTTCGGACGGTCGTCGGAGGTTCAGAGAGAACAGATCCGAGAAGTCCAGAAGCTTGCCAAGCGAAGCTCGTCGGAACTCGCCAAGTGGATCGTCGCAAAGTCCAGGAGTATGCCGGATGTCCGCAGAAGGATCACCGAGGGTTATCGGTTGATCGACGGAAGTTGGCAGGAAACTCGCCGGAAGAAGCGATTGACGCATCGGAGCAAGCTGCAGAAGTTGTCTTAGAGATAATCGTAGTTAGCATGATGATTAAGCATGAAAATGGGAGGTGATCCCATTAGCTTAATCTTGGGGCAATTGGGCCCCTGAAAAGATTCAAAGTGGGCCGAATGGAGTGAACCATTCGGACCCTGATTGCACCAGGAGGTGCAACCGCCCCAGCCAGGAGGTGCAACCGCCTGGGCTGTGGGGTTGAGAGGTGCAACCGCCCCAGCCAGGAGGTGCAACCGCCTGGGCTGTGGGGTTGAGAGGTGCAACCGCCCCAGCCAGGAGGTGCAACCGCCTGGGCTGTGGGGTTGGGAGGTGCAACCGCCCCAGCCAGGAGGTGCAACCGCCAGGGCTGCAAGGCTGGGAGGTGCAACCGCCCCAGCCAAGAGGTTGCACCGCCAGAGCTCAAGTTCCGAGCTCTGCCAGGCGATGCAACCACCGAGCTCAGTCTTCGAGCTCTGGCAGAGAGGTGCATCAGCCTGAGCTCAGTCTCGAGCTCTGCCAGGTGATGCATTCACCAAGCTCAGTCTTCGAGCTCTGGCAGAGAGGTGGATCAGCCTGACCTCAGCTTGGAGCTCTGCTAGGTGATGCAACCACCGAGCTCAGTTTCGAGCTCTGCCAGGTGATGCAATCACCAAGCTCAGTCTTCGAGCTCTGCCAGGTGATGCAACCATCGAGCTCAGTCTTCGAGCTCTGGCAGAGAGAAGCAATCGGCAGAGCTCAGTCTTCGAGCTCTGCCAGGCGGTGCCACCTCTCCAGTCGAGAGGTGCAACCGCCTGATCCCAGAATTCTGGGATTTGATCGATTTGATCGTTTTGAGCTCGAATTTTGAATTGGGTTGGGGCCTATAAATACCCCACCCATTCAGCACTGAAAAGATACAGACCTATACCGAAATCGTGATCTTTTCTGTGATTCTAAAGAGCTCAAAAGTGTTGTAAAGCCTTTAAGTCTCCTCCTTCTGTTCTTCAAGTTTTCAATTGTAAAGTGAGGAGAGAAAGGTCTGTAAAGGTTGTCTCCTAAGCCTGCCAAAAGGAGAGAAATTGTAAGAGGGAAGTTTGGCCTTCGCCCATTGAAGGAAGGCACCTAGTTGACGTCGGCAACCTCATCGGTGGAGGGAGCCAAAAGTGGAGTAGGTCAAGGCTGACCGAACCACTCTAAATCTCTGGTTTGCGTTTATTTTCGAGCACTTTATCATTACTGCAAACCTCCTCCATTGCTACTGCTCTCTGCGCTTTCACGAACAAGTTCTAAGTGCTGTTCTTCCGAATCTGCATTCAGACGTAAATCAGCTTTCCTCGCTCAATCATCAGATTTCAGTTCACGTTTACGTCTTGATTTCAACTGCATACTGCCTTCTGCAAGTATACAAACAAGTTTCAAAGTTTAGACGTAAATCTGCGTCTAGACGTAAAACTGCGTTTAGACGTAAATCTGAGTTTAAGACGTAAATCTGAGTTTAGATGTAAATCTGCGTTTAGACGTAAAACTGCGTTTAGACGTAAATCTGCGTTTAGACGTAAATCTGCGTTTAGACGTAAAACTGCGTTTAGACGTAAATCTGAGTTTAGACGTAAACTGCGCTTAGACGCAAAACTGCGCTTAGACGCAATCTGCGCTTAGACGCAAAACTGCGCTTAGACGCAATCTGCGCTTAGACGCAAACTGCACTTAGATACAAACTGAGAATTTGCTTTTGCATCATAATAGTTTTTGAACGAACGCAGCTTTTGGTTTTTAATCGCTGTAAGATATCCGCTGCACTAATTCACCCCCCCCCTCTTAGTGCTCTCGATCCTAACAACACTATCAACCCTTCAACTATAGTGACAACTTGAACCCAAACAACTCAGGAAATAACTTCAACCATAATAATAACTACAATTATTAATAGTTTTTATGTCCCAACAATAACAATAAGCAAAAACATAATTACATGATAAAATTGAATACATAGTGACAGTTTTATCGATCTTGGCCCAAGTCTATTGTTAGGCCCAATTTGCCTCAAGCAAACATGGTGACTACTCTGATTATTATTCAAGTAATTAGATTATTGACTCTAGTACTTCCCATCATATCACTTTCTGATATGTAAAATTTATCCATCCACACTAACTATAGAGGTAATGAAGACATTATTATTAGTAACGATAACATAATACCTATCACTTACACTAGTTCCATAATACTTAATTCACACATGAGAACTTTTATACTCATGATGTTTTTGTGTGCATCTCGTATAAAAAAGAAAACTATATGTGTCTCTTAATTCTATAAATAAAATACCATTGTTAGTTTTTTCCTAACTCGTTTCTCGTAAAAGATCTAGGCATAAGAGCATCCTTGGTCCAAGGTTAGAATAAAGGCAACATCTATGAATGGTCGTCAGCTTTACAAATCAACTAGCCAATTGCTCTTTCTTAATTGCTACTTCTATCGATGTGTTGTCACGGACAAACTTTGAAATAGGATGTTTGATGTAATGCTTATGTATGTCCGTGTCTTTTGGTTTGTTCATGCTTTGCACAGTATGTAGAGGGATGGTCGAAGGCTTAATAACCCTATTTTAGTTGGGTTTGGTAGCTGTTTTAGGCTTGTAAATAAAAGTTATGTCATGTGGACACTTGTGAGAGTTTTCGATCTATAGTGGACAATTTTGACCATTCATTGTGCAACCGTTTAGAGCTTGTAAAGTTTGTTTGTAATTTACATTGGCTAAGAAGTGTTTTCTGAAATGTTTGCTTGTGGATCCCGAGTGAGGCGTTTTCTCTATCCCACTTTCTCTTTTGTAGGTCCTAAGGGACCATGAGAGGTTTCGGGAAGACTGACCTTTATGGACAGACACGTAAGGGTACCGCATAACTTAGGCAAAACCAACTAAGTTCGTGATAGTGTGGCATCACCACCTTACTCATCTATCATCCTCCATTCAACAATAGCTAATTTTTTATTATTCCCTTGAAACTTTCAAATCAGGTAAAAATATTGATGTTTGCCTTAGTAATAAAAATCATAGACTACCTTTTGGAATGTCTTTCATATCCTATTTCAAACCATATGAAATTATTTACATTGATGTCTAGAGCGTTGTTCAATTCGATTTCTTTAATAATTTTAAATTTTATGTTATTTTTATAGATTACTTACTAAATATATATGATTTTATCCTCTCAAATATAAATCTAAAGTTATCATAGTCATTACTCATTTTAGAAAGGTGATTGAAAACTTCTTTCAATCTACCATTAAGATATTTTACTTTGATGGAAAAGGTGAATGTGAAGCTGTAACACTTATCTATCATCATATGATATGCAATATCTCGAGTCACCATTATACACACTTCAACTTGTTGTCTCTACCGAACGGAAGTACTGACATATAGTTGAAACCAATTTCACCCTCCTATACTAAGCCTTAACTAATTTTTTTTGGTCAGTAGCCTTAGCTAGTTCTATAATATACTCATTTTCCTCATTAATCATATACTCACCCTAGTTCTATAATACTAGTCATCATTTGAATGACTATTTCATAAAATCTCAAACTTTTAAAAATTTAAAATATTTGATTGTTGATGTTATCCCTTAGCTATGCTCCTATGCTTCATATAAGTTAACTTCAAGATCCAGGTCATGCACTTTGTTAGGCACTTACTCCTAACATAATGTTTTTCAATACTTTAGTCCTCAAGCCACTACAACAACTATCAATTATTGGTTTCATATGAGTATGCCTCAAACCCTCTCAAGCATACCTCTTACCTCATCAATCAACAAATCCCCTTTAGATTTATGCTCACTTATTACTCTAATTCAACGACACCTCACACCTCTTGTAACTTCTCAATCTATCACTCTACCAACTCACTCTATAACATTTAATAAAGTAATGCCTTTGGCACTACAAATGATGTCGTCCTCTCTTTGATCAAGTGATACCAAAGTGCATCAGTCCGATCAATATGTGTCACTAACTCTTTTCCAATTCTCATATTATTAATACAACCCAATGATACCACTAACTCTAAAAATAACATCTTCAAGCCATGTTAAATTCTTGATTTTAACACGACCATAAGCTCTCCACCCAACTCTACTACGCCTATAAGCATCTCCACATTGGTGCAAAGGCATTTGTGAGAAATATAATATCATACTTCATAATGTCATATGGATTCTTATACTATCTCACATTATAAAATGTTATTGGGTGTTAGTGAATTTTTCAAATTAAGTAAAATCAGTCTTACCAAATATAAAATATAAAATATGTCTAATGGCTAAATGGTTTCATCCGGTATTGATTTCACAAAGACTTTTAGTCTATTTATTAAATCAATAACAATTCGGCTCATCCTAAGTTTGGCTATCACTCAAGACTATGATATATATCAACTAGATGTTAACAATACTTTTTTACAAGGGATTTTAATTGAAAATATTTTTACGTAGCAACCCAATCGCTTCATCCAACCTCAATATTTAAACTATATTTGTAAATCATGAAAATCTATTTATAAATTTCGTCAAGCTCCAAGAACTTAGTATATTGAACTTGACTCATTTTTTATGTTAACCGACTTCATCGACTTAAAATCTAAAAACTCTTTATTCCTATGATAATAAAATAGATATACTATATATTTATTAGTTTATATGAATGGCATTATTATTACATATAATAATTCTATGAAGATTAAGTAATTTATTAAGCAACTAACAAATCAAGGTTCATATCTTTTGAAATTTTTTATTTTAAAAAAATTATATTCGAGATTTATTATCAAAGATGATCTAGAATGCCAAAGAAGTTGTTAGCCTACTCTTTTGTACTTAGTCACTCAAATTAGATCATGAAGCCTTGCTATAGATCTCACACAATACCAATGAGTACTTGGATCATTATAGTATTCATCTCTTACATGTTCAAATATTTCATTTATAGTTAACAAATTATCACAATTCATGTACTAGCCCTCTACTACACATTGATCAACACTAAAATGTATCATGCAATATCTTAAAGGAACTCTCGGACTTCTTCTTTATAAACACTCATCTCTTCATCTCCATACTACCAATGTTGATTGGGTAGGCAATACCAATGATAGAACATCTGCATCAATCTATATTATCTTCTTTGGAGCAAACCTGATCAGTTAAAGTTTTAATAAATAGAACACAATCGTAAGATTTATCATTAAAGCTGAATACATTACCAATCTACCATACAAACTTGGCATCACCTCTTAATATACTCTAACAATATACTATGATAATATCAGTGTCACTTACTTATGCTCTAAACGATGTTCTACTCATATGAAACATATTATCATTGACTTTTACTTTGTTAGAGATTAAGTTGTTAGACGCTAATTATGTGTTCCTCATGTCCACACTTTTGACAAACTAGCAGACTCCATAAATCCTTTAGCTCACAAGGTATTTCAATAACATCGTTTCAAGATTGACATTCTCGAGGGCTTGATAAAAGATGATGATAGAAACAAAAATGGAACGACATCTTTATATTACTTACATGTTCTAATCCTCAATAAATCTATGATTTGATAATCAATCACCATGATATATATATATATATATATATATATATATATATATATATATATATATATATATATATATATGATGGAAAAAAAATTCAAATTTGTATCAATATGTATGACCTTAATGAATTAAATCATCTTTTCATAACAAATTCTTCATCAATAACTATTTCCTATTAATCTAAAAATATTTAAGACAAAATTAATATTAATAGAGATATTTAACCCTTATAATTCATTCACGTCATCTTTCGTTTCTGATATAAGACTAAATCCAATCTCAACAAACATAAATTGAATAGTGTACTACTCATCTTCTCTTTTAGACTATAATATTACAATAACCTCAACAAATATAAATTGAATAGTGTAAGAGACATGATTGTTTGGTGATCGCTCACATCCACCAAATTATAGTATCATCTCTGTTGCCCAGTCGAACCTCAATCACCAATGCATGTCAAGTTCGTCTATCTTTTAATTCTAAGCAAGTAACTACATGTATGAATAATACAAATCAAGCATTTTGGAGCTACAAATAGCTCGTGCTGGTTATGACTTAGAGCATGGAGGTATCCACCATGAGTGCCAAAAGACTCCAATACAAAAGACACGCCATGCACATGAAATGTAGCAGTTGCTTACTCATTGCACCAACACCATTCACCACATCATGATCAAGGTACCCTCAATATGGTGATGGAGCTTCGAATCATGACTGATGATGATGATGATGATGATGTGAACAAATGTATTCGGACTCGGTTTATTGAGTTAATTTTCCTTTTTTTTCTCTGCAAAAAAAGGAAAAAAAAAAAAGGTTCAGTGTGGTGGTCAACATGACCATCCTTCACCTCCATCAGCTCCAAATCTCTCAGTGACTTGCCATAGTTCATCTCCAGCACAAAAACAATGCAAGGTTCTGCAGGGCGGATCACACGAGTCTTCAACCATGGAAGAGCAATCTCAGCTGCCATCAAGTCAAGCTTTCCTAATGGATCAAAGTTGTGGTCGACAATAAGGTTAAGAGAGATGGATGGATGGACACAAGACATCAATGGCCTGCTAAAGCTGACTACTGAAGCAACAGTAGAACTACCGAGGTTTTGCCTGTGAAACATGGAATTGATGTTTAGATGCATACCACAGTTATCTATCTTCTCCTTTCCGTAGAGACACAAGACGAGCAGTGTCAGTGAAGAGTAGTACTCAAATTCTAATGCCATTTCACTTTATTTGGTAGCATGTCGGTGTGAGAAACAGAAGTATACCTAATTGCTTTGAAGTCTGATATCAGATCGAATTCAGATCAAAGACAGATGGAAAGTAGAAAAATGTGGAGAAGCTAACACAGACCAAAAAATGTTGAGTGAACTCTTAATGTGCTTCTGCAATCACACGTATATCATAGTGTATACATGATTTACATGGTTTGATGATTCTTCAGGAAGAAAAAAATTGATGCGTCACTAGATGAGCATAATCGATTCGAGATAATTCAAACTCAGATCTGAAATATCTTGTATATTCTCTTACATAAACCAAGAATCTTTCGTTCAACCTCTCTAAATCTATTATGGAAAAGCCCAAGAGGTATTATTCCTTGTCTCTCCTTTGTCACAACTTTAAGATATATGAGATACTTATGGAACAATCAAACACTAATTCCGAATGATCTTTTTCCGTATTTAAATTCCTTATTCTCCAAGCAATCTTATTCTCTAAGTTTCTATCATAACTCCAAAAATACTTGCCTACCCTAACACTTGCTTCCTCGAATTTATCTTGTTTTCCAGCTCACTTAGAAGAAGGAACAGCTTGAGTTGCAGCCATTAGTGATTTCTCTCTTCATTATGGAGGAATATGAGGTGTTGAAGTGGTGTTGTGGCCATGACATGCAATCTAAATGAAATGAGGTGGAGGTACTGTGGAAGAGAAGCTTCACAAACATACTTGGTTTTGAGCTGAAGCAGTGTGTGTCAAGTGGAAGACTGTGACCCATGAGACAAGATTACAATGTCACAGCTATCACCTTTAAGATCCTACAATTTTAAGAGAATACATTGAATTTGAATATATTATTTTTCCAAATTCTATGAATATTTACCATGAAATTACAGATAAACATTGTTGTTTGTTTGAGTACTTTGAGATTTCTTCGTTTAGAAGTTAAACATGTTCATGCTATTTTTTTTTTACCAAAAGAAAGAGAATATTTTGTAGCTTTTTTGGATGGTTTAAATTTAGGTTTGATCCTTCTTAAGTCATTTAATTTCTTGTAGACATTATTTATATGACCAAAAAAGACTTAAAGACTGTTTAAATTAGCAATTGGCTCATTATGTATACTAAGGTTATAAAACTATGCATGCCATGCATGAACAAGTTGATGAGGTGCATCACTCTCCCTCAAGATTCCATGCATCTCATAGCTTGAGACCAAATTGATAAGACATTCAATTTTCATTAATTTTTTTTTAGTAAATCGAGTAGCTCGAACCCGAAAATCACTTACCATTATTTCAACCTGACTCTGAAACCATTTGGATAAAAGATAAGTTTTCGCGGTGCTCTCGATACCATGAACCCTATCGATTAATATAGACTAGGGGGGACAGATTTTAAAGATAATATTCCAAGGGTCATGTATCTTTAAAAGTTCATGCATCTCTTCAAGTTGTTCCTATTCAGTATAACATTTCATTTTTATACATCCTTTTATGGAATCTCTTCTCAATAGAAGGCACAAAATAAATAAAATAAAATAAAATTCCAAAAATGAATTTAGCCAAAGAATGCTAAGAATCATACTAAGCCAAAACTCATGAATAAATTTTCCATAAACAGAACTCAGCTCAGGTTGGAATTAACCTTACGCTACAGTAACATATAATTAGTGGTACACTACAAGAGGAATCATATATCATCATATATATATGATGATGATGATGATGATGATGATGATGATGATGATGATGATGATGATGATGATGCTTAAAAGGCTATAGGTTTCTGATAGAATAATGGAGGTCTAACCTAATATTTGGATGAAACCACTTACCTTGTATATCATGTGGATGTGCTGTGACAAAATAAGAATCGAAGCTGGACTATCAACTCACAAAATACAAGTCTAAAACAAGAAGAAAACAATTTAAGATAACACATCACATAGCATTCAGAAAGAGAAAAAGAAGTGCATGACTTTGAGCAAAAGATGAGAAGGTTTCACTGGCAAAACCTAGTCTTTTTGATAGCTGCATCTGCTACCTGATAACCACTACTGCAAACTTGTTAGAACTCGATTTGTAGCATAGATGTGTTCTCAGTCAAGATTCGGTGGTGCCTTATTGAGATCCCAGCAGAACTGATCATGTTGAGCTGAGTGTGATGAAGATGATGGAGCTGGATCATGTAGCTGCTGCTCACCGGGGTGATGGTACTGCACCGGCGCCACATGGTCGTCAGATGGGTGTGAGGAAGAGGATGGAGCTGGAGATCGACGGTGTAGTTGATGGAAGTGCCGTCTCTGGTGACCTCCAAGTGCCTGCCCGCTGGTGAACACGTCGTTGCAAATCTTGCACCGGTGTTCCGCGGTGGCCGGTTTCGCGACTGCAGTGCTTCTGCCCTGGTTCTCCACCGTCGCTGAGGTCGCCGCTGCTTCTTTGGGGTTGGTCTTGTTCTTATTGTGACTGGCTATGTGCCCCCCAAGTGCCTGGTGCGAAGAGAAGGTCTTGGAGCACACACTGCACGCGTACCTTCGACCATGATCAGATGTGGCGGACTCGACCTTCGTCTTCTTAGTTCTCCTGTAGCTCGATGTCAGATCGTCCCCAGAGTTGATATTCTGAACCCTAGGAGGAAGCTCATCATCATTGTGGCAAGACTGAGTGAGCTGAAGTTGTTTCGTCTGATTTCCTTCCTCCTCATCAGTGATTGCGGCCCGACCCCGGTGCTCTGCATGTGCCATACGAAATATGGTCATGGCAGCAGCCTCTAAAAGATCTTCGGCGTCGTCGCCGCCGCTGGCCGTCCCTTGTCGACCTCTTCTCGCGGTCGTCTGCCACTTTTTCGCAGGCAGATCTCTCGCGGCAGAAGAACCGGCGTCCGGCTTCGGCTGCTTCCGTGAGCCCGGTGGCGGATTAGCTCCCCTGTAATCTCTCTCCGGGTGGCACCGCAAGTGGCCAAAAAGTGCCTTATCTGAAGCAAACGTCTTCCCGCACTCCGGGCATGTAGGGATCCCCGATCCGCCTTTGCTTGCATGCTTTCGTTTGGAGCTGCCGAACCCCTCGCTGGCCTTCGATACAGATCTGTGATCGTCGTCGAGAGGGCAAATCTCGGATTTGATATTGGCGGGTTGGTCTGCGACAAGCTCAGCCCCCGGACCAGGTGGCACCGCTTCCTGAACCGTTGCTTGCTTGGCCTTTCCCGTCTCCGGGCACTTGTGTCGAGTACGCAAGCCGTTGCTACCGGATGGCGTTTCTTCTTCCAATGCAACATCCTCAATCCCGTAGCAGCTTCCAACCTCACTAAGATGATCAGCTCCCATCTCTGCCTCCTCTCTGCCTATCAGTTCCCAGAAATCTGAAACCAAGCTTCATCATGAAAGATCTAAAAAGATTCACAAAGACGATCAGAGAAAAGAGGAGCAACCCACCAGCTGAGGAAGGCTTGATCTGTAGCTGATCAAACTAAAGAAAAAGGAGACGCCTTTGGCACGAGATCATCTACCCTAACATCACGCAAACAGAAGACCAGATGGCGAGCTCAGCAGAGCTCCAAGGAGCCAACTTTATAGTAGATTCAGTCCAAAGACGAGATTTTTTATTCCTTTCGTTGGGGAAAGAGAAAGAGATCTGATAGATGAGGATAGAAGCAGAGATCAAGTGAAACAGGTGGGCAAACCCGATCGACAGAGCTGGACTCTGGAGGAGGAACCCCACGCAGCCGGCAACTCCCTGCGCTCCTAACAGGCGGCGGATATCCCAAACCAGAGCTGGAGACAGTGGCGAGACTGGAAGGAGAAGACGGAAGAGGGAAGAGAAGGGGTGGAATCCGCAACGCTCTTCTCCGTGCGTTGGTTTCGCGTTTGGTGTAGTTGTTATCGAGGATGCGGAGAGAGAAAGAAACCGAGTCGGCGGGCAAAGGGAAACGTGGTCCGTCGGATGGAAAGAAGCGACGGGAGAGATTTGAGCTTCCATTTATGAGAGGATCTCAATTCGCCAATGAGATGTGTATCCATATATTGTTCGTTCTCCCTCCGTTAACCAATGAATGATGATGATGATGATGAGAGAGACGCACAATGTATATAATAATAAATCATAATCCTTGGGACTAACCGACTCCATCTCGTCTCTACATATGTTTAGCTCTCTGCAAAGCATGTCCATAAATAAAGATAATATAACTCATGAATGCCATCAGGCTCAGGTTAACGCTATGTTGACTTTGACCGCTACTGTGGTCTCAAATGAGTGAAATGGTACAAGCAACTCTGTTGTAGTAGTACGTTTATGGTGGAGCTTCAAGAGCTAAAAGGGAGATTCTTGGCTTCTCTGAGAAAAGGATGCTGCTGCCATTGGGAGAGATTCTAAACAAGGAATTGCCAATCTCTTAGAATTTTTCAGAGTATCATTTGGATTTTTTTTTAATTATCTGAAACGTATTGATATTTACAAAATTTTACATGTATTTAGAGAAGGTATTGGATGAGATCATTGTTTTTTTTTTTTTTTCATCTCATCAAATCCAAAAATTTAGATTCAGAATTTAAAACAATGTCTAAAATCCCGACCTAAAAGGTCAATATGAGCTGATTCATTAGTGAGCTTGTTGGTAGATCTTGAAAGTAAAGTAGCTCATTCATGCATGAACAACTTTGAAAATTATGAGTCAGATGTTGAATACCCCATTGAAAAATAAGACTAAAAAACCTGACTCCACGAGGAACCCAAAAGGTTTGATTTATGATGAGTCAAACTCGAACAAAGCTCAAACATGTGCAAAATAATAAATGAACTCAGCGTGAGTTTTGAACTGAGATCAACCCTAATATTAAGTCAAACATAGTGCGCAAATATATGTGGAATGGAGTCCGACTTCATTCCCAGATAGTCGCTAAGCAAAGTTTCCCATATTTATGCCAACACGAGAAACAAGGCCAGCTTAATCATATTTATGATAGGGCATATTTTGACCCTAGATGAGTCACAAACAAACGTCGTAAATCAACAAGTCACGAACGTAACGCCGTACACCACCAAGACCCTGGGATGCACGCCACATCAAGTTTGGTACTATGCGACCGTGCAACTGTATGACCTATCCCAAGAGCTTGGGGTGGTGTCGTCTGCTTTTGGGACAATGTCGTCTGACGCCACTCATGCACCCCCGAAGACGCTATCTTGTTAGAGGGGTTGTCCTACCCCCACGAGAATCAGTGGCCACGTCGAACCAAGGTGCAACCGACTCTCCCACGTAGGTATGAATACCCCTGACCGATCCCAAGGATGGGGGGAGAAAAAATAAGGGAATCCGAACCAATCTGACTTTCTCGTCGGAGGGGCCAAAGTCGGGACACACCCGACGAAGGCTATTTTATAGGAAGGTGATTGCCATTAAGCTGCGAGTGTCTTCACCCCGAAGTCGTCACTCAATACGCAGAGGAGGGTGGTCCAGTGGCTCGGATCTTGACCAACGCTAGCCCGCATCTCCCATCTCAAGGATGTGCCCACATGGCGAGGAAGATTGCCAACTACCCCGAGAACGAGAGGACGCATCTCACCATAAACGACGCTCGAGTCGGCTAGCTTTGGGGTGCTAACCCCCAGCCACTTGCGAGGACTCGGTCGATCCTGCCACCTCAACCCTCGCCCGAAATGCTCGAGGGGCGCAGCCACCTCATCATCCCACTTATTCCA
The DNA here is from genome assembly GCF_036884655.1 of Musa acuminata AAA Group. Lineage (NCBI taxonomy): Eukaryota > Viridiplantae > Streptophyta > Magnoliopsida > Zingiberales > Musaceae > Musa > Musa acuminata. Next base: position 43,638,759 of record NC_088331.1, read on the forward strand.
CCGGAAGTTCCCGACGTCGACATGTGGACCTAACCGTGCTGACTCATCAGCCACGATATTTTTGTTCACTAACATTTTGGCACTACAAGGAGGGCTTATGGCGCAGGAACAACCGGTAGGAACTTGCCCCGGGAGGAACCCCCAACTGACCTCCCTTCCATCGAGCCAGAAGGTCAAGCCCTCTCCGCCCCTGCGGACGGAAGGACACCGGCTTTGACGCCTAATCGTTACTAGCGTTTGTTCAACGACCTGAGACTGTCGCCCCCGGGGCTCACCCCGGGGCCCTCGGCAGTGACACCCGAGGCGTTCCTTGGCCTAACCAAGTAAGTGCAGACTATGGCGGGCATGATGCAGATGCTCGCCCCGATGATTCCCCAAATCGTGCAACTGGCGATGCCCCCGACCGATCCGACCCGGCAACCCCCGAATGGGGAACAGTTCGGGATCAAAGAGGCCTGTGGGCTAGCGACGGACCTGAGGGGTCGTCCCGAGCAAAATGCACCCGCACCCTACCGAGCCATGCTATCTCATCTAGAGCCCAACACCATATCGTCCGACTCGACGGACGACTCGCTTAGGGCCCAGTTGTCTCGAGTCAGTCAGTGCTTGGACGCATTCCAACGCAAGCTTCGGAGGTCACGTAGCGAGTCCAACGAGGGCACCTCGGGCAGGTCCCCCTTTACCCAAGAAGTACAGGACAAACCTGTACCCCTCAACTTCATGATGGAGGCTCTGATTCCATGGAGCATGTCTCTATATTCCGAGCCTAGATGGCCCTCTATGGTGCCTCCAATGTGCTGATGTGTCGAGCATTTCTGACCACTCTGAGGGGGCCGGTGCGGACGTGGTTCAGCTAGCTACACCAAGCTTCAGTCTCGTCCTTCGACCAACTGGCCGAGGATTTTGAACAAAACTTCCTCGCCAATGCGCGACCCAGGCCCTCTCGTGAGGACGAGTCGCTCTCTCAGTTTGTGGCACGGTTCGCCACCAAGATCGGGGTTTTCTGAATGCTCACCCTTCTCTAATCTTACAAGCCTTTCTGATGGGTCTGAAGCCTTCAAGGTTCTTTTGGTCGCTGATCGAGAAGCCACCAGTGATCATCTCTGAAATGCTCTAACGTACCAACCAGTGCATTGCTGCCGAGGCTCTAGTGGCAGAGTGGCACATGGAAGGCAAGAAGTCAAGGATGGAGCTGTCTTGAGGAACGACCTCGACGGTCCCGAGACCTCCCCGTCGGGGGCCCAACCGACAAGAGCTACCGCTCCCAAGACCCCCACCTCTCCCCCTAATTGTGTTTCACACCGAGATCTTCCTCCAAATCAAGGAGACGGGCCTCTTGCAGCAACCTTTCCCTATGAAGGCCGCCCATAGAAATCAATCTAAATACTACAGGTTCCACCGGGACTACGGTCATGACACGGAGGACTGCCATGACCTTCAGAATCAAATAGAAGCACTAATCCGGAGAGGCCACTTCGGACGCTACCTAAAATCCTAGGAGGCGACTCCATGCCCCAGAGGACCCCCCGAGAGACAGGTCGATGTCATCTCTGGCGGACCGGCAGCCGATAGCAGTAGCGTGACAGAAAGAAAGGCCTACGCACATAGCACGATGGAAAAGCATCCCTGGCCTGAGCACGAGCCTAAAATTACCTTTGGGGCAAGAGCGGTCGAGCGCTCCCACCATGATGACGGTCTGGTGATCTCCATTCAAATCGGTAATGCCCGAGTTAAGAGGGTGATGGTTGACACTAGGAGTTCCGCCGACGTCCTCTACTTTGATGCCTTTGAGAGGCTCGGCTTGACCCAAGGAGATCTTACCCCTGTGATGTCAGCTCTTACAGCGTTCATTGGGGATTCCATCTCTCTGCTCGGGACCACAATGCTCCCCATCACCATCGGGGAGGAACCGAGGGCGAAAACAATAATGACCACCTTCATGGTGGTCGACTTGCCCTCGGCCTACAACGTCATCCTCGGTCGCCCGACCCTCAACAGGATTCAGGTGGTAGTCTCCACCTATCACAGAACCATCGAGTTCCCAACCTCAGCTAGGGTTGGGGAGGCCCTAAGCAACCCGAGGGAGTCGAGGCAATGCTACCTCACCGCGGTTGCTCTCCCAGCAAAGCCGCACTCAACCTCGGTTCCCGACCCTCGTGAAGCACCTGTACCACAAGTGACGCTGGAGCCCCCAGAGCCTCTTATCAAGGTACCCCTAAAGCGGAGTTGACCCGGCCAGACCGTTAGGGTCGGGACTACACTCCTCGAAGCGGACTAGCTCCACCTTATCGATTTCCTGAGGAAGAAAACTGACCTATTTGCGTGGTCCCCCGAAGAGATGCCTGGGATCGACTCAGAGGTGGCGCAACACCAGCTCTACGTCGACCCTAGGGCGCGGCCGGTAAAGCAAAAACTAAGAAGGTTCGCCCCCGACCAGCAGAGGGAGATCCGAGACGAGGTCGATCACCTTATAAAGGCCGGGTTCGTCACCGAGGTTAAGTACCCCCGGTGGTTGTCTAATGTAGTCCTCGTCAAGAAGCCTAATAGAAGTTAGAGACTGCGTATTGATTACACCGATCTCAATCAGGCATGTCCCAAGGACTGCTATCCGCTCCCCAGGATAGACCAACTGGTTGATGCCACCGTTGACCATGAATGCCTTACGTTCCTGGATGCGTTCTCTGGCTACAACAAAATCCCGATGGCGACCCAAGACCGAGAAGATACTGCCTTCATCACCAACCAGGGGGCGTATTGTTACAAGGTGATGCCCTTTGGCTTGACGAATGCTGGCGCGACCTACCAAAGAATTGTCAATAAACTTTTGAAACACCAGCTCGGGAGGAACATTGAGGTGTACATAGATGATATGATTGTAAAAAGCAAGGTTACAGGGACACATTTGGTCGACCTGGCGGAAACATTCCAAACGCTCAGATAGTTCAACATGCGTCTAAACCCAACAAAGTGCATCTTCGGGGTCAACTCGGAGAAGTTCCTCGGCTTCATCATTCACCAATGGGGAATAGATGCCAACCTAGAGAAGGTTCACGCCATTACCGAAATTTACTCCCCCCGCTCGGCCAAAGAAGTATAGTGACTTGCCGGGAGGTTGGCAGCACTCACTACGTTCGTGTCGTGTTCAGGCGACAAGTGCCTCCCCTTCTTTCGGGTTTTACGATGGGCCAATGACTTCATTTGGACCCCAGAATGCGAGGAGGCCTTCGAAAAGCTGAAAGAGTGCCTCGCCCGCTTGCCCCAACTCACCTTGCCGGAGCTATGCAAGAACCTCGGCATCTACCTGGTGGCCTCAGCATAGGCCGTCAGTTCAGTGTTAGTTCGGGAGGTACCATCGGTGCAACAGCTAGTGCATTACGTCAGCTATGTCCTTGGAGGGCCCAAAATGCGATACTCCCCGATCGAGAAGCTAGCTCTCGCCCTTATCATGACGGCCCGAAAGTTGCGGCCCTACTTCCAAGCCCATAAGATCAAAGTAATCACCGACCAACCGCTGTGGTAGACCCTTTCCAACTTCGACATATCGGGTCGTATGCTGCGATGGTCAGTCGAGCTCAACGAATTCGATATTTAGTACTTCCCTAGGATCGCCATTAAAGCTCAGGTACTGGTTGATTTTATCTCCGAGCTAGCACCTGAGGACCAGGCTGTAGGGCGGCAAAGCAGCCAGGGCACGTGGACGCTGGACGTAGATGGCTCTTCCACTTCCAAGGGGGCTGGGGTCGGGTTTATCCTCAAAGACCCATAAGGAGAGACTTATGAAAGATCTCACCAATTGAAGTTCCAAGCCACTAACAAGAAGCTGAGTACGAGGCGCTACTCTATGGTCTACGCCTCACTCTAGAGTTGCACGTAGACGATCTTGAAGTCTTCAGTGACTCCCAACTGGTGATGGGACACATTAATGGGAGCTACGAAGCCTGAGACCCCACGATGGTATCATACCTAATGGAGGTAAAGCGGCTCGCCCATCGTTTTGACCACCTTTCAGTCACCAGAATACCTCGGGCACAAAATGAGCAGGCCGACGCGCTGGCCAAATCAGTCTTTGCCTACACCCCTGAGTCAGTCCCGACCACTAAGTCCATGGCGGCCCCAACCATAGCGACTCACGAGGTCGCCGAAACAAATCTACCCCCAAATTGGGTAGAGGAGATCCTCCGCTACAAGGCGGGTGGGGAAGAGCCTGAGGATCCGACGACTACGAGACAATTGAGGCGAGCTCAAGCCTAGTACTGTGTCATCGACGAAAGATTGTACCGAAGGGCTTTCTCTCAACCCCTCCTGCGCTGCCTCGCGTTGTCGGAGGTCGAAACCGTCCTCGTCGAGCTCCATGAGGGGATTTGTGGGGAGCATGTCGGGGGGCGAACCTTAGCCTTTAAGACCCTGCGACAAGGGTACTATTGGCCGACCACGTGCCAAGACGCCATGACATATGCACGATGGTGCCAGTGGCACGCCCGACTGCCACACCAACTAGCAGTTCCCTTGACTCCGATAGATGTGGCCTGGCCCTTTGCCCGATGGGGGCTCGATCTCCTTGGGCCTTTCCCTCCAGCGTCGGGTCAGTGATGCTTCCTCATAGTCAGGGTCGACTACTTCATGAAGTGGGTCGAGGCCGAACCCTTGGCTTCCATCACCGAGAAGCACATCCAGAATTGCACATGGAAGAACATCATCACTCGGTTTGGGATCCCGAAGGCTATCATCGTCGATAACGGGACTCAGTTCAACAACACTAAATTCAAGGCTTACTTCCATTCATACGAAATCCAATTGAAGTTCGGCTCAATCGCACACCCCCAGACCAACGGTCAGATCAAGGTGATAAATCGAGCAATACTTGAAGCCCTCAAGAGGAGAATCTCATGCACGCATGGGGCCTGGGTGGACGAGATCCCCAGTGTCCTATGGGCAATGCAAACAACTCCCAAAACTGCATCGGGGGAATCCCCGTTCAACCTAGCATTCGGGACTAAGGCGGTTCTTCCACCCGAGATGGTATTCCCGACCTTACGCACCTCTAACTATGAGCAAGGGCACTCAAAGGAGGGACTGCGGGCTAACTTGGACCTCCTTGAGGAGAGAAGAGCCAAGGCACACCTACGCGCCCTAACATACAGGAAGGCGACCACTCGGATATACAACCGAAGGGTCCGTCCGCGGCCGATCTAGGTCAGAGACCTCGTCCTCCGAAGAGCAGAAGTAAGCGACTCGACCCGAGCAAGGGGAAAACTTGCACCCCACTGGGAAGGCCCCTACCGAGTCTACGACATGGTATGAGAAGGGACCTACTGGCTCGAAACTATGGAGGGAAGTCCCCTCCCGAGAACATGGAATGCCATGAACCTAAAGAAATTCTACCCTTAAGGGGGGAGGGGTTGGTTGGGACACAGAAAAGATGTGGGAGCCCGTGCAACCGTGGTTGGGGAGAAGAATAAGCTAGGGTTCCCAAAATGAAACTGCTTCTTGATTAAAAAGGAGGTACATATAGCAGTCGGGTGACCCAGCCTCAAGCTCGACTGGACAAAAAAAAGGAGGGAAAACAAAACTCAAAAGGTGAGGGGATGCTGCCCCTAGCTCGAGGGAGGAGTCAGCGGCCCGTCATCAAAGGGGATGTTCGTCGGCATGTCGACATCCTGGTCCGCAAGATTGTCGATAAACGAGTCTGACTCCAGGTCTAGGTTTGGGTACTTCGCTCGGAAACAAGCATAGGCCACCCGATACCCGTACTCGTATGTGACCCAGCCCGACCTCAAAAGGCCACGCTCGAACCCGGCAGACGCTTTGTACCTGGCGACCGCTTCCTCGACCCTTCTGGGCAACCCTAGCCGCTCCTCCTCGAGCGCCTCCTCGGTGGCCCGGGCCATCGCCTTAATGGCCTTGATGTCCTGGGAGAGGGACAGCAGCTCGTAATCCAACGAATGGATGTGTGACCGGCTTTCTTCAAGCTCGGTCTTCAAACGAGCTACCTCCCCCTCCAACGTCGTGGCACGCTCTTCAGCCGTGGCAATCGCCTTCGTACCCCTCTTGGCTCGCAGCTCTAGGTTCACCTTCTGGAGGGCGTCATCGAGATCCATCTGATGCCCGATCGCTCGCCCGGCGTCGAGGACTCGATCGATCAGCACCATCCCGTAGTGCAGGCTCTGCATGTAAATCATTATCAGCATCCACGAAGGAAGGAAGTGGAGAAAAGGGGGAGGCCATCACTTACCCAGAAGAGCAACTTGGCCACATGCTCTACCAGCACCTTTGAGCCGGAGCTATATAGGTCCTTGGCCAACGAGGGGTGCAACGCCCCTCGGACGAACTCCTGGGTGGTTTCCCCATTGCTCTAGGGTCAGCTGTCAGCCTTCAAGGTCGACCATCGGGCAGCGTAAGGAGCTCCCAGCTCCCCAATCGAAAGATCAGCCATCAGTTGGGCTTGGAACTGCCCGCTCTCGAGCCAGGAAAATATGTGGCATAGTTCCCGCAGCGGCAGGGGGCACGCTGGCCCCCTCCTGGAAGGGTCGTTGTCGGATGACCCGACCGACCCCTTCCACTTCTTACTCACCGAGCCCAAGAGCTTGGGGCGATGCCATCTGCTTTTAGGACAGTACCGTTTGACGCTGCTTAAGCACCCCCGAAGATGCCATCTCGTCAGAGGGGTTGTCCTGCCCCCGCGAGAATCAGCGGCCACGCTAAACCGAGGCGCAACCGACTCTCACACACAAGTATAAATACCCCCGGCCGATCCCAAGGATGGGGGGTAGAGAAAAAATAAGGGAATCCAAACCAATATGACTTGCTCGTCGGAGGGGCCAAAGTCGGGACACACCCGACGAAGGTCGTTTTGCAGGAAGGTGATCGTCATCAAGCTGCAAGTGTCTTCACCCCGAAGTCGTCACCCAATACGCAGAGGAGGGTGGTCCAGCAGCTCGAATCCCGACCAGCGCCAGCCCGCATCCCCCATCTCAAGGAGGTGCCCACGTGGCGAGGAAGATTGCCAACTACCCCAAGAACGAGAGGACGCATCTAGCCATAAATGACGCTCGGGTCAGTGAGCTTCGGGGTGCTAACCCTCAACTGCTCGCGAGCACTCGATCAATCCGACCGCCTCAATCCTCGCCCAAAACGCTCGAGGGGCGTAGACACCTTATCATCCCACTTATTTCACCGAAAGTTCCTAACGTCGGCACGTGAACCTAACCATGCTGACTCACTAACACTAGCAACCCTTGTTTTCAGCTGAATGATTTTATCCCATGGCATATTTCTGGGCCCAATATCGGGCGGTCGCCTCGTACTTGACATGATCGGTCTTATACATGCGAGCAATTTCCGACACCAATGGATCATCAGGGTTTGGGTCGGGTCCGTCAGAAGTGAACTAATGGATAGCAGCACCTGCTGAACATTGTGCAACATGTATCTATAAGATCAACAGAAAAGTTTACCCCATCAAAGCACCAAGTAGAATAAATTGTGGAATCATACTTATTTTACTAAGTTATAGCCACCCTACATAAACAATGCTGAACCAGATCTAGTAAATTATATTACTCAAAGATCTCCTTCCGAATGTGATAGAATGCATCCTTACGGCTGGCTGCCTTCTCCGTTCTAAACAGTATGAAAGCATTATTACCTCAGTTGGTCTTTAATTGATACCGCAGTCAACCTCATCCTACTACGCAAGTAGGATAGAACTGTCCGTGGCTTAACAACACATGTTCATGGTTGAAATCAAGCTTAGATGCAATCTGTTCTAATTAGTCAATATACTTCTATGTCATATCTACAAATGCACACCGATATGCTATGCATAGGTCATATTATGAATAAACAAAAACATTTTATAATGCATGAAGAAGTCCATAGCTACCATGTCTTCACCATTGAATTAGTTAGTTCAAGGCCAAGTACATTCTCCATTCATTAATGAACTGGGAAATTCGAAGCATGAGAAGTTGAACAAGTATATAATTCTTCAAGAGGCCGCAATATCGGAAAAAAAAAAGGCACCAAGAGAAATTAATGAACATTGTATATTATCAAGTACATTCACCATAGATATTCTCTGAGCAAGACTCCGCTAGTCCTTTAGAATGTCAATGCTTCTGTGACAAAACAAGATGCTAAAATATAAAAATATAAAATATAATTAATAAATATAATTATTTAAAAAAAAATATAATATTAAATTAAGAAAATCTTGTAAAATTATAATATCAAATTAACAAAAAAGTCTTAAAATTCAAAACAATAACAATAATTTCAAATAAATAAAAATTAATAATATTAAAATCAAAATAATATATTATTAATCTAATAAATAAAAATATGATTATTAATACATAGTTACGAGTATACTATTAATATACTAAAGAAGTGAGAAGAGTGTGAGTAAGAGGAAGATTGAGGTTGCTGACCGGGAGTAGCGATAATGGTAGCAACGAGCAACGACAATGGGAGTAGCGAGCAACGATAGTGGCAGTGGTAGCAACGAGAAATGGGAGCAAGAGCGACGAGTGATGACAGTGGCAGTGATAGCAATAGCAGTGAGCAGCAGCGAGAGCGACGAGCAACGACAGTAGCAACGACAACGGTAGCAACGAGCAGCGACAGCGAAAGCAGAACCGACAATAGTGGTAGCGGTAGAAGCGAGCAGCGACAGCAAGAGCGACGATAGTGGCAACGGTAGTAGTGAGCAGTGATAGTGGGAGCGAGAGCAGGAGCGGTGATAAAACCAGCGGTAGCAGCGAGCAGGGTTTGGGTTGGGAAGTTGCGAGAGGAAGGCTGATATCGATGCTTTAGTTGGTTCGATTGAACTAACTAAAGCACCAGAGACCGAACCAAACCTAAAACATTGGTTTGATCGCTTGGTTTAACCCAATTGTTCACTCGAAACGCCCGACACCTAGGCTCAGGCAAGCACCCAAGCGATACCTCTTTGAAGCACACCGCTTGAAAACGAAATGAGGCACTTGGACCTCGTCTCACCTAGATGAGCGCCCGAGAAATCACGGATACATTCACCTTCTACTAAATATTTGGTTCGTTAAAGTACATTGACCTTTAAGATATCAAATGCTTCCGTTACTGTTACTGTTGATATTTGGTGCGTTAAAGTATATTGTCAAGTACATTCACCTTGGATATTGTCAGAGCAGGACTCCACCGCTCCTACAGGATGTCAAGGCAGATGCTTCCGTTACTGAGTGAGCTGAAGTTGTTTCGTCTGACTTCCTTCCTCCTCAGCAGTGATTGCGGCCCGACCCCGGTGCTCTGCATGTGCCATACGCAATATGGTCATGGCAGCAGACTCTAAAAGATCTTCGGCGTCGCCGCCGCCGCTGGCCGTCCCTTGTCGACCTCTTCTTGCGGTCGTATGCCACTTTTTCGCAGGCAGATCTCTCGCGGCAGAAGGACCGGCGTCCGGCTTCGGCTGCTTCAGTGAGCCCGGTGGCGGATTAGCTCCCCTGTAATCTCTCTCCGGGTGGCACCGCAAGTGGCCAAAAAGTGCCTTATCTGAAGCAAACGTCTTCCCGCACTCCGGGCATGTAGGGATCCCCGATCCGCCTTTGCTTGCATGCTTTCGTTTGGAGCTGCCGAACCCCTCGCTGTCCTTCGATACAGATCTGTGATCGTCGTCGAGAGGGCAAATCTCGGATTTGATATTGGCGTGTCGGTCTGCGACAAGCTCAGCCCCCGGACCAGGAGGCACCGCCTCCTGAACCGGTGGTTGCTTGGCCTTGCCCGTCTCCGGACACTTGTGTCGAGTACGCAAGCCGTTGCTACCGGATGGCGTTTCTTCTTCCAATGCAACATCCTCAATCCCGTAGCAGCTTCCAACCTCACTGAGATGATCAGCTCCCATCTCTGCCTCCTCTCTGCCTATCAGTTCCCAGAAATCTGAAACCAAGCTTCATCATGAAAGATCTAAAAAGATTCACAAAGACGATCAGAGAAAAGAGGAGCAACCCACCAGCTGAGGAAGGCTTGATCTGTAGCAGATCAAACTAAAGAAAAAGGAGACGCCTTTGGCACGAGATCATCTACCCTAACATCACGCAAACAGAAGACCAGATGGCGAGCTCAGCAGAGCTCCAAGGAGCCAACTTCATAGTAGATTCAGTCCAAAGACGAGATTTTTTATTCCTTTCGTTGGGGAAAGAGAAAGAGATCTGATAGATGAGGATAGAAACAGAGATCAAGTGAAACAGGTGGGCAAACCCGATCGACAGAGCTGGACTCTGGAGGAGGAACCCCACGCAGCCGGCAACTCCCTGCGCTCCTAACAGGCGGCGGATATCCCAAACCAGAGCTGGAGACAGTGGCGAGACTGGAAGGAGAAGACGGAAGAGGGAAGAGAAGGGGTGGAATCCGCAACGCTCTTCTCCGTGCGTTGGTTTCGCGTTTGGTGTAGTTGTTATCGAGGATGCGGAGAGAGAAAGAAACCGAGTCGGCGGGCAAAGGGAAACGTGGTCCGTCGGATGGAAAGAAGCAACGGGAGAGATTTGAGCTTCCATTAATGAGAGGATCTCAATTCGCCAATGAGATGTGTATCCATATATTGTTCGTCCTCCCTCCGTTAACTAATGAATGATGATGATGATGATGATGATGATGATGAGAGAGACGCACAATGTATATAATAATAAATCGTAATCCTTCGGACTAACCTACTCCATCTCGTCTCTACATACGTTTAGCTCTCTGCAAAGCATGTCCATAAATAAAGATAATATAACTCATGCATGCCATTAGGCTCAGGTTAACGCTATGTTGACTTTGACCTCTACTGTGGTCTCAAATGAGTGAAATCGAACAAGCAACTCTGTTGTAGTAGTACGTTTATGGTGGAGCTTCAAGAGCTAAAAGGGAGATTCTTGGCTTCTCTAAGAAAAGGATGATGCTGTCGTTGGTAGAGATTCTAAACAAGGAATTGCCAATCTCTTAGAATTTTTCAGAGTATTTTTTTTAATTATCTGAAACGCATTGATATTTACAAAATTTTACATGTATTTAGAGAAGGTATTGGATGAGATCATTGTTGTTTTTTTTTTCTTTTCATCTGATCAAATCCAAAAATTTAGATTCAGCATTAAAAACAATGTTTAAAATCCTTACCGAAAAGGTCAATATGAGCTGATTCATTAGTGAGCTTGTTGGTAGATCTTGAAAGTAAAGTAGCTCATTCATGCATGAACAACTATGAAAATTATTACTCAGATGTTGAATACCCTACTGAAAAATAAGACTACAAAACCTGGCTCCACAAGGAACCCAAAAGGTTTGATTTATGATGAGTCAAACTCGAACAAAGCTCAAACATGTACAAAATAATAAATGAACTCAGCTTGAGTTTTGAACTGAGATCAACCCTAATATTAAGTCAAACACAGTGCCGAAATATACGTGGAATGGAGTCCGACTTCATTCCCAGATAGTCGCTAAGCAAAGTTTCCCATATATATGTCAACAAGAGAAACAAGGCCAGCTTAATCATAATACTACTAACTAGCAACCCTTGTTTTCAGCTGAATGATTTTATCCCATGGCATATTTCTGGGTCCAAGATCGGGCGGTCGCCTCATACTTGACACGATCGGTCTTGTACATGTGAGCAATTTCCGGCACCAATGGATCATCAGGGTTTGGGTCCGTCAGAAGTGAACTAATGGATAGCAGCACCTGCAGAACATTGTGCAACATGTATCTATAAGATCAACATGAATCATACTTATTTTACTAAGTTATAGCCACCCTACATAAACAATGCAGAACCAGATCTAGTATATTATATTACTCAAAGATAATAATAACTTCCGAATGTGACATAATGCATCCTTACGGCTGGCTGCCTTCTCCATTCTAAACAGTGCGAAAGCATTATTACCTCGGTCTTTAACTGATACCCCAGTCAACCTCATCCTACTAGGCAAGTAGGATAGAACTGTCCGTGGCTTAACAACACATGTTCATGGTTGAAATCAAGCTTAGTTGCAATCTGTTCTAATTAGTCAATATATTTCATGTCATATCTACAAATGCACACCTATATGTTATGCATAGGTCATATTATGAATAAACAAAAACATTTTATAATGCATGTAGAAGTCCATAGTTACCATGTCTTCACCATTGAATTAGTTCAAGGCCAAGTACATTCTCCATTCATTAATGAACTGGGAAATTCGAAGCATGATCAAGTAGAATAAGTATATAATTCTTTAAGAGGCCACAATATCTGAAAAAAGGCACTAAAAGAAATTAATGAATATTGTATATTGTCAAGTACATTCACCTTGGATATTGTCAAAGCAGGACTCCACTGATCCTTTAAGATGTCAAGGCAGATGCTTCCGTTACTGTTGATAATTGGCGCACTAAATATTTGATGTGTTAAAGTACATTCCAATGATTTAAAAAACGTTAGGCGCCAAGGCCCAAAAACGTCCGAGGCGTTAGGCGCTCACCCGAGCAAAGCAAGATGCTAAAATATAAAAATATATAATATAATTCATAAATATAATTATTTAAATAAAAAATAATATTAAATTTAAAAAATATTATAAAATTACAATATCACATTAAAAAAAGTCTCAAAATTCAAAACAATAACAATAATTTCAAATAAATAAAAATTAACAGTATTAAAATCAAAATAATATATTATTAATCTAATAAATAAAAATACTGTTACTAGTATACAGTTAGTATACAGTTAGTAGTATACTGTTAATATACTGAATAGTATACGAAGTAAGATGAGTGTGAGTAAGGAAGATTGAGGCTTCTGACTGAGAGAAGCCGTAGCGGCAACGATGAGCGACAACAATGGCAGTGGTAGCAGTGAGCAGTGAGTAGCAGGAGCGAGAGCGACAAGCGATGATAGTGGTAGCGGTAGCAGTAGCAATGAGAGCGGCAAGCGACGATAGTGGCAACGATAGCAGCGAGCGACGATAGTGGCAGCAGTAGCAGCGACAACGAGAGCGAGAGCGACGAGCAAGGTTAGGGTTGGGAAGTCACGAGAGGAAGGCTGATATCGATGCTTTAGTTGGTTCGATTGAACCAACTAAAACATTGAAGACCGAACCAAACCTAAAACGCTGGTTCGGTCGCCTGGTTTAACCCAGGTGCTCGCTTGAAGAGCCCGACGCTTGGGCTCGAGTGAGCGCCCAGGCGACGCCTGTTTGAAGCGCACTGCCTAGAAATGAAGTGAGGCGCTCGGGCCTCGTCTCGCCTCGCCTGAGTGCCTAGGCGAGCGCCCGAGCGCCTATCGAAATCACTGGTACATTCACCTTGTACTAAATATTTGGTGCGTTAAAGTATATTGTCAAGTACATTCACCTTGGATATTGCCAGAGAAGGACTCCACTGGTCCTTTAATGCACTAAAAAAGGCACTAAAAGAAATTAATGAACTGGGAAATTCAAAGCATGATCAAGTACATTCACCTTGGATATTGTCAGAGCAGGACTCCACTGCTCCTTTAAGATGTCAAGGCAGATGCTTCCATTATTGTTGATATTTGGATGATAAACTTTGGTGCGAAATGAGACCTGAAAATTATTGTACAACCAAATAAATATATCAAGGCATGACATGTGCATTACTACCACAGACACTAGACTTCATTCAATATAGATGCCTCACAATCACATTTCCCATGGTGCCATGGTGGCCAGCCTCGTTATCATGACATGATATGATTAACATATAGAACTACTACTTGGGCAGTCATGGAGAATGGTAAATCATTTCTTAATTAGAATTTGTGCAACACACATATTGGTGCATTATAGCTTTCCATATTTACTTCACCCTTTGCAAAATCATTCATATAGGAGCCATTCCAAGAAAGGTCAGAAAACAGCCAACACCAACCAGGATTGTTTAAATTCTGAGGATATACCAAAACCACCTCTTTCATTGGGTTGAGAAATGAAACTTATGTCCTGAGCCAAATACAAAACAAAGACTCATTCTGAATTAGTCAATATCAGCCAAAGGGTGAGAATAATTGTTATGACAGCCAATCAACAATATCGAAGCATATTGGTTTAATCTTTAGTGAGCTTAGGCCCATTTCGCTTCTGGGCTTTCAGCAGGCCTATTACTTAGTAGGTCGTAAATAGCCCAATATGACCTGGGTCTAGTAACTCACCTAAAATACAGCGATTAACGGAGGACAACTTTTATGGGTGCTCGGAATCAAAGAATCCCCGTTGTACTAACAAAATGTAAAACAATACCAGTAGTTAAACTAAGAGCAATTAAGCGTATTTTTGTTGTAACTAACAAAATTTTCTTAGTCTCTTTATTTAGCTTGCCTCACACCACAAATCCTAATCAATAGGCCTCATCTAACAAGGGAAACTACTAGTCTCCTTTATACTTGTCCATATAATGCTAAATGTTTTTCTCATTTTATCCCCTATTGAAGGTATACTTAGCTGTGTGCTAATAAAGATATCTCTTACACTATACCTTCAAGTGAACCCACATGTTCATCCCAACATTCTTATCTCAATTCTCAATGAAACTTTTTTGTATGTTGCTAATTGTTCAACACTTTAATCTGTGAAATCTTTTAGAGCAAGGGGGATTTGAAGATCACAAAAACTCACTCTCTAAAATTTAACCATAAATTTTAGAATCTATCAATAAAGCATATTATCCTTTTACATTATCTTGTAGAATTTGCCTTTTAGTTGAAAAGCCACATGATGATCACATAAAAATATCAGTGACCTTCCAAATGAAATACACTACTTTTACTCTTTAATAAAGTCCAAAAGTAACAACCATTATGAAAATAAAACATGGCTTCAAGCATAACATAATTGCAGAGAAAAATCATGCAAATGCACAAACAATGTTGGCAAGCAAAGTAAGTACCTTGGGTGGCTTGAATGGGTAGTCAGGTGGAAAATGAATATTCACAAGAAATATACCACCTGCAAATGGGCTATCAGTAGGTCCCATAATGGTTGCCTGCCAGTGGAATATATCCTCAGCCACAGGTCCTGTAGAATTGAAGAAATAAAAAACAAGAAACAAGGATAGTTCATGACAACCAACATAAACAAATACTTAGCTAAAAGATAGCCATCATGTCCAATGTTCCTAAGCAGCAATTGTGTTTGAACATCAAGAAAACACAAGCGGGAGATGGAATAGAATGGAATAGGGCCTTATTAGTTCTACATACAAATTTTGGAACCCCAAGTACTGAAGTTACTGGCTTTGATTTGCCTTGGGCAATAGCTTAACATGAAATATATTATCACATTACAATTCACAAAAACTGAGTTCAAAAGTTTGCATAACAGCTCAGGAAATTTGGAGACAAATATCTATATTTAAAGTGATAAATATGCGGACCGATGCCTGATGGTAGATACCATTAACTAATAAACTTTCATCCCTGATCTATTCATCAAGAAAAACTCATATTTCTTTAACACAGTTCAAAAAATAAAGAGAACTTTTAAAAACGAAGCATGAATAATATTTTAATTTTATTAATCATAATGATCTCAAATAAGTAGAATTGCCACAGAAGAGCAACTAACAACAAAGAGTAGATTTTGCTAAAATGTACTAATAAGAAAACTCTTGGGAGTCAATTGCATCCCGAGCGGCACAACAAGAAACTAACCTGCACTGCAAGATGCAGGAGGATCCTTCTCCAAGTCCTTCAACTCCTTCATGATCCTCTTCGAACCCATCAGTGTTCGATCAAACTAAGACGATTCCTGTAGCAACGAACAAGAACTACAATCAACAACGAATCCGCCGCCGTAACCGCGAAATATATGTAATCGAGTGAAGAAAACCAAAAAAATTCGATTCTCTATGAGACAAAAAACATCTGGAAACCGCATCAACAAAATCTCGATAAACAAGTCCAAGAAAAATCCCGATAAATAAACCCTAGAATACGATCAACAAAATCAAGGAGAACATAGGAGCCAAACCAAAGAAAATGGATAGGGCTTCGGACCACAGAACGGAAAAGTGGATCCAAAACCTAGGGTTTCTCTCACGCAACTACACATCAATGGAGACTCCCTGCCCTATTTAATGCCATGGAGTCTAATTTAATAGTTTCCGTTTACTATTTTTCTCCGCTCTTTTAATCCGCCAATCAAAAAAAGGAAGAGGAAACGTCGGATTTTACGTCGATGAGGTTTGATCGTTCCATCCTGACCGTCCGACGTCTGTGCCATACGAGAGGGTAAATTAGTAAGATACACTTAAATATAAAACCCTACCGACATATCTTTTGCGATGCACTTTCAGATCACAGAGGATAAGATTATGAGCTAACAATAAATCGTTAGAAGTTCTTGAGAAGGGTCATCGAATCAATCTGATGCACATTCACTGTGATTGTCGTGATCGATCAAACACATCAAAAGCCAGCCAACTATTGTTGGTCATGCAGCTTAAGAAGTCAACGCGAGGGAGGGTGTTTGACCAGGCGTCTTGCGGGTGAGCAACCTGCTCCGGTGCTCACGCGCACAGCGGGCGTTGAATTCTTTATACAGGTCATGCGTCTCAGGCCTTCATGCACCCACACGTGAACCCGTTGCTCACGTAAACCAGCATAAATAGCGTTGGATCAACCTGCAATTGCTTGAAGTGCATCCTAAACGATAGGAGAGAAGATGGGTAGGATTCCATGTTGTGAGAGGGAGAACGTGAAGAGGGGCCAGTGGACGCTGGAAGAAGACAACAAGCTCGCCTCTTACATCGCCCAGCATGGCACACGAAATTGGCGACTCATCCCCAAGAACGCTGGTAGTGTTGTATGTGCTGTGGTGGAAGTGTTGCTGATCTCTGGATGTGATGTTTGCTGAACTGAACTTGCAGGGTTGCAGCGATGTGGGAAGAGCTGCCGGCTGCGGTGGACGAACTACCTTCGCCCGGACCTCAAGCACGGAGAGTTCTCTGAGGCCGAGGAGCAGACCATCGTCAAGCTCCATGCCGTCGTGGGAAACAGGCAAGATTGCGATACCACCCGCGGATGATTGCATGTTTTGAGCCGATGACGGAGAGGTTTGTGGCTGATGTGATCAGGTGGTCGCTGATAGCAGGCCAGCTGCCCGGGCGCACCGACAACGATGTGAAGAACCACTGGAACACCAAGCTGAAGAAGAAGCTGTCGGGGATGGGAATCGATCCCGTGACACATAAGCCGTTCTCCCATCTCATGGCGGAGATCGCCACCACCCTGGCGCCGCCCCAGGTGGCGCACCTTGCGGAGGCCGCCCTTGGCTGCTTCAAGGACGAGATGCTCCACCTGCTCACCAAGAAGCGCACCGACTTCGCCTCGGCGCCGCCCGCAGTCACAGGCAACGCTTACACTCCAGAGAGCACCGGCGGTGGCAAGGAAGAGACCATAAAGAAGATCAAGCTGGGGCTGTCCAAGGCCATCATGCACGACCCCGACGCGGACAAGGTCTGGACCATGATGGCTTCTGCGGGTGAGCCGTCCGATGGCCTTGCCGGGTTGGAAGAGACGTACCCGACGTTGAACGAAGGGTTCCGATACGACGGTCCTTCATATGGCAACGAAGGGGAAGGATCAGCGTGGAGCCAGAGCACATGCACGGGCGGCGCGGCCGCGCGACGTGGTGGCGGATTGCATGACAAGGTTGAGGATGACAACGGAGAGGAGGCCGAGGGTGGAAAGGCCGAACACAAAGTCAGTGCTGCCGGTATGTTCACCTCGGAGTGCGTCCTGTGGGATTTACCTGATGATCTGTTGATTCATCCTATCGTGTGAAGAAGAAAGAAGATACTAACTACACAGAAGCCACCATAGGAGAAGTAATAATGCCAAGAGAGAACAAGTTAACTGCATTCTTGTTGATAATGTTGATGGGAAACACAATTCAACAAGTAGAGCATCTAAGTTGTAGCACTGCTGATACATTTCATGTGCTTCATCAACTTCTTAAACGAAACTGAGGCTGACAGGACTATATTTTGGCTTCTGATGACAATGGATCAGATTGCACATTATACTATCTGTGATTAAGAAACTAATATTATTAGGCAGAGAGGAATCCGTAGCTCAGAGATAAACATACTTAAACAGTTTAAGTTAAAGAATGGAGAAACTTGCCTTTGTCAGTCTATCAATCATTCTCTTTCCAGAGATAAAAGAATAAAAGGAAATATAATGCTTATGTTTTGGTCCTTTCTTTCTTCTTCCTTCTTCTTAGGGAAAAAAACCTAAATTTCTCAACTTTCTTAGGGAAATATAAGTTTTATCAAAAAATTTAAGATTTAGAGTTGATTTAAATTAATTTATATGTATTTTTTGGGATTAACGAGTCAACTCTTTCTGAGCATGCTGTTTTATTTTTCTTTCATAATTGGTTTAGAATATCTTTATATTCTTCGTGATCGTACTCATAGAATAATCATCACGATTGTATCTTAGGTAAATTCTCGACAACACTTACTCGAGATCGGGGAATATGCTTATGATAATGCTTGTACGCCTTTAGGTTCCTCTTCTATGCTTTCTATTTTAATTTTTTACATATTTTAACCTTTTTTTATTTAAATAAAAGTTATTTTAGTATTATTGCTCTAACATTCAAAGCATATTCTTCCTTTGAACTAAATAGGTTGTTAACCCGAAAATTAAAAAAAAATATTTATTCATGTTAATCCTTGTGTAAGTGTTTGATTATTTGTTATATAATATGATTTAATTTAACTACTGGATTAGCATTGTGAAACAAATATTTCATAAGTGTTATTCCATTATTGTTATAGTTGTTTAATGATTATTTTATCATTGTATTAATATGTAAAAAACAATATCATTATTGTTATAGTGGTTGCATGTTATTTCATCATTTATGTAGCTGTAAAAAATTGATAATTTGCGTTATACTTTTAGTTTATATTTTTGGATTTATATTAAAGAAAAAATAACTTTAACAGTATTCCTTTAGTATGGACACATCAATTTTATTTTATAAAAAAAACTTATGCTACTTTGCACAGTATTCACTCCTCTCTCTCTCTCTCTCTCTCTCTCTCTATATATATATATATATATATAATTTTCTGAAGAAATTGAACATCTCTATAGATTTAGAATCCTTAACTATCTTTTAGATGACCTTTATGAAATTTATAGAAAATAAAAAATTATTAAGGAAATATGACAAGATTTAGAAGATGCATTTCTTAGATATTCTAAAGATATCCATAGCTTCACTATTTCTGATTTTAACAATTTTAAAATGATCGATCATTAACCCATCAATGATCAAATTCATATCTATTTATGAAATTCATAGAACTAAAACTATCTTTTCTTAATTATATCAGATCTCCTATCTATTTAAATAAACTTCGGTGCAAATTTGATTAAAAGATTATAAAATCTTAAATCATTCAAACTCTTGAGTTTATTATTTAAACTATTAGAATAAAAGATCAATATTGACAAAGGAAAGTTCAAGAAAATCAAATACAAGGTAAAGTCAAAATGACTAAATTCCAAAACTATTTTCAAAATAATAAAAATTCTAATAGAACTAAGGTCATAATTTTATTCCTAAGGGTAAAATTTTTAAACTAAAGGCTAAAGGGTTTAAACCAAGATTCTTATATCTTAATCCAAATTCTAACCTTAATCCTAAATCTAACTAATTTCAAAACCTCAAGCACTCCTAAGAAGCTAGAAAAAGATGGCTTCTAGTAAGTTTATGCCCAAGACAATCATCTTATTCTTCTATGAAAAGAAGGAAAATGTGATTTTCATAAAGAATGATTCATTTAAGCCTAAATCTCAAGTTAATGTGATGAAGGTTGAACTATCAAATTTTATTTTTTTCTCCCAATTATGAATCTAATCTATCATGATTTTGACTAGTGGCTAGATTCTAGTGCAAACATTTATGTTTGTGCTAATCAAGAATGATATTTCTCTTATTAGATCTTAAGTGGAAGAAGAGTAACTAGGAGAGAATGGAACCTAACTAGTGGATCTTTCCTAGTCTAGTTAGGATATATAATAGCTTTGGAAGCAAATCTCCTAGGGAGATATTGTATATAGGGAAAGGTTTTGTATCTAAAAAACTTTTGTAATCGCTCTTTCAATCAATAAAGACGAATAATATTCTAATAAACTTAGCAAATTTTGTAAATATCATTATATAATTCAGGAAGTCACTGCTCTCTATTCATCTTAATATGTAGTTGAAAGAAATAATAAGATTATTTTAGATATAGCTAATGCCTTAATCCTTAGTTCATAAGTTCTCCAAAACTTATGGAAGAATACTCTTATCTACTTGTTATATACTTAACATGATAAAGAGGTAAATGCTTATGAACTTTGAAAGAGTTACAAATCAAGGCTAAGTTACTTTTAAACGTGAGGGTGTTTAGCTAATATTAGTTTGTCAGAACCTAAGTGTTTAGCTAACAATTGAGGGTGTTCAGTTGTAAAGCTAATATTACTTAACAATTGAGGTTGTCTTTGTATGATTCTCCATAGCAATACTTGTATATTTCTTATAACAAATTCTGAAATACTTGAAATCTCAAATGTCTAATTGAATCTAGAAATATATCGTTATTTTTTTAAAAAAAATTTCATCTTTTTCAACTCATATAAAATCTAACATTGAACCTAAAAGAAACAACACAGGTTAGATTGAAAAGAACTTAAAGGTGATGATTTTATCTATTATATGCTAAAAGATATAATAAGTTTATTTCTAAAAGCTATTTGCTTTTTTTAATGTTTCTTTCGGGAAAGAGACTATTAATAGTAAAATAAAAATCCATAATTAGTAATTATACTTGAATTCTCGCTAATTTATCTCATAGATCTAAATCCCTATATTGCAAGTAGATTTTCAAGAAGAAGATTAAGATCGATAGTATAATTAAATAAAATATAAGACTAGATTTATTGCTCTGGGTTTTTGGTAGAAATCTTACATTGATTATTTTAACACTTGTGTACTTGTATCATGAATTACTATCACCTGAGTCATACTTATTTTTGTTTCCAATCTTTTTGTTCACTAAATGGATGCAAAGACTATCTTTCTACATAAGAGCTAGAAGAACAGATATATAAGAGCTAGAAGAACAGATATATATGAACCGAAGGATTTGTCATATTTTGATAAAAAGAAAAAATTATGCAAGATGATCTAATCCCTATACTGACTCAACTCAACCAAACACCTAGGTAGTGGCATCAAAAATTTAATTATATAATTCAATCTTTTGAATTTTAAATCAACGAATATGATAAGTGTCTTTATTATAAAAGGATAGGAAATAAATTTATCTTCTCTATCTTTATATTGATGATATCTTATTTTTTTGGCTTTAGATATAGATTTGATCTTGGAGATTGAATCATTTTTATCTCACTACTTAGATATGAAAGGTCTAATCATCTTAAGAATGAAAATCTAAAAATTTTCTAATTCTATATCATTATCTCAATCTTATTATATTTAAAAATTAATTTAAAAAATTAGATATTCTAACTATCTTAGGATCCAAATGATCCAAATTAGATATTTTTAGCTCCTTATAATCCAAATGATCTCTTCTCTATCTATCAAATAGGAATAGACCTAATTTTTTTTATGTTATATCCAAACTTGGTAGGATATGTATTCCTTTGTAGTGAAAGTACTAAATCTTAATAATTAATTAAATAAATTATTATTGTCAGAAGTACTATGGAAGTGAGCTTGTAGTACTTGACACAACTTATATTGAAGTAGAATGATATAAGAATCTAATTTTTAATCTTTCAATGATCTGAAACCCTATACCTCCTATATCTATTCATTGTGATTATAAAACTATAATATTTTTTATAAAAAAATAATTAATACTAAAATAAGTTGACACATAAAGATTAGATAAAAAACTGTTAGATAGTTAGATTCACATCTTATTATTTTTATATTTTATGTTAAAACTGATAGTAATCTAGTCGACTATCATACAAAAAGCTTAAATAGGATTCAGGTACGGGTAGCATTAAGGGGGATGAGTCTTTATCTAAAATGAGTTTTCTAACGATGAAAATCCAATCCTTGTAATACAAGATCTCTTGAAGGAGGTTCAATGGGATAATAATGAGTTAATCGGTTGACTAAGGAGTAAAATGATTAGCACCTTAGTGCATATAGATATAGATACAGAGTTTATCTCTAACTTCGTCTTTATGGTGATTAGTGCTCTTATGTAAAGGTATAGGAAAAGTCTAACTGTGAAAGAGATCTCAAACGGTATATTTTACTAGATGTAACTCTACACACATTTGTAGTAGAGGCTCTCCCACATAAAAGAATCCGTAGATGATTATGGTTAGAGATATGAGTAATCATTAAAATCTCTCATGAATAAACAAGATACTTATGTATGGTTATTAGTACAACCATGAAGACATACTCTATACTATGTTTGAGTTGACTAAAATCTAGGTCAAAGGAATATAATTTAAAACCTGTTCATTTCATTTCCTTTAGTTGAATGTTTATTTTATTAAATGAGGTTAAGTCTTTCGAAAGATACTGACTATACAGTAAATATGAGTTTTTTTAATGAATTATTGAAATTTGATGGGAAAAAACTCAAATTCTTCTTTACTGATTAGGGACTTTAGTCTCACTTTATATGAATGCTTACTTCATTAAATGAGGTTAAGTATTTGAAAAGAGATATTATTGTTTATACAGTAGATACACTAACAATAATTATTTTTAAAATAATTTTATTTATTTAGTTATTTATTTAAAGTAAATTTGAGATTTTGTGATGGATTGTTGAAACTTAAAGGGAAAAAAACTCAAATTCTCCTTTGACTTTAGTCTGACATTGGCACTCAGACATTTTTCTCTCAACTTTTTTACTCTCATCTTTAAAATTTTATAAAAAATTAAAAAGTAATGTTGATCCAAAATTATTTACATGTATTTATATAAATTTAAGCAACTCTTTGAGCTTCCACATCTTTGGATTTCTCATCTAAACTTTTTATTTTAATTTATATATAAATATATCTTTATTTAATCAGAAATTATTTTAGTATTATTTCTCAGATTTACAAGGTGAAGGCAATATATATCTTTCTTTGCCTCAATAGATAAAATTAGAATACTCTAATTGGATGAATGCTCTATCTTGTAGCTGAAATATAATTGGATTATATGGCTTTAGCTACACTGATCATAGATTAGGATGTAGGGCATCCTTGTTCCATTTAAAGTTCTTGGATTTCTTGAAACAGGATAGACAAGCTAAGATGCTGATAGACTCAACACCAAAAATGCATGACAAGTGTGTGTGCAAACACAAATGCAAATTATCACACAAACTAAATTGAGAGATAAATGAATAGTTTGCAACTTGAAAAATGTTGAATATGTTTGGTTACTAAGCAACTGACATACAGTATTTTTAACACAATGTATTTTTGTTTACTGCAGTGTAGAAAATCATGAGAACATTAGAAAAACTTTGTATTATAATTTATACAATCATGCTGGTTTCTTGTTCCTCTAACTTCAGGTGATGCCTCTGTTTCCTGAGACAGGATTCAAGACCAATAATCACTGTTAAAACCATGAGAAAAGGACTTCAGATGGGCTACTCCAGAAATCTAAAACCAGAAAACTAAATGCAGTCACTGAAATGTTCAACATGCTGCAAAAAAAGATTACCAAACAAGAATCTTGTAGTAATAGTTGATTCTTTTTGCTTAGTTATGTATATGACTTTGTAATAGTTTATTCTTATCAACCTATAATTTGGATCATTTCTTAATTTGTTCATGCTAATATTCTCTATATTGTTTCAATTTCGTCGGATGTCTCCAAAGAGACCTTATCAACCTATAATGGATATAGCAATCATAATTAGTCTCTTCTAACTTGAAGCTTGTACAAAATCTTCTACTATGATCTTGAAGTTGAAGATGCTTTTAAAATGCTACATCTCTCTTTTGATGCAGAAAGAAGGTTTCCTCTCTTAATTTGTAGTGACAAAACTGGCTAATCAAAAGCAATATTCATATATACAAATTTTCTTTTTCGACGATAATACGAGATCAATAACTCATCGAAATACGACTAAAATAAAGGAGACAAAAAAACAAACATAAGAGAATGCTGTTCACAGCTGAAGTGTCTTCCATCATGCATCAACTTACTGAAGGCCTTCTTAGAACCAATGATCCCAAATCTCCAGCTAATCTTGATAGTGAGAATACCTAATGCTAGCAATCTAGCTGTTCTAGTAAAACAACTAGAACTGATTGAATTTGAGGCACTCATGAAAATCCATTTAATCCTATCATCATTGAACTGAAAGATGATTAAGAGGGTGTAATATTAACAATCTCTGTTTCTTTATTCAGCAGCTTGCAGGTATTCTGCATGGTTGGTCACCACAAAGTAATGGATTGGGTTTTCATTGTATTATATTAGATTGTTTATACTTTTTGTTTAGGTATGGAATTAACTCAATCATGCAAGAAACTACCTAATTCACTTCATTTCTCTGTTGAACTTTTGATCAAAATCAATATAACATTAAGATGAACTTGATGGGCAAACATCCCCTCCTACTATTGATTATAATAAGAACCTTTCAGTTTATGTAGAATGATGGGAGGAATATATCTTTAGAACAAGAAAGCTGAGGGAATAAGAATCAGAAACTTCAGAAGCAGTGTTTTTGTTTGATTACATCTGCCAACCAAACTATACTCCCCACAGTTGTGATGGAGGAGAAAGAAAACTTGTCAGTCCTATAAGACCAAGTCTTCTTTGCTTCTAACCACTCATTGTTCATTGTATGTGTTGCTGAAGTAATTTGCTTCCTCTTGTTGATCATGAAGGGTGAGGAATATGACAAGGTAAGACTTCTTCCGCTGAGTTCAACAGTTTTGTAGCAGGACAAATCTAAGCATCTTATTCAAGAATGTTTCAGCATCAGGATTGGAGATTTGTAGAAGTATGAAGAATACATAAACACAAGAATCAAACAAGAAGAAGGATTAATGAGCTCTCGGACAGAGGCGTAGACGCAGTCAACCCGGTTAAATGGTGGACTCCAGGGGTCGTTTCTAATATTCCTCGATCCACATTTTAGTATCCTGTACCCATCTATAATCCCAAAAGAGCAGCTATCGGCGTGTAGAAGGCCTTCGATCCGACTTTGGCTCAACTGTTACAGCCCGTCTAAAAGCTCGTGTTATGATTGGCCCTCCTATCCGGTCCCATGCGAATGTTTCTCCGTTGACACCAATAGGAAGACTCCTTCATCTGGTTGCTGCCTTTACCTAGACAGAAGCTATACAACTGCGATCGCATCTTGAGGTTGTCTTCCCACGCTCGCCTCCTCTTTTTGACGTCGCGGTCTCCCTCTGTGCGAGTCCATTTCGCTCGTTCTTCGCCAAATTGATGCGAATAAGAACGAGTGTAGTCTACCGAAGACTTCAAAGTGGGAACCGATTGCTTTCCCTTTGCGTCGAGAGGTATGTGTTCGCAGCTGAGCTGATTGAGGTTTTGCCCTGCCATCTTTGATTCCAGTGGTCGAGTTCTCTTGACGTTTTCTTCCTCCAGGAAGAAAAAGTTCGATTTTTTTTCTTTCTCTTATTGTGCTCATGTGTTGGATTCTTGATTTTATTGGTTTACTTCTGGTTTTGGAGATGGAAGATAAAAACCCCAACGGAAAATTCTTTTCTTTGGTGATGCCGAGTTCGGAATACTTGCAATTCTCTTGCGGAAAAATCAAAGTGGAATGGGTTTTCATTTGATTCGGTTGGATTTTGTTGAATTGGTTCATGGCTTTTCTTTTCCTCTCGTTTTGGTTGACCGTTCTTTGGCTTTGAGCTTTGTGATCATGTGATCGACCCCGGTTGAGATTCTTCTCCTTCTCTTCTTCATAAATCAAGAACAATCTCTTGGCTTTGGCTTGAAGTTACCTTTTTTTAAGCACTGAAAAGTTAGTGAATGAAGATTAGCCAAAGTAATCCTGTTTGGATGTGGCAAAGTTAAAATATGATAATTCGTGCAATCGCATCGGCTATATGCTCACCATCGCAACGATGCCTTACTTCACAGTGCTGCAAGTTTATAATCTCTTTACAAGTTTGCAGTGAAACAACATGCCAAAAAACTTTTCCTTGACACCATTGTGGACAATTTACTTCGTTATATATTTGTTATGTAATTCATAAGCATTGAATATACAAACGTAGTTGAAATAAGCTTATTTGTTTTGATACAAAACTTGATATTCTATGCTGTGTAGGAATTCAAAATGTTATCTTCCTCTAAGATTCAGAAGGTCGTGAACAATGGGGAATCAGACTTATAAAATCATTATAGGGGTCTCAGTTGGGATTGCAGTTGGGATTTTGATCGGATGTGGTGCATTGATTGTTATAAGGCTCTATAAAAAACGTTCTTATGGCCAGCACCAATCAAGAGACCTCAGCATAGCATCTGTTCCCATACGTGTAAATGGAGTTAACACCAGCATTGATTCAAGTGCAACACTCTCTGGTTCTGGGACTAATTCTGGCTTCCAATACATGGCAAAGAGGAATGCTAACACTAAAGACCTTTTTGCATCTCTCTCAGGAATTCCAAGATATTCATACAAGTATGTCTTCTATTGGTCTTCTTAAATTTAATTATTATCTTTAGCTATGATTACTTATGCTAGAGCCTAAGCTATTAATTACTCACAGACATTCCTTTTATTTTCTGTGTGCATCTTTTGTTCAAGAGTATAATCTCAACATAGAATCTACTAACATTTTGCTTCCTGTGAATTCTTTGACAACGTTGGATTGACTAATATTTGATGAACTCTATTATATATCATGCACATGAGATATAGTTGTACTACTTAATTAAGAATATCTCTAGATAGTCATGTTAACAAGAGGTTAGAGTATTCTTTTCTATGTTAACAAAAGAATACTGCATATAGATTATATGAGATATTAAGGTAGTGGACAAAATATCTCTACATAGTTGAGAGTATTCTTTTCTATGTTAACCAAAAAATACTGCATATGAAATTAGATGAGATATTAAGATAGTGGACAAAATATGTTAGATAAATACTTTGTTGAGTGAACCAAGAATACACTCATCTTCCTGATCAAGCACATAGTTCTGTCATGATTCAGATTGTGGCTGATATTTTAATACATCTCAGCTTGTGAATAGATTTTGGATATTGGAGAACCTTAGCTTAATTTAGTGCTCATGTTTGAAAGATCATAATTCTAACAAAAAGTTTTTCTTAAATATATTAAATGTGACATTATTTGCATACTAAATGTTCCACTCTTTACATGTCATTTTCTTTCGATAAGATAGGATTACCTAGTATATAAAATATATTCATGTTTAAGCAATGGTATTTAGTAATTTGACTTAATGATATCTTAAAATGTGTTATCCAGGGACATCCAGAAAGCCACAAAGAACTTTACGACAGTGTTAGGGCAGGGATCTTTTGGCCCAGTATATAAAGCTGCAATGCCTACAGGTGAATTGGTAGCTGTTAAGGTGCTTTCAAGTAATTCAAGCCAAGGAGAAAAGGAGTTCCAAACAGAGGTATTCTGTTCAGTCTTTAGACATGCATGCTTCTACCTTTCGTTCAGATTGTTAATTAGCTGGCTATTAAAAGTTGAAACTTCCATAAACTTGGTTTAAGCTTGACTTGGTCTGATAAAATCCCACTTGCTGAATCAGTACATGAAGTTTTCTTTGAAATTCAAGATTTCAGGAAGAAAGCTATTTTGAAGAACATGCACTTGATGGACATGTATTCTACGTGTGAATTCTAGTGGTTTTAATCTAGGTTTGTAGTTTCGTACGGTACCAGAGTTTCGAATTCAGCTTGGTATGGTACGGTACGATACAAGTATACCTTTAGTCTTTAGAAATGCATGCTTCTACCTTTCATTCATATTGTTAATTAGCTGGCTATTAAAAGTTGAAACTTCCATAAACTTGGTTTAAGCTTGACTTAGTTAGATAAAATCGCACTTGCTGAATAAGAACATGAAGTTTGCTTTGAAATTCAAGATTTCAAGAAGAAAGCTATTTTGAAGAACATGCACTTGATGGACATGTATTCTATGTGTGAATTCTAGTGGTTTTAATCAAGGTATGTAGTTCAGCTCGGTACGATACGATACAAGTATATCGAGCAGTATGCTCTAGCGCAAGGTCTGTCATACCGAAGCGTACAGCCCGTACCGGGCGGTACGTTCCGGTCCGACAGGTTACCAGTACGCGGACTACCCGGTACCGCTACAGTGCTACAGTATTATACTGTAGCACTGCTACAGGATGAAAAAGTATAAAATTGTTCGGTACACTAGGGTATACCGCTCGATACGCCCTGATGTACCGCCCGGTACACCGGTACCGTACCGTACCGAGCCCGGGTCGAAATGCCGGTATGGTACGGTATGGCAAACCTTGCTCTAGCGTACCGCTTGGTGTATATATATATATATATATATATATATATATATATATATATATATATATATATATATATATATATATATATATATATATATAAGTTAAAAAATAAAAAAGGGGCGATGTTACGTTGTTTCTTCTCCCCGCGTTGACACGGACTTAGCTGGTTTTGCCTAAGTCGTGCGGCACCCTTGCGCGTCCGTCCGCAAAGGTCAGCCTCCCCGAAGCCTCCCATTATCCCTTAGGACCAACAAAAGAGAGAACGGGTTAAAGAGAACGCCTCAATCGGGATCCACAAGCAAACATGTCCGAAAAACACTTCATAGACAATGCAAATTACAAACAGACTTTACAAGCTCTGAACAGTAGCACAACAAAGGGTAAAATGGTCTATTATAGACCGAAAAGCTCTCGTACGTGTCCACATGACACCACCTTTATTTACAAGCCTAAAGAGACCACCAACCCAACTAAAATGAGACTTATAAGCCTTCGGCTGCCCCTCTACACGCTGTACAAGGCATGAACATGCCAACAGACACGGACAGATATAAGCATTACATCAAACATCCTGTTTCAAAGTTTGTCCGTGACATTCTCCCCCACTTATCCCTTCGACGTCCTCGTTGAAGCCTTTGTGAACACTGCAACTCTTCGCCTTTGCCGAGTCTTCAATCCTCTGCTCCACCTGCAATGCGCCTCCTGGCTCCCAGCTGCTCTCCGCTGCTATTTCTGAGTAGTCGAACCTTTGATCCGCCATGCTGCTTCAACTCGCCAATGACTCTGATTCTGGTGTGGGGTTGGCTGAGTTGTGTTGATCCTTGTTGATTCCTGCGGATCCACCAAATGAAGGAAAAGACCATCTTTACTGCGCCAGTCTCTCAAAATTTCCACATGCTGCTTGAACTGGGTGGATGCTTGTTGGAGCTTTAACGAGCATCGCCTCGCAAACTTCTGATGTTTTGGGTCCTTCCTCCACAAAATTTGCTCATTGACTCTTCTTTCAGTTAGTTGTCACATCCAAGTAGGTTCGCATCACTTCCGCTTTCGATTGACATTTCGTTGGGAAATGAAGCGGACAATCTACTCTCAGTAGCACTGATCACCGTTGGTGAGGATTTGACAACTATTGTCTTCCATTATCTTCGAAGGGTCTTTGAACTTGTGCAGAGCTCCTCTGCTGGATAGATAAGAGAACTGGGGTACTCGGTTTCGCCCATTCTCTTAAGAGTTGAGAAGGCAAAGGTTACATGACTTCGCCCGCCTCCTCGAGGTTGTACTTCATGCATCGAGCTGGTTACTGGTCTTCGCCTGCTCTTTGCTCACACTTCTGAAGCACTTGAAGTGTTTGCACTCCTTGCGTTGAGTTAGCTACTGTGATTCACCTTCTCAATGCCATCGAACTTTTGGAATGCGGGAAGTTTTCACCCCAACTTGGAGTAATTCTCTGATAGATGAGGTCGCCTCTGGGATTGTACCGTCTTCTCCATAAACCCTGCCGCCTACTTCACCGAGTAGCAAAGGTACAGCACCGCGTACTGCCTGCTTCGTTCCTTGGTCGTGCACTCTTGCATGACCCGAAGTCCTTCACTTACGGCTATCTTGATGAGAAACTTGTTGACACCGGTCTTACGAAGTTTCTTGGCCTCTGCCCTTCAGCCTTGTCTCGGTACTTGGAGATTGCCTTTGTATGCTCCACCTCCTCGGCCCCTTTCACGACCAAGTGCTCTCCCTCCGTGAGAGCAAGGGATCAATGACTTGTACGGAAGTCCCGCCTCTGTGGTACCATGGCGCTGCCATGCCCATGGCCCTACTATCCATCGCCTCGCATCTGTATCCCTTTTCTGCATGATCAGTAGAAATGTCTCTGTGGCACTCCTCTGAGTCCACCTCCATTCTGACTGATGCTTGATTTTTAGGTAGCTAAGTCCCTCTGGACTCGTCGTCGCTTCCTCGCCCCTTTCGACCCCCTGCTTCAACACCACTGTGTTCTCCAAGCAGTCTGTTTGGTCGATGGAAAGACAGACTGCAACTCCCATGCATGGCCTCTGCCATCACGTTGTAGAGTTTGCACCGATTCTGTTCTCCTTAGCTTCCTTGGTAGCAACGTTCGCTTACTCGACCTTGTCCTCGGACTTGTCGGGCTCCCTTAAGCGAATATGAGCTCTGGAGCAGTCTAACTCTCCAGCTGCTTCGATCATACCTCTGTATGATCAAGTCCCTCTCATGGAACTCACTAGTACTTGCATTCGAACTTTTCCCTTGGTGGAAAACAGCCCCCATATGCTGATGACCAAGACTTTCATCCGATGCAAAATTCGATGCACGCCCGGAAGACCCGCCTCTGCGGTACCATGGCCTTCACTCCTTGAATCCATAGCCCTTCTTGCCGTCGTGTTGTTCACCGAAGTGGAGCTTCCAATAACTTCCGATCATACCTCCATATGATCTCATCCCTCACGGGATGCAGTCGTGTGTATCGCATTGCCACGAACTGTTCCACCACGATCCGCTGCACCATGTCGCCTCCTGGTGACATCTCCATTGCATTATGATCCTTGTGGAATAAACTCGAATTGTGAACCCTCCATGTGTGGCCTCTGCCAGTACATCGCAGGGTCTCCTCCACCTTCGATTTTGTTCGCTCCTTTGGCAATCGACCTTCATCCACCCACTCTTGGGTCACACCAAGATGAAGCACCGCTCTAGGACAGTCCGTCGCCTAGTAGCTCTCGAAGTCCACCGACTTCACTGTAATCTGTGCACCATTGTCTGGATCCTGGGCCTCTGCCCCTACCAGCACAATCTCCGCTGCGCACTGCTTCCTTCATAGCAACTCAAATGGCAACACTGTGGCATATTCTTCAAGAGTACCCGCCTCTGCGTCCTCTTGCCCCGTGCTAAGGCTCTTCTGAACCCAACTTCGCCTCCGCAAATTGAGTCGCCCTAGTTCCTCCATCAAATGCTTCTCCGAGTTAAGGTGCATGTGCCGCGAAGCTCCCTTCGTCTTTGGCACCATGCAAGATGAGTCCGCTCCGTCAGAAAGAAGGACCCATGGAACAACATGATCCTACTCTTGCCTCTGCAAGAGTTCATGTCCTTGACCTCTGTCTAAGGAAAGCACTGTGCCTCTGCTCCATGTTCCAACTTCTATGCTGGCTCCCTTCATGCGGCTTGGGTACTTCGCCAAGTTACACCCAAGTTGCTCCGCTGCTCGTTTTTGCATTGAGTCGATGGTGGCCCTCGCGCCCACCATTCCACGGGTCAACCCTCCCTTGAGTTCGATCTCCACATCGACTCCAAGTGTGCCTTCATTTAAGTTGTTTTAGGTCGCTCCCCCACTTGATCTCGCAATGCATCCACCAATGCATTCTCTTGACGAGATCATGCGACAACTCCTCGCCGCTTGCTCAGTCCACCGAGCTTCGTGGAGTTGTTGTTTGTTGAGGTACTCCTCCTCAACATGTGAGGTCCGTCTCACATGATTCTCCCTCTGGAGAGCCGGGACTTATCCCTCCTGGTTAACTACCCCGTTGGAGCAACATCTCTCTTCATTTCGGAGACCACCATC
Source organism: Musa acuminata AAA Group (assembly GCF_036884655.1). Classification (NCBI taxonomy): domain Eukaryota; kingdom Viridiplantae; phylum Streptophyta; class Magnoliopsida; order Zingiberales; family Musaceae; genus Musa; species Musa acuminata. The sequence goes on from NC_088331.1 coordinate 43,670,871, forward strand.
CCCTTGGACTACTCCGATCTGCTGAACAAACTGTGCATTGTTCTGCCTCCTGCAAACGCACTTGCTAGATTGCGACTCCACGTCCATACAGCCCCCGCTGCACCCCTCAAGGCCTAGCAACATGCTGAACTCATTGCACACTTCAGCCTCCTACGGACGTATCCTTCACATGCCGAAGAGAAAGTTTCAATGCTCCATGGCGCCGAGTCTCGGTCGCCTTGGGATGGCCACGAACATTCCATCGTCCGCATACAAGCCCATGCATGAGTACCAAATTCTTCGAGTTAGCAATTCCCCTCACCTCTGTGTGCTTTGCATAACTCTTTTGGTCGTTGAGCAACTCATTCCACCTTGGATGGTCTCATTCTTGCCAAGCGCCTCGCTTGCCTAGAGCACCATCAAGTATAGTTGTCAACGTTGAGCCGTAGCTCAAACTCAGCCATCCCAACCTTTGTGCGCTCCACATTCTTCCAAGCTTGCCTATTCTCGTGGTGCCTCTTGCGCGAAGGGTTGGCCATTCCTCTGAATGTCAATCTCAGATGCCCGCTCCTCTGAGCGACTCCTTTTTCTTACATCACCATGCTCGTTTTCTCCCAAACGGTCGCGCGTGTGCTGACTGCCCTCAACGCAGCCCCGCTAGGTCCCCCACGTTTGCATGCTAAGTGTTTCTATGAGTGCTTGTCCCGCTCTGATACCATATGACACGGACTTAGCTGGTTTTGCCTAAGTCGTGCGGCACCCTTGCGTGTCCGTCCGCAAAGGTCAACCTCCCCGAAGCCTCCCATTGTCCCTTAGGACCAACAAAAGAGAGAACGGGTTAAAGAGAACGCCTCAATCGGGATCCACAAGCAAACATGTCCGAAAATCACTTCATAGACAATGCAAATTACAAACAGACTTTAGAAGCTCTGAACAGTAGCACAACAAAGGGTAAAATGGTCCATTACAGACCGAAAAGCTCTCGTACGTGTCCACATGACACCACATTTATTTACAAGCCTAAAGAGGCCACCAACCCAACTAAAATGGGACTTATAAGCCTTCGGCTGCCCCTCTACACGCTGTACAAGGCATGAACATGCCAACAGACACGGACAGATATAAGCATTACATCAAACATCCTGTTTCAAATTTTGTCAGTGACAGCGTGGGGAGAAGAAAACCTTGAAGCCTCAGCGACGTCGCCGAGGTTTCTTCTCCCCACGCCGAGGCTTCTTCTCCCTGTGTGGATTAGGAGAAGTCGCTGATGATGTCGAGGCCTCGTCACCTCAAACGAGGAGGTGACATCTCATCTGCAACGTCCGGCGAGGGAGAGCGATGATGGATCGGGATCGTCGAGGGAGAGCGGTGCCGGATCTCCAGGTTCTCCTTTTTCTTCTCCCTTTTCTTTTCCCTCTTCTTCTCCCTCGGCTAATACCGCCCGGTAGCGGGCAACGACGGTCGAAATCGATCGTCATCGATTGATTTCGGGTGGTAACGGGGCGAAAACAGTCCCAATCGACGGTACCACCCGGTGGCGAGTGGTCCGTGTACCAGTCTGCTTGTGGATCGGTACGTATCGCCCGGTACGGGCAGTATCATTCGAAATTAAAAACCCTGGTTTTAACTAAAACATACCTTAGATGAGCCTGAAATTTATCCAAAACTTTATACTAGATGATAACATTGTCTATACTCTATATGATGCAAATTAACCGAAAATCCCAATACTTTTATCTGATTCAGTCTAATGACTAGTGTCCAAACTAAACCCACAAGGCTCAGCCTAAATTTAAATTATCCATGGACCAAATTTATAAAATAAAGAAGTTTTGAAATGTTGTTTGACATATTAAGATTAATACTAACCTAGCTTTTTCTTATTGATGAACAGGGTTTTTGTTTTCAAGGAAGATGAACTATATAGTCTTGGAAACTAACTTGAACCATTAGATATTAATGAAAAAGCTTGTGCTAGAGAACTAGACTTCTCTGTTCATCATGTCTCTCATGCGTTGTGTGAAATTTGAGATAATAGTGTCATATTCATAGTCACGTATCTATCTGCCTGAAAAGTCCATTGTTTGATTGATTCATAACATTTCATTCATCCAACCTTCTAAGTAGTATTTTGCCTTTGGCCAGTTACATATGAATACTGAAGTATATCTTTTATTCAATCAATGTAATTTATCAACTGCTTATTTTTGTAGAACCAGTCAAATCCTAGTCATTCCATTTCTCAAGCACAGAATCAAGAATCAAGAATCAGTGGCTGCTGTGATCTAAAGTCCTCAAATTTCTGGCTATGATACTTTTTTTTATTAGAGGCTATACGAAAAATAAACCCATTTACCATGAGATAGATGGAAAATATGCCTGCAATTGTTATTTTCTAAAACATATCTTAATAAAAACAAGAAAAGTTCTGATTGAATCATTGCTGAGAAGTGAATGCTTCATTCAAATATCTGAATTATAATGGCAAGGGGGTGCTACCTTACTGTATGTCATTGGAGAAATAAAGTCCCAAAAAACAAAATGAATGTTGAATCTCTTTCAGCAAGACAAAAAAGATAGAGAACTGGCAAGTTAATGTTACATACCGTGCTGCCGCCATGTCCCAGGCCACTGACCAAAATGGGGTTGTGGAGGGAATATAATCCTTAGTTTGGTTCCGAAGATGCATCAGTATTGTTTATGTACCATTTTCTCTACTGAAAAACTGTGTACGAGCAAATGTGAAATTTTAATATTCTTTTGTTATCTTTCACTTGTCTAGGTACTTTTGCTTAGCAGGTTGCACCACAGGAATCTTGTGAATTTGGTTGGGTATTGTGTAGATAAAAGCCAACGCATGCTCATTTATGAGTTCATGACTAATGGGAACTTAGCAAGCTTCTTATATAGTAAGTTCAAAATTTTCTATTCGGCTATGCAAAGCCAGCATCACCCGAGTTGCATGCCATACTAGTATACATATGAAGTATACTCTGGATGTTTCTACGATATCTAACTACAATCATCATCGAATTTCTGAAATATGATAATTGATTAGTTAACATGTGACTAAACAAATTTTAGAATTATCTTACAACCGTAAAACATCCTTTCTTTGTTAATCAATCAATTATCATGATTCTATCACAATAATTGAAATATTAACCAAATGTCTACAATAGAGCTTTTTGTAGTTTATTGGTTTCTAACAACAAAGCCTAATTGTTTTATGCATCACATACACATGCAGTTCCATATATGAGTAAGTTTCTATGTCATAGAATACCTAAGTGCTTCTCAAACATCTCATGCTAATGAGTCACACAAGTAATTGATCTCATTGTGATTAAAGTAATCTACAAAACAAGCACTCTGTTCAATCATAACTAATTATGCCAACAATAACTTTACAGGACAAGCTCTGATATTCTGGACATTGCAGATGATTATCTGATTATACGGAAAGTCTAGAAATTTTTTCTAGCACACAAACTCGATAAACACTAAAAGTCAGAAATTGCATAAAAATCATGAACCTTATGTTCTGTTATCAATGTAGAGTGTAAAATTCTGCAATTGCTACCAAACAAACAAAACACATAAAGGCATATTGGCATGCTAAATTTTTTACAAAATTAATTGTCCATGATGGAGTTTGACTCTGTGTATGTTTCTCTTGGCCTTTATGTTAGTTGTTGCATGTGTGTTCTTCACAAACTCACTAGAAGTTCATCAAAACCGAAAATTATAAACTAGTACAAGAAGTTATGAATATCATGAAACATCTTCTGTCAGTTTTATCCTGTTTCAGTCCATGATGATGCTGGACCTTGAACTGAAAATCTCAAATCTTGCATAAATTTTGATGCATTAGTGTCTAGTTATAGCAACTTAGGATTGTTTAATCCAAATATTTGATCAATTGTTTAGTTTTAGATGTTCGAACCGTGGTGTTTTTCTCCCAAATGATCAGCAATTTCCTTGCATTTCAAAATTTGTGAATAATTTGGATATCACTTTGTTTCTTTTCTTTTTCTTTGTTCAACTGCAACTGAACACTTACCATCATGAATGTTCTTAGGTGATAATCCAAGAATTTTGAGCTGGGAAGAGAGACTGCAAATTGCCTCTGATGTTTCACATGGAATAGAATATCTTCATGAAGGGGTATGTTATATATCTTATTTTCATATTGTAAATTGTTAACCACCCTCTAGGGCCAGTTAATCATACAATAATTTTTGAACAGGCAATCCCTCCTGTCATACATCGAGATCTAAAATCTGCTAACATACTCTTAGATAAATCAATGAGGGCCAAGGTGAGTCAACTTGCATGTGCATTGCAATTTCCATTTTTTTATATAATTTTCTTGTTATGATGACAATGAAGTACCAGTAACAAGTGTTTGGCCATTTGTTAATCCTTTATGGTATCAATTCAATATAATATTTGCTTTTGAAGACTTATTTCCATATTATAAATATGGATATAATTATTTCCATAATTTTTGTCCTGTCAAGAATTATGTTACCCATGTATCTGAGCTCAAGAGACACCCTTGGAAGAAACTTAAGATTTTCTTATCATCATGGTATAATCTTATAAAGAATCAAATTATGAGAACTTACAGACTTAATTTTCTTTAACAATGGTAAATTTTATAGTCATTTGACAACTTAATTCATTGAATTGTTCAGTGTTTGCTGATGCCTTCCTTGGTTTCTTTTTCTATCATTTATCATTGTTATCTCCTCTCATGTTTTTCACATTGAAGAATCTTGCACCTCATTTTCCTTTTATATTTTGTATTTGTGTTGGCAAATCATCAATGCTTTAGCCGAACTTGTTCTAACTTTTGAACCTATTACTTTTCGTGTCTTGATTGTTGATCAGCACTACTGAGTCAGAGGAGATCTGCGGAAATTTTAGTATTCTGATACTATTCCAAACAACCACTTCATATGCATTCATAAACGAATTCTAACCATGAGTCCATGACCTTATAGGAATGGTTTGCTTCACTCTGTTAATAGAAGTTCACAAGACATTTTTGTGTTTTCTCTACCTCATCAGAGGCCTATTGGTAAAGACGCTAATGGTAATTATGGAAAGCAACCATCTTCCTGCATGCAACATGTGATCCAAACACAAAGACTTGTGAGGTTAACTTCTTCTAAAGTGGTCCCTTTGCTACATTATGATCATCAATCTTGCAGAGCTTCGTAGCAAAATCATGTCAATGTAGTTGCACTTAACCTCTTTTAAATTTATTCACAGGTCATTTTGTAGATTTTGAAATCTTAATTGATTCTTTTTCTGCTTTGCAAAAAAATGATCTACTAGATCTTAGGTATGTATTCTGGATAAGTCATAGTCGACATAATTATCCAGGGTCACACTTCTAATTTGAAGTTACAATACATTTGAGAAGTACAGAATGAAGTAAAAAAGATATTCTGTACAGTGCTGGAATAACATGTTAATAAATAAAATTGATAAATAAGCATGATTTAATGAATGCTAAGTCTATGATTCTGCACATACAAGTTGCAAGTTAGAATTGTCTGTTCTGATTATACTTTCTCCATTTGCTGAGTAAGTCACCATATTCCCAGATCTCTTTAGTAATACTTGACAGGTCGATCTTTCCAAATAAAACATCTAGTTAGCAACCGTAGCATATAGTATTTGTTTACAAATGGAGGCCAAGAACCTGGTAATGAGAGGAAATGGAAAAGGCCTTTAGAGTGGATGAATGTCTGAGTGGAGGAAATAAGGATTTGTCCGTGTTCTATCTGTTTGAAGCAGAGAGAATGAAAAGATTCTGGGTTCTGATGGGCTTTGCCAATGAACACAACAAATTGTATGATTGAACATGCACAGGGAACAGTACATGTGGCCATGCACATGCGGTCCTGCATATAGATTGAGTGGATTTTACTAACAGGAATTTTAGTCAGTTGTCTTTAATTAAATGAGAATATATTTGCTGATATTTTGTTAAAGAGAGAGTGCTTTCCTGTTTCTGAAGCACAAGCTCATATCAGGTCTGTCATACCGAAGCATACCGTCCGGTACGGGCGGTACATACCGGTCCGACAAGTTACCGGTACGTAGACCATCCGGTACCACAACAGTGCTACAGTATTATACTGTAGTATTGCTATAGTACTACAGTACTATACTATAGCACTGCTACAGTATGAAAATATAAAATTGTTCGGTACACCAGGGTGTACCGCTCGGTATGCCCTGATGTACCGCTCGATACATCGGTACCATACCATACTGAGCCCGGGTCAAAATGCCGGTATGGTACGGTACGATGAACCTTGCATATATTGATAAATTTCTTGTTGAAACTAGAACCCATACTTATTACGGAACTGCTAGTTGTCAATCTGTCTACACGTGCCAGAAATCTTTTTACCGTTGGAGATGCATATGCAGATAGTGATTTGCAAGAACTGACTTGGATGTTTCAGAATTTAGTTGGTCTTGTAATTTTATTTGCTGCCTACATCATGTAATTCTTTCATAATTAATTTTCATGCCAATTATCCGTGCAGGTTGCTGACTTTGGGTTGTCCAAGGAGGAGACATTTGACGACAGAAAGTCAGGCCTCAAGGGTACATATGGTTATATGGATCCAGACTATATGTCAACAAGCAAATTCACAAAGAAGAGTGATATATACAGTTTTGGGATTATATTGTTTGAACTAATAACAGCAATAAACCCACAGCAAGGTCTAATGGATTATATAAATCTTGTAAGTTCTTTCTCTGCTAACCATAGATTTAATTGTTTTAATGAAAAGAAACATAACCTTATCTCTAACTTCAGTGGGAAACATTCCATAGACTGAAAGAAAATTAATTGGTAATCTATACATGGTAGAAGAAAATTTGCATTCTTTTTTACATTTACTGATCATTGGTTAAAGGTTATTAAGTAGTATGTACATGGTAGAAGAAGCCACATTCATCTGATAACTAAACTATAAAATAATTACAGGGATTCCAACACTATTATGTTGCATAGTTTCTGTACTTTCAAATTTTGGAGTAACTAAAATGTGAGATTTTACTCACTATTAGAACTCCAGTTATGCCCAACAATGAATTTTAGCAGAGTTAGAATACTTGCTTTAATCTAGTTTGCCAATCTAAGGAAGTGCCACTTGTATCCAGGTTTGATACTGCATCAAGTTTGTTAGAACATTTGTTTTTAAGTACTACATAAATGCTGCTAAGTGACAAATACACTGACCCAACACTATATTTTTCACGGACTGCCATATGTTGTTGCTTCCAGGCAGTGATAGGTGAGGATGGCAAAGCTGACTGGCAAGAGATAGTTGATAAGAAACTTGTTGGTAGGAGCAACCCGGAGGAAGTGAGGCTTCTAGCTGACATTGCTTACAAGTGCTTACACAAGACACCAAGAAGGCGCCCCTCGATTGCCGATCTTACTCTGGCTATTTCAAGTATAAGACAGCGGCGTTTAATTAACAGCGACACCTTACCTTCTTCAGGAAGTGATGATGCATCTAGAATCATGAGGAGGATTGAGAGCCAACAGGTGGAGCTGAGTAACGTGACCAGTTTGAGAAGCCACATGTCCCTGAAAGTATGAAATATCAAGTTAGATCTCAGGGATATACACATTAGTCATTTGCTCCCTGTGAGGCTACTGCTTGGCTTTCCATTACTATGTTAATCGAAGTCGAATCTTGATGGTGGTATTTGACAGGGATGCATGTGGATTGACAGAATCCTAGATTAAGAGTTTCAACTTGTACATAATGGCCTCTTGCATTTATCAGTTCATACATATTCTTTCTTGCTGGTGTTCTGTTAAACAATCCTATTGATAATACTCATATATCAGCAGAGAGTTCATATAATCCTGGATACTCTTGTCAGGTTAGTTTCAAATGTCTTGTAGAAAATCTTCTGGTGCTGCATATGGATCGACTACCAAGAAACCAGGAGGAAGTATACACCCCAAACAACATGGATATAGAAACTATGGAGAAGGAAAAAAACCTCCAACCCAATACAACACTTTCAAATTTGTAGGTCTAGAGCAAGTAACTTCATCCTTTGAAACTCTCTCTGAAACCTGCATTTGTAGTCATGATTTTAAATCTTTTACACATCATTTGAACAAATACCTTCTATGCATCAAGATACAAGTCTTCTTGTATGACAAACCTGTGACCCAAATCAAGCCAAACACAATGCATCAATTGTGATACCATAAACCTGCAAATCTCAGTTGCAGCTTCCATGCCAAAAAGCTAAAAGTCCTTTTCTGAGCATATCATGCATGCCAAGTACGCAAAAGCTATGTTCTGTGATTTCATCTGTAAACCTTGCAGGTTACTAAAGGCAGCTTTGTACAAGGTAAGAATGAGGTGCTTTTTGCTAAAAAGAATGCAGCAGAAGGCAATATGTGTTTGTGGATTAATAGTTCCTACTTGGGTCTAAAGTTATGACTGTTTCCATGGCAACAAACATGTGCAGATATGACAGCTTAGAAGAGGTGAACAGACTGCAAGAGTTGATGTCTGACAACTTTTCTTTCTTCAGGAACATATGATAAGAGATCTAAGTGGCCCTCTGGGTTTTGTATAAAAATATTCATATAAAGATGCATAGCATTACAAGTACTCCATTAGGACATGGAAAGGCTTGGTGAATTTTGTAGGCCACACCAAGTCTTCATTTACCAGTTGTGGGTGGGGGGATGTGGGAAGACTTCATGCCAAGATATATGTCATCTTGTAAAGTTCAATTTTGGCAATCATGGGTGCTTAGATGAGGTTGTTCTTGACAGGTTCCTTGTCATGGAAAAGCAAGGATGTAAACAATTTATTGGATGCCTTCTTCATGTCAGTCATGTTTGCAAGAACAATCACCAACCAATAGGTTATATATAGTCCTGTCATGATTTAGGTCTTGGGTTTTCTGACTAAGTTTTATGATAACTAAAAAGTTTGGATGCATCAAAGTTGTGAACCTTCATTGCTTTCTAATGACATTACTACTCAAAATAAGGGTTCCATGTTTTTGCAAGTTGTATGATATATTGCACCTTATCAACCACCTATAAGACATCACACATCCTTGTGGTCATTGGAGGTTTTCTTGTTTCACTTTCTCCACTTGAATAATCTTACATCTCTTACCGAGAAACTATAGCAACATGAAACATACAAAGTATGGTAATCATTTATGTTCACCTTGTATGCTACAAATATACTGAAATATGTTTTAGAAATCATAGTTAAATGTTTATCAAGGAGAAAGTGACCCTTCTAACTCGACAATCTGAAATAGTTTAGATCGACGAAATTAAAACATCCTCTAATTGAAACCATATCAAGCCATAAGGAAAAGAAAGCTTCCGAATTTCCTCAAACAAGGCAAAACAGCCTCTAATTGAGAGTATATCTAACAATAAAAAAAGATCAAAAATTAATTTTCCCAAGATGAGCAAAAGAGAAAAGAAAAAAAACTCTCAGTAATTAACAAGTGCAAATGTTTTGGCATTCAATTAAGAGTACAAGATATGGAAACACAAAGTATGCAGCTAATGACTTGACAGAAATTTGACAGTTGATACCAGGAATCAGCTGCAATTTTGAGATTAAAAGGAAAAAAAGAAAAAACTCTACACCCTTCCCCCAACATAACAGATCATTCATGTGATGAACAGATGAAGAATCGCTAAAAGAAATCGAATTCAAGATAGTTATCAGGACCCTTTTGATTGATGACAGGTGTAGCCTTTTCGCTCGTTGATGCCACAGGCCGTATAGGCCTTTCAATCTCAACATGCCTTGGAATTTCTGGGGGACTCGCACACCGTATCAATGCCCAATTGACACCCTCAAAGAATGGGTGCTGCTTTATCTCTGTAGCCCCGCGCTTGTATGCAAGCCTGTGATGTGGCTCCTTCACAAGCAGTCCCCTTATAAGGTCCCTTGCAGCAAAGCTCACAACTGGTGAATCTGGGAAGCGCAATGGCTGCCCTACGACATTGAACAATGTGGCCCGGTTACCCGAACCCTTGAATGGAGTTTTCCCAAACAGAAGCTCATACAAAAATATACCAAAGGTCCACCAGTCTACGGCACTCCCATGGCCCTCACCCTTGATGATCTCTGGGGCCAAGTATTCATGTGTGCCAACAAAAGACATCGAATGAGCATCCGTGGGCTCTGCTATGAGCTCAGGCAACGGGCTAACCTGGTTCCCAATCTCGTGTTTTGGTCTACGGTCCTTCTTGGACTTGGAGGAGAAGAAACGAGGGCCAAAACATGTCGTGGGAGCGACGCAAGCAGGCTGGATGCAGGAGGGTGGCTCAACACAAGCAGGTTGGACACAGTAGACTGTGTTGTTCCGCCGCAATGTTTCTGATTCTGGGTTAGAAGACTTGATCAGCGTGGGGCTAACTGCACATCGAAGGGAAAGGTCAAAATCAGAAAGCATGATGTGGCCATCCTCACGCACAAGGACGTTTTCTGGCTTAAGGTCACGGTATATAATGCCAAGCATGTGCAGGTATTCCAGTGCTAAGAGGACCTCTGCTACATAGAATCTGCAATTTTAGGATCGAGTAGAAACATGTGAGTCAACATCAGATAAGTGTCAAGCTCTTCAAAGTACCAGTATTTCAGTACAATAGAAAAAATGTTACAATTTAACCACTTTCCCCAGTGCTATATTAATTTTAAGAATTTTATAATAAAAAATCTTTAAGTGCATAATACTTCTGAGCCAAGCCAATTCAGAGAGATAAATGACGCTTACCAGCTGTACAGTCATTTCTGTAATATAGAAGTGGCAACAACAAATCATGTCAGAAGACTGCCGCATATACATTTTCCAGCTATGGATTGTTGAGGCATCAGTGGATTGAGGCAGTTGACCAAGCTAAAGAATTGTTTTTTCTACACAGTGTTCTGATTACCATTTCCTTGATCTTTTAAATGTCCTTATCCCATATGATTATGATTACAGTCATAACTACAATGGGTATCTAAGCCAGTCATGAAGGTGACCTGATAAACCAAAGAGCTTTTATATAATAATTTGCCTTTTATATAATCCTTTTATGAAGAACTTTTATACAATAAGCGAACAGCTGATCATGAAATCCTGAAGTTGAACTAAATGATTTGCCTTTTATGTTATCCACCTCAATTCAATAAAAGTGCTAGAGAAAAATATGTGAACTTAACTAAATATTAGGAATTGACTAGCAGTAATATTAAACTTGACTAAACGCAACAGCAGAAATTAAAATAAGTAAATAGATGAATACTCAGTTTTCTAAATTAAATCTCTTACAAGTAATGTGAGAAGTTTTAACATTTGATGTGGATAGGCATAAATCAAAATATCTACATATCCTTAAATATATAATTCAGTGGAATTTAAATGGGAAGCTTAGGATCAGATTCAACCTCTGATTTGCATATTTCAGGGTTCTGCAACCGTAATATGAATATTAAAATATATTTTAGATACAATCAAGATTTATATGTACATATGAGTTACAGAATTAATAGGATAAACATGCATATAGAACCACTAGATAACCCAAAAAACTATTTAACATGTACTTTATCATGGAAGAAACAAAACAATTTCTCAGCACACTAAAGTAATGTGGCATGAGGTACTGACAGGGCCCATTTATAACAAAAAGCTGCCAATGAAAGTACAAGATGAACACATCGCAGATCAATTCATGAATTGAAACTACATAGTGGAGGTCACCTAAATTTGTATATAATTGATAGAACTAAAAACCTATCAATAAAACTATTCGAAGTCCACCATGGGCTAACATTGCACCTCTTTCCCTGGGAAAAAAAATAGAACTTTCCACAGAAGAATGCATTTGCATGATGAAAATTGTATAAATATATTAATAGTGAAAATATATTGGATGTTTCACTCTATGATTATTGGATCTTTCACAAACTTAGGAGTTGAAATTTTCTCACTGAAGTTCCAATAAACACTTATCATATATTTTTGCTTCCAGGAATCCATCCATGGAAAGAAGTGGAAGTGGCTGTTTCCAGTATTCATGGCCAAGTTCCCAAATAAATGGGAAATAGTATTATTCATCAATCTTATCACAGTTTAGATTTTGATGTTCCAATTTATTAGTCGTCATTCTGAGGTTTCTCAATCTTTGTTGCATCCGGATTTGTCCTGGAAAAGCAGATCTGAGATTCATTGCTTAAACTGATTTTAGTATGACTACAAGTGAAAGTTTCTTCTTGCTCACCACCATGTAGTTCATAATTATCTTATTTTTCAGTAACCTAGGAATATAAAGATTGTCATCATTGTAATGATAATAGATTACTAAGAAACATCTCCACTTCTAACAATATTGTCCACATGCCAACTGAGTTTGGCCTAGCAGTTGGATCTCCGTTCATCTCAAAGAATTTCTAGATTCAAATCCATGTGGAAGCAGTGGATTTAATAACAAAAATTCTTGCTCCTAATCACAAGATATGGCATATGGCTCAAAATCATAATCCCTAGTACTAAAGTCAAAACCATGACTAAGTGCCTGAAAAGTAAGAACAATTAGATAATTTTGAAGAATTTGGACAGTTACAAACGGCCATCCCATTTTTTGGAATTCATTCTCTCCTTCCTAGTTTTTCCTAGGTTTCACTCATCAGCCTATTTCTCTCTGTTCAAACCATCAAAAGGTTAATTCCAAGTAACCAAATGCCGACTTCCGCCCCAGCAGCAAAATTGTTTCATGTTAGACACAAACGCAAATGAGTCACATAAATCTAAACTAGAAATCATGAATAATGAAGAAGTAACTGTAATATGCACATGGAAAAATGGACAAAAGTAAAACATACACATATGTACAGACAAAGAAATAATTTTAAAGGAACTTACTTCACTGCTTGTTCAGAAAAACGTTTCCCTGGCTGCCTCTGCCGAAGGGTGTGCAAATCTCCCCCTGAGCAGAACTCCATTACCAAACATGAGAATTTATCTGTTTCAAAGTGGCTATATAGGGTTGGAAGAAAAGGATGATCCAGACATTGTAATATCTCTCTCTCTGTCTGAGCTCTTAGAAGCTTCTTACGACTAGCCAATGATCCCTTGTCCATGACCTTCATAGCGAAATAACTTCTTGTGCCACTTAATTCTGACAGATAAACACTACCAATGTCACCACATCCCAACCTCTTTAGTAGTCTAAAATGGCTTAAACCCAGAATTCCATCTCGAGCACGAACCATTTGAATTGCTTCCCATCTTGAATCATTTGCTTTATGGGGCTTGTTAATGCTACTACTCAAGCTACTACACAAGCTCTCATCACTGATATCACTGCTTGTACTGGGCCTGCACATACTACTTATTCTATTTTCGACAACATCAACTTTGTCAATAACCTTAGCACTTCCACTAGACTTTGTTATACTGCTGTTCCCTTCACTAACTTTGGCAGAAATAATGCCATTGCTTACATCGTGTTCAATATTATTTTCTTGATCCACACTGCCTTTCAAGATCATGGCCCCATTCGGCCCCATGGTGTCAACATATTGTGTTGGTTCTCTCTGGCTATCGGAACATGGGTGTGTGTTATTATTTTCAAAAGGTAGGATGGCCTTGGAAGGAAGCTTATCTGCTTCAGAATTGATAGGTCCCTCGATAGGAAGTGTATCTGTTTCGACATTGATAGATCCCTCAAAACATTGATTAGGTTTCATACCCTCAGAAAATTTGGTCACAGGATGCTTTGACATGCTCTCATCAGCATCTGCCAATTCTTTTGATGGAGTAGGCTCTGATTTGATTAGCTTTGTAACATGTTTAGGATTACAAGTGGTTGGCTCTACTCTGTGGCTGACAAGCGGTTTGACTTGTTTCTCAGAGCTGACATGCGAGATGGTTTTTGAAGCCATTTATCAGTAAACTTGTGTATCTAAGAGGTCAAATCGCCCAACAATTTACTCCATTATCTAGAAAGAATAATTACAGCACTTTGCTAAAGAACCAACATATTATTTGCAACCGCCTATGGATTTTCTCAGGCCAGAATCTGCCATCAAAGTAAAGAAAATTACCAACAACTTCCAAGAAAGAAGTATCTTGCACATTGTTCGACAGTAATGCAGATCTCCGAAAAGGGAATATGGTGTTTAAACAATCATGATCTATATTACAAATGGAATGACGAGGAGACATGCATGAATTAGGTGGCCATGACAATCAAGAAGAGACTTGACATTTTATTTCCAGAAAAAAGGTGGAAATTACATGTAGCCTAAATATTGAGAGAAACATCAATCCAAACACACACAAAAAAAAGAAGAAAAAACCAAGATAAATAATAATAATAATAATAATTCATGTACCAAAGACTGACCCACCTCATAGCATCTTAGTGGATCAATTAATACATCCTAGTGAAAGCCCGTGAGTCAAAAACCAAGAGAAAATTCAGAAAGATCCATCTACTTATCATCTCCACTGGAAGTAACAGAAAAAAGCTTCACATAATAGAACTTAGAGACTTTCCAAAGCATCTTGACAACATTCGCCCACAAGTCATCAACCTATACAGAATTGGAGAAAAGACTGAATAAAAAGATCACAAAGATACACATCAAGATATAACTTTTCCATAAAGCACATCAAGAAACAACTTTTCCGCAACAACAAGGATGGTGGACCATAACCCACCTTAAAACAAGGAACTTTTTTTCCCTGAGAAGAAAAGAAGTACTTGATGGAGCCTGGATTGCGGAATTAACACTTTTCGAATATGATTCTTTCCCGTATGAAGCTAAAATTTCATTATACAAAAGATCAGTAAAATGGCGGACTCATTAATCAAGAACCATGGTCATGCCAGTCCAAAAAAAATTCAATCTTTACGCATCAAAAAACATCAGAACTCCTAAATGGCACCAAAGAAAGATTTTTCAGTGACATCAAATTGAAATTTCCCATTTTTGAAGCATAACGAAAGATCTAAAATCTAAATCCGAACGCCAAAATAGATCCGACACTCCAAAATCAAAGAAAACTAGAGTGAGAAAGAAAGGAGCAGCAAACAGAAGAAACAATGAGGGGGAAAGAGGCCAAACTTATACCTTGATCTCAAGTATCACAACTGTAGAGCTTTCAGTGTGCAGATGTTGGATGGTTCTGCCTGGTGTCCGCAAACGGGGGGAGGCAAGGCAGCAGGCACCGGGGCATTTTGCTGAAGGAAATGGGAGATATGGGAAAGCGAAGTACTATTTTGTGGAGTGTTTGGGGCTGTTTCTATGTGCTGGATTTGGCTATTGGTTTGCGGGTGTGCATTAGTGCATCGAGAGGAGAGAGTGGTCAAAGCCACACAGCTACAAGCTTTTGATCATTCCTCTCTCTCTCTCTCTCAGACACACACGTCTCGATGCCGTTTCAAATTTGCCACCCAATCAACCAGTCGATAGGTGGTGCACTTCCCAATATAATGGAGAGAGCTCTATCTCTCGTCATGAGGCTCTCTCTCTAAGTGGCAGGAGCACCCTCATTGTTAGACTTGGCTCCCAAGTCCATATTTATCCTCCCTGAAATGACTGAAACATCCTTCCCTCTCTCCAATCCCACTGTGTCCAAGTCCTCAACCCTGCCCATCTCAGGCTACAGTTCACAGATTTTGCTAATGCTAATCCAGTGCTAACTCAGATTAGTGCTTCACCCTAAACATGCTGATATCATGTTGGACTAGAAATGGCTTCAAGAGCTTGGCATGTCTTTCATTTGGCAGCTCGGGGGAAAGGCTCACCTGCTGTGCTGTGGTTTGGCTGGGGGGATCTCAACATCGAGTTTCCTTCTTTGGGGCATGTGGACTTTCCTGTTGTTGGCTAGCAGCAAGATTCGCGGTGGGTCCCCCAGCTGACAAAATAGTGTTCAATGATGGTGCCCATTCATCAATGTAACAGTGAATTTGCAGAAGTAGACGGAGGTAGGAAAACAAAGAAGATAGGGGAGAGAGCATGATGTGGCTACAATATGCTTCCAGATATCTACAGCCAGTGCTAAGTTTACTCTCCAGCAGTGATGATTGCATCTGCTACAGTAAGGTCAGAGTTCAGTTACTCTCTTCTGGGTTTTCTCCTCCTCCTTTTGACTACAATCGAGAGAGAGAGAGAGAGGGTAATTCCATGACATGATTAAGTATAACCCAACCATTTTTGCCATGCATTGTTCAAGATAAACAGAACTAAAGCCTTGTGAAGGCTATGCATGGGGACATGAGCTATAAAATAGCACATGGATCTCTTCTTGTTGGGCATCTCTTAGACCTCTGCAGCATTGTAAAAGCTCCAAAGTTTGTGCCATAAAAGATGAGTTCCTTCTCTATTTTTTCTACCTGCAGGAGGCATGTGCACTGCACATGCTGCAGATGTGGAGCACTCTGGAAATGGCTCTTCCAAGTTAAACATCAGATTGTGAGCTCTACAAAGGTCCAGAGAACAGATTGCACAGATCTTGCAAGATGTAGTGGACCCATTACTGTAGTCTTGAGGAATTCAATTGGGTCATTGCCATTGGTGCCTTGATACAGCAACAGCAGCAGCAATGGCTGTCTGATAAGATGAGTATACTTGCTTGCATATACGAAATGCTCATCATAATTAACTGTGAAGTTAGGACAGGGATGCACACCAACCAAGGATGTGGTGGAAGAAGGTTTGATTAATGGATAGCAGGTAAGCCTACAGTAATTGTTTTAGTGGAAGATGCTCAGATGAAGTTGCCAGCCTTTGACAGAGGAGTTCCAGGAAATTAAATTGGTAGATTCTCACAGACACACATGACCAATAAATATTTTACAGAGAGGAGAGAGAGACCATCATGCAAGATAAACATGTGAGTTAGACAACAAATACATGGAGTAACAAGCAGCATACTGCCAATATCCCTCACTAATAATCCTTCAGACAAGATCAGAGGATCCAATGAAGCAGTCTCTTTGGCAAATTTGAAGTGCATTTTCTAGGGGAAATTTATCATGTACCACTTTGCTCAATTGATAAAAAGGGATGAGAAAGCTGACATATCCAAAATGCTTATGATATAACCTCAGAACCATCCTCTTACTTCAGGTATGGAACTCAACTGAGGTATTACATAAGAGAAATCAAGAGAAGAGCAAACTAAAATAGCATGAAAAGAGTAATTTTCTTCTCAGTCTGCATCTGTTTCTTCTATCTTTTTCTTTCTTTGGTGACTGAACATTCTACAAATGTTCTCAGAATGGGTACATGAATGACATGATTTGGCCAATCATCTAGACATTGTAGCAAAAGATGTACATGGCTTCAAAGATAGCAGATGCTTCCTGAGCTTAGATTACAGTTCAAACTTAAAATGTCAGAAATACATGAGTTGCCTGACTTCATGTCTTCCCAGGCAGATTGTAAAGCTTTAATAAAGCATGTCCCAAAGAACAACTTTGAAACAAGCAAGTCAATCAACAAGGTTCATCACCTTAAGCTACCAAGGAGAAGCCCTCAGACATCAACTGTTTGGTTGCCAAGATGTGTCCAGTGACCAATGTCCTTCCCTTTCCCTTCTGCACAGGTCAAGAAACTACTACTGGCATTAGAATTTGATGAAGGGAAAGGTGTCAAGTAGTGACCAGCTGAAACCATGGAACAACTCCACAAACACATAATTTGACCTACAAGAAGCATGGGATTCCTTAACAATGTAGCAAATTTTCTTAGATTTTGAAGAAAAATATAGCCAGATTATGCTACTTGCAGATTCTTAGAAACCTATATCCCAAATTTCGAACAGAAATACAGAGTTGTGTTTCCACAACACATTCGCAACTTTCTGCATTACAACGTCACCTTTTTCTTCTCTGATCACCTCTGAGAGTTGCATTGTCAGAGGGACAAGTTCTTGGAGAAGACTACTGCAGGGTGAGCAGGTTATGCAGAAGAAATGTCTTGCTGATAAATTCTTTTGACAAAAAAAAGAAGCTTTGCCTCATGGAAGAAGCATTGTTCAGCACACCACATTTTTGGAGCTTCATTGTGAGACACTAAAGACAAGATTAACAACCTCAACTCATAGCTTATATAAGTTATTTACAAGGAAAAGGTATCAGATTTCCTCCAAACCTCTTCTTACATATATATTTTTCTTGCACAGGTGAATAGATACAAGGAGGCTGACATTATGCTGTACAAATCTTACATGAAAAAACACCTTAAAAAGGAGGTATGTGTTTAAACATCTGACGTAAAAGCCAAACCCCAGAACAAAGGCATAGGGAAGTCATCACATACAAACTGATCCTCGATTGGGTTGGCGAAGGGGAGGAGTGATGATAAAGATATTTTAGTGGACATAAAAACCAGCTCCTGAACACCTGAATGGGCTGATCAAGTGCACCTGTTCTTCAAAATTATAGGAAAATATGGAGAAGATTTGCTAGGTTATTGTGCCAACCTTGCAACAGAAAATTCGTCAATTGGAATTAGTAATTCCAACTTAAGAATATTCATTTACCAATCACATTGCCTTTATTCCTTTGCTTATCATTCTTCATATAGTAAGCGAAATATTGCTGTGCTCAACAGCTTATATGGGAGAGTGGATCGTAATCATATGCATCACCAGCCTTAACAAAGCGCCCCTTCACCCGCCTTCTAATATCTGCCCTGGCCTTGCGCAAAGCATACCTGACCCTTTTCTCAAATCTGTTCAACATGCAAGACATGAGATACTGAGAATATAGTGACAACTGAAATATGTTCATTGAGTAATTACAAGTTTACAACTGGCTGCATATCTAATCCTTGTGCTAACAAATTTGATTGGATTGAACCATAGGCTTTAGAAAATTATAGCACAGTTAGCTAACAAACTAGTAATACATGGTTAACTGAAGATATTATCATTTTCAGGGTCTGTGGTAGATTCTTTTTTAAATGTTTCACATATGCCTCAGGGTCAACCACTACATTAAAGGTTTGTAAAATCAGGCATGACATGCAGAAACTTCAAAATTTGGCACCTGATTTGGTTCATACAATACCAACATATTCAAAAATTCAGATATGTTATACCAAAAGCACTATAGTTTTCAGTTACTTTACATGCTCATTCTCCCCAGTATCCTCAAGTCTTCTAAACTGACCTAAGGTTGTCAGAAATATTATAAAATATCATATATGATATTTTTCAACTTTTCTTATCATTATACTCACACTTTTACATGCCTAAGAACAACACAAGCTCGCGATAATTTATTTGGTATGCTTCCACTGTGTATAAATGCATATCTTGAAAAGTGCTGATGTCTGTTTTAGTTGTTCAAAGAAGTCTCTCTTTAAGGTTCAGTGACCAGGAAATCCAAAACCATAGAGATGGCTGTGCCCGTTATGGGACTTTGTACTCATCATACATTACAGACATGTAGCAGATAGAACTGCCCATTTTTTCAAGCTCTAAAAATAGCATACTCCAGAAATCATAAGTACATGCAATGTAATAGGAAGTGTTTAATTATCAGAGATATCTGGACTTACTTGCGTGATTTTTTCTTTTCCTTGTAACGCATAAGAGCACATTCCCTGCTAGACGTAGGCAATGAGAAGCTTCCTGAACCAGCGAAGTACCAAGGAGGCTTACCCATTAGAAGCATATCTGACTTTCTACAATTTTGATAGTCTCCAGCATTGCTTTCCCCAGTTACACCAGAGAATGAAAAAGATAGAGATGACTGAACCTTGCATTCTGGGAAAGCACAATCTGGATCTTCTTCTGGATTTGACATCACAGAATCAGCACATACTGCATCACTGCATGGTATTTGCATTTGTTTAACCTGCCCAACTGATGATTCCTGAGATTGGTGATCAGGATTTCATCAATGCTTCTTGGTTCAAATGAATCAAATAAAAATAAAACTTGCAAAAAGTGAGTGCTAATTTTATTAGTTTCATACTGCAATAACAGACAAAAGCATGTGGGACACATGATAAGCTACTTAAGCAGTACATTTGCATTTAAAAGTCTCACAGGATAATAAAAAAAATAATCTAATAACAACTCATGATTAATAACTCAAAAGATTAACAAGATATCTGAGATAGTTACATATATCAGTTGGTATTAAGTAAACTAGAATACACAAATCAGCAGAGGAAGCTTCAATTTGGCTCTCACTGTTCTTGGATGCTGTTAATGTATTGAGAGTCTAGCAACGAATGCTACAAAGCAAAAAAAAAAAGTAATCTCAGTACCAAAACATGACTGATTAACTCGGAACCTGTACTAGAATGGGTCCATGCATAACAAAATGCTATTCAGGTCAGCTGAATCAGAAAGAAATAGCGCAGTCCTCTTGACTAAGGAGAAACTTTCCACTATCATATAATGCACATGTCTTCCTGGAAATTGGCATCACTGTAAAGTTATGGATGTGTTAGATTGGGTATAGTTTCTATGAGATGTGCCAGTTCTTAAGAAAAAACTTCATAACAACAACTGCAGGATCAGGATTGGTCTATGGCATAAGATCAAAACCAGCAGGACAAGATACATTAAATCTGTATAGCACAGTTTTTCATTTTTTATATATTATGCTATGGAATACCTAATTTGTGAATGATGACTCATGAGAGTCACTTAGATGTGCCCTTGGTGAACGGTGAACAGCTCACCTCCTATGAATGCAACAGACAGTGGTACCGGCAGTGACATCCAAGTTTGTACCCCCTACTTCCTCATCCTCCTATGTCTTTCTCTTTTGTCTCTTCTTCTTTCTCTACTTCTTATTATTCTCTTTCTTAGTCAACCAGTAACAATTGGTTAGCAAAGATGGTTTGGGATCAGCCAATTGCAGGTGATTCTGATCAAGTTCCAGCCTGTTCCTTCTATCTCATAATCCAGCCAAAAATCAAACTTTCTTGGCTGAGCTGTGATTGAATTTTCTTGACTGGAAGCTAATCGGCTATAGATGATCCAGGTCAAGATCAGACAATGAGGCAAACCATGCTTCAAATATTAGGCAATAAAGAAGTCCGTCAATATGATCAAGAGGATAAATTAATAAATTGAGATGAAACAAGATGTACTTACTATTGTAAGAGTACCAGGTAGGAAGAATATGTTGATACAAAGTGAAACTCAAACATAACAGATATTTCTCTGAGGAAATATTTGTCTGATTTGTAATTATTCCATCAAGATATTCATCTCTTCCCTGCAATTGATTCCAGTTCCATCAGAAATAACAGTACCTATTTCATGAACTAAGCATTGAAAAGTTTGCAATTACTGAAGATTGTACATTTTGCAATAGCCTAAAACCAATACTTCTTTCCTGCTAGAAAAAAGCTCTATGAATATTCTTTTCCTATGCATGAGAACAGTGCTAAATTTAAACACATATTAGACACTTAACATGCAATCAATGATCTCTGTTGAGACATCCAGTGCATTCAAGTGACAGGCTTCAGGTTCGAGTCCACGTGTTAGCATTATACTCTAGTTAATGTAATGAAAATCTATTCTTAAAGAAAAAAACATGAAATCGATGAAAGCGCTGAGCGGATAAGTGACTACTGCATCTAATAACTAAGAATACATGGAAGTCATTTTTTATATCATTTGCAGATGTTATACACCAGGAAGAAGTACCAGGTTATACCTCTGCAGCAAGTTCACCATGGCAAAGGGAACAGGCAGGAGAGTTTTTCTTTCTGTCATAGAAACTATCAATTCCAGCATCATCAAACAGACACTTTGTTTGCTTATTAGCTGCACCAAAGAGTTCTTCATAATTCTCAAATATCATGTCCACGTCACCAATAGTGAAACCTTCATCGAAGTCATCTTTACTAAATCCAGTATCATTTGTCTCAGGACAATATAACTGCACACAGTTAAGTGATTAAGAGAAATTAGAGCTGCGTTATTAAAAGATCATTTAAGCTATGCTCAAGAATAATCCTAAGAGCGATCATTCTCTTGAAGTTTTCACTGTCAATTGGATAACTACACTGGTCTTTTTATGGTTCCAAAGCTGAATAACTTTCTTTGCAAAAAGGTGTTAATAGATCCACTGCAAATAAGAAGATCAATGCTGTGTAATCAAATAATTTTTTTTGCAACAACCATCTGGATTGGACTTAAAATCATCATCCTTGCAATCAATACTAACCAGTACAAAGACTATTGGCACTGATCAGCAATGCATACATTTTAAAGAAATTCTTTTTGATGTAATGAATAATATATGGGGACCCCTAATTGAACAATATTCAGCAGATAATAACAGAAGTAATAAAGTGAAAGCTCTTGGGATATCATTAAGAAAAAAGTACATAGGGGATCTTACATTCCAATGTAATTGCTTTGTGTTCAGTCAGAGAAAGGGTACACCACATCTATATGCTTGGCACTGAATTGTGAATATCAATTTGCAATAAAAGAATAATACTGGCTATCGAATTTGTAGAGGTGTCATTTAAGGGCAAAAATAGGATCATTGCATTTCACAATATGAGATATGATAAATTGGCATCTCAGCAGATTCGATGATTCGAAGCTGCCAATATGCATTTTAAAATCCTGATTCACCTTGGGTGTAGTTGAATTCGCAGGATTAGTTGGTTGATCAGCACTATAACACATAGGAATTTCAGATGCTGAAGATGAGCCCTTCCAGAGGTTGCATTTATCAATGGTCATCTTATCATTCATTTTCCAGGTGTTGCCAATATTTGCATCACTACTATCAACTCGAGGTTCCCCACAATTGGTAACACTGTCCTCATTGGTAATCATGAATCCTTGCTCGTAATCAGAGTCTGTCATATGAAGGAACTCAAGGAAGGACCAAATTCTTGAAAACTCTGCTGCTGATGGACAACCTGAGTAGCAGTTGATCAGATGTCTGTTGTGTTCTGAAGCCACGGCTAATCCACCATGAACTTTTCGATCACAATTTCCACAAAGCGATTTATTTTCTTCTATGCACCTTACAGCAGCAGGTTGGACAATGCACTGGTCGCATAGAAGCGTACGCAAGTGTCGCAAAGAAAGTGCATTTGCGGAATGAACATTTCGGTCACACGATAAGCACAAGGAAGCTGCATCAGACTGGCAATAGACTACAGATCTTTGCTCTGTGCAGAAATCACAAAGATGGTCCATGCTTGGTTCACTGGAAAAGAAAAAAGACAGCTGACCATATCAACACATTGGGCTTAGGTCTCCAGAACAGTTCAATAATTTACAACACAAATTTCAAGTTAAAAACACTTCATAAACATCATGGTCACCAGCATCCACATGCAAGAGTACAAAAATAAATTTCTTTTCACTGTTAATCACCCAAAATAACCTGCCTATTAAGTTAAAGTATATTGACTCATGATCAACCAAGAATATGTCAGTTCTTGTTTTCTTTTGAAGAAAATGGAATAATTACATTCAAGGATGGATAACACCCGAAGTGAATATCTGATGGCAACAACAGACACGAGAAGAGCCCTGAAATTTTCCAATTCTCTTATTTGGCCACTTACTAGCTCTACATGTACAGAATCTAGTAGCATGATGGCTACTTCAGAACTTGGAGGTTATCAGTGGTATAAATTTTCCCTTATGAGAAACTTACAACCAAAGGCAAATTTGTGACAAAGAAATCAGAAACAGCCAAGCCAACTTGAACAAGCAAATTGCAAAAAGAGAAAAAAGAATTATTAGAACTACAAAGCACTAATGGAACTTATGTAACTTTTCAGACCTCAAATAGCAACCTTCAAATGATCTCTGCCCCTATGTTTCTTAAAAAAAAAAAGCTTAATCCACGTGACAAACAAATTGATATGAAGAACACACAGTTTTCTCTTTCCCAAATCCTCAGTCCGCAGCTGAATTCTTTGTCATAAACTCACCAAGGTTTCTCTTAGATCCGAGCACTATATGGGCGAAAACAAGTTGCAATTTTTAAGAATTTAAAAAAGAAGAGAAGGTCTAATAAGTATCCACAAACAACAAACTCTGACTAAGCGAGGAAAGAAAAGAGCATCTGCTAAACTACAACTACTAGATAAGCTCCTCATTTTAACGCAAGTTCTACTCGTGGCGTCGGAATCAACGTCAAAAACCAAGAAAAGACCAGAATATTTACTAATTCTAGAACAAATTAATGTCAAATCACCGAAACAAGAAAAGAAAAAGATTAAACTTTTAATCAAGCAGCTACAACATCTACTCTCGGCAAACGAAGAAAAGACCAGAAAAAGTGAATCTTTGGCACTTCAAGAACAAAAGAGCAATACAAAACCTGAAAGGAACACGAAGATCCGAGAAAATCTCTCACCCCACACAACTACCCAACCGACGCACAAATTACTCGGTCGCTCCTGACGGAAAGATTGCTCCTTTGTCGATTGTAGAGGATATCCGATTCCGTTTTGGTGAGTACAATTGGCAGGATAGACGTGAGATGAGCACAAGAGATCACGCAAGACAAACGGACCACAGGAAACCGAGCGCCCATCGGGCCCCACCGGGCCCCGCCAAAAGAGCGACGCCTCGTGCGCTTTTTCTGTGGCGTTTCCGTAATAAACGCTCGCTGCTGGGTCTAAAAGTAACCTTCCCCCGACGTACAAGGGACGCGACACCACAATGGCGATCTAATTACTAATATACCCCAACCTTGTTACGGCAGTAGCGTTGATAACGAACGAGGGGGACCCGCTCATCACTGGCCGTCCAAATTTGAGATCCTCAAGATCAACGATGAACGACGGCCGATCGCTTCCGATGGGAAAAGTCCGAGTTTGATGTGCAAGGGGCCAATGATGGCGGTTCGATGGGAATCAGACGGCGAGGATGACCGAAGGTTAGCGTGAGGGAGAGGGAAGGGGCAAAGATGGTAGATGCTGCCACGTGACGGAGACCGCGGTGGGTCCCGAGCGGCATGGTTATCTGTAAAATGCACGGAGAAGGCGTCCTAGCTGTCCACGTTTCGATCCCAGCCGCGGCCATTTTGGTGGGGGCCAAAGGAGATCAGCATGGTCAAGCCACGTAGGCGACCACAGTCACCCTCGTAAAATTCAGGGTTGACATCAGATGTCTTATATATATCTCAACTATGACTTAGCAATTTTTAAGTACAATAAGAATTTTTTTATCTTTATCAAATAATAAAGAATTCTTACTCTGAACATTTAATTATTTATTATTATCTTTTGGATATTCTCTTTTTTTTTTCGAATTTTTGAGGGCCCTTTTCGAATTTTAACATCACATATAAAAAGTGGGCCTTTTGCTGATGACGCACAAAACTTAGCGGAACGACGTCTATTCGCGTCCGGGGATCGATTCCACTCCACCGCTCGGCTCGTCGCTCGGGGAAATGGACTTCGACTTCAACACCACCGCCTCCTTCTCCTCCTCGGCTTCCGTCGCCACCGCCAACTTCACCCTGTCTCCCTTCACCCTAACGCCCCTCCCGCACCTAGCCGACCACCTCACCGACGTCCCGGCTCTCCCCACCCCCATCGACCGTAGCCCCTTCTACCACCCCTCCCCCGGCTTCTACATCGCCCCCTCCGACATCATCCTCCGCCACATCCTCTTCGACCTCTCCTCCTCCGACTCAACCCCCAGTTCCTGCCTCCCCGCCTACCACCGCGCCGGGCCCCGCCAGACCATCCGCTTCGACCCCGCCGCCGTCCGGGCCGCCATCGTCACCTGCGGCGGCCTCTGCCCGGGGCTCAACACCGTGATCAGGGAGCTCGTCGTGGGTCTGTGGGAGATCTATGGCGTGCGCCGGATCTTTGGCGTGCCCTCGGGGTACCGCGGGTTCTACTCCGCCGAGCCCGTGCCGCTGGACCCCAAGATGGTGGATGGCTGGCACAAAAGGGGCGGTACCGTTCTGACCACCTCCAGGGGCGGCTTCAATCTGGAGAAGATCGTGGACGGGATCGAGAAGTACGGGTTTAATCAGGTCAGGAGACGTCCCCAATTCTTAGTTGATGGTGGTGATTAGCTGTATGAATTTGGTTCAATTTCTTTACTTTTGGCGATTTAATTCTTGGTAATATTAGCAGCTCTTTACTTGATAATTGATTAATGCCAAGATCCTTAATGCATGGTGTTCCTTTTTTGGCTTAAAATCCAAGCATTGCCAGGTCAGTGAATAACGAGGGGGTTTATAGCATTAAGGATTACAATGAGTCTATGGTAAGACAATTATTCTAGATTAATAAGTAATGGAAAATTAAAAGCATTAGAACATGCATGCATAGACCCATATACTTGTGCCCAGACTTTTTTTTACAAACGATAAGTGACGAAGGCAGAAATATATCGGATGAGATTTCAAACTCTCGACCTTTGATAAGTGGATCTGATATACCATTACCAAGCCAATATTTTAGGTATAAAAAATATATCGGATGAGGTTTCAAATCCTTAACCTTTAGTAAGTGGATTTAGTCTTAACATTTAAGGTGTAAATAAATATATTGGATGAGGTTTCAAACCCTCAACCTTTGGTAAATTTAAACAAAAAATTTAATATTTAATAAATATATTGATATGGTAATACTTGTGCCCTGACTTGGTACCATCTTAGCCACCTCAGATACAAATGATCCGAAAATTTATCTATTTGAACAGTCTTTACAAATAATAATGTAAAAAATTACATTTAGCTTGTTCATAATAGCTAAAATATTTATGTTATTACTCCTAGATGAGGCATCAGACCCTGTGACATAGGTGACAAGGTCATAAGATTATTTTAGATCGCATGGTAGTAAGCTAGTTAAACCTTTTCAAGTCCACAACCAACAGGGAGGTCTTTAATCATAACAGTGGGAGAAAATGTGACTTGCAGAAGATTGGAATCAAACATCAAACCTCCCACTAGGGTAAAGAGATGCTTCACTTAGATAAGGATGGTGGTGATAATTGACTCCAGCAAAAATGGTCAATGATTGAACAAAGGCACATGTATGTACTATGAACTTGTAAGCACCCATTTATTGCTTAATTATTCCACATCGAAGTATCAGATTTTGCATGTGGTGGTCCTGGCATTGTTATCTATTGAAAATGCAAATAAGTGTTCCAATATGGTGTAAGCACTTCATGTTAAGTTCTTTTTAGTGAGGCACTTCTTCCATATTTTCGAATTTTGTAACAACCATCAATATATTGCAAGAGCTCTCGACTTAAATGGAACATGATATGAAAAGTTTGTTGGTTGACTAAAATTTGGGCCCATTTGTTGGGGGACTAAGAAAGCATCAATCTATTACCCAATAATGTATGCTGAAAATTTTTATTTTTTACTGTAGTGCATATTTAATCCAGACTTGATGGTGAAACTTGGACTAGTTCAGATTAAGTTTTGGTTTGGCTCAGTCTAGCTAACACTGAATAATGTTTGCTGAAAATTTTCATTTTTTACAGTAGTAGATATTTAATCCAGGCTCGATGGTGATACTTGAACTAGTTCAGATTAAGTTTTGGTTTGGCTAAGTCTAGCCAACACTTCTTTCATCACATATTTGTAGATGATATTGTTAGGATGATGAAGAAATGAGTTTAAACTAAAGGTTTATTACTTTATTTGGATTTTGTGATGCCTAAGTACTTGACCTATTGCTTATTACTTCGCATGGGCAAATTCAACTTTTCAGCAATCTAATGGATATCCGAATGATTCAGGTCTATTGCATTGGTGGTGATGGAACCATGAGAGGTGCTGTAAAAATATTCGAAGAGATTCAACGCCGCAAATTGTATGTATCCCTTACAGGGATACCTAAAACAGTTGACAATGACATTGGCATCATCGATAGGTCGTTTGGGTTCCAAACTGCTGTGGAGATGGCACAACAGGCCATCAATGCAGCTCATGTCGAGGCTGAGAGTGCTGTGAATGGCATAGGACTTGTCAAACTTATGGGCAGAAGCACAGGCCACATAGCTCTTCATGCTACACTAAGCAGTCGTGATGTGGACTGCTGTCTGATTCCTGAGAACGACTTCTACTTGGAAGGGAAGGGGGGACTGTTTGAATTCCTTGATCAGAGGCTAAAGCAGAACGGACATGCTGTAGTCGTGGTAGCTGAAGGTGCTGGACAGGATATAATTCCACGAACGGATGCTCAGAAGGAAGAAAAGGACGAGTCGGGCAATCCAGTGTTCCTGGATGTGGGAGCATGGCTGAAATCCGAGCTGAAGAACTGGTGGGAACACGAGCATCCTGGAGAATTGTTCACAGTAAAGTATATTGATCCCACGTATATGATTAGAGCAGTTCCAGCGAATGCAACCGACAACTTGTATTGTACTCTGTTGGCACATTCTGCTATACATGGAGTGATGGCAGGGTACACAGGGTTTGTATCAGGTCCTATAAATGGTAACTACGGGTACATTCCAATCCAAGAGATTGCAGTTTCGAAGAACTTGGTGGATACAAAGGATCATAAATGGGCTTGGGTGAGATCAGTGACAACCCAACCGGATTTTCTTAAGATCTAAAGCTAAAGATGTAACACAGCTTGTTATGCTCTTAGTGCTCCAAGGATGAGATGGTCTGTTACTTTTTGTTTCTGAATGCTACTTTCTAGCTCTTACGTTTCAAGAAGATTATCAGATTTTAGTCAGATATTTATTTGGTCAAAGCACTTGTGGGTTTGGAACAAAGATTATATGGTACAAGTTGCATCTATTATTGGTGTTCAGCCCACCCTTTTTGATTGGATGCGTCAATTGTGTTAAGTTATCTGTTCATCCATTTGGGTGAACACATGGATGAACATAGTGCATGAGACTCCCACAGCAGGACTTTTAGACGAGCCTGTTAACACAAAATCTAATGCTCATGTAACACATTTTGAACTCTGATCTTTCATATCACAAAGGAACAACATTATACGTACATTACTCTTTTTGATAGTTCGGCAACTTAGAAGTCATTTGATTAAATAATAACATAATAAGAAAATTACAAGTTTACTGCATCAGAGAATGACAGAAAAGAATTCACAAAATAAATGAGGCTTGTTCTTAGTAATGGAAACTTGAAAAGAAGCATCTAAGAGACATGATCTTAGTTAACAAAATGATATGTCCAAATAAGCGTAGGCTATTTGTACACAAACAGTTGCTGCAACAATTAAAAATTGGTTGATGTTTCTAACGGCCACGGCCTCGACCACGGCCACGCCCTCGACCACGTCCCAGAGGCCTCCCTGTTTTGCGATCAACAAAAGACAGTAAGACAAAAGCTGAGCTGATCGATGTTTAAGCAATCATGTGTAGGAAAAGGGTCCAAAGAAAAGTATACCAGCGGTAGGTTTCTTACGCTTGACCCGAGGTGTTTCCTCAACCAGTAGTGTCTCGAGGTTCAAGCTGTCGGGTAAGATGTAGTATCGAATGTTGTTACCTCTCACGCTGAGGTGATCAAGAGTAACTGGGATTTTTCCCTTCACTGTAAGTTTCAGTCTTCAAGTGTGTATTCATGCTGATATCAACGCCTGTAAGAATCAAAAAGGTATTAGATATTGCTCAACTGCCCAAAACAACAGTGAGGGCAGTTTGACTAATCAATCAGGAAGCTGTATCTACCAGGTTGGCATGACAACATATCCGCTACACCTCAAATATTTGAACTGACAGTCAAGAATGTAATCAACTTGCAAAACAACTTACTGCTAACATAAGAGTATCATCTTGCAATATCCACAGGAAACCTATCCTCATGGAAATGATACCAGAAAGGATAAAACATATTAGGTATAGGAGCATTACTTGAGAAATGAAATTAGTATGATGGGTGTTGCATCCATGCCATGTTACTAGAAAGTAGATTTCATTTTCTAAGTCTACTTATAAATAATTAAGTGATTAAGTGTAATTTTTCACCCATGTTCATTCCTTTTTTTTGGCATTTCAGTTCCGTTCTCTTAGGGAAGATAGCCAGAAATGAATGTTCAAAATCAAATATCCTAATATAGTTAAATTACTCCAGATATTTACTTGTTTTCAAATTTATTCTTGATTTTTGGGTCCATAAGTAGAAAATGAATAAGAAGCATGACCAAACAACATATAAAATGCTATTTTTCATAAATCATACATCAAATATACCAGCAATAGGCTATTTAAGCATTACTATTAGTAAAGCCCTCTCTTGTTCCTGGTCCATCAAATGGACAAAAAAAAATCCTTCCTAACTTGGCAGAGGAGATAAATGCTATAAATTTTCCAGTCAAAGTAACACTGACAATAACTGATCACTGCAGATCAACCAACATGTGTACTCATGCTTTCACCAGTACCTCCAAAATCACAGCCATCTAAAAAATCTTCTTGTGACTTCAAAGATGCTCATCACTTCCAGCTAAGAGTTCCTCTATGGTCCAATCCTAACTTCTTTCCGTTCACCACATTCTATGCTTTAATCAAAATGCACCTAAATCAGTCATTCTAGATACAAATGCACAATCTCAAATTCTTAATACTGCACAGATACAGACACTAATCAAATTTGAATGCAAATCCAAGTGTCTCATAAAATGAGAAAGAAAGAAGATTTGAGGACAAGTCATCGTTTCCAAAAGCGCTAGGTGCCAAAATGATGCCAAGGTCCCAAAACGTCCAAGGCACTTGGCACTCGCTTATGTACTCGCTCGAGGAAAGCAAAGCGCTCCAGAATATTAAAATATAAAAAAATATATAAGAAAGAAGGTGAGAGAAGGAGAAGAGGAGTAACCAAAGGCTATGGAGAAAGGTGGGGAAGGAGAGGGCGACAAAGGAAGCTACGGACGAAGACGACAACGGGGGAGGAAGCTGTGGATGAAGGCAGCGTTAGCAGAGGAAGCTGCGAACGAAGACAACGACAACAAAGGAAGCTACAGATGAAGGTGGCGACATCAGAGGAACTTGTGGACAAAGGTGGCAGCATTAGAGGAACCTATGGACGAAGGCGACGGCGAAGGCAAAGGAAGTTGTGGACGAAGGCATCAGTTGTGGAGGAAGCTTCGGGCGATGGCGACGAAGGGAGCTGCAGACAAAGGCATTGAATGTGGAGGAAGCTTCAGATGATGATGATGGCAGGAGCTATGAACGAAGGCGACGACAACAGGCGTAGGGTTTCACTTCAAAGACAAGGCACAGGGCTGGGTCGGGCTCGAGAGGGGGGGGAGGGAGTAGGTTTTGTGTTAGGGCACTTTATCAATTGAACCAACTTGCCTGTTCAATCGAAATAGGCACGAACCCAATTCATTCTTCACTCGGGCGCTTGGGCTCAAGCGAGCACCCGAGTGGCGCTTCATCGAAATGCCTCGCCCAGAGGTTATGTGAGGCGCTCGAGCCACACCTGAGTGCCATTTTAAAACACTAGGACAAGTATAAAAACAATTAGAGATTTTAAAACTTTCATTGCAAAAATAACAAATATCAAGAAAAGTTCCCAACAAGAAATGAAAAAAAGAAACCACTTCTGATGTTATCATCTTAGTTGACATTTTTAAATCAATATTTAAATAGCTTGAAAACTATTGACCTATGCATAAGTACTATTAACAAGTCCATATGCATGACACTTCGTGGAATCTAGGTAAGCATTGATCTCTAGATAACAAGAAAGCAGCAAAGCAGATTTTTGTAACCTATCAACAGTGGTTATTGAACTCTTCTTTGACATCTAAAATCCACACCTCTAGAGTGAAGTGCTACTTCATTGTCCCAAAAGCAACAATAGCAGGAATTCATCAGAAGCTCAAACTGAGGAAACATCTAAAGGCCTTTCCTTAATTATTTTATCTTGTCTATGATTGTGATCTTAAGTTGGACTTATCACTTCCGTAAAACCACAGTCCATTGAAAGTATGGAAGCAAAGCCCATTAAGATCCTAGTGTCCACATGGAAATTGCAGTCTTTGCACTGCATCGATGAAGTTAAACACTGTTACTTAACTCAACAAATTCATCCTTCCCACTACAAGCTAGTTGATGATCTTCTTATATACAGTTGCATTATTGAGCAAAAGCCTTGAGGCCATAGAAAACCTGTTCCAGTGTGACTGAGGTGTTAAAGCCTTGAGTCATGTAAACAACCTTTTGTTGGCAGGTTGCAAAAAAGTATCCCGTCTTTTCAATAGTATAAATTAAAAATTAAAATTTTGAATAAACTAGTGGCAGTTATAGCTTATCAGAATGTGATGCATTGGATTTAGAGAAACATAATACAAAGACTGATGATAATGACCTGAATCCTTAAAGCTAACAATTTACCCTTGATGGATGTCTAGACCCAAAGCAGGATATTCCAAAACTGTTGCATTTGAATCAAAATTCTTTCCTATGGAAGAAATTATTATTGTTATTCTGAGAACGAGCTGGAATCATTGTCCTATGAGCAAGATCAGGATCAGGATCAGTTTCTAATGTAAACAAAAACTATTTCCACTTCAGATATAACCATTTTCAACATGGGATGATACAATCATATGGTGCAATAGATCACTACTTGCATCAGCTATCGCATGCAACTTCCAGACTAGCCACCCGTAGGGAGTACAGACGCGTTCTTCCAACACCAGCCTCTAACTCTAGACATATTGGACCACCAGATATATTGAACACACAATGAGAAGCCTATGAAGCACCAACCCAAAACAACAAAAAAAAAAACCATTTTTTTCTCCCTTGGCGAATAGAACGCCTGAAAAGAACCACACGAGTCAAAAACCCTAAACCCAAATTAGAAATCCATGAGCAGGAATTCACTAAAACCCCTAACCGAAGCAAACCGAGAAAAGAAGAACGAGAAGGGGGTACCTGCAATGATGCCATGGACGAGGGTTCCGTTCTCGAGCTCGATCGAGACGGTCTCATTGTTGAGCTTCATCAAAAACCTACAAGACTTTCCGAAGAAGGAGTTCCAAGATAGATGAGAGAAGCAACAACAACGACGAACAGGAAGTGGAAGAGGAGGAGAGAGGGATAGGGATCACCGGACGAGCTTCATCTTGGAGCGGAGACGAGGAGGAGAGCAGCGCCCGAGGCAGCGGAAGCTGAGCTCTGCGTTCCGGCAAGCGCGCGAGCGAGCGAGCTTAAGCACCCTTCTTCGGAGCGGGCCAGCCGTCCGATTTAGACGGACCAAATTATGATGGATGAATCTCGACCGCTGATTGCTTCAACTTCAAAGGCACATGGTGCTGACAAGGCCATCTACCAGGATGCCTCGTTATCTGGGGGTACTTAGCTGTCATATGACGTGTCTCCGAGCTACTTCTAAATATGCTGACGTGAGAATGGCAATAGAATAACCTATTTAAATGATGGATTGTATTAAATCTATCAATTTCTTTTAGTTAGATAAATCTAAAAATGCAGCTACAGCATCACTCAAGTCACAAACCCGTTCTTGAACTCATCCAAAGCCCCCCATGTTTGAAGAGGAAGAAGAGGAAGAAGAGGACAGGTGACTGGAAGCAGAGAGAGTACTGAGATGAGGAGCAGCTCCCCCTGCACTTTCTTTCGCTGGTTGCTTCCTTTCCCTCTATTATAAGCAGCAGTAGGCTATCTCATGACACCATCACAAAACTAGGCGTCAATAACCATGACTGTTTAAGCTGGCACTCTCATGGCCAGTACCACAGTAATCCATGAAAGCTCTCTCCCTAGGCTTCGACTTCTACTGATCAGATAGGTCGATGGACAAAACATCTCTGTTGTAAGTTTCACCTGATGCTGAGGAACCATTTATAGATGCAGTTTATGTATGCAAGAGCTCCTGTGGTAGCTCCTGCTTCAGCTTCTCCTATCCCTAATAAGATTGGCTTCTCTCTTCTTCTTCTTCTTCTTCTTCTTCTTCTTAGGCTCTTGAATCCTAGTTGAGTTTTATCTGGTCACCACAATGTGGATCTCATCTTAGGCTCTTGAATCCTGTTGAGTGTTAGATTTCATCTTTTGGTAGCCAGAGGAGAATCAATTGCTCTGTGCCCCCTGTTTATTATCTTGGAGTGGACAATCATGATGATGCAAACTTGCATATCCTGGTGGTGTGATTTGAAGCCAATTTCCAGACAAGTATGTTTACATGAACTTCCTGTAAAATCTCCTTCAGCTTAAACTGGTCCCAAAGCCAAGTTGAAAGCTTAAAAGAAAGAGATAGGACTGCCATAGCATGGTTCATTTCAAGAAGTAAACAAGGTGCTCCAAATGTTTTCAACCAAGGATGTAATCTTTGGCTAATTTGTGTCAGCATAAATATACATTTATATCATTAGCAAAAGCATGAAGAACTCCTTTTGAAATCCCATAGTGTCATAAAACTACCACAGGCAATGCAGTCATATTTCTAGAGACAGCAGGTGAAGGTTCAACTTCAAATATCAAACTCATTCTGAATTGGAAGTCTGAAGGTTTCCATGGCCATGCATGCTGTGTGGTAAATATACATGTGCAGAGCCACTGGTTACACTTCTAAAAGCTTCTTCAGCCTTGAAATATATCACAATGTTTTCTATGGATCATGTTGCCTAAATTTGAGTTAATATTCCAAACCTCTGTCATACATGTATTAAGGAAGACTAGGAAAGATAACCACAGTTCTGAGGCTGAAAACCTGGCATCACACTCTTCCTAGGCTTGCTTAAAGATATTTTACTGGTCCTCCTACATTAAAACCATTTCAGTCTTTAAGCAATAACATTTTCCTGTAATTGGTAGGACTTTAATGTACTTCTTGACAAGATCAATGACCAAAAC
Organism: Musa acuminata AAA Group; assembly: GCF_036884655.1. Lineage (NCBI taxonomy): Eukaryota > Viridiplantae > Streptophyta > Magnoliopsida > Zingiberales > Musaceae > Musa > Musa acuminata. Next base: position 43,705,701 of record NC_088331.1, read on the forward strand.
ATTTAGCTGATACTGTAGCATTCTCCTCACATCTCAGCCCAAAAAGCAGCAAAAAATGCACCAAGAAAAGGAATCAGAAACCACAAACTAGTCAACATAAATTGTGAAGATATTCAAGATCAGTGCTGACATCTCTATTTCTGAGAAAATGCTGAACTCTGATGCCACAGGTCATTTTAGCCTGTAAATGCATTGTTTATCCATTAATCACATTTAGCTTTGCAAGCACACAGAAATCTGACTCAGCCAGGTACATATCAAACAGGTTATTTTGGCAATTAATGGACACAGATATGCTGAGTATATATGCTGCCAAAAAAGTCATAAGTATGCTATAAATGCTGCAATAGTGACAATATTTCCACTGAATTGACAAATCAATCCATCTCTTAAAATAATGAACTACTGTTTCAGCATGTACTTGATGCTGAAGACTCATCTTAGATATCTCTTAATCTTCAGATGTAGAAACAAAAAGTATAGTATATTTGAAAGATTAGTAGTTTGCAAAATCCCATTTCTGAAAGCAAAAGGTAAAAACCGACTTCTGTTAAAGAAGACTATTGGGTCATTGTTGTACAAAACATAATCAAGTTCTGAAACCCTCATCCTGTGAACAGTAGTAAAAAGCAACAAGCTTCTTGAAACCAGCCATCATCTGAACCATTAGCTGCACATCAAAGTAGGGTTCTGTACCACATACTCTCAAAACAAATGTCCAAAACTATACTGAGCTACTTAAATTTGCAATGATAGGTTAATCTTTAAGCTGGACAAGTAAAATGAAAATAATTTGTAAGGAAAAGAAACTGTCTTAAAATTTTCTTGCATGGAAATAGCAGCTTGTATAAATCAAATATGGGCATACGACACACTAGCTGAGTGATCCTTACCATCCACACATGAGCATGACTACATCAAATCTTCCACCATTCATGCACACAAAGTTTACTTGCATACAAGAACCAATTATCTGATACCTGTGAGCTTGCAGATGATCAACTGATAGCAGCCCAGCTTGATTGTTGTAGATGAAAACAAGAAATCGTGCAACTGATATGTATCTTGAAAATCCAGTAAAAAAGACTAATATATATCACAGATCACCTCCTCTCTCTAGAACGTACAATGATCATGACTATAAGTTAGAAAAGAAGTAAGATTCACTGAATCAAAATTGACAAACCACAGAGTCCAAATGAACAACAGTTCAATGAAAGAAAGACAGCATATAACTACAGATAAATAATACATATAGCTGAAAATGAAGAGATCGGACCAAGACGCTTGATTCCCCAAGGAAGTAGAGAAGAGAAGCAATTGATGCTTTCCTTGACTTAGCAAAGGAGGTTTTGTCCATCAGCATTCATTATAAAGCCATCATCCTCTCTTCTCCTCCTTTTACTCGATTAAGACTCTACCTCCTCCCCCCCAGTTCTACCATGCTTGTAGGGGTGCAATGATGACTGGCCAAATGAAGAGAAGAGATGGGTGATGGTGGTGGTGGGGAGGCCATGATTGGTGTTGAGAGGAAAGGTGAAGAAGACGAAGATTTCCCAAGCAGCTGGTAATGTTGGTAGTACTCTTTCTTTCCATTATCACATGGGACAACTATCCTGAAACCCATTAAAACCCTCTCCTAACTCTTCAAGTGGGAAGCTGATGTTATCCTTACAGAGTAACTGCCATGTTGGTTCTGACTAATATCCCCATGCTAAAGGGTGCAAACATACACACACACACAGAGAGAGAGAGAGAGAGAGAGGGGGGGGGGGGGGTGGTGGGAGGGAACTAAAAACAAGGATTGGTGTAATGATGGGCTAAGCAAAAGAAACTACACAAAAGCAAAGCAACACTTGGGCTACTGTGTCAGGAGAGATGGGATGAACATGGGAAAGATTCATGTGGCAGGAACTCTAGATACAGAAAGCAGCTCTTTATTTCGGACTTTGAAGAAAGGCAGAAGCGGCGACAGTGCAGTATCTCATCTGAAGGCAGAAAAGGAGTAAAGCGTGCATATATATGTGTGTGTATAAACCCCTCAGAACTTTTTCTCTCCTATGAATTCTCCTGTGAACATTTCAACTTTGTTTCTAATGGAAAGCAGTTCAATGTTGGGTTGCAGTTGGATTAACTGCTTAATGAGTCGTTCAAGCCAATTTTGGGATGCAATTGAATGCTTCTTTAGTAGAGTTGACTTACAAACAGGTAAACAAACAAAAGCATGCACATACATATCCTCTTTAGCTTTCAAAACATGACCAGACTTCCTCTCCAAGCATTCAGATTTCAGACATCAAAAGGTCTACCGCTAGATCTTCTCTCCAAAAAAAAAGTGAGACAGCCCCACATTGGTGACACTATGAAATCAGTATCCTGCAAAGATCTTGTGCAACAGTATCTAATATCAACCTTTTTGACAATCACAGCCCCTTCATCTCCACCTTTTTCTCCACATGCCAACAAAAGGTAATAAGAACTCAGTAGAAGTAACACAAGAAGTTGCTCTCATGACCTACCTGTTGCACTCCCTAGCTATTTGATGAAGAGGGTTTGTCTGAGATCTATTTCTTGTTTGGTAAGGCAAAATAACCAACAAGAACATAGACAATGATTAATAGTGAACATGCAGGTAAGTCTGAGAACCACACATACAAATATACCAACAAGAACAATATGAAAATGTAGCTCAACATGTGAGCTGCATACACTAATTATTGATCATTTATGCATCTTATTCAGTTTTCCTTGAAATTAATCATACATAATCAAATTTCTTTCAGAGAGAAAATTCTAAGAACTCAGGATATTCAATCAGCTAAACTGATGCAGATTATACTTCTTTTTCAAGCCCCAAAAGAAAACAACAAAAGGAAAACAGCAACCCAGCTTTAGTTTCATTCACTGCAGGTGATGCAGTGTAGAAGTTGGAAGCTGATGATGACCAGAGGGAGGCCATGCAACAGCAAGAAGACAAATAAACTCAAATATGCTATCAATCTATTTTGTTCCATTGGATTGTTGTTATCTGAATGATGCCTATGCTTGGTTCCATCATGAACTGCATTATGTTCTTCTCTGAAAGAAACTGCTGTACTGACTTTGTAGTCTTCCTTCTCATTGTCAGCTACCTTTGCGCTGTCCCCTATCTTCATTTCATCTCTGTCTCATGTACATAAACCAAGGTACATAAAAAGCTACACAGCATGCAAAAATTAAATATTCACATATAGTCGATTTGACTAAAATTACATTATAAAGATTATCATATCTTGAAGGATTAGATCGATAAATAGATCCTATAATTCTTCGTTCGGAACTATTTTTTTTTCGGACGGTGCATCACGTTTCAGATACTCCTATTTATAGAGTAGTGAAAAAATATATTATAATTAAAAATATTTCAAAGAATATCATTTCTTATGCTAATAATCCTCACAGTATGACTGACATGAAATATTTATAATATCAAAATTATTAATTATTCACTAAAATGCTATGCATTTACATTTATGATTGGCAACAATAATGATTGTATGTGCAGATGACCACTTGTTGTTATCCATAAAGTGGGGCTATAGAAACAAACAACCATTATTTACTGGCTTCTGGAAAGGCTCCATGAGATTAAACTTAGTTGGTATTGAAACCAAGAAACTGGATATAAAGCAAATCATATCCATATGATCAGCAATGAGGAGTCAATGTAAGGAGGTGGTAGGCAGGACAAGGCTCAAGCTAGGAGTGAAGGATTTGCATCCATCAGCTGCCACACATCATCTTCCAACCACTCTAGCTATCATCCACTCTAGCTAGCCCTTTGGTTTGGGAGTCCAAACCCAAGCATCATCATATGCATGCAAAGAATGCAAGAAACCAGTAACGGATGAAAGGACTTATGAAGCCGAACTAAGCCCCAACATCCTTCAGCAATAAGATCAGAAACAATATCTAAGCATTTAACATCACCATTGATATTGAAAGCAATATTGCTGACCCAAGGGCTAGCTAGCCTAGATATTAGTATGGCAGCGATAAATCTTTGAAGCCCTCATCTTAACTATTTGAGGAGGTGGGCTAATCCTCGTTTAGTGTGAGAGGTTCTGGAAACCTTATGATCATCTCATTGGATCCTAGACTAAAGGTTTTTGTCATAGTGGGGTAGGATTCTTTTAGCATTCATAGTTATTTTAATAATATTTAAATTGTGAATGCCAAAACCCTACCATGCTTTGATTTTAATAATATTTAAAGCCAGTTTATATTTATTGCAATTATTTGAGTCATTCCTGAAGGAGTTTATGATAACCTTGTCCATAAAATCTAAAAATATTTATCAAAAGTATAAGAGTTTATAGGAGTGGTGAGGATGAAATTAACAACAAAATTTATTTTTAATTTTTCTAATGATTTTATTAACTATTCTATCTTGAAAAGATTGAATGATCTATTAGGATAAAAAGGTACCTAGGTCAAGTGTCCTCCTTAATACTAAGAGCTATATAGATTTAATACAAAGAGAGTAATTTTTAGGAAAAAAGATGTTATATTTTTCATGATTAACTTTGAGATTTATCGGTTTAGCAAAATAGTCTAGAGTCCAGAGAACATTGGAGTAAGATTTAAGATTAGTTTAATAAGAATAAATCATATTATAGGATATTTTGATACCATTAATGTTAAAAGGAGTGAGAATAGAATAGATGAGCTATTTGACTAAAATATAGAGGTAGGAAGAGATTAGAGCCCCCTTTGATGGATGCCTCTATGATTGCTGAACCATGCAAATGGATAGCCATTGATCAAGCAAGCAAATGATGGAGGGCACAAGCAAGAAGAGATTCTAGAGATAGATGGGGGAAAATTTATAAGCTTAAGAACATTGATGATAACATCATAGGAGATACTATCGAAAGCTTTCTTCAAGTCGAGTTGAAGGATGATTAGAGGAAAATTTTCACTAAAGGAAGTCGTAGAATGAATGAGTTTATAACAATTAAAATATTATAGTGAATCAATCAATCAAAAAATGGAAACACATTGTTCACGTTGAACAAGGTTGTGGAGAGAAAATAGAATGTGATTGATAAGTACCTGAGAGAGAAGTTCATAAATTACATTATAGACGGTTATCGATCTAAAATCTTTTATTTTCTTAGGGTTATCTTTCATACGGATGAGAACCAAGTAGATTCTTCCTCAACTCTGAGGAAGGAAACTAATGTCATGATAAGAGATGAAAGCTTTACAAATGTAATCCTTTTAAGTATCCCAAAAGTTGAGAAAAAACTCAACATTATAATCATACTAAGGTTTTTACCTTGACCCACATGTTTAAGAGAAGTATTTTTTTTTTTCTTGTAAAGGAGCACACTAGTAGTCTTTATCTTAATCAAGAGCTTGGGGAGAGGGGGGATGAAATCCTAATCATTATGGGGATACATGCTTGAAATAAACCATAGGTTCAAGTACCAACTAGAGAAGTTGAAGAGAGTATCCAGGTTATTATGAATGACATCTTCGTTAATATGGTTTCTATGATTTCTAGATGTGACAATTTTGTGATCGAAAGCAATGTCTATATCACCTTCTAAGTCTCACTTAATTTTGACTCTAGTGATTCAGCTATTTACTCAACAAAAAATACTTATTATAAAATTAGATAAATTTGGTATGGTCATCCAGAAAAAATAGACACCCGATCGATCTTTAGTTTCAAGAGGGATAATTTTCTTATTAGTAGTAATTATAGACTTTTTGATATTGTAGTTATTACTATTGTGCTAATAAATAAGGAGAGTATTATTGATCCTCAGAGAAAACAATGGTATTGATTTTTTCCAAAGATATTGATTCTCTCACTCTCTCTCTCTCTCATGATTCGTGCCACCCATCTTTGGTGGGTGTACCTATCCCCGATGTGAGGCATGACAACTCTCTTACAGTGGAAGACAGCCACGCGCAGAACCTACGCAGGGCGCACACTTCCACGCGTAGAACCTACGCAGGGCGCACACCCAAGTATGCTGTGCGCCCGCCAATGGACAATTAGCATGGACATGCGTGAGCCGCGCTCGTGGAGAGCTCGTGTACGTATATGGTCGTCTCTGGCCCACGATAATATCCAATGACTGTTTGCTGTGTCGGCAAAGATCGTCCGAGTCTAAACTGTTGACACGCCACAGACCTCCCCGTGGGCCCACAACTGTGCCCCACATGGATAAGGCTCGCGAGATCCACGTCCGATGAGAAAGGCTTTGGGAGGTGTCTGTATCTTTGGTATGTGTGTTTGGACTCATCGCAGAAATGTCACACCCCGAGATTAAACCCAGACTTAACTCACGAAAGATCAAGAGGCGTTCGCGTCTAATCTCAATCGCACTCTCGCCCGTTGATGCACGCCACGATATCCTTCGATTCTGTCGTGACTTGACACGTAACGTGAACGCAAACATATCTTATCTCATTTGGGTAAGCCAGATGATCTCCTACAAGCAAGGTTGTAGCGGATTCCCGATCAAATACATGACAGGTGACATCTCCTAAAATGAACGGCCACGATGTGATAATTGGCAAATCGTCGTTGCAATCGGAGACGACCCGTTGCCGTTATAGCTTTCCAATAATTACAAGCCCACCCGGGAGAAGCGAGCCCGTACGAACAATGGAAAGCAAGAGCGTCGCGGTCTCCTCCTCGGTCCTCCTCCTCCTCCTCCTCCTAGCCCCAGCCGCCACGAGCGGCCGCCCCCTCGCCGCGGGCAAGCCTGACCCCGACGACGCCGCCGCCACCGCTCGGTGGCTCGTCGCCCAGAACTCATGGGGCGTCCTCAGGTCTTCGCTTCCTCCATCCTCATCTCAGCTTTTACTTCCTTTTTTCCCCCTAACAAGAGAATTGAATCGCGAATACCTGAATTGGGTTGTATGGTTCTTGTTGTACACCTCGATTTGAGCAAAATTATGTAATTGTGCGGTTCGAGATCGATAGCATTAGACGCAGAGAATTGATCTAATTAAATATAAAAGATTTGTAATTTAATATTCGAATAGATGAACAGAATGAAAAAAAAAAGTATGTTTTTTTACAAGGATTATTAGTGTACCGATTATACGGAACGCAGCCATTTACCTCGGATGCAGGACCAGTTATGCTCATTGATGCGAGTTCTGCATCGGTTCTTGGTTCTTCTGCCCTTATGATTAGCCTAGAGTCTACATGTTCTGTTTATTACGTGTGTACTCTAATTTTATATCTGTCGTGCTTAAATTAGGGAGAAACTGTAAATACTGATGATGGTAGATTGTATTTTGAATTGTTAATTGCTAATCATTACATAGTTGGTCATTTGATTGTTTTATTAGTTCACTTGAAACTCCAATGGGGTGTCTCCTTATAATGAAACATCATTGAGATATCTTTTTTTATTTTGTTTCATTTATACTGTTATATTATATTACATCAATGATTTTACTTCTTGTCTTTTTCTTTATTTTCATGAATTTCTACTAGTTCTACCATCAGTTTTTATGTCCGTGTTCTAAGATAAAAGCCACCTACAGTCCACAACAGGTGCCAAGAAAATCTTAAGCAAGCTTGAACACAAGTCCTACTACAAAAAAGAAAAAAAACAAAAAGCTTATGTGAAAATTTCATGACAACAGATACTAGCAATGGCTGACTCTTGTTTTCTGCTGTTTGGTAGAGAGCATCTGAGAGCATGAAAAACTAGCGTTCAAGAAGCTCATCAATTGAAAATTTAATGGAAACAAAATAAGGGAATATATTTCGAAAAATATATATTAAACATTTAAAATATTTGTTACGTTTATATACCATGGTTTGAAAGGAATCAGCAACAATATAAAGCAGGGTTTTGTTCTGTAATTGCTGATTCTGACAACCACTGGACCAAGCATTGCTTGCAAATTCCGATACATAATGAGACAAGTCTCTACTATCACACTCACTCTCTGACTAGGTCATGTAGGTTCAATAACATCATCAAGATGGAAATCATTTTTGTAAATCAGTTATCTATTCCACTAATGTCATAGTAAATGAATTTCAAACGAGAATGGAAGGAACCAAACAGAAATACAAACAAGCCAGGCATAGCATTTTAATGTTCCAACATCACAAACCTTGTTAATACTTTCCTAGTGGTTGGGCTGTTCTCCTCTTGCATCAACACTAAAGATGCTGATTCTGTTAATGCTATAAATATGGAGAATTTAACATGCCCCTAATAGATGTGTGTGTTTATGTCAGAGTCCAAACTACCTTATGCATGTCATCACTTGTCTGTTCACTCACTTTATACCTCTAGAATTCTAAGTGCTAAAGTTGCTAGATCTGATCACAAAACCAGCCCCACCATAGTCCTGTGCACAAAAAGAACCATCAGTGTGTAGTTTGCACCATGTTTCTTTGTACATCTTGCAAAGACTTTGGTGCGGGCTGAATCTGAAATAGGTCATGTTAAAACGAACTGATGGGTGAGAATTTGCATCGAACTGTCATTTCTATCATTCATTCTACCATGTCGTTCCAGATACTTGGTACTTATTTTTTTAAATATGCTTTCTTGCTGGTGTAACACCTGAGATATAGTGCTGTTAGATGCAGATTTATTAATTTCGTTATGAGATCATATCATTTATGAGCTTATATACAATTTATAACTGATACTGCTCATATTTTTTCAAAAGAAATAAGAAAAAATTAACATTCTTTTATCTCCATAGGTGTGGGAGTGATGTTTATGTTACATTGTAATGAAAAGGGATAACATACTCGAGGATTTCTTCTTTTTGTAGAAGTCATGATATTCCATGGTTTTGTATATTTGCCAATTTTGCATCAGAAACAAACAGTTGTTTGTAACTTTCATATTGACATGACTTGGAAATTATCAAAACAAATCACTTTACAGATTACTAAATGTGTCATATCTGTTAATTTGTTTTAAGTTATGAACTAATATGTTTTCTACCTTTAATGCAGTACAATCTCAAGTGACTTGGGTGGATCTCCGTTTGGGTAATCTAACTAATCCAATATTAGAAAGCATTAACATATTATGTGAGAGTTGGATCTGGTTTTAGTGACAATGACTGATTGGTGTGTATTACTGCAGAAATGTTGTGTCATTTAGTGATGGAGTACCGGGTGAAGGCTGTGGAATTCCCTACTTCTATTTGACGACACTTGATCCAACTGCAAGGGATGCATTGACAGATGGAAGGTCATCCTTTGCCCTTAGTGAATTTCCCCTTGGATCTTGTGGCAAGATAGATCCTGAAAATCCTACTTGTGCAAAACTTACACTCACAGGAAAGGTATAATACACAACTGTAATTAATAAGAGGTTTCCTTATTGTTTTAGTTAAATCTGTCGATATCTTTTTTGCCTTTTTTTTCTTTCTAATGATTTTTTATAAGGGTTTTTAATTTTAATGCTAATAAACTAGTCTAATCTGGAACTATGTTGGGTTTGTCACTAGTTTCTTGAAGTTTTTAAATAGGTTTCCTGTAATTTCATGTGTAACAAGAAATTATGATCCGAATCACCATAGTCAAACTCTTGGATGTTTTAAATTATTTCTCATATGGCTATACATCTAAATTCTAATAATATATTTATTTTCTAGACAACAGGTTATATGTGTAAGATTGTAGTAACCACTAGCCACTTCAAACTTATGACTTGATGCCTCATGGAAAGTTCTTATGGATGACCTTGGGGCTTCTGAAGAAGGGAACATCCAGCACATAGTTCTGTTTCATCAATGCGTCAATTGCACTTCCCAAGGTGTCTAGGTGTCTGGCCTACCTGAATGTCTAGGCACCACCTAGGTCGAAAGGGGTACTTTCCATCTATGAATTGTAGAATTCTTAAAATGAAAGATGTAATATTACACAAAATTATGGCTAATGGAGTATTGTGACTGCATACAATGTAGGTGGTGCATTGTATGCAGTCACACGTCATACCTGCATTGTATGAAGGTCTTTGCAGTTACACTTCCAACTCTACTAATTATACTGTGTATCAACTCAATATGAGGCCTTCATAATCTCTACTAATTTTAGTTTGTCAACTTTGTTGTATTTTTAAGAGTGTATTTGTTGACTACACAAGGAGTTATGCATAAAGCTCCGAATATTAGTTTTCCTTGGATATTTGTAGTTCTAAAATTGAAGTCACATATAGTCTCAATTTCAAATTTGACGATATTAAAAGGGTAGCTAGTGATGAACTACTCTCTTTTGGTTAAAGGAATGTGATTGAGGTATCAGTGGAATGTATGTATAGAATCTTATGGTACTTTTTGCATGTTTTTCATTTTTCTTAACAAAGCTTTGCTTTCACTATGGCAAAAATTTTAGGAAGTAATATTTCATCTCAATATTAGATCACTAAGCTGCTTGCTTAATCTCAATATAATATAATTAAGCTGCATGCTTGGTCTCAAATCTTGTCCCAATTAAACCATAATTGTTGTCAAACCAAAACAATAGTTCTGATTCAATCTCGTTAGAAGCAACAAACTTTAAGATATTTTAAGCCAAATTTGAACTTTTTATTTGTGTGAATAAGATGCATAACCTTCAGATAGCTGATCAAATAAATCCTCTCTGTTATTGGAGTATCCTGGACTTCAATTTTTTTTGCATGGACAAAGAAATGATGAGCATATATATTGTTGTCTTCCGCTTTAGTCTAAACTCTTTGTAATCATTAATTTTGTAGCTGAAATTGGTAGACAGTCAGTCCAGTGAAGCTGAGTTTGCTCGAGATGCATTGTTCGCTAAACATCGGGAGATGAAGGGTAGGCATGTGAACTTCATAACATTCGTATCAAAACACTCATTATTGTATTTTGATTCTCACACAACTTCAGTCTCAAACTATCTAGCTATTGATATTTATATTGGTCGTTGCAGACTGGCCCAAGAATCACAACTTCCAAATCTTTAAATTAGAGATTGAGGACATATTTCTGATCGACTGGTTTGGTGGAGCCAAACCGCTATCTCCAGCTCAGTACCTCAACCATGGAAAAGAACTGTCTGTAATATAATATCTTCCCTATATATAACACTGATGAAGAATGAACAAGTAAAATAATAGAAGAAGGTGATTGCCTTGGATTGTTTTCTTTTTTACTTTCAAATCTTTACTATCTTAACGATTTTACTTTTCCAAACTGATATTTATATTTTAAAGCAGGAACCAGCTTCTCATAATACTAGATTCATCAAGAACTACATGAGATGAGGTGAAATCTGGGTTCCCAAGGAAATAATGTGCTAATGTCCATATTTGTGCTCTGTGTCATGTGTCTCCTGTGTGTTTATTGGCTGGCCACACATTCATCAAATCTTGTCAATGGTATGACTATTTTGGTTCTGCCTGTTCAGTGTCAAATTTGGGTGAGCTACAGATTCCCCAAAGTTGTATAAAGCTTGTTTGCAAGATCTTTTCATTTGATGTTCTATGGGATGACCAATCTGGTTTCTAAATTTGTATAACACATCAAGAATATATATAGATCTTGTTAGACTTAACCTATCACCAAATGATGTATCACCAAATTTTTGGCATAACCAACTCATCATTTGGTGCTACTTGATCTGTTGAGCAGTGTGCATCACAAGATAGATAGCCATTTGTCTCAAGCTGTTATCATCCATGTAACAGTGAAGATGAAGTGACAGATAATAATGTGACACAGGACATTAGAACATAATAGTTGTATTTAATTAATAAAACTTTTACATCCTCGTCTGCACTAGATAATTGCTTAACCTTAATTATGTTTTATCCTTAACTATAATTGCTTGATAACAAAAGAATATTCATGTACAATTTATCTATGTAAGACCTCAAATCATGACCAATGATCATGATTAATAATGATTAATTTGATTTTGTTGTATGGATAAGATTGATCGAGAATAGATTACAAAATTGAATAACATTACTTCGTTTCGTTTCCCAACAAAATCCATTTCTTTCTCTTAATTTTTTTTCTTTGGATGACGAGAAATAAATAAATAAATAAATAAATATATATATATATATATATATATATATATATATATATATATATATATATATATATATATAAAAGAAAGAGAAGAAAAGATTGCTAATTGATCTCTCACCGGAATCGAGCTGGGCGGAGGAAGGGAAGGGCAGGGCGGTGGTAGAGGACGCGGTCGATGACGTTCCGGCTGTTAGCGTCAACTCGAGTCGGCGTGGAATTCTGCTTTATCCTCCTCAAAGGAGATAAAAAGAGACATCTTTTTCGGGGTGGGTGGTTCAGTCCACCTAAATAGCGCGGTCCAATTTTTGCCTTGCTCGCCGCCTCAAGCGAGAACGAGTTTGGTCACCCATCCGCGTCGATCGAATCTTGTTTCTCCTTCTCCGTTTTGATTGGATCTCCCGGTGCCGTCTACTGAGATCAGAGTGGCCGGACGAATTTGGAACCTGCCGACCGCTCCTTGAGGTGGATCCTTTGCTCCTCCTCTGTTAGGGCTTTTGCTGTGGTTGGGTTGCCTGTAGATTCTGGTAAGTGATTCGATTGTCGCCGCAGTCGAATAAAAGGCTTTTAGTGAAATATTTAGCAGTGGGCTTTTCATGTTGGTTGGATGTAGACTTTAGTCGCAAAATTTTGATCACAACTGTTCTTGTTTCGAGCCAAAGTTGTTCCTTTCCCCCCCAAAAATTCAACCTTTCGTGAAAGCCTTGCCTTTGTAGGAACTTTTGTTCTTGCTGGTATCTGATAGAAGTATTGTTTTGTCTTATTATTGTGTTTATTATTGATTAGATTGGATGAACTGACTGCGAGTTATTGTTGAAGCGGGCCAGTTTTGAAGCTGGGTTGCGATGGCGACGGCAACCATGGCAACTGCAGCGGGTGCTGCTGCTCTTCTTTACTACACGCTGAATCGTAGACTACAGGCCACGCGATCTCAAGATCATGGTGAATGTGAGCATGGCGACGATGGAGCCAAGCCTCTTCTTTCTGGGAGGAACCGGGTGTCTCGAAGGCCTGTGCGAGCCCCTGCCACATGGTTGGAGACGATATCAACCCTGTCGGAGACGTTGCGATTTACTTATTCTGAGACTTTGGGGAAATGGCCTATTGGTGATCTGGCCTTTGGCATTAACTTTCTCTTAAAGAGGCAGGTAGAACACTTTTGGATTCTTTCAGGGTGTCTGACTTTTTTGCTTAGCAGAAACCTGCCTAGGCTTCCAATTCGGCTGCTTTTGTTTGATTTATAGCTACTGGGACACTGTATATTAGATTCTCAAAAGAATGTCATGCTACTTACCTGAAGGTCTGAGGCCCATTCTTTGGTCCATTTATTAAGATGAAGGCCTTGAATAAATATGACTCAAAATGAAATGAATGTTATAACATAGCACATGTGACTATTTGTTGTTTGATAATGTTAAGTTGCATATTTTGTATCTTCCTTTGCATGCATTTACTGAAGTAAGAGAAATAGGTTATCAGGTACATATTGCATGCATTAAAGAAGATTTCACTCTTTTATCTGGTTCAGTTAACCACATTGATTCCCTTCGGAGAAATGAGGAACATCTTAACATTCCTTAGAATTATTAAAAAATAAAGAACTTCACCTGTATGTTCAGCACATGCCAGCAAAGGGATGGATTGACATGGTGTTTTCTAATGTGCCATACTGGGTCATAGAGCTAAAGTGCCCAGATATCTGCCAACTCTTAAACCTTGGCAGACACTTATATCTTTCTTGGGACCTTTTGACATGGCCAGCATTCTTCACTATGAATCAGCATCAACAATCCTTGGCTTATCCAAAACTCTTTATAACTTATATTTCACAAACTTGGACTGCAACACTTATTGAACATACGTTTGATAACAGTTCCTTCAGAGTTATGTATAACTTACTTGCCTAAAGCTTGTTTCTTTTTGAGTCCAGAAGTATTTAATTTAATCATTTTAGTCATTCCATTGAAGAAGAGAATACTTATTGCTTCCAATGAAAATGGCAAGTGGTTTCATTTTGTTGGAAGTTATAATTTTGCACTTTCCTCTATGGTCTCGAACACTCTGATAAATGTTGATTTTTCTATAATAAAGCCTCCTGTTATTGATCTGAAGTCATCACAGCGATGTGTGATAAAATCAGTACAGTTGTAGATGTGCATGGTACAGGGGGTTTGGGATCTTTCTAAGTTCTCTTATCATATCGAGAACTTTTCTATAAAATTGCAGATGTTCCTTATATGTAGCTGCACACTCTTAGTCTAGTCTCCAGTATGATTACCAAAATCTTAGTCCTTACTCTTTGGTAGTTACTACTTACTAGTTACTGGTATTACTTACTTTTTCTTCTCCTTGCAGGGAAACTTGCATGTGGCAAAAACCTATGCTGGAAACGGAAGCATACAGCTTAGAGGAGTTCAAGTTATCGTTGAACTGAAGTACCTTCTGAATTTGTTAACTCTTTGCTGGCATTTTTCAAAAAAGCCTTTTCCGTTATTTTTGGAGGCAACTGGTTATTCCCAAGATGATGTGATACTTCAGGAACCTAAAGCAGGAGTAAGTGTTCTTCACTGTTGGAGCTTTAAATTTTATTTATATCTTTATACTTCATGTTATTATATTTCTTTGGGAAAACTGAAAAGATCTATTTGGCAGAAGAGGCTTCTCTCAACTCATTACTTTGTTTCTTTTTTTCCAGATATTAAAACCAGCTTTTGCGATTTTAATTGACAAAAGCACAAAGTGTATTCTACTGTTGATCAGGGGCACTCACAGCATTCGAGATACATTAACAGCTGCAACTGGTGCAGTTGTACCATTCCATCATACAGTTATGAATGAAGGTGGTGTCAGTGATTTAATTTTAGGGTATGCACACTGTGGGATGGTTGCGGCTGCTCGATGGATCGCTAAACTTGCTGGTCCATGTCTTATGAAGGTGTTGCATGAGTATCCAGAGTACCAACTGAAGGTGATTACTGTTGCGAATCTCTCTATTCAGTCTACAAGTATCCTTCTGAATTTGTTTTGAAGCATTTAAGTTGGTCTATAACACAAATTTCATAAGCAGACTACCATTTTTATTTAGTATATGTATTGAATCACATGTTTTTTTCTTTTTTACTCGTTGTAATCTGTTAGGCGCATTTTATGTAGGATTTTGGGACCCATTAAGCCAGTCTCATTTCTTTTGTAGCTTAAGAAATTATTCTTCCTTCTTTCGGATTAAACATTTAAATTAAAAAAAAATCCTTGAATGAGGATGGAGAAAATATACTTAACTATTTTTTATAAATTTCCTGAAGTGTTCCATTCTGATGAAAAATGGAAACATTCATTGCATAAAAATTGTCCCAGAAAATACTTTCTTAAATCAAGATAAAATTTCTTCAGTATATCCATTCAACATGTAGTGGATACTTTGTTATATCGTACCATTTAAAAGATTATCATTTTTTTGTATTTGATAATTGGGAAGTAACCCTTATCTTTATACTCTTTCTCCTTATAAGATTCCATCATTACCACCTGTACCACTTATGCATTTTAGTTTTCTTTTATCTCCTACATCCACACCATTGTTTCCATCACACTCTATTGACTTCCTTTTCTCCACTTAATCACCAAGTTCCACCTCTGCCACATCCTTTTCCACTGCTCGTCAACCATTATTACGATTCTTTTTCTCTTTTTTGGTTGTGACATCATCACCAATAGCTGCTCAGTGGAAGCAGAAATTCTACCTGTCATGACAATGGAGGAAGAAGAGTGAGAGGAGAATATTAATAATGCAAAATTGCCTTTTTGTTTAAGTTTTGTGAATCTTTTATTCAAACCTATAATTTGAATAAACTAGCAGGAATAAAATTTCAATTTATGGGCATTTTAATATCAAACAATAAAATATTAAAGAGAATGTAAATAACACAAGTGATTATGGGCATTTTTATATCCAACTGACGTTGGGTTATCATGACTTTAAACAATAAATTTTGTTTTACATACAACTGATTTACTAAAGATCTTGAATTGGTAACTGCTACTAAACATTTTCGACAACCTTCATTAAAGATTTCTTTTCACAATTTTGTTGACATTTTATGTTTCAAATCATTTTAGATAGTTGGGCACTCGCTTGGTGGTGGCACAGCGGCACTATTAACATATATTTTGCGGGAGCAGCAGGATTTTGCAACTACCACCTGCGTGACATTTGCTCCAGGTTTGTCTCCCTTGATCACAATGTTTGGTTGATGTGCAAGCCTTATCCTAGCTATCTTAGATTGAAGTCTCGATTACCTATTTTTCTTTTGATTTTACAAATAATTTACATTAAAAGTAGTTGGCTACAATTATAGCTAGACCAGCAAGATACCAAGGAAGGATCATTCTTTAAAGAAGAGTGTTGACTGTCAAGATATAAACAAACTGTTTGTGTGTCAAATTTAGACCTCCTGCTATTGATGTTATCTTGGTGTGTGACTCTCAATAAGTCTTCTTCTTGTGCACTTCAAAAATCTGACTTAGCTGATCCATCATTTTTTTTGGACCTCATAATATGCCTTTTAGACTATAAGAGATTACTTTATTTCTGTATGATATCTAAAGGACATTTTATGAGTTTGTGCTTTGTTTCATTATATGTTGCACATCCTTTCACATTCTATCGTGGTATATATTGTACTTGCAGCTGCATGTATGACATGGGAACTGGCAGAATCAGGCAGACATTTCATTACTTCAGTTGTCAATGGAGCTGATTTGGTGCCTACATTCTCAGCTGCCTCTGTAGATGACTTGCGCTCTGAGGTTATAATTGAATTTAATTGTTATATGTTTAATCTGCAATGGGACTTGTGTTCCCATATGAACTTTTAAGTACTATCTATTTGGTTTGTTTGAGTAGAATACTTTTTGTCATTGTAGTATAGGGCATATAATCTGTTTCTGGGGTTTGTCTGCAGTGTTCAGATTAGGAGCATGGTCAAGCACTACAAATATAAAAAATGACCTTTTCCAAAGGATAGTCTTCCTGTTCAGCAGTGGTTATGTGTTTGATAGATGCTCTTCTTATATCACTTGTTATGAACTTGAACTCAATCTGAGAGTCTAATGTAGAAATTTTTTTGAGATTTGGCTGCAGAATCTCCCTCCTTCCTCTTTTTTTTTATTCAAAAGAAAAGGACAATGTTCATTTTATACATCACAGATATAAACTGTTGAAGAATTCAAACTTGAAAATAGTGCTCACTGTCAGGGCTTTGTGTTATTTAGGTGTACGTGTTTAAGATATTATTATACTTTGAGATTATGTTCGAGTCGGTAACTACACTAAGTTTTTGAGGTAGTTATGAGAGTAATTTCATTAATCAGAAATGACTTTATACTAACAGGATCTAAATTATATTCTCCCGTGATGTGAAGATATCTGACATGCATTCAGATAATGGACCACCAAGAAATGAAATCAAATTGCATTTAGGTGAATATTTGGACTTGACATTCATTGAAAATTGAAATAGCATGGTCAATTGAACTGCATGAACCATGCGAAATATGTCTGTACGAGGAATTTTGACTTCTTAATTATCTCTTTTCAGCAAAGAGATTTTATTTTCCTTGAGGCCTATTACTTCTCCAAGATCGTTTCACTTGCACACACTTTTGGTTCATTCTATTGAAACCCCAGTGATTAGCAGCTCTTTCATATTGACATCAACCGATATCAGTTCTTTGCTAGTAACTTAACCGAGTGGGAATAAGCAATAATCAAGGAAACTTGCATGTCCATCTCCTGAATGATTCCAATTATATTTATATTCCTGCAAAGCTGCATATATCATTTGTACTTATATAAACTTCATTCACTTTCATAAATTCTCTTAACGTCATTCTATAATTTTACTGTAGCAGTTTAGTAACCGAGGACACCTTTTCCCATTACCTTCTTTCTCTTTCCCTTTCTGTTTCTTTTTTCTTCTCACCTTGTCTCCTCTCTCGTTTTTTTCTTGGTCACAATGTAGATGAACAATGGTAGGGGATATAGGCAGTAGAAATGTTGGATGTGCAGTAGAAGAATGAAGAGGGATAGGGGAAGTGTAGAGTCGAGGGTGTTTTGAGTATGTACATATAACTTAATCAGAATTATCATAGTGATAGTTGATACAAGCTGGTATCATGGTCATACTAGAATGAATCTTTATCTGACAGAGGTATATATTAGTTTATCTTGTCAGAAAATAGAAAAAGAAGGATTCAGAGTGTCAAAAAGTATTTGCAGTTTTAAATATGTTACAAATAAACTGCTTCATTGATATAATGGCTTCTAAAACATCAGAATGCTGAAATGTAATAAAGTAACACTACGTGAAGAACTGTCAATCCTGGTCTTCTCTCAATTTCTCAGATCAACTTATTTTTGTGAACCATTTTAATTTTTTGGTTTGTAAGCATATCTTTCGATACTTGTATGATAACTTGTCCGTTCTTTTTTATTGTGGACAGGTGACAGCATCAGCATGGCTGAATGACTTGCGAAATCAAATTGAGCACACTAGAATATTGAGCACTGTTTATCGTTCAGCATCTGCACTAGGGTCTCGTCTTCCATCAATTGCCACGGCTAGAGCTAGAGTAGCTGGTGCTGGTGCGATCCTACGTCCAATATCTAATAAAACACAGGTTTGTTTCATCTCTCATCCTTCGTGGTTTAGACTGTCCTGTACCTTGCAAATTTACCTGTAAGGAGATGCATGCACTTATCCTTGAAAATGAACTGAAGTAATTGTTATATTCTGGGTTTTTATGCCAATTATAATTTACCCATCATGGTCATCTAAAAGAAAAATACTTTTACCAAAACTGGAACAATTTTTTTCCCAGCAATTTGGTTGTAACCAAGTAGCTGAGTGTCCAGTGCCATTTCTTGGATCTATGTTCCATTTATTGCTAACAAACATGCTTTAACTAGTGAAATATTTGTTTTAAAAGTTTAGCCATGTTCATAGGGATACTGACAAATTGTCACATAGTTTGGCAAATCCAGTCATCAGAAATGGCTTATCTCAAGATTGGGATGCTGATTTTATGTAATTCGTGGTCCATGATCTCCATCACCTACAGTTTAATTAGTGAATGAAGGTCTTTCTTCCCTAGAAAAAGAAAGAGAAGAAAGACATGTCTTCTTTTATTTTGTTGTCTTCTTACATGATGATCGCTTTTACCTTAGGTTGTGGTGAAGACAGCCCGCAGTGTGGCTCAGGCTGCATGGGCTCAACCTCCACTGAGGCTATCTTCGTGGTCCTGTATTGGGCCTCGTCATCGAAGCAAGTCAACTGTTCCAAACTCAAGACTAGAAGAAAGCATTTCAGGATCCTCGACCTCAGCAA
Organism: Musa acuminata AAA Group; assembly: GCF_036884655.1. Classification (NCBI taxonomy): domain Eukaryota; kingdom Viridiplantae; phylum Streptophyta; class Magnoliopsida; order Zingiberales; family Musaceae; genus Musa; species Musa acuminata. The sequence goes on from NC_088331.1 coordinate 43,725,134, forward strand.
AAGAAAATTCCGAGGCTCTTGCCAGTTCAACTGAAACAACCACTTTGGAGAACATAGAAATCATTACTTCTCAGGGTGTAGGGTGGACCACAGAATATGAGTGTTCACAAATCAGTGAAATATCTCATGCTGCTGAGGTGGATGACAATGAGGACGACAGTGATAGTGAGGATCTCATGGGCCATGGTAGGATCGAGGACAGTATGACCGAGGTTGAGTTGTGGCAGCAACTGGAGAATGAGTTATACCGAACTAGGCAGAATAAAGATGGTGACTTGGCAAATGAGAATGAAGATGCCGATTTGGAAAATGAAATAAGGGAGGAGCAGAACACCACTGCTCCTGACGAGAGCAGGGGGACAACCGAAGGCATGCTAACCGAAACAAAGCAAGTTCATAGATTTTACCCCCCTGGAAAAATCATGCACGTTGTGCCCATTCTTCCGGAGGGGACAACCAACCAAGAAGGTCCGAACGATGGCCATGACGATGGAAGCCTGCCGGTTGAGCCTAAATTTGGGATTTTCTTGACACCAAGGTCACTCTATGGTAAATTGAGGCTCTCACAGACGATGATAAATGATCATTACATGCCGATTTACAGAAGAAACATTGAGCAAGTAATCAGTGAGCTCGAGAAAGATATTTCCTCAGACATCTCTGGAGATGAAACCATTTTATAGTATATGATTTCTCTGTGTCCTCAAGTGGCCCCAGGCAAGGTGCCATCCCTTGCTAGGCTGAATAGGATCGAAGTAGAGGCTGAAGGTTCTGAAAATTCTGTAAATTAGTAGAGAAAAATTTGCGTTTTTCCCTGTTATATATAAGTTTTTTGTTTAGCCATCTTTTATAATCTGTATCATTTGGTGAGTGTTCATCATCCAAGGATAATACTCATCAGAGAATCAAGTAAAAACCTGAATACACATTTATCACAAACAAAGTGTAACCATTGTATGCCCGCAAGTTATTGTTCTCTATGAGATATTGTCTCTCATGTCACATCGAGTTGCATCATTTCTTGATCGCAAGGAACAATTCACTGTGAAGGTGCAAAAATAGAGATGTGAAGCAACCCGCACCCCTCGAGGCTGAAGCTAAAGAAGAGATAGAACAAAGATCACTTAACTTTGTTGTTAAAGGCTTCAATTATTATTAATATCAAAATCCTGGATCAAATCTCCTCTTCACCATTTCTCATATGCCAAAAGATTAAGGGGTTCTTGAACCCACTACTTGTAAGAAGAATGAACAGTTGCAAGATTTTCTTGGTTTGGTGTATACAATATAACAGAGGACTGCTCACATAAAGATTACTTGATCACACATAGAAACCTGATGTACAATCCAAGAAGATAAGAAACAATAAGCCAAATTCCATCCCATGTCTCTATTCCTCTCTCTTGACTGTAATTTTTCAGCTGTGTATCACTAAAAACCAAAGTGATCTCTTATGACCTTGGTTCACTCAGATGAAAACCATCAATTGGATTTTGATAGCAACAGAAGTAGTCAATCCAATCCATCAGGATAAGAGATCACTTTGCTGGGGAGGACAAGGTACATGAGAAATGGTTCTGCAAGGGGAGCAAGATAACACTATGCTGGAACGAAGGAAAGCAGGAGAACAGCAACATATCATCAACAGCAACATGCAAAAGTTCTGAATGTTTCTGTGAAAAGATCTGCTCGGGTGATAGGCTTCAAGAACACATATTCAGAGGACAACAGATTAAAAGCTAAAAATGTAGATAGCAGCCATATTAACGCCTCCTGATTTATTGCCCATTGTTAACACTGCCAGTTGAGTTGACAAGAAGAAGAAAAATCTTGCACTGTGTTTATAATCAGCAAGAACATGCACTGTGTCTCCAAGCCATGGCGCCATGAGCATGTAAGAGACGATCACGTAGCACGCAATCCAAAGATCTCGAGAGGGTCAGAAGTGGCTCACGATGGAGTGGCAGCTGAGATTTGGAGAGGACGATGGAGAGGTCCCTGAAGGTCTCAGAATAGAAGATTTAGGTAGGACGTGTAACAAAAGATTAGATTTGGGAGCTGTTGATCTGCCATTCCTTCAAGTGAAGGTAGTATCATCATTAGCCATTGACTAATCTATTCATTGGAATTTAAACACCATAAGTTTAGAGGTTTTTTTCTTTTTTATTTTAAATTTAGATTATTATTGTTATTATTTTTATTTTTAATATTTAAGATTTAAGATTTAAGATTTTATTATTGTTATTATTATAATATCATTTTTAATATATAAATATTTATGAGTTAGATATTATTGTATCTCAAAAAATAATTATTTTTTTGATTATTGAAAGTCTGTTATTATTATTGTTGATTTTTAGTGATCTAAATAATTAGGTTTGAGACATTATTATCTTTCTCTTTGAATTTTCGTGAAAATAAAACTAAAATATTTTATTTTTATAATTATAAAAAATTAATATAATTTTTTTAAATCTAAAGATTAAGGAGATTTATAGGTCACGTCGGATACGCTTTATCTCCACGTGGCAATCGGTAACCACAAAAGACACCGTATGCTGCGCCGAGACAAACACCGGATCCGCCTTCTTCCGGCCCAAGAACGAGCCATCAACTAAAAAGGACAATTCGCACACGCTTCCTCTGATCTCTCGAGAACTCCGAGGCTCCGCCGCCCGCCACCATGCAGACCCTCCTCCTCCCCGCCGTGGACGGTCTCCGCCTCTCCTTCCCCGAACCTCCCCCCACGCTCCGTCCAGGCTCCCCCCGCCCGCTCACCACCGTCCGCGCCTCTGCCGCGCCGCCCCGCAGGGAGACGGATCCGAAGAAGCGGGTCGTGATCACCGGCATGGGGCTGGTCTCCGTGTTCGGAAACGACGTCGATGCGTACTACGACAAGCTCCTCCAAGGGGAGAGCGGGATCGGTCTGATTGACCGGTTCGACGCGTCCAAGTTCCCCACAAGGTTCGCCGGCCAGATCAGGGGGTTTTCGTCGGAGGGGTACATTGATGGGAAGAACGACCGGCGGCTCGACGGCTGTTTGAGGTATTGCCTGGTTAGTGGCAAGAAGGCCCTCGAGAGCGCCGGCCTTGGTGTTGGGAGCCAAACCCTTAACAAGGTTCGATGTTCTCTCATCTGACTAAATGAAGTCTCATCTTCTTGGAACTGAAATGCGTCGCGTGATTAAAAAGATGACTTTTCGTTTTAATTAAAGACCGGATGAAATTTTGTTGCTTTTTTCTTGATGAAAATTTAACTTGTAGCTGAAATGTAGCTTGTTTCTGGTTATTTGGTTATGGAGGATCGAGTTGGACCATGCCTTTACCTGAATCCAATCAAGAATTGTTGTAATCTCGGATAGGACTTTATTGTATTTGAATCAAAACTGATACTTGGAACCTTCCTCTAAAGTTTTGGGTTTATTAACGTTCATTAACTATGTTAATTTAAAGATCTATTGCTTGATCGGCTGTTTGGTAACGTTCTTCAGCTGGATCTCACTTGATCATGCGTCTGCCCCTTTGTTGCTGTCTATTAATTCTTTTTCATGGCTACCTTAATGTATGCGATGCATGCTGCAGCTTATGCCAACCATCATTATTGCATCACCAACAGAAAATTTAGTTACTGATATATTATCTAGAACATGAAATTAAGTTTGTGCCTCATCAAAATAGATTTTTTTTTTTCTGGTTTCCCTTGCTTCAACTTATTAAATTGTTTTAGTTCTTTTTCCCATTTCATTGATGTGAAGCATTAATACGACTGCTTATTTATAATTCACACTTGTTTCATAGTTGTTTTTATTTGATGGCTAGAGAAGCTCTCATTACTTTCCTGCCTATGTACTTTTTGACTAACTATTTGTTGTTAGCAGATTGACAAGATTCGAGCTGGTGTTCTTGTTGGTACAGGCATGGGTGGTCTTTCAATCTTTTCTGATGGGGTTCAGGCTTTAATAGAGAAAGGCCACAGGAAAATAACTCCATTTTTCATTCCTTATGCCATAACAAACATGGGTTCTGCGCTACTTGCAATGGATATTGGTTTCATGGGTCCTAACTATTCAATTTCTACTGCATGTGCAACGTCAAACTATTGTTTTTATGCTGCTGCTAATCACATTCGTCGTGGTGAGGCTGATATAATGATTGCTGGTGGTACTGAAGCTGCCATCATTCCAATTGGTGTTGGAGGTTTTGTTGCATGTAGAGCATTATCTCAAAGAAATGATGATCCTAAAACTGCATCAAGACCATGGGACAAGGATCGAGATGGCTTTGTCATGGGGGAAGGTGCTGGAGTACTGGTATGCACTAACATATCTTTATTTTTTCCTCCACATCTTTTGTTATACAGTGTAGAGAGAGGTTGTAGGTTCTATCAATTCATGATGATTTTCATCGAACTTGGCTAAAGTTGATATCTAAAAGCATTATCCATCAAAATTCCATATGTCGACACAGGACAGTGTAATGATGCTCCCTCAGACCAGTATGAGTAATGTATCGATCAGCATACTGTCTGGTGCATTAGTATTACCAGCTGTATGAATTAATTACACTTCTCTAATATTTTATCACTGGCAGGAAGATTAATTTGCATTTCAGTTTGAGAAGTGAAATAAGTGAGTTTGGGAATGAGGACTTTTGATTAATGGGTGCATTTATGGGTGTTTGACGTGCCTGAAATGATTCTTTGGCCATAGTCATACATTGTTTGGTAAAATCAATAGTCAGTGGTTATGGTGACAAAATATGAACAATGATTAAGTTTCATTGCCGTACATGAGTATGAATACCTCAAACATTTGCTAAATGACATGTTTGTGCCTGCGATAGAAATAGATAAATTGGTTAATCATGCAAATCACACTTTCAGCGGAGATTTTTATAGTTACTAATTTTTGCTGCTTCTTTTTGTTTAACATCAATCGGTGAAGGTCATGGAGAGCCTTGAACATGCAATGAAACGTGATGCACCAATAATTGCTGAGTACCTTGGAGGTGCTGTCAACTGTGATGCCTATCATATGACAGATCCTAGAGCTGATGGACTTGGGGTTTCATCTTGTGTCCAGAAAAGTCTTGACGATGCTGGAGTGGCACCAGAAGAGGTAATCCAGAGTTGCTTTCTACCAGTGTCAAGCATATATATTGTTTCTTTTCTTCAGTTCTTTTATCATCTTGGTATTTTCTTCTTTGATGCGTTGAAGTTAAAAGGCTTAAATTCTTCATAAAATAGTCAAATGAACATCCTATACTACTACTACTTGTTAAAAGATACTCGAATGTAGTATACATATGCACATATCATTGCATTGGTGTTGGATATTATTTTATGTATATATTTCTATTTTCTACTCATTGAAAAGCTTCTCTAGGCATTTTATATTTATGTCAACCTAAGAAATTATATTTAAGATGAAAGCAAAAAAAAAAGAAATAATTTGTTAAAAATAACAATTTATATTAAGTATATAATATTTCCGTATATGATTATTATATATGCCATGTGAAGAAGTTTGAGGGTGAAAGTTGTTCCTTTGTGATTTTGATTACCAAGGTTTTAATAACGAAAATAGTCTATTTGCTTGTATGGGGTGAGCCATCCTTTTTAGACAATATCAGCTGAAGCCTTGTTCATTAGGTTGTCCTTTTTATATGGGAAGACTTAAAACTAGTCCACTTGAAACTTCATTTGGAAGGTCTGATGATTCTCTCTAGTCACCGTGAAGAATCAATTATTGGTTCATGCAAATGTAAATAAAGGGAACTTCATTTGCAGAGATGATAAATCTTGAATTCCACAGCAACTATCTTCTTGTTATGCATCCCTATTTCAATAATAAGGTCTTTCTCTACTTTCCTTTCATTACATCTTTTACTGTCTTTATGCAATGGTGGATGATCGAGGATGACATATGATTAATGTGAATGTGCCATGAGTAACAAATGCATCAGTGGTAACATCTCTGCTTTAGAATCATAATTACAAGTTTCTTTTTTTATCTTTCCTCATTCTTGGCTTCACTCTTCTTTTCCTTCCTCCTCACTTATTCTTTTGAGGCTATTGGATTGGCTTGAATTGTCAAAAATTGGCAGCTTCCCTTAAATTTTAATTAATTCTGACTTATTTCAACAATTTCTAGTTATGAGGTCAATAAATCAACTTAAACTTGGAATATCTTACACCATGAACTATGATGGTCTTTATGGCTGATACATATCAGTTTTGATCAGTCGATACTGAATTTGTCTTTTTAAATTTAATGTTTATATATTTTTTTCTTTTTTTGAGAAGAAATCCTATGGCATTATGAAGTAATTCTTGCCTATAAAACACTGTTTCAAAAGTGATGAGGCAATTACCGTTTTTTTGCATCATGGAGTTCCAATAAGTACTGGACTTGTAAATACTGAAATGTCAGCTAAACCTCACTGTCTGATTTTTGTTTCCAGGTCAATTACATAAATGCTCATGCAACTTCCACACTTGCGGGGGATCTGGCAGAGGTGAACGCCATTAAACAGGTTTTCAAGGATCCATCTGCGGTTAAGATGAATGCAACAAAGGCAAAGAACTTCTCCTGATTTTGCAATGTTCTATTGCTGCTTTATGCATTTCTGACATGGTCCTATATATTCAGTCTATGATAGGGCACTGCCTTGGTGCAGCAGGCGGTTTAGAGGCTATTGCAACTGTGAAAGCCATAACTACAGGATGGCTGCATCCAACTATAAACCAATTCGTAAGTGAAAATCTGTCTCTTATGGTAATAAACAAAAGGATACCATATTGTATTAAACCATTAAATTATCATTTTAGATTTTTGTTTGCATATGAATTCGACTCTTATTTGTAGCAAGATTCATGTTGCTTCCCATGAGAGCTCAATGATCAAATTGATCACATAAACAAATAACAGCGTCTAAGAGCGTACATTATGTCTAAAATATGCTGGATATTCCTATGGTATATGAATATACATTATATGAGTATTCCAGACTAATAAACTATAACCAAATTATTACTTTAATGGACCTTTTGTTGTGTAATTTTCTGAAAATTGTTTAGTAGCTTCGGTCTTACCGTCATCGTTCTGTTTAATAAATTTGAATTGATGTTCAAATATTATTATTGCATATGCTTTCTCCATTTGAAGGATGTAACTAGCTGTTATGTAACCCACATATTTTGATGATAAAAATCTTTCTGCATGTGCAATAACTGTAGAATTTAGAGCCAGCAGTTGAGTTTGATACCGTGGCAAAAAAAAAGCAGCAGCATGAAGTTAATGTTGGTAAGTTGGAAATATTCTCTCATACTTCGTCATTCCCTCATCTTCCTCCTCTCTCTCCCTCTCTCATATGTTTGTTTTCCTCATGCAGCTATTTCAAACTCATTTGGCTTTGGAGGACACAACTCGGTTGTGGTGTTTGCACCTTTCAAGCCATGATCAGTTCAAACATAATTTTTGGGGCATCTGATGGTTTAATTTTTGGGGCATCTGATGGTTACCTTTCTGTAGTGAGGCCAGGAAAAGTATAGTTGTTTCAAGCTGCCAAAATTTCTGCTAAAGGAGGCAAATTTTGCTATGAGAACAGTCTTTCTTCATATGAGAAAAACATTTCTATTCTTTCAATAAAGCCTTTGCACCTTTTTTTCCCCCCCTAATTAAGTCATTTTATTGACTCTTTTGAATGGCACTGTGTTGTGGTATTACGAATTATTTTCTTATGACTTTGTCTTAATAGTGTGATGGTCTCAAGGAGAGAAAAAAATAAATCCTGCCCTATAAAATATGTTATATATATATATATATATATATATATATATATATATATATATATGTTAGTTTTCATATTTGATTTTTTTTAAATATTGTTTATGTATATATGTTCGCGTGCTGCGTGTGTAATAATTTTACGTACGAACAAATAGTTGATATCTATTGACTATGAGCATGCAATTTGTTTGATCAATTATGATTAAACTGGAATTTCTAGATTGATATTAACTAGAAAAAGGTATGTCCAGAAATGTTAATATTTGGAGAGTTGAAATGACAAACATTATATTTGTGCTTGCAGATATGTGCCAGACTGCCCCATTTCAAATGTTTCGGTTTGACTCATTAGAAAATGAATAAAAGTCCTCGCGAGCCCTCTTCCTATGATATGCTTCCTCCATCATACATAAATATCGAAATTATGTATACCAAACTAAAATGTCACTAACCTGGATTTTATAACATTAGATCTACAACAGAGCGTAAAATTCTCGAGAAAATGGTTCAGAAAGTTGATCATGCACATAACTTTCAATCAGCCTGAAGCCAAATGTATCAAGGCATGGATGATAAGCATTGAGAACATCCACTTTCCAATTGAGCGAATATTTAATCAAGAACATGTTTCTTATGTTGCTACAAAAAAATAGTCACAGAGCAAAATTCAAATCAGATCAAAACTAACCCTAATGTGATGTCTACCATAATCTCACAGTTAAATGATGACCAAGGAAAACTGAGCTACAAGTCCAGAAGTTTCTTTTTTGTTTGAAAAAGAATAATTTCCATCATGAGGATTAAAGGAAGGCCTCCATTTACTTTCTTCACTCCCTGAGGGTCCAACATGATCTGGCTCCACCTAGGAAGCCAGCTTGGATCCTGCCTGTATGACTGAAGGTACAGCCGCGACCGGAGCAGCTGCTGCATCCCAACCGTCAGCAGCCACAATGCCTGCTGAGACGCAAGACAAAAGTGAAAGTGTCTTCATCAGCACAACAGCCACGGGAGAATCTCTTAAGATCACTGTTGACATAATGAAACAATTGCACATCGTAGTGAAGCACAAAGATGGATTTTCTATTGTACCAACATTGACACAATCTTCAGGTAGTCTATCCTTGATTATTGCAAACCAATATAGTAAATAAATGTCTCAGAAAGTGCATTGCATGGGAGATAAGAATACTAGTAACTTGAAGTTGATTGTGAACTGCTATGAAAGAGAAGAATAGTGAGAATTGTGAACAGCAGGCACACCTCCCATATCAGGTGCCCATTACTCGGCAGTCCACTGATCAGTTGGTACCATACTAGTGTACTCAGCAACAGCACCATATTCAGGTGCCACAGGAGTTTCAGCCTCTTCCTGCTCTTTGGCCTCTTCAGGGATCCCTAGAAAAATAGATTAACCTGCATATGACACAATTCACTCTTAGTTAACTACATGACCCAAGTTTAAAGAAAAGGGCAACGACTAACATGGAATTACAAATACAGAGTCATCCCTAAGACCATAAAATGGACAGGTTAACAAAGAAAGCTATTTCACATTACAGGGAGAATTAAACTTGAAGCTAAGATGGTCGACAAAAACAAAGTTAATGCAATCCACACAATACAAATGCTAACTGCTTTGTGGATGGGAATGGCACTATCGTCACTCAAGGAAGCAGCACACATTAGGCCTCCACCCCACTCCAAGTGGAATGCTGGGCTATTTGGGACGCTCTCAACAAAGCTTCTCAAATGAATTATCTGAATATCATTGTCAAATCTGATTCTTTAGAGGCTGTGTTGATTTGTAATAGAGATAAATCTGCCCTTTGTATTTGTGAAATATATGTAAAGATATAATTATGCTGGCAGGTTCTATGGATGTCTTATTTTTTGAGATGTCAACAAGTTGAACAATTCTGTAGCTCACAACCTTGCCAATCAGGCAAGGATTTTTTGTCCCCCTCCAATCTCGTAGGGTAATTTTGTGATTTTGGGGACTGCTACTGTCCTGATTCCTAATTGAAAGTTGAATTTTCTTTTTTTTTTTAAATACAAGTACTAACACATGAAGGAGCAAAAATAAGAGAAGTCAGCAGATCTTACCATTACTTCCCACTTGCGTCCAGGGGCAATAGTCCCACGCATTTGCAAACCCATCCTGGTTAACAACCAGAAGAGGCAACCAATATGTGGTTTACCCTTATTATTGGCAGGAATTCCAATGTCAACATATCTCATCAGTGAATCTGTGTTGCAGAGAGCAATGGTGGGAATATTACCAAGAGCAGATTCCTTGATTGGCTGCAGAAAATGTTGAAAGCGGAGATCAGTTACCGATTTGCTTTGGTAGTCACAAAGTCCTTCCAAGATCAATAATGACTCACCTGGTGATCTGTTCTAGGGTCAGTTAGAAAGAGGAGACGAGGTTCACTGAAAGAAGTTTGAAGTTGATTAGTGAAGGTTCCAGGGGTATGCCTCCCAGCATTGGATGAGCTCCAGTTTACTGTGCAAATTTCAGTACAGCTCTTTGATCATAACGTCTGGCAGGCCGAACAATGATATCTTGTCGGTTTTCAATGGCAACAATAACCCTAGCAGCAAGCTGAAGCTTTTCCCATGTTTTACCAAGATTGATTAAAAAAACACCTGCACAAGAAAATTAAACTTTTTGATAGAGAGAGGACTTCAGTAGCTACGTTCCTTGTTATAATGTCATCAGTCAATTCGTGCTCTATTGATTAAAGAAATAAAAAATATGAAAATATATAACAATATGTTAATCACATAACAATATGTATTCCCACAAAGATCCCTTCTTTGGTTTTTGATCCCACCCAAGGTCCCTTCACACACTTTTTGCCATAATGTATTCCCACAAAGATCCCTTCTTTGGTTTTTGATCCCACCCAAGGTCCCTTCACGACTTTTTGCCATGTAACATAAGCCAAGCAGAATCTATGCAAGGTGGGTGATTCCACTGATCCACACAAAAGCGTTTGCCAGTACATAGCCAGTCCAACAAGGTCCACACAAATCACAGAAATCTACATCACAACACACAGCAGCATTGCATACACCCGCAATTGCATTCAATCAGAAAACGGAAGCGACTACGACGAATCAAAGGTGGAGCCTCGACTGACCGTCAGGTCTTATCTTGTAGACGTATCGCTCCATCTGGAAGTTGCAGTTTCTGGCGCCGATGTGGACGTTGGCCGCGAGCATCATCTGGATGTCCTGCTCATTCGGTGAGAGAACCCTCGTCGCCGCCATGACCGCACACCATAGGACGAAGAACGAGAGCCAAACTTAGAGTTTCTCGTCGGCGATTGATCTCAATTGATGCAGAGGAGAGCCGCGAGCCGGCCAAAGCTTAGAGCTTTGGTTGCTCACCTGAAAACCCTAACGTTCATCTATAAATGACCCACAGCGGTAAAGTCAAATTGTATGAAATGACTACAACACCCATAAAACTTGTAGCAAATCACCAACAAATCTAGGCTTGTATAGAGCCCATATGATCCGGTCACAGCTCATTGGGCCGTACAAGGCCCATTTCAAGAAATGCCTCACTGTGTCATATAACAATTTAATTCAAATCATTTATCTTTTTTTTATATGGAATAGCAATAATCAATAATTCAAAATGGTATTAAAGTGGAAGGCTATCAATAATTTATCTTCATATTTTTTATACCATGCAATGATTTAATTTCAAATGTTGAGTATCATTTGTTCGGGTTAATTAATATATGATGAAGAGTATTATGACATATATATACACACACATACACACATACATACATACATAAATATATATATATATATATATATATATATATATATATATATATCCAAAATAATTGTTTAAATTTATCCTATTTAAATTTATTAATATCTTTTGAAGATTCTATGACAACTAATAGTTTAATTTTAGTTGATTGGATGGATGCTAATGGGATTTATATAATAAAAATAAATATGTAAATATATATATATATATATATATATATAATATAAATATTAAAATCCAGAGGAGGGTAATTCCAAAATTTGAAGGATAGGGTGACTCTCTCCTTACATGGGCTTAGTAGATGGGCCAATAATGGCTTCAAGTAAAGCCCAATTGAGATCTCGATTTGAATAATTTAATACGGCCCAATCCGTATGCGTTCGATAAATTGCGAAGATATCCCAAATGTTGGCGGGAACGCTTTGGGTGTCTGTCACTCTGGACCGGCGATCGATCGACCTGGAAACCCTAGCACGGGTCTGAGGAATGGGGAGAGGGGAGGAGGAGGAGTTGCGGGCGGCGAGGCGGGGGTATAAGGAGGCGGCGAGGGTGGGGAACCACGAGGAGAAGGCGCGGTGGGCGAACGAGCTCGGCGATATCCATAAGCGGCGCGGGGAGTACGTCGAGGCCCTCCGCTGGCTCCGTGTCGACTACGATATCTCGTCCAAGCACCTCCCACAGAAGCAGCTCCTTCCTACCTGTCAATCCATCGGCGAGGTCTACCTCCGCCTCAACCGCTTGAAAGAAGCCCTCGTCTACCAGGTCTCTCCCGGTGCCATTCGATCCCCCAAACCATTTTTCTCATATCCTTTCTTTTCGTAGCATTTAGCCCATATTTAGGTGTTAGATTCTTTTGCTTTTCTTTGGAACTTTGTCTTTTAATTTAGTGCCTTAATGTTTCTTGAATGGGTTTCGCTTCTTTGGTTTGGTACGAGACCTGTGTAGGTGCAATTCTTATCAGTTGTTCCAAAATTTAGTATTTATGCTCCAAACGGGTGAGAATATAATGCCAACTGAGTGATTTACTGAAGGTACCGGTTTGAGTTCATCTTACACTATCTGCATTTAATTTCACAGTGTCATTTCCTTGTAAATTTCTTATGCCCTAGGTTCTAATTGTTGAGCTTTGATAGTGAATTTTTTTTCCGAACGGGCTTTGTCTTGCAGAAGTGCCGTTGTAGAATGGCTAATCTCAATAACTATTGAAACCATGCAAGATTTTTATTCACTTGACCAAGTGATTGTGACCACTAAGATTAAATAATTTATTGCATGCACACAAATGCTGCTACAACTACCCTCCTTTTTCATCTCAGTCGGATTCAAACTTGTTTATGTTGTTCTCTCCACACCTACTTTTGGAACTGATTTTTCAGATGCTTTCCTTTCACATCGTCCATGTTTGCTTTATTATTATTATGGCATCTCCTCCGAATACAGCTTCTTTCTTAATATGTTTATGCTTAAACTGTGCCAATGATCTGATTACTTGTGATCTGACACATGGCTTACTTTTGTTTCTGTTATCTTGCAGAAGAAGCATTTACAACTTGCCAAGGATTCTGATGACCTTATTGAGCAGCAAAGAGCAAGCACACAACTTGGTCGAACTTATCATCAAATATTTACAGAAACTGAAAGTGATCATCATGCATTGCGAAATGCAAAAAAATATTTCAAATTAGCCATGAAAATTGCATTTACTCTGAAAGAGACTCCTCCATCTATGAAATCTGGCTTCTTTCTCAAGGAATTCATAGATTCACATAACAATATCGGTATGCTTGAGATGGACCTTGATAATTTTGAGGAAGCTGAAAAGATTCTTCTCCAAGGTTTAAAGATATGTGATGATGAAGAGGTTAGTCAACATGATGATGCCCGCAGCAGGCTTCATCATAATCTTGGATATCTATATACTGAACTGCGGAAGTGGAGTACTGCCAGGGAGCACATTGAGAGAGACATCTTAATTTGTAAAAAAATTTGCCACCTGCAAGGTGAAGCTAAGGGCTTTATCAATCTTGCAGAGCTGCATCATCGAGTTCAGAAATATGATGATGCAATCCGTTGTTATCAGAAGGCACTGGATTTGGCAAAATGCTTGGAAGATGAAGATGCATTAGTTAATCAGATCAATCAGAATATCAAAACTGTCAAGGAAGCAGCTAAGGTGTTGGAGCAGTTGAATAAAGATGAACAGAAACTTAAAAAGTTGATGAGGGCCACATCTGATGCTCGTGGAACTTCAAATGAGAGAAAATGCCTCTTAGAGCAGAATACTTGCCTCGATGGTCTGATTGAAAAGGCTCGCATGATATTTGCATGGCCAAAAGTAAGTGGATATCATAGTTATACTTATAATACATGTTTCTATGCCTTTGTTGCTTCTATCATTTGGAAATATGGGTCCCAAACAACCAATTTCCTTTCATGAACTTGATAATAATGTTATATATTATTTTGTGAGGTTATTGGCTTATAATGAGGACTACTTTGTCAGTTGTCTTGTTATAGGATTTTATACATACTAAGCTAGGGACAGCAAAGGACAATGTGCTATTCCTTTATATTGATAATTGCATAATTCGAGTGGCTTAGCTGCGATGTTTATTTCATTCTAAGATCACCTTAAAATTGAATCATATTTGACAATGCAACTAACTTATATCCAACTAAAAGAAGTGCAATTTGCTTTTTTCCTTTGATGTGGTTAGTCTCAATGTGGATTCACATGGGCAACCTGTACATTTAGTTTGTAGTTCAGTTATTTTTTAATTAGCAGCATGCAAGTTTGTTTCACAGTGATTCACTTTATTCCAAGATGTCTAATGGTCCTTTTTCTCTTCCTAAATGTTTGTGTTGTTTAGCATCTAGAGTTTGCTAAAAGGAAGAAAAGGGTGGCAAGTGAACTTTGTGACAAGGAAAAACTAAGTGATTCTCTTCTGGCTATTGGGGAGTCTTACCTGAAGCTTAGGAACTTCAGCAAAGCCCGCAAGTGGTACATGAAAAGTTGGAATGTGTACAGGTCAATTGGGAACTTGGAGGCAAGTTGGTTTTAGGTTCTTTGTTGTAATATTTCAATTTCACATATACAAAAGAGAATTTTTTCTTCGAGAATGCTAGCTACATTGGTCAATCAATGAACATGGATAAATAATATCACCAGCCAGATCCACTACCTGGCATCATATATTGCATGGCACCTGAATTAATTGGAGAGGGAGATTCAGCATCTTAGTATTTCCAATAAATACTTATTGTGGAATATTAAATTTTCAGGGACAAGCACTGGTCAAGATAAATATTGGGCAGATATTGGATGCCTCTGGTGACTGGGCTGGTGCATTGGAGGCATTTGAGGAGGGTTACAGGTTTTTATGTCTTGAACTTTACAACACTAAATTTGTATGATTATGTCCAATATCCGAGACATGAAGTTGTTGTGACCTATAGATTAAATAATAAGAAATACAATTTTATGGGTGCTTTCTGGATTAAGCAAGCTTCTAAATGCTTTATTCCCTTGTAGAATTGCAGTTCAAGGTAATCTGCTAACCGTACAGATGACTGCACTTGACAACATGCACTACAGTCACATGATTAGATTTGACAATGTTGATGAAGCCAGGTACTTTTAGTGTCCATGCTAGCTAAATAAGTAGGAGAATCTTTGTTACTCAAATATTTTATATAAGCATGTCTGCTTTAGGAAATTGCAGCAGGACATTCAGATGTTGAAGTCTTTACTAAAAGAAGATGCCTTAAAGGACCAGCAAAGTGATTATTGCTCTGAAACTGAAACAGAAGGTGGCAATTTATCTACTGATATTCTTGGTTTGTCTGCATCACAAGATTCAGATGATTCTGCTAAAAGCAGGCCTAGCCTTCTTGCTTGTGTTGAGGATCTTGATGATGATGTTCCTCTGGCATCACTTGGCCGTTTGAGTAAGAGTTCAGCAAAAATCAAGATGTCTCAGTTAGATTCTCTTGGTGTGAGGACTAGTGCATCATCTAATCATGCTCAAGCTTCCTCCAGAGATTTAAGTAAGTTTCGTGATGATCAACAGCACGTTGATCGTAAGCGTGTTCGTGTTGTTTTTTCTGATGATGAAACTGATGATCCTGATGAGATGAATGGGTCAAGGCAAAAACTTCATAGATCCAGTGAGTACGTAACCGCTCCTGACAGAGGTTGGTATAAAGCAACTCGATATCTTAGACACAAGATTTCTTATGGACCTAGTGGAAAGAAAGATGCTGACTCTCAAAATTTGCTGTTTTACTGTTAATTTTCTTCATGAAGTTTAAAGTGCTTCTTTAATATGTCTTGCAGAAAACTTATTTTGTGGAACAACTGCTAACAAAGAAATCCAGGTATCTAAGCATTTGAGTTTTTCTTTCCTTGTAATAGATTCCAGCTGTCTGCTATAAACATTCTTGCATTGTTGCTTGTTCTACATATACTGACATCGAACCAAGTAATAAGTTTGCCAGGATTTTTTGATTGTAAATAGTAGTTCTCATTTGCCAGGATGCTCTGCATAGCTCTGATTCCAAAGATGAACTTAGTGCCTCTGCGCCTATTTATATTGAAGAAAGTACTTGCTCTTTCAAATGCAAGAGCCCCAATTTCACTGTCGATAATGAAGCAGATTTTGGATCTTCAAATGATGCTGGAATAGCAATTGCGTCAAAATCTGCAGCTAGTTGGTCCAAATTGAGCAACGTTGAAGTTGCTGATAGACTTCAGCAGAGCCAGAATGGTGCAGGTGTTGACCAATTGGTAAATAACCGTCATGTAAGTTTTATCATTTTCATCACTATCTTGAATCCAATGGATAGACAGATACAGCGAACAAATGTCTCACACCAGAGGTTGCATTGTAAAGGTTTATATTATGTTGAATCAACAATTTTCTTGGTTGGAATTTTTTAACTCACTGCAATAAAGCTGATGTACAAATCTCTTAGCAATACTGGTTACAGATGATTAAATTTGACTTCAGAAATCCTCTATTTCTTATTAGTTCATTTTTAGGCTCATAGTGTATGCTAAGTCACAGGTGTTCTTAGCTTGTATCTTCTTTTAAACAATCAATTACTTATATATTGGTTTAATATCTTCTGTCTTTTCTTCGGTTGAAAGAAAGACTTGATTATATGCCTGTTTTCATCTATAAGATGTAAAAGGGGAGCATAAGGCTTATACAAAATGAGCAAGAGAAAAAGAAATGAAAGATGGGAAAAGGAGTTGGTCCTAGTTAAGTACAGCCTGAGGTCCCAAAATGCCTACCTACAAAAACATAATAATAAAAAAGCAAAGCCAAAAACTATCATCCAAAACTCCATGCAATTAGAGGATTCATGATATGCCACTTCTAATTATTAAGTTTCAAAATACAATTAACTACAGCATCACCGACATTTACTTTTTCTTAACTACAGCATCAATATATTGGTCAACTTAACTGTTTCCTGCCAAATAGTCATTGCTTTAGACAAGTTCTGAAAACTTCTGTGGTTCTTTTCCTTTCAAGTGGTCCATAGCAAAGAAGCAAATTGAATACCAAGCATCTCTATCCTCCTTCCCAATTGTCTCTAGTCTCCACAGGCAAATTCTCTATAAAATATCTTTACAAAAGAAGGATTCTGATTGAAACTAAATATACTTACGGAATATTCTCACAGTTGTTTACCACCAAAATATTAAAAGAATAGCAAACAGCTTCAGTTTTTTGTTAAAAGGCCAATACATTATTAATGAACTGAAAAAATCTAATTTGCAAATCAATGTCAACTTTTAACTTGTTTGTTTGTCAAATTTTTGCTCTGCATCAAAATGTGACATTGTTGTTCTCATGCTACAGCTTGTCAAAGTTAAAGTTGGTCATGATCTAATCCATGTTGATCTAAGTTCCTGCCTGGAAGATGGTAATCTGGACATTGAATGCCTGAAAGTTGAAGTTGCTTGTACATATTTCCTTCAGCTTCCTGAGCAGAAAAGGTCCAAAGGTGTGTATCATGATTATGAGGTTAATTAACAGCACATCACTCTCAACAATGGCTTAAAATTTGACTGGAAAATGCATTCCATTTATCACTGCAAGGATTAAAATCAGTTTGTTATGGTACTGGCATACTAGGTGGTGTATGGACTTGTATTGCTTGGTGTCATAGGAAAAATAATAGAAAATTAAACACTGATTTATATTGACCTATATGGTCTGGTACAGTATGATCCTTGGTTGGACTAGTAAATGTAGATTGGTATATACCAGCCTTATTGATATTTGAAACCTTGTTTCATTATTCAGTAAACTATTTAAATTAGAAGTTAAATACAATATGTTAAAGCTTAAAATTGAAAATGTTCTATAACTGTTGTTGCTTTAGCAGACAAATAAATTAGCTTTACAAGTCAATAATTTATGTTGAGGTTTGTAACTTCAAAACAGTATAGTCATACTTGTAGCATTGCCCAATCTCATCTAGCTCTGGAGAAATTCCAGAAATTGTTGGAATTTCTCTGCATTTAGGACAAAACATTTTAGCCAAGAATGTGTCTGATGACCTGTAGTTTTTACTATCCTAAACTTCATTATTTATCCTACCATGGCCCCCATTTTGTCCTCTGAATTTGGTCAGAATGTTTAATGAACTCTGCATTTTTAAATCCAGGTTAATGCATTTCCATGTAATGTTCTCTTAAAGTCAAGCATATACAACACTGACCCAATTAGTATCTAGTTTTTTTATTGTGTCACTTGTATTCATGGATCAGTTAAACATATCTAATATTTTGTTAATGTTGTTTCTGTGAGGTTCCATTTATGTTTGTGCTAAACATTCTCCAGATCACTATGCCATGTTGCTAATAGGCTAGTTTCTCTAGGTTTGCTTCCAGTAATTGGATGTTTGATGAGCTCTGGTAAAGCATTAGGTTCCTCAGAAGTGATTGAAGACATTGAGCACCAACCCCATGAAAGTATGTGGATTGATGTGGTTATCGATGGTGAGAATCTTTGTGATTTCCTGTAGAAGAATTTGTGATGTGTTTTTGCTGTCCATTCTTATGGTTCTTCTTATGTTATCATTGAAGTATACAACTACGTTTTCATTTATTACTACCATGGATTATTTTCAATTTTCTAGCCTTTTGTGTTTGTTTATGCATTTGTCTATACTAATGGTGCACAGTATGTGTGCGTATGTTGATAAACTAAACCAATTTAAAGAGTATAAGATAATAAGTGATACATTTTTACATTTTCCTGGTAACAGTTTGGATAATAAGTGCTTGCATGAATCCAAGACATAAATGAGAGTGTAATGTGTCACTGGTTCATGCCTTTGTAGTTGTGCTTAACTTGAGGTTTGGTTATATGGTTGTAACAAGAAAGTCTCCCCATTTACATGATCAAATGCTTAGTACATGATAACCTTTTTGTTTTATTTTCTCTTTGACATTCTTGCATTTTAATAGTTTTGAAAAGCAGCTTACATACCCACTTATGCACCTGCATTTGCAGATGCAGCCCATAGATCTTATGCATTTCTTTATGTGATGCCAATATGGCATGTGCCCACATATGTAGACAGTATGTGCTTCATGTGGATGCATATTTCACATATGCCTTATAGCTTATTTTCTCGAGCCAGCTTGATCTACTGGACTGCCCATCAATAGATTATCTATGACCATTTTTAAGGTATACTGTAAAAGCAGATCAGGGTGCATCCAATACTAGCAATTGATAATACTAAATATGTCATCATCTACTTACGAATATTAACAATTTTTCTTCCATGATTCACAACTTTAGTCGCAGTGGCCAATGTGTTTGATTCTTATTTGTTGTTGTGGTAAGGTATACATTTATTTAATAGTATGATTCATGATGATTTGAAATGACAAGAATATTATGAATTAGGAAGAATGAAATGCTAATTTATAATTTGGAGCCTACCAATGAATGGTGAATTACCTCAAGATTCCTTGTGTTTTAAATTTTTTTTTTGAAAAATAGAGTCCATATTGTCCACATATGCACCTGCATAGTGCACGTGCACTTTGTGGTAACCTAAATGCTTACATTTTTCTTCAACTTTTTGAAACCTCGACTATTTACTTATGTTAGGAATGATTTTATAGCTTGACTTTAATGACATTACAAGAAAACATGAAAGTATCTGTTAGTATATCATAGAACAGTATTTCTGTCGTGTAAGTAATCTTTGTTTTTTTGCACTTCACATTTCTTGATAAAGGTCTCACCGATTACTGCTGATGAAGCTCACTTGGACTACCATCTTTAAGTTTATTCTGGTCAAGTTCATCGCGGACTACTTATTTATATATTGTAGTTGCATTTGCTATGATGTTTCTGATCTTTTCTTCTTTTCCTCCTTTCTTATCTTTCCTTTTTTCTTCTTCTGGAAGGATGGGTTCCAAAACGCCTTATGAAGCTGTACATTGATTCTTGTGAGAAATTATCTGAATCAACCAATATGAAGTTGCTAAAGAAATTGTATAACCTGGAGGTAATCATTTCAGTAAATATGACCGTGACTTTATTTGGCTCTTATTTTTTTAGTAGTAGTTGGATAACATCATGTTAATGTCTCACATAACAGAATGAGTCTATAAGCTTGGGTTGTTTCTGTGCAAATAGGTCTCAGAGGACGAAGTTGTAGTATCTGATTGTGAATTGCAAGATGTATCTGCATCACCTTTCCTAAACGCTCTTCAAGCACATAAAACACTTGCTGTGCTGGATATTTCCCATAATCTGTTAGGTACTGAAATCTTATAATCAAACAATATTGTAGTTGGGTTTTAACTTGGTTTTCCATTTTTATACTCACCTCATATGCTTGTACTGTTCCAGAAATCTGGTACTTTTGTGTTCCAAGATTGCTTGACTTGATCTTTTCTTGAAACGTGGTTTGATATGCTAATAGGTAATGAGACTATGGAGAAGATTCAACAAATATTCAATTCATCAACCCAAAAGTATGGTGGTTTGATTCTGGACTTGCATTGTAATCGGTTTGGTCCAACTGCATTATTCCAGGTTCATGTGCAAATATTATTTGCTTTCACATGTTAATGCTGCAAAGGCTCCTAGGTTTCTGTGTTTTAGAATTATCTATGTTGTCTCCGATCCAGTACTATGAGAAAAATATGTGCACATACCATTTAAGTTTCCTGAAGTGATGCTTCTCAGTTAAAGATTTTTTAAATGATCTTTCTTTGCTTCCTTTTTTTTCTAGTGAAAAATTTCCTTTCCTGTAACATGGTCTGCTATTTGCAGATATGTGAATGCTCTGTCCTCTCTGCTCGTTTAGAAGTGCTTAATCTGTCTGAAAATCGGCTAACAGATGCATGCAGTTCTTATCTCTTTACTATATTAGAGAATTGCAAAGGTGCATTTCTACCTTATGCTTTTGTTTATGCTATTATTGGTTGTTTTATTATTATTGTTTGTTTTAAGTATGTAATTTCGAATAATACCGCCCGGTATGGGTGGTACATACCGGTCCGTCAGCTTACCGATACATGGACGCCCGTTATCGGATGGAATGAAATATATATATATATACACACACGCACATATATATATTTGTGTGTATATATTTGTATGTATATATATATATATATATATATATATATATATATATGTATGTATGTATATATGTATGTATATGTATGTATATATATATATATGTATGTATATATATATATATATATATATATATTAAAAGATGATGTCGTGTTGCCTTTTTCGGTGATGTCGTCGAGGTGACACGACGTCACCTTATATATATATATATATATATATATATATATATGGGAGAAGGAAAATGCGACGTTGCTGAGGCGATGCGACGTCGCCTTTTATAAATATATATATATATATATATATATATATATATATATATATATATATATATATATATATATATATATATATATATATATATATATATATATACTGAGTGGTATACCGCTCGGTATACAGTTTCATGCTGTACCGAGCGAACGTCGAAACTCTGGTATAGTACGAAATTGGATTTGCAAGGTTGTGTAAGTGTTGTATTTTGCAATTTAGGGGAATATAGATATTGTCAAACAAAGTTCCTTATTAAAGATGAATTCACCATATATATTTATTAAAGGGAATATAGTAGACTTATTTATGGTGGAACATATTAAAGGAATGGAATAGAGCATGGTGTGACTAAATGATCTGTTTTCTAATTGGTAAATTCCAGTTACCTTTACATATTCACCAACAATTATTTGGTATTTTTAATGCCTCACTGAACCTATTTATGTTAAGTACTGGTCATAATAAATGTCAATTAAAGTTTTTCTCATCTGACCTATCTGTCCTTTCGAAATAACTCTTTTACTTGTGAACTATCTTTTCTTTGTAGCACTTTATAGTTTGAACATAGAACAATGCTCCATCACAACTAGAACAGTTGAGAAAGTTGCTGATGCAATAAGTGTTGGATCTGTGTTATCACATCTTTCAATAGGTGATTTCAGTGACTCTTTTACATACTTGAGATTAAACTAATTTGTTTATCTCATCATTGTTATCATCATTAAAAATATGTATTCCTGACAGGTAGGAATAACCCAATATCTGGAAATGCAATTGTAAATTTGTTAACCAAACTTCAATCCTTGAAAAGGTAAGCTTCCTCATACTGATGTTAACTGATTGATTTTCTTCCAACTGTTCTATTATCAGATTTCATAGACCTTCTTGTTTGTAGATTTTCAGAACTGAGCCTGACTGGTATAAGATTAAACAAGGCTGTGATTGATCATCTCTGCCTAGTCGCTCAATCATCAAGTCTCACTGCATTGAAGCTTGGCGGAACTTATATTAGAGTTGTGTGTAGTTTTTGTGTCTAATCTAGGAACCCAATAACTTGTTAGCTTCTTATTATACTTGGTTGTGACACAGGATGGGGCAATAAGGGTAATCGAGGCAGTATGCACTGGACCTCAAGAGTTGGTGAGGTTGGATCTGTCATATTGTGGACTGACATCTCATGCTTTTGCCAAAGCATGCCAAGGCTTCGTTCTACTCGGTGGCATTCTGGAGATGAACATCACAGGAAACTCCATTAACCAAGAGGTTAGTCTTTGAAATCAAAGCACCTGTTAAATTACCGATTATTACATTCTTCCCTTCTGGAAGTGCAGTGGCAGTTGTAAATCAAAAGGAAAAAAGTTGAGATCTGCCTTCATTTCTGAATATATACAATATGTGAACACTTCATAATAAGTTTACAAGATTATATAAATTTTCCTTTGACTTAAAATGGTCACGGAGAACCTTGTAGCCTTTGCTGCTGCTTCTGATATATAGTTGGGCAGATGACATTTTAACTTTGAACAGAAACACAATCAACAATAGCAAGTCAGTTTAGGTAAAATATGTAACTGCGTTATGCTACTGTTAGTTTACCCACATCTAAATATGAAGCATTATTTTATTATAATGTCGTAATCAGTGGTAATGTTATAATCAATGACTATTGCCATATGCAGAATAAACGAGGAATTGGAGCTTCCTATATTTTCTTTAATTTCACCTACATGTTATAATGTATAATTGGTTGGTTATCTGTAGTTATTTGATTCTTGGCATGTGTGGTTACAAGTTATCAATTTCCAAGTCGGGTACTGATCCCTGTTATGGTGCTGTGTAATGGGGAGTTCTTGATCTTAAAATTTGCTAGGACTTAGGTGCTAATTTGGATTTGTTAGACCTCTTCGTTTGTCAACTTTGCCACCATTGTAACAGGTCCGTGATGCTTTGGCATCAGTGCTTATGGACCCCAAATGCAGCCTCAGATCTCTTGTCCTGAGTAACTGCCAACTAGGACCGGTGGGGATGGTTCAGATAATTCAGGCATTATCAGGTAAATAAAACCTTCACTCATGTCCTTTTCACTGCTTTCTGATGCATCTCTCTTCATCACATTGTCAGAGAATGAATCGTTGGAAGAGCTCCATCTAGCTGAGAACGCAGATGCCCAGGAAATAATTCCGCTGAAGTCTGATGTTGGTGGACTTGAAGTTGCTGACAGTGAAGATGAAGCAATCATGGAGGAGCAACCCCTCTTGTGCGGCCCTGATGCAAGCTGCGCAAGCCCATGCCGGAGGAGGTCGTCCGCGTGTGGCCAACCGATTCAGGAGCTGTCAGAGGCAATCACTTCTGCAAGAAATCTACAGATGCTAAATCTGAGTCGAAACAAGTTCTCACAAGAAGCTATTGACTCGCTATATGCAGCGTGGTCGTCACCACCAAGATGCAATGATGGAAAGAGCCGTAATCACGTTAACGCGGATATCGTACATTTCTCTGTCAATGGAAAGAAGTGTTGTGGTGTGAGACCCTGCTGCATAAGAGATTGATAGGCTTCCTTCTTTGAATGTTCTGTTTGACTTTGTTCATCTAACACATCTTAGGCATGACTATACGATATTTAGCCTCTCTCTCTCTCTCTCTCTCTCTCTCTCTCTCTCTACCTCTTTGTATATTCCTCTCAAGTGTCAAAGTCATTTTAACCTTCATGGAAATTCTAATAGACAACTATGTAATTTCAAATGGTTATGATAATAAAGAGTTATTTTATGTTTGTACTTGCAAAGGGTAAGTGATGATAATAAAGAGTTGAATCATTGTTATTTTTATTTTTTTAATTTTAAATTTAAGTTTATCATATGTATAGATATTATTAACATTGCTAATGTTAGTCCCAAGCTCGAAGAAAAAATATGGAGGGATTCGTCATGTTATTGATAATTAACATAAAACTGTGATACTTTCGCCGCCTAAGTATCTTAAATTATCGATGGTAGAATTCATAAATACTAAGATAAAAAGAAGAATAAATATTATTTGATTACAAGAGATTAGGTGGGTAGCAATTCATAAACAGTAAGATAAAAAGAAGAATAAATATTATTTACTTACAAGAGATTAGGTGGATAGCAGAAAAATCTAAAGAGATTATTGTTGATAAGGATGTTAAGAATAGTGGTGTAGATGTAAAAAGATTTGGAATAAGAATTACAGTTTTAAAATTTATTGAAGGAAAAAGATATTTTGAATGTCATTAATGTTTATACCCCTGATTGAATGATTAAATCAAAAGAGAATTTGGGAAAAACTTAGATGATATCAAATATCTATAACAAAATAAATTATAATTGGAAGAGATTTGAATGATCGTGTAGGAAAAAATATGATGAATATAAAAGAGTACATGTGGATGCTTATATATATTAAAAGAAAATAAAATAAAAGAGCATAAAAGATGAAGAAAAAGAATACATAAGTGGAAAAGCAGAATATATATATATATATATATATATATATATATATGTGGAAAAGCAGAATATATGTATATATAATTTGATATAAGATTTACTATCATTCAAAAATTTTTACTTATATATATTAAAAAAAATAATTATAAGATCTTAGATTTATCTCACAATCCCTTATACATTCTCTCATATAAATTCAAAAAAATTCCCTTTTAGAAAGAAATCATATACATCAACTTCTCTGCAGAGAGTATAGTATAAAGAAAAACTTAGAAAGTATTTTTTATATCTTACTTTTCTTATCAATCTCATACTACCAAAATCTAGACATAACATAAAGGATATTATTATTAATAGATAAACAAAATCTTTATTTTTAGGATTTTTTTTTAAATTTCAAATGGACTCTTTTTCATATTAGAATTATTTGTCCAACTAAACCATAAGCTGATGAAGATTATATCTCATATAATCTTTTCTTTCTCAAAAAAAAAAAAAAGTGATATTTCCTGATCCAATGACATCTCATCTTCTGTAGGGTTGTTCATATCAGAAACAAGTCTTCAGGTCAATGCTAGAATCCTCCCATTTCGATCTGATCCATGAATCCTACTAATGGCTCGTCGACGATGAGATATCTTTGATCGCTCTCCCGTTGTCCTCTCACCCTCTCTCCTCTCATCAAGAAGAATTTGGCGAGATCGACACTCTTTGCTGCAAAATCCTTGATCTCCCCTGCATAAACATATTATACAAAGTCACCACCATCATAGAAGAACACTTCTATTAGTCGTCTTGTAGTCAAGATTAGCAGCAACAATTTCATAGAAGCCACTAGTAGTAGAACATCAAGATAGATGCTGCACAATATAATACCAATATAGAAAGAGAGAGAGAGAGAGAGAGAGAGAGGTGATATGTTTCTGTACTGTTGAACGAAGATGTACCATCATGATGCTTAATCTGAGAAGCCACCTGTTCTTGACATGAAGTGACCTCACATGTAGAATCCAAGGAATGTTTATTATTGATCTCACATACTTACATGCATGTTTATATGCTGATTCGAATCCACTTGATAGATATATCATAGAAAAGAGGGGAAGGAGGAGGAGGAAAAGAAGCACAAACAAGTTTGTTGACCACTTACTACTGAGAGTGAAAATGAAGAGAAAGGAAGTTACCTGTACATGTAAACATCCTTGCAAGGGCTTAGCTCTCTTCTGCACAGGAAGCAGCTCTTGAGGAAGTCCAACTCCGGCAAACCCTTGGGAAGATGGCAAGCCTGAGACACAAGCTTGCGTGTCATCATCATCATCATCATCTTGGCTTTGATCACAACATTGGTTGCTTGCTCCTTGTGGTGTATGAGAATGCGAAGGCCTTCCGATGGATGATGTCTCACGCACCTCCCTCCTACTACGCTCACTGTAGTCTCACCACCATCCTCACCTTGGTGGGAGTTGCTCTTGTTTCTTGAGAGCATCTTGGCAAGGGAGAAATGGGACGAGTGTTGGGAGGAACGGTGGATACATAGAGACCACACACACCACTTGGGTGTCCGACACAACAATTCATCACCTCTTTCACATGGCATTATAGATATCTATGCAGCTTTGAAGTGGATTTTTTGTCTGCAGCTATAGCAAGCCGAGACATGGATACAAGACTCACTTAGGACCGCAAAAGATCATGTGACATGTGCTTAATATGATCTTTAGTTTTCGATCGATCGATCGAGCAAGTAAAATTTTTTTTTGATTTTTTTGAAACTTGATACTAGTATGATTTGGATCGATATTGGTATCCGTAAGGATGCGATATCCAAAATTGAAAACCTCCTCATAGAAACCTAGCAACAATCAATTTTTCTTCCCCATTAACACCTTTAATATGAACAGTCCATTTACTGCTTTCAATTCACAAAGAAACAAGTGTGAAGACAGCAATTCCATTTCACAAGGCATGAATGAAAGCATAATTTGAAGCTTTCTGCTTCTTTGTCACACTCTTCTCTCTCGAACTTTTCATTTATATGATCTGATCCATCACTGTCAGCAGTGGAACAAAACAAAAGAGAGTAGCACTATTCCTGTCTCCTGTGGATTGCACCTGCAGCAAGATGTTCTTGTCTCAGTGTAAGATATGGCTTTCCCAAGTATCTTGGAAGCATAAATAAGTATTCATATATCTTGGAAGTATAAATAAGATTCCATGAGCTCAGTTTTATTCCTTTGTTGCATTGGGCCTGAACAATTGGTGATCTATGGCATTCAAAGATGTCAAATGTATCAGTACAAAAAACAAGGGTTTCAATGATTTATGACAAGTTAACAAGAAAAAGAAAAAGGTTTTTTTTTTTTACTAAAAAATTGGTTGGAAAGGCATATGTGTAAAATACACCATAGTTTGGATATATGATTATTTTTAGGAGTATGTCCAACTAAATCTATCTATCTATCTATCTTTTTCAGACAAAAATTACTATGACCTCCTATATAATCCAAAAAATGATGTGACTTCCTAACAACAGCACCAATGATATGGTTTGGCAAGATAATGTTTTCAAGAAAAAGACATTATATATATATATATATATATATATCAATATGCTGTGGTTAGTACTAAAAGTTCAATTTCTTTTCATTCCTTTCTTTTTTATTTGTTTGTAGGCTACTGAAGGGTGGTGAGATGAGAGTTTCTCATGCCTAAATGGTGTAAATTGAGCAATGACAAATCATTGCTTTGGTGTCACAAGACTGCTATATCCTAGGAAAAGACATGATAATTTTTTACTAGATTGAAAAGTTATTATTAGTGTCTTTCATGACTATGTAGATGTATTATGCACTAAAGGAAATGGCAATAAAAAATGTAAGTTTTCTTCAGATTTTTCTAAGAAACCATCATCAGTATTTTTCTAGTATCTATCATATGCTGCAGTAAGCTTGGCTGGGATGTAGACATTCATCTTATCATGTGACCCCCAAATATCTTTTCACTGATAACAAACTGCTGTGATCTCCTGTAATCTTTACCCTCTGTTCCAGATTTGAAATCCTCTACATCCTAAATTGTAGTCAATCTATGTAACTCCAGCTGCTGTAATCTTCTGTTCATCCATTTATGTAACTTTTACCTTTATAAATTTCAGTCTGAACAGCACATAATAGGTTGTAAATATGTTTCTGATACTTTTCAGGCTGGATCATTTTTAGGCTAGAGTCCATATAAAGACCCTATACTAGCCCAGAAATGAAAGTTATTATTGGACTAACCATGAATTCATATGTGCAGCTTTGTCCTACTGAAAGATGGTTTACCAACTTTTTCTTGCCAATCACTTCAAACATATATGTCAACAACCTGTGAAGCTTACTATGGAAAGACACATATATAGTTAGGCTTAAGCATCTGGCCAAAGCATGGATTAATCCTTCTTGCTGAATTGGAAATTGATTCAGATCCTAATTGTTGGAACAAACTGGACTAAAATTTTATGGAGGCCGATCATTGCCGATCACTGAAAAACGATAAGAAACGAGGGAATCAGAATGAATCTGGAGATCCAGAAAAAATTTATTGATATCAGTTTACCAGTAGATGATGAATCTGGTCCCTTCTTCAATTTGCCCAAGATGTGATAAGAGAGGAAGAAGGAACTGTGTGGTGTTTCAGCATCTTGTGGGGTATGTGAATCTAGTGGTGCCTAAAAGGCAGATGTGCATCTCATGCCAATCCATCAGATGCATGATCTCATATGCATACATCTACCTAACTGCATCAAAGCAAATAACACTGAGAAGGGTAGTCCTGGCATGAGAACATGAAGAAAGATCATTAAACAACTTGTTCAGATGACTGGTGATGAGAGAAATTTATGCACAATATTTAGAAGTGGACCTAAAGGAATACTAAAAAAAAAAGGAAAAGAATGATCCAAGTTTTCTTTAGGTATTATAAACCAGATTCTCCATACCTAAGTTTTTAGGTATTATAAATATAATGTGAGCTTCAAACAAATGGTCTTTAGCATCCATAACAAAACAAGGCTGTAATCAGGTCTCAAAATGGGTTTTGTATGACACAAAGAGGACAACAACATATACTCCATGATCAACCTGGAGATGAGATTCTACAGCAGAAAACATCTACTGTGTTTTTGACAGATGAAGTCAACTGTGGTCAAATGTTGGAAAGTCTAACACAAGTCTTTTCACCACTGTAAAAATGAAAAAGATGGAAGGAACAAAGAAGCCTAGTTTCTTATGTATCTTATCCTCTTTTACCAACTTCTTGCATAGGCAAACTAAGAACTTGATTCTCCCCTTTTCCAAAGAATGTAAAACAGAATATGTTGATGCTCATAGGGAGAAGATGTGCATATTTTAGATATTTCATGTTTGTGTCCATATATGAATGAAAGCAGATCAAATCCAAGTTCATGGAAGACTAAAGCAGAGCCATATCAACTAAAGTTTTGAATATATCCTTGTCTGATCCTGCTTTTGTAATGGAAACTACCAATGCTCACTTTTGGATGAATAGAGATTTTTTTTAAGGTTCATGTATGATTAAGAAAACTGTGAATCAAATTCCTTCTAGTTGAGAAGATAAATCTTTCCAAGCTGGCTGTCTCTCTCTCTCTCTCTCTCTCTCTCATATATATATGTATGTATATATGTGTATATGTATGTATATGTATGTATATATATGTATATGTATGTATATATATATATACATATATATATGTATATATATATATACATATATATATGTATATATACATATATATATATGTATATATACATATATATATATAGCTGAAATAAAATGGAAGAGTCCCAAACAAAAGAAATGCAATGGATATGATCACAGGGTTGGAAAAGAATCGAGCATATCTCATCCCAAAATAAAAGATGCAGAACAGAAAACAATTAAGTTTGGATAAGAGGAGATAAGGAAAAGATTATTCCTTATACTAACATGCAAACCAAACAAAGGCCGGCAACTCCACTGATCTCCTTCTCTCCACTTCCATCCTCTCTACTTAAAACACCACCACCTTAAACACCTCCGTCTCAAGTCTCAGCGCCACCCTCTCGCAATGTCTCGTGTTCCCACGAACGCCATCCTTCTTCTCAGGTGAGACCTCCAGCTTCACTTCTCCGGTTATCGAACTCCATGACCACCCCGACTCCTCCAACAGAACTCACGCTTCCTGTTCCTGTTCTTCTTTGTATTCCTCAGCCGGCGGTCACATGCCACGGTGGCAGCAGCGGTATCACGTGTGCCGGCGGCGGAAGGTGAGTCGCGAGCAGCGACGAGGGAGGAGAAGGTCTTTTGGATGAGGGACCCAAAGACCGGGAACTGGATGCCGGAGAACCGGGTCGGCGACGTCGACGTGGCCGAACTCCGAGCCCGGTTCCTCAAGGGCACGAACAAGAACACCTTAAAGGATTAGAGAGATCAGAGGAGTCTTCTCTTTCCCTAGCAGTTGGAGTTGGATCTCAAGTGATGCTTTAGTTATCTACATCGGCGTTACAACATTGAGTTGTTGGATAGATCTGAAGAGATTGCCATATGGCTGGCTTTAAATACAGTCTTCTTTAGCTTTTTCTATCAGTATCATTGTATCTAAGAGATTAATCTCATAGATACGATATGATCTTGATTTATATTCTTAACACTCCCTTGAGCATGGATGGCAAATGACCCAACCCAACCCAACCTATTCACCCTAACATGTTAGATTTCTTATGAATGTCATTGGATCTAAATGCTTAAAACTGCAGATGATATATGATCTTAATTTAAAATTTTTAACAAGTTCTAATGTTCCTACCCAGTCATTTAACATCTTTTAAATGTCAGAACCTAATACTGATCCTTGTAGGAGTCTTACCTCAGCATTAAAATCATAATGTTTGCATCTTTCTTTGCAAGTAGGTGAGAGATATGGTTTCCAAGCAAAGATTGATGGAGGTATATTTGGGCTCATAAAAGCCTGTAAGTAGGATGGCAGTCTGTGGTGTGTTGGGCTTTCAATGCCATCTTATATATTAAGCAATTATGGTATCATAGAGATGATGCAATCATTCATCATTCCACATGAAAAACAAGAAAAATCAACTATAAAGTTTACAGGATGTTTGCAGTCCTTTTTCATTTTTCCCTCAGTATTCTTGTAAGAAGTCCTTGTGTTTGTGTCTCAGATTTACAATAATATACTTCCAGAGAAAAAAAAAGTCTTTTGTCTTCTCATTCATTTTAAATCAATACAATAAAAATGAACAGTTTAAGCTTCTGAGTCATATTTCAGTAAGATAATGAAGAAAAAATTGCTACAGATAAAAGAAAAGGAGTTAAGAAAAGAGCAAATTAAACTTATCAAAAAGAAGATGCAAATAGTGCCATTAAACTCATTGGTTTTTTTGCCAGCACAAGAATTCACAGCCTCATGCAAGTGTCCACATGGAATGTGCAAGGCTGGTGTTGCCAACCTCAAGTTTTAGGTCAACTGGACATGAATACCACATAGTAGAGAGCATTACTTGAAATTAGATAATAACAATAATCTCTGCTTTTAGATGAATCACAGACTGCAAATAGTGCTGTACCAGTTAGTACAAATTTCTTTCAAAGAAGTCAACTGTACAACCTTTGAAGGTGGTGGGTTAAGTTCTAAGAAAAGGAGGGGTACTTCTTTAGATTCAGTAAACAATAACTTCTTCAGTCTACAGAAGGCATTGGATTTATATGTTCTCCTGTGGCTCCTATTTAGACAAGTAGAAAGGAGATTCGGAATATGATAGTTGGTGGATAACAAAATCTAATATATGAAAGAATAGATCTCCCAAACAACGATGAATTATCACATTAAACATATAAAAAAAAAAGTAAGAAAGGGTATAGTCACAAACCTCAACAGAACTACATGATTAATAATTAGCTGATTTGGTGACATAAAAGTCAAACTGTTCTCCAATCTTTTATTGGATGACTATCATACAGACAAATATATCCAACACAACATGACACCACTATGTGATTTGTAAATACAAAAACCACGCATTTCAATATGCAATATACTGCCTACACTTCGTTTATCCATCCACAGACATGTTTTGACATCATCTCTTGACAAAGATGGCCAATCAAACAAGCCATTCAACTAAACCAAGATACAAGTCATGGGTATAATATGTTACAGAGATGAAAGAGGGGTTGTATGCGAGGGATATGATGCAGGACCAAGATATAGTCACCATTCATCATCAAGAAACGGAGAAAGAATTTTTGAGAAGTACAAAGAAAGACCAAGATATAGTTATCCTTCACCAGAATCGATCACAAAGATTAGTTGTGAGGAATATGACCAAGATCAAGTGAAGGGTATCAGCTGTTATAGAGACAGAACAGGAGAAATAATTTGAGGGGTGTGATGAAGGACCAAGATACAACCACTGCTCATCATCAGTATTGACCAATAGTCAGAAGCCACTTTCTTAAATGTTATCACAACTTCTCCACAGTTGCGAGAAGTATTATATGATGACAGTTTCCAGTGACAGGTAGTACTAAAATGTAAAACTAAGTAACTACGATCGGTATTTCTTTGGTACCATCTTGATTCTGTGTAGATGTTCTGATATGCAAGACTCTATGGTGGATCATGTATGGAAGTTTCAATGTTTCACAACTAATAAATGATAAAGTTGAAGGGTGCCAGATTCAAAAAGTGTTTTTGAAAGTTTATATCTACTAAATCCACAGGCAAAACTAAAAAGAAATGAGAAAGCTTAGCATCCAGATTTTCTGTTATGTTCAATTACTCTACTGAAACTGGGGATATTACTAACCGGATCAACCTTGTACCTGATGGAGATGTGATGTCAAAAAATGCTTAGCGCCTTGCCCCAGCTTTGAATAGTAACGAGGACAGCCTATCATGGAGGTGGGAACACTGATGGCATTCTTCTCATCCAAATCATCTTATAACATTCTCTTCCATGATGCATTTTCTGATCCCTGCAGAAGACAATTTTCTTTCTGAGACAACAGACTGAGGGTTAGTAGTGATCTATTATAAAAATAATGTACAAAAGATTCATACATCACTTTAAACAAAATTCCTCAGTCAGAAGACAAATTAAACAACAAGAAACAAAAGATCCCTGTAGATTAGAATGATACAAGTGCTTCAGATATCCCAAAATAATGCTAAGACTCTCCAGTAGGATCAGCCTTTAAAGATCCTCAGAGCCATCTCCATGCAAGGAATTGAGAACTGTTTGGAATCAAGAAATCCAGCACCAAGCTCTTGTCCAAATGTTCCAAGTATATATGCAAGAAAGAGGACATCCCAAATATTTCTTAACTTCTTTTCTCTGCTCTTTGAACAGGATTGCTCAGCTGCTGTTGTACTTGATCATGGACAAGCAACTGAACCAGAAGTTACAACAGACAACAAAGAATGCCTACCACGAAGTAGTTTCACCAACAAAAACACAACCAAAAGCCCAGGAAAAAACAATTAAAATTTTCAAAAGAATTTTCAAGAGGATACATCATGATTGCAATGTTATGTACAAGCTCCACAAAGTATGACCAGTGAAAGTATTTTGCATGCTGGGACTGGACATGATACACTCATACACATCAGAGTAAGATTGCTTACTATGAGTTGTAGGACTTGTTTTCCATCTGCATTTTGGAGTGGAAACTTTGGACTCCATCACACCTCATCGATGCTGAAGGGAAACTAAAATTCAGTTGGGCCTGAGGGCTTCTCCAGAAATAACTGCAATTAGTTTGAGACAGAATTAATCAAAAATTCAACCTTAGGCAAGAATCAAGATAACTATTGGCCCTTACCTATCGATAATACTCCTATGTGAAGATCTGAGATAGAAGAAACGGTCAAATGCAACTATTACACAACAAAGCACCAAAATCCTTTCCCTTCTCTAGACATAATCGTCAAGTAATTTTTTATAAAAATATAATTCTAAGTGACTCCTCAAATGTACAAATGCATGCACTAAAATAATGCATTTACCAAAATGGAGGAAATATATCTATTTCAATATTCATTGGTTTACATGACTCGAAGAACGAATCAATTTCATATTTAA
Organism: Musa acuminata AAA Group; assembly: GCF_036884655.1. Taxonomy (NCBI): domain Eukaryota; kingdom Viridiplantae; phylum Streptophyta; class Magnoliopsida; order Zingiberales; family Musaceae; genus Musa; species Musa acuminata. The sequence goes on from NC_088331.1 coordinate 43,759,216, forward strand.
ATGCATCCAAGAACAAGCCCAAGGAAAGCCCTGCCTTCCAGTAATTAAAGACAGTAACTATATTCCTTATTTTGTTGGCATAAGGAAGAGAAGCCCTGTACATGAGGGCACCAATCCCCTCAACTACAACAACGGCCAAGCCTGCAGAAAGAATGTCCCAGTCGCCAGTTTGTCCAATGACAGTGGCAAATGCTGTAGCACAATAGAATCCCACCAAGAAGAAGAGAACTTTAACCGACAGGCCCTTCTTCAACTGCTTGATCCGAGTATTCAACTTTGTTTGGAAAGATTGAATGGTTCTGACCAAACGGGTTGTTGGATTTGTGCTGCTTTCAGATGCGTTTGATCTGTTGCCATCTGCCATACTGCTTGCAGCCCAGCTCATCCTCCTTCATTTAAAAAAAATTATATAGTATTAGGAGTGTTATCATAAAGGGGAAAGTACATCTGTGAGAATAATATCTAGCTAGACTTTAGTCAGAAAGAACAGTAACTTCCTCAAGATACTTGCTCATGGCACTAAAATCCCCTAACTAGGAACTTGCAAATTAATAAGAAACTTGCTCTATTGCACAGTTCTTCATTCAGTTAAATGCTACTTCATTTTCCTCAATACTCCAATAACAGAAAAACAAAAAAGGTGAATGAAACACCTGAAATATCTAATATTCCAACAACCCTTGGGTCTCCTTCTCAGAATGCAGATGATTGCATATTTATATTCTGCAGATGACTGCATATTTATAAAGAGATATGGTATATGAACCACATCTAAGAACATTAAGATCATCTTACATGTAAATGCTACAATTTTTTCACAAAGATATCTTCTAGATTATTTTATGTCAGAAATGCAGAAAAGCTTGATTGTGTCCACTAAGCACAGTATCAAGCTGGTACCAGAGCAAGGCAGTGCAAGGATGGCTAACATATTCTAGTATTCATAACATGAAACCTTAGGCACCCCAGATGCATCTAAAAGAGTATAAGAAATTGAACGATTTAAAACTATTTCCAAATATTCCCATCTTCTCCAAACTCAAAAAGCAAATCATAAAACCGCAAATGGGACCATCCTCAACATATCAGATAATCTTGAATATTCATGTCTAACAGGCATATTTTGGTAACACCTGTAGGTTATCCATGTATTCATTTGCAACATCAAAATTCAAACACCATATATCCTTGATGATTCATGTTGACAATACAGAGTTATAGACATCCTTGCTTTTCTGTCATTTGTATGCAACACAGTATTAATTTAACATTTTTAATCCAGAATACTGAATAAGAAGCAAGATTTTTTTTATTTCTTGTACCAAACAAAAACAACAATAAAGCCATATGTTTCTAACTATTTGGGGTCGACTACATGGATCTTTTGCTGCTATTGAGATTTATAAAAAATCATATCTTTAGTGAAGTTCAGAATACTTAAATCAATTCAAAATACTTAAATCTTTATTTATAGTTTCTATTAAGGTCTTTTTAGATCTTTCTCTACCTCTTCTCGCACCACTATCATTAATTATTTTACTTCTTCTAGCTACCGTATCCGGAGGTCTTCTCAATACATACTCATACCATCTTAAATAATTTTCTCTCATCTAATCCTCTGTCGAAATGATTCATAGTTGTTCATAAATAAAAGTATTTCCTTTACTATCTTTCTTAGTAACTTGACACATTCATCTAAATATTCTTATCTTGGCAATACAAATTTTTTGTATATGTTTTTTCTTAGCTACCCAACACTCGGATTCATAATGCACTGTTGGTCTCATAACTGCCTTATAAAATTTTTCTTTTAATCTCAAAGGTTTCCGATGATCACACAAGACTCCTCACGCCTCTTATCATTTTAACCATCTTACGTTTACTTTATGATAATATCTTCATCGATCTCTCAATTGTGTTGAATAATTGATCCAAAATATATAAAACTTTTATTTAAGGAGATTTCTTATCCATCTAGTTTAACTATATTCTCTTGTCTATTTCTAAAATCACTAATATTGTATTTTATATATTTAGTTTTAGTCATACTTAATCTAAAACCTTTAGTTTCTAAAGCTTGCCTCCATTGTTCAAGTTTATAATTAATTTCACTTAGGCTCTCATTAATTATGACAATATCATTAGTAAATAACATACACCATGGAGGTCAATCATGTAAGTGACTAGTAGGTTCTTCCATTATCAATGTGAAAATGGACTTAATGCGGATCCTTGGTGTAATCCTATGCTAATAAGAAACTCACTAGACACACTCCCTATGGTTCTAGCACTAGAAGATACATTATTATACATATCTTTAATAATATCAATATAATTAGTAGATACATACACCTTTCTTTTATAAAACCCTGACTCATGATTTTAATTCCTTTATAATTTGAACAATTTTGTATGTCACCCTTGTTTTTGTAAATTGGCACTAAAAAACTTTTTTTCCATTCATCAAGCATCATTCTGAATCTCATTATCTTGTTAAATAAACTAGTTAACCAAACAACTCTCTTGTCCCCTAAACTTTTCACACCTCAATAGGGATACCATTAGCCCCACATTCTTAGTTATTTTTATCTTCTTTAATGCGTCTTTTACTTCATTATCTCTAATTTTATGAATAAATATATGATTATTAAATCTACCACTATTATTTATCATTAAATCTAAATCCTGTATGGAATATTCATTAAATAATTTATAAAAATATTTTTTCATCTTTCCTTAATCTCGTTATCATTAACAAGTATTATTTGATCTTTGTCTTTAATGCATCCAATATTATCTAAATCCTTATATTTTCTTTCCATGGCCTTAGCAATTTGATATATATCTTTTTTACCATCTTTAGTACCTAATTTCTTTCCTTGGATTTTATAATAATTTATTATAAAAACAACTACATCAAGGATGCAACAATATAAGCATCTAAGAAATAATTATAAGTTTTACTGTTGTCCTATAACCATAACTACTACGGATGCAAAATGGGCAAGGGTAGAGACTTTCAAAGTTTAGAAATGGGTTAATATGATCAACTTGATAGGGTTGCCTATGGAATGATGGAATTTGAGGCAGTAATATATGTTAAAAGTTGAAATGAAATCTTGACATCTATATGCTTCTAAGATTAAGTAAAATTTAATATGAAAACCTTAAAAGATAGTGTAGAATCATGGGTCCATGCAGGTTTTATAAATTAAGAGCAAATCAAATCATGATAAAAGACAGAAGAAATAGGACACATCTTATGAGAATATACTAAAAAAATTATTACTTATGAAGTAAGCATTAGGTGCATAAGCAACATAATGCTTCTAATTAGTTAAACTAGCACATAACCCTTACTAAGTAAGCAGAACCAAGATAAAACGAATGACATATAAGATCTAAAATAAAACCTCAAGTAAAAACTAGCATATATAGTCAATAATAGAATTCATAAAGCCCTTTCCATACACACTAAACATTTCATGTCACAATGTGACTAACCTGGGGTTATTAGCTGATGGTGCAGCTAGCTTGAGGAAACAAATGCAAGGATAAATCCTTTCTTCATGAGCAAAAACACATCTTTGCATAAAAGACGCATGAAAAAATCTTGATCTAGAGTATTTTGATGGTGGAGTACACATAGTTTCAGTATAAAATGTTAAGGCTGAAGTATGCATTGCCATCATCGTTTATGCACCTGCACAGAATTTCCATTACTTGATAAGAATTAAATTATTATGAGACCAATGGTTGATACTAAGAAATTTTTTTTTGAAAAATCCTTAATTCGACACATAAATATAAAGTCACAAATTTGGATATCCTGAAAATGAAAGCAAGTAGATAACAACCAAGAAATTTTCAGTTTTTTTATTCACATTGGCCTGTGGAAAGTATTTAAATACAGATAGAAAGGTTCATTGATTTCTTCTTCTTTTTAAAAAATGATGCACCGATACAATTTTGCAGCGACTCCTCACAACAGAATTTTTCTTCAGGAAATTTTTAGGATTATACTGTCCAAAATTTTGAGTTGAACTATCTATCACCATGGAACCAATTGGCGTACACGTACTTATGTATCACAATGTACATTCAAATATTTGTTGTATTATTAGATGATATAGAAAACTTAACATGAATATCAGCTCAATCAAAGGTCCAATTACAAATTTTGGTTGTTGATATCTCAGCTCAATAGTCAACATTAATGCCTCAAAAATAAATAGTTACAATTGTTGACATTCTTAGCATGAAGACAAACTGATTTTCAGATGTACACATCTTGTGTTTTAATTTTTTTCTTTTGGCTAGTTGTATATTATGAATCCATGTTCATTCTCCAATCACTAGTAGTTAAAGAACTATGAATATGTAGTATTCTTATAGACTGATACCAAAAGGTTTATCCTCCAATCATCAAGCATTTTCTCAGGAGTAATCTAGTTAATCAAGCCAACCAATGATCATAAACTCCATCTGAGCTCTATCCAAAAATAAGTAATGACAATATAAGAAAGAGCACTTTTAGAAAAATGGTTAGCCCATCATGTAGTAGCCCACATATAATAAGTTGGTACTCCTAATTAGAGGAGAATTAGCATACTGTATCCTAATATCAGGAGTAAAATTCTTTAATCCCTAGTGGGAGTAGTATAGATAAGGTGGTGTCGTCCGTTATTTGAGGTAAAAGGTAAATTGACTAAGTTGATTTTAGAGTTGCTTTCAAAAGTTCATAATTTGGATCAGACTATGTTTTCTAATACAACAATGTGATAAAGTAGGTATTTCGTTTGTCTCTTAGGAATTTGGATCACATATGCAAGCAAGAAAAGCCAAATCACCATGAATCCTAATGTGATATGGAATTCATAAAGGTCAGGACTGAAATTTTATTTCTCCAGTTATGCTGTCAATACAGCCAAAACCACACCTGTAACCCAATTTAGTTTGTGAGGTTTTTTAAATCCACCTGAAAAGGTACAAACGAAATACATACAAGATCATCACCATCATACTAAGCTTGATAGTTTAAGGATTACTAGAATTTCATTCATACTGGAGTGCGGTTGTGGGGGAGAAAAACAAGAGAGGAAACCATGCAAGGTCAAAGTTCCAGAATCCTTAAGACTCATAATCTGTCACCTAACGGGTTCAAATAGATACCCCAAATGTTCTTAGGGAGCATGTGTTGGACTCGGATAGAATTTTTTTGGCATAGCTAGATGGAAACTTAACCATAAAAGAATTTACACTTGTGTTTTCATTTATAATGCAGAAAACGGAAGAAACACATGCGCCAAAATGGAGTATCCCCAGACACCTAATACCCACAAGAAAACCTAACAATCAAACAACTCAACATATAAGCTAGCATGATCATTCCCATGATGTTGAAACCTAAAACTATAATTTGCACATACAATTGGCAAGCAAAATATAACTCAATCAAACATCGTCGACTCACATAAATCCAACACCTAACTCTTTGTCAATAAGAACGAGTTCAGCAAACCCCAAGACTTCAAGATTCCAAGGCGTAACCCCACAGAACACAGCCAGAACTTACTGGCGGAAGAGGAACTGGAAGTCGATCTAGGGTTCTTACCACCGGTGGGGCTCGAGGGGGCGGAGACCACGCGGAAGAGGCCGACCGAAGAATCGAGGGGCGACAGCGTTGCCGCCTCCGCTGACAGCGTCCGGGGAACTGGGAAGGAGGCGGACGACGAGCTAGTGGAAACGAGAGAGGGTGAAGAGGAAACGAGAGGAGAGCTGTCACCTGGGCTTGTCGTTCGCGAGCCGCTCGTTCTCGGCCTGCTTTACGGTTCGAATCCGGCTCGTTCGTTGATAGATTAAACCAAGCCCAAAATTAGGCCCAATTTGATTAGGCCCGGTTCGTCTTCCTTAAGAGTCTTGTGCGTGATGACAAGGCAAAATTGTTTCATATTATATTTATATTTCCCATGCAAAATACACGTTTAGAGCTCTCAGTCAATTCCCATCATGCCAAGCTTTACAGGCTTCCTTATTCCAAGAACCCAAACAATTCCCACCATGCCAAGCTTTCATCTAAGCAAATCCATGTCCACGCTTCCATGCATTTCCTCGCGCGAGCTCTTCATGTTTAGAAGCCAACTCAACCGTAAGCCAATGTTGCATGTATGGGGCATCAGCTTCCTGCGTGTTGCTCTCACATGCACAAGGCAAAGGCCTAGGCTTCAGTTCATCATATGTACACAGATATCATGGCGGCACGGAAGAACGCCGCTCGTCGGTCGGAGAAGGGAGGAAGAGGGTCGCTCGTCAAGGAGCTGCAGGCGAGGATCTACATCGCGCGCCGCTGTGTCACCATGCTCCTCTGCTGGTATATCCACGAAGATGACTAAACAAAGCTGAGCGTAGTTGCAGTATGGGCTTCACGGCGTTCATCTCTTTCTTTGTTAGTCTTTCTCGTCGATTCGTTCTTGCCGATCTCCTTTTGTCCAGTTCCACAAGGGACGAGCTGGGCATTTGTGTGCCTCATAGTTTTTGCTGCTAGTTTCAGGCTAAGAACAGCCATGCACTTTGCAGTTCCTTCTTTACCTACTCCTTATTTGTCTGATCTCTCTCTCTCTCTCTCCTCTTTCTGAATAACTGTTCTTTGATAACATTAAATATTTAGTTTATATTGTTGAATGACAGATGATTTGTCACTCCAAGAAAAGAATGAACTGAATGATAATTAAAACCAAGACAATATACAATAGTATTGATGTACAGAATGAACTTTGAGTTCATGCACTGTGACAACGTGACGAGCAACAAGATTGGAAGTAGCAAAAACCGCATCAAATCACAATGGTAAAGTTCCAAAAATCAAGATGGAGAATAACTATCAAACCTCATTAGTTTGCTAATTACAGTACACCTTGCAGCTGCTGCTACTGCTGCTGATGATTCATGCTGAAGAACAGTATAAGCTGGAGTGTCTACTACAGTAAGAAAAAGAAAACCCAGCCTCCCCATGAACCACCTGCCTCCCTCCCTCCCTCCCTCCTCCCTCCTCCCTCCTCCATCTCTCTACGTAGTCCAAATCTTTGTTCCGTGAAAACAAAGAGGACCAGTTATATACAGAAGACATGAGGCTTCTTCACTCGGAGGATCCCTGCTTCTTCTCCTTTCTGGTCGAACTTGTGTAGTTTACCATCAGCAGCTCTGCCTCAGAGAACAAGCCACTGCCTGTGCCCAGTGCCTCAATCTTGTTTTCACGTGCTGCGGACTGTCTCCTGCCACAGAAAAGATCACATCCCAGCCAACAAGAAGATCCATCAGTGGTAAGTTCTCTGCTGACACACCGGAGGACGAGTTGGTAATGCTCCAACTAAGCATACAATGATAAGGAGGATGGGGATTACAGCACCTGGATTGCAGATCTTCCAAGAATCCGACTGCTCGTTCGGGCTCCGCGGGCTTGGGAGGCCACACAGAGTGGATGAGGAGGAGGTGGCCGTCGGGGTGGAGGCCGGGCTCGGTGATAACTGGATCTTGGGGTCGGAGAGCTGGCGGTTGACGGCGAAGTAGAGGTTGAGGGCGGGGAGAGTGTCGCAGAGGTCTTGACCACCTTCCTCTTCGTTGAAGCCGAATCCGAGATCTATAGATCCCCTCAACTCGTCGAGATCCTCGTCGGTCAAGCCCCTTGTCTTTCCATTCAATCTCCTTTCACTGCTCTCGGCCGCCGCCGCCGCCTCGTCTCCTCCTCCTCCTTCTCCGACGACTCCTCTCTCGATTACGCACCTCTTTTGGTGTATCTGACTCCTCCTCTTCTCCCACTTGGCTTCAATTCTCGTCTCCCGCATCGACAGCTGCTTAGACAGCAGCCTCCTCTTGTTGATACTGAGGCCAGTTCTGACCCCTCCTGCGACGTTCCAGTTCGGCGGGGACTCTTCGATCCTGGCCACCGCCCCTTCCTCCGTCTCACCCTCCGACGACGACGACGACGACGATGACACTTGCAGCAGCTGATGCACCACAGTGTTATTCTTCATCTGGTCCGCTGCTCTGCGCACCTGCTTTGATCCTCAACCTGTCTCGAGGCGTACCGTAACCCACATCTGAGGCCGCCGGTGGACGACGGCCGCAGAAGAGTACAGAAGGAGCGGGGGACTCCCTTTTTTCATGAACAGCGGGTGCTACTCGATGGATTTAAGGCTCTGTTAGAGTGCCATCTCCGACCACTGGTCGCCCGAGGTGCAATGTCCACCGCTCCTATTATTTCACGGTATCTATTATTGGCTGCGACCTCTCTTCCTTCCACACGCGGAAGGAATGGAAAGGAGACGATTTTGGAGTCTATATTAAGAAGGTGCCAAGCACAATATCAACATGACATAACAAATGACAATTCCTAAGCCGCCCAATTCTTCCGTTACAGAGATGAGATGACAATGGTTCTATCTTGTGTAACATAAGACTATAAGAAGTAGGGTTCTTGTTATTGATCGAAGACAGTGATGGTGACTGTGGTTTTAGGTTCTCAGATAAGAAACCACCGTCTGTTGCACTTGCACATTATTTTAGGCAATGTGATAAGAAGGAAAATAAAAAATCATAGTATGAGAAGAAATCTTCATTAAGATTTGATTCTTCCTCTTATGCATCTCTAGATTTTGATAGAGATTACCTACGTGACAAGATACAGCTGATAAGATCTCCTTGCCCCTTTCAACTGTTTGATCTCTTCTTTCATGCTTGCTTTGCCTACGCTATTGTGTTGCTGCCACATGGGAAGAACTGGATTTTGTCTGGCCCTCTGAATCTATAGTTCTAACTTTCCAGTTTAGCAGATGAGGTGTAAAGCTTCAGATCCACTTCCGACACTTCTAGCATTGTGGTTTGATTCACTCCATTTGGACAAGAACAGAAATGCAAGTGTGCACCATTGATGCCCAGTAAAGAGGATCTTTCTTTCATCATGCTTAATGCAGTCTGCTTGTAGTAGAGAGATTCTAAGTGTTCTTAAAAGCTAAGAAAAGTGGCATGTCTTGCCTTTATCTCTATTCCTAAAAGATGGAAGACAGCAAGGAAAGTAAAGGAGAGAAAGCATCCCTCGCTGATCTCTTTTCACAGCCCACCATCATCATCTACCTCACATTTAAATGTGCCCTTGTGGCCTCCTTCACTCTCCCCCCCACCCCTTTCCCTCTCCTCTGTGCATCGACATAACGTAGTAAGAGAGATGAGCATCTCAATGGAGTGCTATTGTTTGAGTCTCCTCGTGCCTCGCCTCATCTCAGAGTGTGCCGTTCTGTTGTCCCTCGTAGTCCGGTGGCTGTTCCTGCCTTGCTGCTGCTGGTGGCCAGCTTCCTCACCTTCTGCCAATGAAGTTGCAGGAGCAGAGGCCAGTGATCGTCACTGCGTGGCAGCACAGGCCGTGAGAGACAGCCTTCACGTCTCATCCTACGGCGCGCTCACCGGGGCGGCGGCGGAGGGGGTCACGACGTGCGCGGTGTGCCTGAGCGAGATGCGGACACGGGACCGCGTTTGGGAGCTCAGGAACTGCGCGCATGTCTTCCACAAGGCGTGCCTCGACCGATGGCTCGACCACGATAAGCACCTGACGTGCCCGCTGTGCCGTGCGCCGCTGCTGAGTGAGCCGGCGTGTCTGCCGTCGGCCAGCGCCTCGGCGGCCTCGGAACCTAGCTGGGCCGTGGAGCGTCTCGTCTACCTGTTCGGAGATGACTTTCTCTTTGCTCCTGCTTGTTAGAACGCCGCTCATGGCTGCTAATCAAGCTGGAGGCGATATATATATATATATATATATATATATTAATATATGTATTCAATATAGAACAGTCTTAGAGCTTTGTATAATATTGTGAGATTGCCAACCAATTGCCATGAATTCCATTTCCATGCCTTAAATGCGCAATGAATGTATTGAGACTTCAGTTGTTTATAGGGATAAGTCAAAATTTCATATTGATAAACAGATATCATCCTTCTACTCATAGGAGAAAAATTGTTTGCACTGGCTATCCATAATTTCTCATTATCATGATGGGTCTGACCATTATATATGAGAAAAACTAAGCATAAATCAATCCATATATTTATAAGACAGTTTTCACATCCATATGAGAACGAAAGCGATGCTCCGAAAAATCAAATCAAATCCCTTTTAAGAAAAGCCTCCATCACCCTCAAAAGAAAAAGAATGCAAATTGACAAGGACAATAGTCTGGAAATCATCTGTTGTTAATAGTTGTAATACCTAACCAGAAAGACTATAAGCAATATGGTTGCACTCTGAAATGTATATAACTAACTTACCTACCAAGTAATCTAGCAACCAGATGTACATGCAAGATCTGAGATGGTAAACTATGGACACATTTAAAGGCATGAAATGACAAGGGGTTGAGGGAAACTGTTGCTGACTACCAGCCCAGCTCTATGAGCACTACAAGTCTTAAAGGAGTTGATTGAAGCCATCAGTTGTTATCTACAATCCATTCTTCCGAGGGTTTCAGGTCTTCTTGTACAAACTCGACCTCTTGCTTCAAGCTGGACGGTGAAAGCCACAGATGACGATTGTAATGGACGAACTCCAGATCACGAAACTGCTGTTGTTCCATGAGATTCCTTGCCTCGGCATGTAGCTGCTCAGATATAGCCTTCCTTAGCATGTACCTCGACGGACCATAACAATTCTGGCTTAGGATTTTAACTGCAAGTCTTTGTAGTTCAGGGCATTGACATCCATGCAGTGACCACCACATGTCTGCAATTTTGAGAGAGAAAGAAAGAATAATATAAGAGGAAAGCAATGTCAGGCCTATCTAAGTAACAAAGATTGTCTATCTTCTTTAACAGTTCTTGCGGTAGTCAACAATTGATCACTACATCAGGAAAACATGAAGCTGTCAATTTACTTGGTAAACTTGATAATAAAGTTTGAGGGTGATTGCTGAATGAAAAGAACTCAGTCCTAGTCATTAAATTAATTGCAAGAGTGAAGGCAACAATTTTAGTCAACTAATGCTTCTTTAGTCATCAGACAATTGTCATTGAATCCAGTACATGTCAAACATATCATGTGATTACTGAAAAGAAGACAAGTGGATCATTCATGGCCAGCATGCACCTAAACATTTAGATTCTCTGTCATGGAATTTTCAGTGACCAAGACGGATTGGTCAGTTGAAATGATCTGGATTGCGTCGAGTACTCTTGCGATGAGCTAATAATTTTCCAATTGTGGATTTGAGTTTCAATAAGTTCTGCTCGGACCATACCACACTTGTGTCATATACGAAAGGTGTCCTACCCATGCACAGTACCAACACAAGGCATGCCAGAAGAAGTTACATCCTTAGCTTCAAATCAACAATTGCCAGTTCTTTATTTACATCATAATTAACTTCCTGAACAGTGGTATAACTTCTGTCATCCATACATGCAGTTCTACACTAGAATGCAGTTCAAGCATACATTGTCTTCCAAAGGTGTTCAATCTGGAAGTCCAATATTTCTGATGCCAAATTAAGTTTATTTTATTACTTTGAGAACTAGGTGCTCTAATATATTGCACTCACTAACTCCGATAAATTCAAAAAAATATTTCCAATGATCTTTACCAAAATATTCACAAACAACATAGGGCCTTGTTACAATCCATTCTTAATGCATATTAACATTCATCTCCTTGTGTACGTATATAAGAAAACTCCCTCCAGTTGAGGATCAATTTTTGAACATACAACTTACAAGTCACTTGCATTCCCACAATTATGTCGTGATATATGACATGTTATCTGTGAAGTCTATTTGTTTCTATATTTGCTGAACACCTTTAGTAACAGTGTTGAGCGGTGAAGCTATATATGCACTTGGGAGATCCTAATTGATCAATTTTCTCATTACAATTCTTTCTTGTTTATTTCCTATCATGCCCAATGGACATTCCTAAGCTAGATTCACTCAAATATGCAGTATGTTCATTGTTGTCATGTAAGTTTACCTTGACTCTTCTACTCCTTCAGATGTCTGATGTGTCTTCTTTTCAAGAATACTTCCCTTCATGATGTTGCTTATCTCCTAGATCACTAAATAAATGCAGAAACCTTCATGGTTTGATTATTATGACCATATTTTGTCTTACATATTCCCTTACCAAATCCACTAAATGTCCTCTAGAGAATAAATCTAGGTACTTTGAATAAATGACCTTTTAAACCACCAGCCCTTCATATCACTATATAGGCACTATCAGAAATTAATCTTGATGAGCTTCTCTAAAGGATAAATGGCCTTCCATCATCACAAGTTAAACTCGATCAAAAAATTGTTTTTCTGATTCCAGTATGCTACAGCATTTTGAGTAAATAAATTCTCTAAATAACACAAAGGTTGATCCATAGGTTGTCTCTTGAAGAGATTCTGTAGTTTATTTTAAAAGCTTCTAGCACTATGAGCTGCTTTGTATTTTCTTTTTGTCTTGTTACAGTCATTTTACCAGAAAACACAATTTGATTGGAAGACCTTGTTTCTGTACGAAACAATATAGGATATTGTGAAAAAGTTCATTAAGTACCATACATTCCTCTGTTCATGTTAATGATTTTCCATATAGCACACTTAAGAAAAGAAATGACAGCTGAAGGCATGTACTAATTATGATAAGTTCTGGTTTTCTATGATTTATGTAGCATACTTAGAAAGGAAGTGGCAGTTGCAGGAATGGACTATGACAAGTTATCATGATATCTGAGAAAAAAATATTAAATGATGATATATTTCTCTACCTGGTGAAACTTTTGTTCTTTGACCAACTGCTGCCTCCCCAGAAAATTCACCTTTAGCTTCTCTATACTCATCGAGTTGGAGAACTACCAGCTCTTGGTCCCGTTGGTCCTTAGTCATTTTCACAATGCAGTACAGTACTCCATTAGTGACTTCAGCATCAACATAGAAATCACTCGAGTAAAAGAGACTTGGATTCAAAAAATATGCTGCAGAATGAAGGGGGCTGTGGAGATAGTTATCCCATATATCATCTATTAAAGACCAAATATGACTATATCTTGCTTCTTCACCTCCCAAATTCTTTTTAATTAGTTCTTTTGCACAATCAATGGAATCATACAAAAATCCCATTGGAGATCTATCCCTCCCGCTGATCTGGTGCAAGATACCAATAAGTGGATTTGTGACCTTCAAGACATCAACTGCAGCAACCCAAAATGAAGAATTTTGTACCAACTTAGATATGTTTTTACCCTTTGTATTAGAAGCCAAATCGGAGGTATCCCATATTGGAGAGTTGAAGATGCTGAGTAAATTCTCTCTCTCAGCTACCATGTTCTGCAATGTAACAAAAGGTGCCACTGATTCTAAGTTGGAGGTTCGAACAAGATCATTTCCTCGCATGTGTTCTTTCATTAGTTTCAGTGTCAAGGCATTACTATAAATAAATCTTGTAATGGCCTTAGCATCACTTAGTAACTTATTAACATAATCAAGCGCTTGAATTTTCTCTAAAATGATATTTATACAATAGTCTGCACAGAGTGTCCAAAAAATGGTTCGGTACTTTTCCATAATTCTCTTTCCAGTAGCCTCCATACAATCTGATGTCTCATGAGCAACCACTTGAACAACATACTCAACTCCCACCTCTTCAATGGCATCACAGATCAACAAGAACAATGTGTCAGGGTCTTCAACAGCATTGGATGCATCTACAGATCTCAGAAAAATTGTGCCTAGGGGGCAATTCACTAGAAAAATTATTAGGCTTCTGCCCTTTTGATCAATCCAACCATCTAGCAAGATGCTACACCCAGTTCGTCCCCAAGACTGCTTCACATCCTCCACATGCTTAAGAACTTCAGTTGTCTCCTCATGAAGGATCATTCCCTTCAATTCATCATAGGTTGGAACCTTGTACCCAGTCCCACAGCCAATGACAGCATCGACCATCCCCTGAAAAGAAGGTAACTTGATATTGGCAGTATCAATGCCAGCCTCAAAAAAGAACCTACCGATACACCTCGCTGCATGCCATGCTGGTTCGTCCTTCGCTTCTTCCTTGATTACTTTGTAAATGTTTTCTCCAATGAATGATCTGGGGGTGCTATGATTTACAGTTTCAGCTGAGTGAGGATCCAAAGTATTCATTCCCTTCTCAAGGGATTGTTTAGGACAAAAGTTATTTATGCTCGAGCTCTCACCCACACTAATCTCTGTTCCTCCATTGCCCTCAATTGAACCAGTCATAGGGGTTAATTTAGGCTGGCAACATCGCTGTTCACCGGATGCAGGAGAAAATTTCCTCTTCAATGGAAGCTCAGGATGTTCTATTCTCCCAACCTCCTTGAGTAGTCGTTCTTTCTTCTTCTCAAGCAAGGCATTCCTCATCCCAACCTTTACAACAGCTGGAACTTTAATGCATGCAGTCACGTCACTCCCAACAGCAGCCAGGTGGTGCTTGAGACGGCTAAAGCCTCCAACCTCCTTCGCACAGTACTTGCATTGGACTCTCTTCTTCTCCTCGTCAATGGGAGTTCCATGTTCCTCAATTGTGTCTCCAGAGGTGCTTGTACTCATTACTCCTAGAAAGAGTACTCTGTACTTCCTGCTTTACAACAATATCAATTTGACACAGCGAAATAACAAAAAATTATACTCCTGTGATTTTAATTTGAAAAATCAGAGAAATCATGCAATATCCAAGCGGGTTGCACCATGATGCATGTGTCAAATAAACCTACAAATTTTGGGATAATAATTCTTCACAAATTAAAATCCAAAAGCAATATACTTCAGCAGTACATAATTGAAACATCTTTATTGCAAAATTCAAAAGAAGGAAAGATCAATCAGTTCTAGTGATTTAAAACACAATACTGCATGATTAATGTGGTTACAACATCTGCAAAAGCCTGATTGAGGTTATGGCAGCATGTGCCACCAATTTGATGCCAGGAAGGTGGCCTTTCCAACAACAACCCCCTTATTAACTCGATCATCAGTTTAGACTCCATGCATGTCAATCAGTGGGCAATCCAACCTTGATTGAGAAAGGAAAAAGCCATAGAGATCCTTAACAAGAAGTTTTCACCTAGTGCAACTCGTTAAACTCTGAACATTATGACACAACAAATCTCAATACTTGAAAAATGTAGTTTTTAATCTTAGAATTAAATACAAATTATAATTCATGCAACAAAGGTTCATCAAAGCCTTGTGTTCATGAAACTGGACTAAAATATATGAAAAACAACAGAAAGATTACATAATACAAAAGTCAAGAAGAGGGAAGGCAGCCACCAATCTCATGATAACTAAATCATGTTACCAGTGAAAGGAAGGGCGAAAAAGGATGCATCGAATCTCTCAACTTCAGATCTCTGCAAAATTAGATTAGTATTGCAAACAACAGCAGCAGAAAACTTTCGCTCCACCCTTAATCCATGAGTTGACAGAAAAAAAGAAAGAGCTGGGAGAGAGAAGGATGTGATTTGATGTGTTACATGCACCTCAGGCGTATCACCCATGGATGAGTTGACACTGACGAATCTTTGACAGTACAGATCCTCCCAGTCATCTTTTGATCTTGGCCCTCCAAGAACTTTCTGAAACGTTCTTTGTGGATGCCAAGTTTGGCACTTGATTATTACCATATTCTGTTTCTACCTATTTCTATTCAATGAATATGAGAAGATGACACTTGATTATTACCATATTCTGTTTCTACATTTTTCTATTCAATGAATATGAGAAGATGATGTATGGCACAAAACTACGTTCAGCTGCAATAGTCTAGACTCTAGAGCCTGTAGGATTTGGATAAGAGTCACTACATAAATTCCTAAGGAATTTAGAAGTTCACCAAAACTTGGACCAACAAGGAGCAGCTATAGAAAAGAAACTTCTTATTTTTTTATTTTTATAATTTTTCTACATAAGCTATTCTTTAATTTAGTTGATATATCAGGGAGTCCCTAGAGTTCGGTCTTGGATTCAATTGATTTGCAAGAGCCATAAAATGTTACTGGCATTTGGATTGTGCTCTAGAAAGTAATAGTGATATTGTTTAGTGTAATTTTCGTTGGATGCATATATTGTCCTTGCTATGCAATAGAATTAATTGCATTATATCTTAGTTTACGTTAGTTTGTCCCTTAGTTGATAGTTTGGAGGTTTTTCTCTCCCTCGAAGTAAAGAAGCCTCCTTTTTGAGAGGATTCATATACCAACAATCTTAATCTTACAATAAATCAACTTTTATTAAGGAAAAAGAAACCTATTACATTAACGCAATATTTCACTGCCAGGTTGCTGTCACACAGCAAAACCCGACACTCAAAGAAAGCTCAAGAGGTCTCAAATCTTGGAATCAAACAGCACTTCAAAGAAAGCTCAAGAGGTCTCAAATCTTGGAATCAAACAGCACTACCAATCCATGCAGTAGAAAAACTACATAAGAAAACCCTGTATTCTTGATTTCAAACCAAGATAAACATAGGCAATCGAAGAAGGACACAAGGCAAAGTTGAAGAAGAGGAGGAAGCTACACCGACCTGAACAAATCGAAGTCATGTCACCCATGAGAGGAGAGGAAAGGGGAGGAGGAGAGGAAGAAGATTCCGGGCGCAGCGCTGCCGGCCGGCTATCGGGTTGTCGGGTTTGGGTCGCGGTTGAGCCGCGCAAAATTTAGACCAGAGTAGGGAATACGAGTGGCCGAGGAAGACGCGCTTTCCACGAACGGAACGGGATTTTTCTGCCCCCAAAGGACACTCGAGATTGGATTGGTTGGAGTTGAGATGGAGAGAGTCAAGAAAGAGAGAGACGGAGAGGAGAAAGAGGATTTGCCGAGAGGATGCGTGTGAGGCGTCGGGCGGTCTGCTTTGTGATTCCTGGCCCTCTGATGGACGAGACGCGCTGCGCTGCCTGTCGATCACAGCCGTCCGTCGGGGACCCCGGAAATCGTGCGTAGCCGATATTGAGACGGTGTCGCCCGTCGATCCAGGCCGTCCGTTCTGGGCTTGCGGAGTAGGCAGATTTCGAGAGACTTGCGGTAAGATGCGTGCAACTTCGATCCAGGCCGTCCGTGCGGAACTCCAGGAATCGTGCTCAGCCGATATCAAGTCGTGAGCGTTCTGAGAGGCATGCATTAAACTGCGATCGAGTCGTGTTTTATGGTTTGACCGTCGATCGAGGCCGTTCGTTCGGCACTTCGGAACCGTGACTTGCGACAAGATGCGTGCATATGAGATGGTCGAGACGCTGGGGCCGGGTCGCCTGTCGATCCGGGCCGCGTCGTCGGAGCCCAGCCAGCCATATCCTTGACCTGCTCGTCCCCATTTCCTCCGCATTCCTCTGAAGAGCTTTGCGGTGGATGGAAGGGGAGGAAAGCCTGCTGCGGATACTGTTTGTGCATGCAGATGGAGAGTGCAGAGAGGATGGTGGAGGCATTCGAGAGCTACAGGTGACAGTCGTATCAACACTTGGCTTCTGGTTCTCGTTGATATTGGTTCACATCTCATTTAGAATCGCCTTGCACTTCCTGCAAATGGATAGATTGGTTGATGATAGCAGCAATCCCTGAAGGACTCGAAAAGATCTAATGGCCGTCAGAAAAGTTCATTAGGAATTATGCAGTTTCAGCAATCACAAGTTAATATTCTGCTTCTTCTTATTGCTAGAAGAAGAGGCAGGGGAGATTCCAGCAGAGTCTGTGGTGTCACCTGGGAAGATCATGAGAAGGGCAGAAGCACAACGAACGCAAGAACTACCTAAAGTAATAGATTCTCTCATTAGAAAATGTTACAGATGAACACCATGAACTGTCATACTCTTAGGTTTGTGAGACACGGTTCTGGACTTGGTAGGTGAATAAAACTAGCATCACCAAACTATTACTGTGCCGAAGAACTATGTGATACGTGGTTGTTGCTGCTTTATCGTCTGTGCCTACACGCATTAAAGACCAGTGCATTTCATCTACAAATAGCTTGCAAAGGAATCCACTCGCAGCAGATAACCTCAGAAACCCACAATTTTGTCATCTGGTGGAGGTACGAGGATTTATCACCATGTCTGAAAACGATTCTAAACCATCCTCCGAATTCCATGAAGGTTGAGCTGGGCACTTGCATGCTGGGAAGCAGAGCTCCCATGGTGTGTCTCTCTCCCTTGGACCACAAAATAATGGTGATGCAGGGCCAGAGAAGACGTTGGTACCACAGAGCACCTTTCCATGATCGAATCCTATACTTATCATCACACATAATAGCTAAATATACTGTGTTCCTCTCAGTCTGCAGAGTTGATATGGATAATGCAAACATAACTTCACCATGGCTGATTTGTGTCAACTAGATCAATGTTTTCTTCCAAATGGAAAGATAGAGAGGTCAAGCAAATCCAAATTATTAACACAATATCCTGAGTATAATACATCTTAAATTACATGTTCAAAAGTGCTTAAGCATAAATTCCAGGCTACTTAGGAATAGATTTGAACTCACAAGAAACACATCAGATGCAGCCTAAAGTCTCCCCAGTTCAAGTGTAGATGCTCTTCATGCATTCTCATAAGACTTAACATTTTCTTCTCTCTCTCTCTCTCTCTCTGTCTCTCTCTCTCTCTCTCTCTCTCTCCTCAACACTTCAACATGAAAAAAACTTCAAATCAGAGGACAGAGGCCAATCAAAGTTGAAACAATATGGCAGTCTATGTTTGCTTGAGAGTTGGTCATTCAAGAGCCCAAAAATTAACAGACCTTAATCCTCCTTAGACATCATGAGAAGACCAGACGGTTGACTATTTACTATTCATGCAACACAGTGTGCCAAAATCCACTCCATATTCCTGACATTTTTGTTGGACTATCACATCAAATGAATTTAAGCAAAGAGGACATTGTCCACTAGTTCATCAACACCAACCAACTTATTGTGGATGTCTCATCAGTGTTGTCCTTAATTTCCCATCCCAACCATCTACTGTAACACAATCAATCTGAAAGCAGTAATGATCTGCCACTAAATGATACACCACAAACTCTTTACAGGAGCTGCTGCTGTTCTTGTTAAGCCAAATCACAAGGGGTTTCAGACACCATACAATTCATTGGGTCAAAGCATATGTTCCATCATCATACAACATAAAAAGATTCGGAAATAATAGTGTTTTGATTCAGTTCCTATTCAACATGTTTTGAATGAGGAGTGTCAATTTTACATGATAATATTATTTTTTTCACAATGCACCTTTTTTTTGCCTTTTTTTTTTGTTTTGATATGGAAAAATGATATTAATTTATTTTATATAAATAATATTTAATTATAATTAATTTAAAAAAATAAAATTAAAATGCTTTAAATTAAGTCTCACTGAAGACGCGACGACTTTGGACACGAACGCCACCTACTTACACGCGCCGGTTCAAAGGGAGGTGGGATTCCCCTCCGCGCTCGATCGGTCCCCGCTTCGGCACACAGGAGGGGAGTGCGGCGGTGGGGTGGGATTCCGATTGAGTCGATGCTGGAAGGCCCAAGCGGCGACCACGGTGGTGGGTTCAAGGTGGAAGAGAAGCGAGGGCTTGGGAGCTGCAGGCTCGCGCACATGGTGGGTCGAGGAAGGCTTCTCTTTCCGCCCTCGTACTCGCGCACGCACAAAACATGTATCGCCAAAAACCTTTAAGCTCGGTTGGAAACCGCGGCTGCACCAACTCCTGTTTCCGGGTTCACAAATGGCAGGAGAAAAGAAAAGAGGGCATTAAATTGGTGTCGGCCTGTTTGAAGGTTCTGCCTTTTTCTCACTGGGTTGTCGGTTTATCCATCGCTTTTCTGCCTTCTTTGCGAGGGATTCTGCTTCCGTGGTGGAAATCGGTGGCCTCCTTGCCTCATTTGCGTAAAAGATGGATCTTGCGTCTGCCCGTTTTCCTCTCCGATGTGGGAGAAGGAATACGCTTTTTACCGAGTGAAAGTAGATGGTGGGGCTAATGGTTGTCTGGCGGGATTAGGTTCAAGGCTTTGCACCAAGCAAATGGAAAAATATGGTGAGTCCTTTATGATCCGAGATCTCATCGTTTACGCTCAATCGTCTTCGTTCTTTATGTGCAACCTTGCTAGATTCAAGACGCAATTTTGAAGAGTGAAAATGATTTAGTGAAGAGGATCTCGCTTAAAGATTGCTCCTTTCTTGAAGCCATTTGGATTAAAAGTTCTTCTTTGAGGATCTGTAGGATAGCCATCTGGTCCCCCCCCCCCCCCCCCCGGGGACCTGCTGTGTCAGAAAGTATGTGTTCGATTGATTCAAGTGGGGACTGCAGTAAAAGGGGAAGGGAGAAAAGCCGTTCCTGACGCATTCCTATGTAGATTTACCGATTAGTGTCCTGACGTATCTCGTTTGGTCTCTTGCCTTATTTTTGTTGAAGAAAGCAATCTCCTCCAGTTCTTTATTTATTGGGGAGGTTTGTTTTCAGATAGACTGGTGCTGGAAGTCTGGAAGTAACAATAAAAGAGAAAGATTTGTGGCTTACATGTTTGGTTGGTGGAAAAAGAAAAAGTCTTGATATGAAAGAGATTATTGTCGACCATTTTGTATAGGAGTCGGGTCACTTTCTCCCAAGGTGCCATCTTTATAAATTGTTCTCCTTATTTGAAGGCCCGGCATGTGGTAAAACAGTAGAAGGCCTTCTGTGGAATAAGATAATTGTGTAAACTCATGAAAGGAGGATTGGCTGGAAGGGGCAGAAAAAAGCTGCGGACCAGGAGAGAGAGCCTTAATTATGTGTACAGGAGCGAATCAGAGCAGAAATATGGCCTTTATAGCTTGGATTTGAGTTATGATATAGAGAGCAAAATTGAATTTGTACTGCTATGTCAGTCAGCGAGCTGGTGGGACAAGCTTCTGTGGCCGGCGTTGCAAAGTGATCAGTCATGGGAAAGTCTTATTATATCTTGTCAAGCTCATCTCCCGTTCAGCTGGTGGAGGGTGGATTTGAAAGAGATGTCCACATGCTTTAGTGAAAGGAGGTCAATTTAACTAGAATTAGGGGGTTAGGGCTCACTGCAGGGTAATGATGATGCAAGCAAGAAAGCAGATTTAGCTCTGCTGTACGTGTCTGTGGAGGGGAGGGCATCCTTTGTATGATCCCAGGAGGTAAACATGTACTTCCACATCTAGTTGCTTTTTATTCAGGTGTCCATCGGATTCATTGTTATTTCTGATCTGTTCCAACAGTTTTTGTAGCCCTTGTTGGGGTTTTCTTTCCCAAGCTGTGGTTTTCAAGCATGGTACAAGTCGGGCCAGTTGCTGAAATTTTCCAGGTGGGAAACCCTTTCTTCAACTGGGTTTTTTGTACTCCCTTGAATTTTCTTGAATATTTAATTACTTGATTTGTTGCCTGATGCAGTAGGTTGGTGTTCCACATTTTATGGGACATAATAGTACTTGAGATTTTTCTTTTGTTGAGTGCTGCTACCTTTTGCCATGGATTGGACTTCAAAGATGCCCTTCCATTTTGATTGGGAAACTTTGGCACCATTTAATGGAGAAGAAACTGAAATATCTGAACCCGCACTGGAACTTAAATCAAAGATCGGAAGTGGCGTAGCCATGGGCAATGGATCTGTATATTCGTCCAGTGGGGTTCTGTGCTCTAGCTCTGAAATGGGCAACTGTTTATCTAAAAGCTCCATTTCAGCATCTGTTGATTCTTCATCCAAGGCAATGAAGAGGCTACCAGAGGTCGACTTTGAATCAGTTGGAGGATTTCTTGTTCACCAGAACAAGAATAAAGATTTAGCTAGGGTGCATGATTTCAGAACTTCACATGCTGTAGAGTCTGCAGAAGGCATCAAGGAGTCTGTGATGGGACTGAAGCTTGGCAAAAGAACATATTTTGAAGATCCTTGTGCTGGGAGTAACATCAAGAGCCCATCTTCTTCGGCTTCTTTCACCCCATCAACCACTTCAGTTAAGAAATCAAGAGTCTATCAGCAGAGCCTGCTGAGTTCTTACTGCCAGGTTGAAGGTTGTAATATTGACCTCAGCACAGCTAAAGATTATCATCGAAAGCATAGAGTTTGTGAGAGCCATTCCAAGTCCCCCAAGGTTGTTGTTGCTGGTCAGGACCGGAGGTTTTGCCAACAATGTAGCAGGTGGTGCTTTTTTAATTTTTTCTATAATTAGTTCCATTTTAATAATTATTATGGGCATAGATGTTGAGTGTTAAAGGACTTGTAGTCCTCTTTGGTTTTTAGGCATTGCAATTTGTGCTTGTTTTGTTAGTCATTCTATTTGTAGCAGATACATAAATTCACCTCCTTGGTTGTCATCTAGGTTCCATGCTTTGTCTGAGTTTGATCAGAAAAAGCGAAGCTGTCGTAGACGTTTATCGGATCATAATGCACGTCGACGGAAGCCACAGCTAGAGACAATCTCATTCAATTCTTCAAAGCTCTCTACATCATACTATGGTATTTCTTGATTTTTGGTAGTTTACTTATCACTGTTGAAATGGGTAGCTTAATTTACTTATACCTTCTTTAGCCTCTGTTAGTTGTGTATTGTTTGTCAGAATTTTCTACCTTTACCATTTGCACTAAGTACTTGGAGCTGTTGACAAAAGTTTGGTTGTTTTTCTTGGACAATATCGGTGTTCTGTTGAACAAGCCTTTTCATTTCAAGCAACGTAGGAAAGAAAGTTTCTTTGAAAACTTTCTTACACTGACATCAAGCTCTCCATAAATAGAATAACTATAAATTGCTTAATTTACTTAAAATCGAGTTATTAGATAAAAGGTGTATGAACTAGTTTTTATTTAATTTAATTCAATAAAAGTTGATTTTATTTTATCTTGCTATAAAATAAAGGTACTTTAAATTAGCTAATTCCATTATCAGCAATCCTCCATGCTACAACATACAGATACTGTAAATTAGCTAATTTCACTATCAGCAGGCCTAGAGTAATTAGATTTATGCTTTTTCCTAAGATTCAGAAAGAGATTCATGGAATCATCTGTGGCCTTCTTTTGCCAAATATCTTCATGCTTCCATCTCAGAGAATCAATCAGCAGGTTAGGTATGTCACTTTTTTGGACTCCATCATGGCTAAATTCTGCAATAGGAAACATGACATCATCCATGTGAGGTTTTATTGAACTTGAGAAAGCAGAAAATTATCACTCAGATGCTTTCATTTGTTACTGTTTGTCCTTTTTTTTCCTCTGTCCTTTATCATATTCTCCTAATATATATTATGGATATCCATCTTTGTTTTTGTGCACTTCAAGTCGTGTACAATCTGCTCCTTCTTTTGATTGGTTTATGTAGTGAAAATAGCTATTTACCTTGTTGCAACATGCACAGAAACTCATACTTTTAATTGGGTTTCGGAGAGATTCAGGCTGAAAAATAGGAACTTGAGATGGGTTTGAGTACCTAGGTAGTTACTTGGATTTGAGTGAAATGTGGAGGTACCTTACCTGTTGCCATGCCTAGTTACTAGTAATCGATTGAACAGGGAGTTCTTGTTCTAGGTTATAGGTGTATTTGAGATAGTGTTTTAAACTTTTAATAATGCATTGGGAATTTTGTCATTGGTGTATTTGGGATAGTGTTTTAAACTTTTAATAATGCATTGGAAGTTTGGTCATCAATAACTGGGTGGAATTTTGTGTAGCTTCTCACTGGGACCATGACATTGCAGTAGATCATACTCTCTTTCTGATTTCCATGGTCTGCAATCATGTATTCAATATTTAAGCTGACTCCATTGACCATTGATCGTGTGCATTTTTATCCTTTCATGTTCATTTACTTAGCTTACTCTCTTGTGTTGTTGAAATTGGTGTAATGGCTGGCCTATGCAGATAAACAACAGGCAGGTCTTGTTTTTGGTCGACCTCCTTTTAGTCAGATGACAACCATGGCAAGTTCAATATGGGATAACCCAAGTAGCTTCAAGCTTACTCAAACCGAAGGATGTTGGATAAAGTCAAGTAAAACAGGGGGCATAAATGGGCAGCTGCATTTTCCTAGCTATGGCAACTTAAATACTGTTTCCACAGTAGGCCACAATATGGACAGTCTCTTGCCATTCAAGAGCGTTACTGCCGATGTCCTCAATCAAGGTAATGCTTTTAAGCATCTTTTTCATTTCCTTCAGAAAGGTGAATGACTTTGATTAATTTGCCAACCTGCAAGTAATACACTTTTTTCAAATGTATGGCTAGTCAGTCATATGATATAGTTTTGCTCAGAGGGCCCATCAGTGAAATTTTATGGTGACCATGAGAGAAAATTATAGTGCTTGAATCTGCCTTATTTTTAGTGATAGTTTATACTCAAATAGTTTGTCATTGAACTTGTTCATGAAATCTCTAATGACATTGTTAAAAGTAACTCTTGTTATCGTATCGAAAAGAGGTATTCTAGTTCATGGATAATAAAAATAATAAACTAACAAGGCCTGCCATCAGGCCCTGCTACTTGTATTAGAGAAATCTAACTTATATATATTCCAAATGATTGGTCAATCATTAAGATATAGCTTTAAAGTTCATTACCATGATGGCCTCTTCTTCTTCTTTGGTATAAGTAAGTCTAATCTGACGCAAATCTCTGCTATACCTTGCTGATCTAGATGTCACTGCTGCTTTTAACTTGGATGGAGCACCGGATCTCCGTTGTGCTTGCTCTCTTCTGTCAACTGAATCTCGCGTTCCACCTAATGCAAGACCTGCTCCCAGTGTACAGTTTGTATACACGTACAACAGCGATGCAGCTCATCCTGCCATGCACACATTTAACACGACGCAGGATCAGCAACTTCTCGAACAAGTGCTTCCATTCAGCTCTGGTGGTCAGTTCCAAGAGTCTCTCTTGTTCAAATCATCCTTAGGGATGGGTTTCCTTGACCCCTCCAGTCAGCTAGGTTAACAAACACCTCCGGCTGACCTCCTAATGCAAGGTGTTTGATCTGCATTCTTCCCTAGCTTCGTTTTCTGCTGAAATGTATTGTGAAGGTGCTGCCATACTGAACAGACTCCTTGTTTTGCTTGCAGGATTGATGATTCCAGGAACTGGCTATCTATCTCGGGTGATGGCTTTATCATGGTGGCACTGCTGCAGAGTAAACAGACCTCAAGTGCTTCCATTATTTTCCTTTTTCTTTTCCCCTTGTGCCAAACACATGTTCCTGTGAGGTAATTGAATCATGAAACATTTCATTTCTCCCTCTACTCTGTGTCAAGATGAGGTGTAGTAACTTTTGAGTTCTGCAGCTTTGGTGCCTGTCTTTGGAATATACTCTGTGTTTATGGAAGTGGTTCAACATCATCCAAGCCATGAATCTAAGTTGAAAGACTTGAGATTAGACATGAATCTAAGTTGAAGGCATAGATGTTGGTAATCGGAGATCGATATGCACACAGCTTAGATACGAGAAAGTACTAATTGGGCATGCCATCTAAGAACAATGTTCACTTCCCTCATCTCACAATTGCTTTTGTAACCAACGATAATCTTTGAAAAGAAATTTTTTGTCCAAGGCATATCGATATAGATTTTGTAAGGAACATATTAAAACAAGAATTTTTTTTTTTTTTGACTCCAAAAGAAATTTACCATTGACCAAGTCATGATCGCAAAACGCGTGGGATATTTTTATCTTTTCTAGATGTGACAACACTAGAAAATAGATTATATTGTATTGATTTTGTCATATTGAGTCAAGTTCTAAGATTGATCATATAAGTTTAGTGCTAGACAAATGATCTTTCGTGAAAATATCGAAGGAAAACCTATCCTTCATCATAGTAATCAACCTTGCTAATAAAGAATTCATTGTATTTGCTAAAGCATTCACTAACCTTACTTAGTAGATATAAGCCCCTATATGAGAGACGACATAGACATTATCTCCCTTCTCCCATAACTAATATAGCTAGAGAGAATATAAAATGTGATTGCTTATCAACCATAAGAGGGTCAATATATTAGTGATTTTTTCGAAGATTAGCGGGTTGACATGATAGCTAAACGGTTCCTTTATCTATTATTAGGAGGAACATATCCCCATTTTGATAGGTGAACGATTCCTTTATCTATTATTAGGAGGAACATATCCCCATTTTGACGGGTGAAGAACATCACTTTATCTATTATTGGGAGTATGATATAGATTTTTTTTATATTCTATTAAGAAATGAACTTATTCCAATGAAATAGTATCGCTTTATCTATCGTTGAAAGAGTATACCATTGGGTGTCTGATAATAATGATATGTATAGATAACTAGATTTTGTATATATTATATTGGATTAGTATATGTGATAATTATGAGACTTATTGTATGACCCTTCTCCATCACTGTTAAAAGATATTCAATTCAAATATTGAATCTTAGCTAAAGGCTTATAGATGACTGATTGTATTTATGGATAATATTGTATGAAAGCATATTGTATGCATCTTCTTACCTATGCATGATCCATGATTATTTCAATGATTTTGTAATCTTATCTTACTCACATATCATATGCAATGTTAAATTCATTAGTTGATCAACATATTATTATTACCTTTTTCTTTGATCTCCATTCTCTTCTAGGCATTTGTACTCATCCAAAACTATTTTCGTAAACTATAGTGTCGATTGTTTCAAGATGATATGATGATTTCTTCGAGTTAGTGAAACACTTGGAGTTGCTATCGGGCAGCATCCGAGATGAGGTAATAATTAGGTAGCTAATAAATACGATAATTATTTATGAGATTATATTAAAAAATATTTAAATATAACTCTATATAATAAATTTTGAAACAAAGTTGTGCGATTTTCTCGGACGACATTTTTCACCTATAATGAATGAGAGCACTCTTTTGTCAAATAAAGCTCGATATAGTTTTATTTAGGAAGGAGAGAAGAGATATAAAATAAGAGACATGTGATATCTAACATTTTTCACTCTGAAACCGAAGCACAATATAAGATAGGTTAAATCAATTCTTTCGCATTGAGTTAACTATCAGATTGACCACATTATATTAGCATTAAAATGAACTTATGAGAAAATATCACAGAAAATCCAAACCCATATATCCCTTAAAGAATTTGTCCCTTTTCAAATATATTAATACAAATTTATGTACTCTTAGTGTGATTACCAATTCTTTTAGCATGACATTGCCTAGTTGGGTCAATAGTGTCATAGCTAAGGTTGCACCCTTCCTATGCACCAAAACTCAACATTGATTTGACAACATTTGAGGCTAATGCACATCTAATTCACTCAAATTTTAGGCTTAGCTCAATCCTAATGACTTATAAAAATCTATAAAAAAGGATAGCTTTACTTCCGGTTTCAAATTTGGCATTTCTTAAGGGAGATAGACCTTTTACCACTGTATACTAAAATTAATAGTAAAATATATAAGAGGGCTACTTATGTTTAAAGCGTGACGTGATCATTGTAACCAAGTTCGCATCTTTACTAGATGAGCATGCGATATATCACTTATTCAAAGCACCCAACATGTTCGATACGATCAAAACATCCCATTATAAGTAAAGTGAACAAAATGTATCTAAAACATGTCTCATTATATGTGATGCATTCACTCGTGACAAAGTAGCCTTCGCTCATGATGCATTCCTTCGAGACAAAAAAAAACACAAAAGTATCCGATACGATACGATCAAAGCGTCCCAATGCATGCAATACATCCATTCAAGATAAAACAAAAACATCCAACACTCGGAGATAAAGATAAACCTCGCGTATAAAAAGGAGCCATAGGCTCTCGAATGAGCTCAATTTGGGGTTCTACCAATCGGAATCCTTCCGCCTTTGGTTCCAACCGTGCTTGCCACTTGCTCGATCATGCAAGCAAGTGGACTAGCTTTTGCTTTGCATCTATAGATATTCTAAAACCTGTTCTGTTGAATCTGATTTCTCTTCTTGTTTTATCGATTTCAATTAGAATATATCGGGTAACAAATGCTTGCATTTATAGATCAAGCCACTCACCTTCGTGAGCTTTAGATGAGTCTACTGTGATCTTTTCCAAGCATTCGATCAACCTGAAACTATCTGGAAATTACTTCCAGTTGTTTATGGCTTCCCTTAGGACAATAAATCAGTGAATTCTCATGAATTATGATATCATTTTTGGTTCTTGTCGTCGTTGCTTCTTTTTCCTGAGCTTATACATATAATTCTTACATGCAATAACATGCTGCTGCTGTATCTATATGAGCTACTTAGATTCGTTCCTGCTAATTCTCTTTGCCATCTATCCACAATCATCTCTACGATTCTTTCTATTCCTAAGCTCAGCAAAGTTTCTTCGACTTCTCTTGCAGCCATATTTGCCAAACTAGCCTTTCTCTTCCTACATTTAATAGGAGTAGCACTATAACACATTGCGATATTTATCGTAGCTATAAAAGTTATAGACTATCTTTTGGAACATCCTTCGTATTTTGCTTTAAACTATTTGAAATTATTTATACTGATATTTGAGGCCCTGTCCCAATTTCTTCTTTTGACAAGTTTAGATTTTATATCATTTTCATCGACTATTTCACTAAATACACATGGTTATACCCTCTCTATCATAAATATGAAGTTTCGACAATATTTACAAACTTTAGAAAGTTAGTCGAGAATTTATTTTAGTCTTCCATTAAAACAGTCTACTTTGATGACGGAGGTGAATATCAAATCATCACATCTTGCCTCACAGCTTATACTCCCCAATTAGTTAGTTCTGCCGAACGTAAGCTTCGATATATAGTTGAAACTGGTCTCACACTTCTACATTAGACATTCATACCACCAACTTTTTGGTACCATGATAGAAATGAAATACGAAGAAGAAGTATACTAATTGAAATGAAATACGAAGAAGAACATTACATTGAGTTTAAAACAATACTCCTTATTTATACATGCTAGAAAGGAGAATTTTCCTCAACAGTGAAGGATTTTCCTCAACATATTTATAATGTAGTTGGGGAGATCTTAGATATTGTTGAGGTTGTTATCACGGGAGATCTTGACTGTTATCATGCCCCGCAAGACGATGCTTCTATCAAAGACGTCGATCTTGGACCGATGTGATGAAAACGATTTGCAGGTGAGAAGCTTCGTGAGGGAGTTCGCTAATTGATCAACTGTTTGTACGTGAGAAATACGTAGTTGATGTATGATAACTTGTTCTCGCATAAAGTGAACGTCGATGGCTATATGTTTCATGCATGAGTGGAATACTGGATTGACGCATAGGTAAGTGGCTTCGACATTATCATAGTATATTGAAGGAGTAGAGGTGATGTTGATGCCAAGTTCCTTAAGGAGATTCGTTACCCAATTGAGTTCTACAGCAGCGATGGCTTTGACATGGTATTTAGCTTCAGTTGTAGAACGTACAATTGTCTTTTGCTTCTTAGAACTTCAACTGATTGGATTCGGTCCAAGGAAGAGAATATACCCTGACATGGATATTCTGTCATCAAAATTTCCTGCCCAATCACCATCAACAAAGGCATAAAGATGAAGGGAAGAGTGTTTGCAAAAAAAGAGGCCATGATTGATAGTCCCGTGAAGATATCGTAAGATTCGTTTGACTGTAGACCAATGTATAGTAGATGGTCGATGCATGAATTGAGATAATTTATTGACCACAAATGAGATCTCTGGACGGGTGAGAGATAAGTACCGTAAGGAGCCAATGACTTGATGGTATTGAGTTGGGTCTATAGTAGGGCTTTCATTACATAGTTTGAGCGACTCGCTAATAGACATAGATGTTGTAACTGTCTTTGCATCTTTCATATTCATTTTAGATAATAGATTTTGAATATACTTTCTTTGTGATAGGAATAGCCCGGAAGATGTGTATGTTGCTTCCACTCCCAAAAAAATAACTCAAGTTCCTAGAACTTTAAGATACTAAATGCTTGAGGAATGACTTTCGATGCTATGAACCTCAATCTCGAAAAGTCTTTACGTCCCGTCATATTATTTTTATAGAGACTATCATTCCGTTTCAAAACCTTGAGTCTCCTGCTACGCGACCTACACATCCGGTCCTTCTCCTCATTGTTATCTCCCCCTGCAGTCTAAACGCATATGGGCAAGAATTTTTCAAAGTTCGTGCCTGTTGTCGGAGGAACCAGTGTCCGCATCGATCAACGGGTCCTCTTCGGCGGCACTCACGGTCGTGTCCTCGACGTGTTAAGGATGCGATACCTTCGCCCTGACCACATCAAAATGTTTGTCCTGGCCGAGGCAGATGAGATGCTTTCGCGTGGCTTCAAGGACCAGGTTCGATCTTCTTCCTGCTCTCCGGTTTCGGTCTCCCGTTCATGCGAACTTGACAAGGGGTAGCGTGTCGTTGCAGATCTACGACATCTTTCAGCTCCTCCCTTCAAGAGTTCAGGTGGGACTCCTCTCTGCGACGATGCCACCGGAGGCCCTTGAGAACACCAAGAAGTTCATGAACATGCCTGTTAGGATCCTCGTGAAGCGAGATGAGTTGACTATGGAGGGTATCACGCAGCACTACGTCAACGTTGACAAGGAAGAGTGGAAGTTTGACACGCTGTGCGATCTCAATGAGCTGGTGGCGATCAGTCAATCTGTCATCATCGTCAATACCCGTCGCAAGGTCAACTGGCTCACTGAGAAGTTGAGGAGCAAAGACCAGACGGTGTCAGCGACTCATAGCGACATGGATCAGAACACGAGGGACATCACATCATCACGCGCGAGTTCCGATCGGGCTCCTCCCGTGTGCTCATCACGACAGACCTTCTTGCTCGTGGGATCGACGTGCAGCAGGTCTCGCTGGTCGTGAACTATGTATGATCTGCCAACGCAATCGGAGAGCTACCTCCACAGGATCGGACGAGGTGGGAGGTTTGGGAGAATACAGAGTGACTCTAAAACAGAGAAATCATCAAACACATTATTTGTTTTCTCTTTCTCTGTTAACAATGGTGTGGCCAATAGAAGATTGGGCAGGAACATGTCAGAACAACATATTGTTGTTTTCTCTATGGTGAATGTGCCACACCACACATCCCTCAAGAAAAATGGAACTTTGGTTATTCACATGGACTCATACCCTTTTGCCTGGGGAGCAGTTACTCATATGGCTTGTTGCTTGACCAAAGGCCAGTGGTGGATGAGTCTAAGAAGAGGCTAAAGGTCATTGCTTCTTTATAGAGAGAAGAAAGCTTAGAGAGTGGGGTGTCTTTCATGTGACCTCTCTGTCATGGTGTGTTTCTCTTCTCTCTCAAAGAACATCTTTTGATATTCCGTTAAAATTCATTCTTCCTTTTTATTGTGGAAATTTATATTTGGTATGCTACATTTCTTTGTTGTCAGTGATAGGATCTCATGCTCCTTGAATACTATAAAGAAGCCAATTGTCCTCTACCAAACACAGCATGAAGAACAAGGGATATCTTCCTTCCTAGCTCATGCCAAGAGTTTGTCTCTCCTGAGGTCAGTCATCTCACTCTCTTCAACTTCTCTGATTCATTCATCAAATTACCTGGCATTCCTTTGTTTTTGGTGCAATATACTGAGTCATGTCATACCTTTCTTCTCCACTTGGTTCATGCTGGTAAGTTCAGTGGCATTGTAGTTTGAGGGAACTTCTCAGCTCCATCTTCTTTACAACATGCACACTTCATTTCAGTTCTGAAGGTAGCTTAACTATGGGCGGAGTAGGCAATGACAGGAAAGCCAAGGCAGCAAAGAATCAAAAGAGCTACTTCGACGTGTTGGGTCTCTGCTGCTCGTCCGAAGTCCCCCTGATTGAAAAAATTCTGAAGCCTTTGGATGGTGTTCAGAAGGTTTCAGTGATCGTTCCCTCAAAGACAGTTATAGTAATCCATGACAGCCTCCTCATTTCTCAACATGAGATAGGTAAGTTCATCTAAACAAGAACACTCTATTCTAAGACATTTACTCCTTTAATCGTTCATGCTGTTATAGATCACTCACTCCAGTGCGAGAAACTTCAGTACCCCTCTGTTTCTCCTCCTGCTACTTGCTCTGAAATAATCTAGCCTGGGGGGTTGCCATACAAATTTTGGCTCAGTGACGATGCTAGAACAGCTGTATTGAAATTGACAGTTCGATTTCATCATGAAGGGACCATCCTTAGTGTAGTTGAGGTGCATAAGACCTATACCTGCCTAGTTAAATTTTGAGAGCTGCCTGCTAGGACCACCAGACTGATATCTATGAACCTTCAATTGGCTAGAATTTGTAGATGTGAGCAACAACAATGATCACTTGATGTTCTGCAAAAAAATTGCATATCCAAGAACATTGAAACCTTCTTTAATGTGTCTTATTTTGCTTTGGTTCCATCAGCTAAGGCACTGAACCAGGCAAGATTGGAAGCTTCGGTTCGCACATATGTCACTGCAAAGACTACCAAGAAATGGCCAAGCCTATATATATTGGCTTGTGGAGTACTACTTCTGGTCTCACTGTTTAAGAAGTTCTTCCATCCACTGCAATGGTTTGCGATAGCTGCAGTGTTGGTCGGCATACCACCAATCATGCTGAGAAGCATTGCGGCCATTAGGAAGCTTACACTGGACATCAACATCCTTCTACTTATCGCAGGTAGATCAATTTCTCATTTTCTGGAAGAGCTGTACACATGAAAAAAGTTTTGAATGACAATGAAAGTTGCATGAAGCTCACAGCCTTAGCAGCAAAGATTTTACATTGAGAATGAAGATTACAGATCAAGGTTCCTTCTCTAAGATTCACCACCATTATCATTTTTGTCGAAGTTGGAAGTACCACCTTGTTTCAAATTTATGATTTTACAACAAGTTGTTTCCATCATCAGTAGAAAAGTTGAACCCACCCCAAAAGAAGCAGGAATGAAACTATCTGAACATACAATAGCACATGAAATGTTAGAACTTAGAACTAACCAAAACAGAAATAAGTGTTTTTTTTCCTCCATCCAATCTGGAATTTGAATTTTGTCTGCATCATTTTGAAGAAATAATCTATTGGTGACCACAATGGGCTGTTGCTGCCTTGTTGGTGTCTTTTGGCAGTTGGTGGGGCAGTTGCATTCAGGGACTATTCAGAAGCTGCCTTTATTGTGCTCCTGTTCACAGTTGCTGAATGGTTGGAATCAAAGGCCAGCAGTAAGGTACTTACTCCAACAACATTATCAGCTTTCCTTTGCTCTCTCATGCACTGTTGTACTTCAGAAAAGAGACCTTCTTCCAACCTCTTGGCTCTGAGTTCAGAGGTGGACCACCTTTGAAAGAATAAATTGGTTTGCTCATAGTAATAGTATTCTGTAAAATAATTGACAAATTATAGGATAATTTTTATTTGAGCCGGTAATTCTCCAATTGATTCTGTGATACTGAATCAACTCAGTTGTTCACAAACTTATCTATTTATCCTCTATTTCTTCCAGAACAAACTATGAATTACAAGCTGGCAATGCTTTCTACTGCTCATCTTTGAGCCAATCTTTTTCATTATTTATCAAGACATCTTCTTGCAGCTTATTCAAATATATCAAAAGCTATTATTTTATCACTTTTATTTATCCAAATTTTCTTTGAGATTTTACCTGGCTTACTAATATGTTCAATTCTAGAACTTTTACTACTTGTTAATTTGTGCTTGGGAATCATCATAATATCCCAATAACAAAGGCTACATACTGCTTTTCTGCTAATTCTAAGTTGTAATATCCATAGAGTAGCAATCTTTACTAGCTGAAATGAGCTAACAATCCTAACCTGCAGGCCACAGCAGGGATGTCCTCACTGATGAGCATGGCTCCTCAGCAGGCTGTTCTAGCTGAAACAGGTCAGGTTGTGGATGTCGAGGATGTCAAAATTAATACCTTAATTGCAGTCAAAGCAGGAGAAGTAATCCCAATAGACGGCAGCGTAATCGATGGGTGGAGTGAAGTTGATGAGAGAAGCCTTACAGGAGAGTCCTTCCCTGTAGCCAAGCAAGCTAATTCCCTGGTTTGGGCTGGCACACTCAGCATAGATGGTATCATCCTCCCAATATAGTCTTTTAAACTGAACTGCTCCATTTGAGGAATTCAGCAAACATTCTGCGAGAGGCATTGCAGGTTATGTTAGTGTGAGAACAACTTCTCTTTCAGAGAACTCTGCAGTAGCTAAAATGACAAGTTTGGTGGAAGAAGCACAAAGTAGCAGGTCAAGGACACAGAGATTGATAGACTCCTGCACGAAGTACTACACACCAGGTTTATACTTTCAATTAACTAAACATGAAATGAACCTAAAAGGAGATGTACCTCTTGCACAAATATATTGAATATTAGATGATTAAATGTTGGCAAAGATGTGATAACCAAAAAATTACTAGATCTTATGGAAGTATGATATCTGCTGCTAAACCAATCAGCTTGAATCATCAAAGACTTCTTCCTCATCTTTGCCCGTCTTCAATGCAGCTGTGGTGATTGTAGCAGCTGGAGTGGCATTAATTCCTTTTCTAATGAGAGCTAGCAACCCCAGAAGCTGGTTCCAATTGGCACTGGTCCTTTGTGTGAGTGCATGTCCATGCGCACTGGTGCTGTCCACTCCGGTTGCAACCTTTTGCGCACTCCTGAAAGCAGCCAGGACAGGGCTCCTCATCAAAGGAGGGGATGTTCTTGAAGCCCTGGCCAAGATTAGAGTTGTGGCGTTCGACAAGACAGGGACGATAACAAAAGGAGAGTTCACTGTTGTGGAGTTTGAATCGATGAGCAGCAAAGTCAATCTTCATACACTTCTTTATTGGTAAGACTAGGCTAAGGTAGGATTTGCTAGCAATTACTATTTGCATTTGTTCATTTAAATTAGATGGCAGACAAGGAAAGATGATTGTCCTTAACACATTACTTCAGAGAGAATGTTCCCGATAAAAGGAAAAATAATTTGGAAAGAAATGTGCAAGAACAGCTCAGCTAGTCAAAGATCAGCAAGTGAAAGCAGTGAGATTGAAGGATCATCTGACAAGTTTGTCATGCATTTCATGTCTATCAATTTAATCTCTAATTACAACAAGAGATTTTTGTGCTTTATTTTTCTGGGACATAATATGTGCAACATATTGAGAAGTAGACTCAAAGTTTGGCATCTCTGCAGGGTGTCAAGTATCGAGAGTAAATCGAGCCATCCAATGGCATATGCACTTGTTGACCATGCTCGTTCATATTCTATTGAACCAAAACCAGAGAGTGTAAAGGAATTCCAAATCTATCCTGGAGAAGGAATTTATGGAGAAATAGAGGGAAGAAACATTTACATTGGGAACAAAAGAATAGCAGCAAGGGCTTCATCTGAGACAGGTAAATCATATGTTCTCAACCATGTAATTCCTTGAGTAAATGATTACACACTGATTCTGAATCTGCTTCAGTACTTCATCTTTTTTCAATGATATCTCTGGAGCTTTTCTAGTAGTGCAATTAACTAGCATGAGATTTCTAAAATGAACATTTTAGAGACAAACAAAGTTGGATGTATAGAAAGAACTGATCGGCTCATAGCTCAGGATGAACAGGGTAGACTATAATGCCAATGAGAAAAAGAATGCAGGCAAAAATGCAATTTGATATATAATTTTAGCTATGAACAAGTATTCTGGTCTAGTTTGTCTTTTATTCAGAACTATCAAAATATTGTTGCTGAATTCGTGCTTCCTAAGGCAATAGATTCTATTTTATGAGAGAAAGCAGGAACATACAGTTTCCTAAGCTATATTCACTTTCAATATATGAACAAAGTTTAAAATTTGTATGACATCTTGTCCTGAAAACTGCAGTTCCAAACATGGCGGACATGAAGGGGGGAGTCACCTATGGTTATGTGTTCTTGGACATGATACAAGTTGGAACATTTGCCGTATCTGATACATGCCGAACAGGAGCTGCAGAAGCTATCAAGGAGTTGAAATTATTGGGCATCAAAACAGCAATGCTCACTGGAGATAGCACAGAAGCAGCAATGCATGCACACGGACAGGTAATTTGGTTTACTTGTTCCCAGAACACTGTAAGACCTTAAGAACACTTTTGCAGGATGACAACTTGGTATCATCTTTATCAAAATTTGTGCAGCAAAATCCTAAGTAGTCTGAGGACAACACAAACACTTTCTGATACTTCTTTTCCTTTGTTAAACAGATAGAGCATGGAATGGAAATCATTCATGCAGAGCTTCTACCAGAAGACAAGGTTCACTTGATTGACAGTCTCAAGAAAAGGGAAGGGCCTACAGCAATGGTGGGAGATGGGGTGAATGATGCACCTGCATTGGCCATGGCAACCATTGGGATCTCCATGGGGGTATCAGGCTCTGCGGTTGCAGTGGAGACCAGCCACATAACCCTCATGTCGAACGACCTCCGCAAGATTCCCAAAGCCATAAGGCTGGCGAGGAAGACGCGATTTAAGATCGTCGCAAACATCGTCTTCTCGCTGGCAACAAAGATTGCCATCTTGGCCATGGCCGTCGCGGGGCATCCACTTCTTTGGGCAGCAGTCCTAGCTGACGTCGGCACATGTCTGCTGGTCATCTTCAACAGCATGACCCTGCTGCAAACAAGCAAACCCTCGCAGGCAAAATGCTGCAGCTCTTCCCACAACAGGTTCCTTGCGCGGCGGCTGCAGAGTCCGAGCTTCCAGGATGAGCATTGCTGCCATGATCATAAGAAGGCCATAGCCGTGACTGATGCAAACCATACCAGTGATGGTTGCTGCATGGCCAATGGGGATGAGTTTGGGAGAGAAAGAGGCTGTTCATCTGCAGAAGGGACAACAGGGAGGAGAGAGATTGGTGGGTGCTGCAGGAGTCACAGAGATGGTTACTGTGCAGGTGAGAGTGCAGTGGTACAAATGCCTGAGATCATAACAGAGCGGGAGAGGGAGAAGACAGCAGCCAACCTGATCACAAGGCTCAGATAGATTCAAGGAAAGATTCTATTGGAATCTTGTTGGACTCATCCAATTTTTATGGATTCTGTGAGATTTATCATCTTTTCTATGAAATTGATCCTTCTGGTTCATCAGAAATAGGAACTGATCTGACTGACGTGGAATATCCTTAATTTACAGATAAAAAACAAATAAAATTTATTATTATTATTATTTTTCACTCTGAATAATTTCTGAGAAACGAATTAGTGGAAAGCAATTTATCGGATCCGAACATTACCGATGATGTCCAAATAGCCCAGTGACGTGACGCAGTGAACTGTTTGTTGATAATGTGCATAAACATAATATCGGATCCGGGTCTGAATCCGATTACTTATTGGAATCGGATTGAAAAAGGATCCGACCCGAGCGTAGAAACCGACTATCATCTCCACATCTGCCACCGAAGATATCATTTAATTACAAATCGACCACTCGATCCCATCGCTTCATCATGCCTTCCACGCTGCCTAATCATTCTTGCATTTTTGTTGCTCTCTCTCTCTCTCTCGATCTTTTTCTTGGGTTTTCGTTACCGAAATCGATCGGTTCGCCGTCTCCTCTCATGGCGGAGGCCGTCGAGGCGCCCGCCGATCCTCAGTCGGAGCCGCGTGAGAGCCCGCGCGATGGATCCCCATCTCAGCTGCCGCCGCCGCCGCCGCCTCCTAGGAGGGACGGGGACTCGAGGGATAGGAAGGGCGACTGGCCCCCGAACCGGCACGAGGACCACCACGATTCCAGAAGCAGTTCGCCGCCTCTCCCCCCTCCTCCGGCGTCGGGGCGGCCAAGGGGCGAGAAGGATCGGGAGTACCGTAGGCGGAGCAGCCCGAGCCCGCCGCCTTACCGTGACCGTCGACGCTCGCCTCCCCGCCGGTCCCCTCCGCCTGGATCATTTAAGCGAGCCAGGAGGGATGATGGTGGATACGACCGGCGCCGGGGTAGCCCGAGAGGGGGCTATGTTCCAGACGACAGAAGGTGAAGGAGAAATTTTTGCTTCCTTTTGTGTTAAATGTTAGCCTCCTGAAAATAATTCATTCTTGGTGGAATTACGTGCTTAAGCTTCTAAAAAATGCAAATAATTTGCTTATAATTGCAGATACGGTTATGATTATGGTGGCGGTTATGATCGAGTTGGCTCGGGCAGCAGAGGTGGGTATGGGGATGAAAGGCCTTATGGTCGCCATATGTATCGTTCATCAGGTAACTGTTTATTGGTACTTGCTTATGGACTTGAATTGCTGTAGAAATTATTACGATGCAAAGGTACACTGAAAAGTACTATGCTTTTGAACTCTCTTCTGGTTAGTGTGTGAGTAATCTATGATCATGTTGGTCTCCAAACCAAGGAATCAAATGTCGGCTATATCTGTTATTATAGATGGGTATTTACTGGTCCAATCAAGGACCTGTGTCGGACCATATGAGATGGTGCCTATTGGTCTTTTTTGTTATTTTTAATGATACGGGGGGTTGGTTTGCAATACTGCTCAATATGCTGGTACTATACTGGTCCAACAAATTATCCAAACATATTCGACATTAATAACAATAATTTCTCTATTGCATTTCATAGGTGGAGTTCCTATCCAAAGACAAGCTTGTAAGGAATTTATGTTGAGAAAGTCCTTGTGGGTGTTTGTATGCTAAAGGGTGGCATTTCCTAGGTTTAAAAAAAAAATGATGCACAGTCCGTGTAGTTCTCTCATATCTAAGCCTCATTTGACAATGTTTTGGCGTAATTCAAAAACTCATACTATTTAAGTTTTAAAAGTTGTGTTGGTGGATATTAAGTAAAATTGGCAAAATGTTTTTTATTGCATTTCTTCTGAAAATCATCAGATTAATGTTTGTGACTTGCTTAATTTATAGGCTCTAAGACCATTGTGTCTATGTGTAATTGCATTTGCAGCTCCTGTTCCTGCTTCAACAACTTAGCAGTGGCTAGAGCAGCTATTTGTCATGCTCACCACTGGCACAGCTGCCATCACTTTTATTGATTTTTCCACAGGTCATGTCAGAATTCTTTCCTAATACAAAAATAACAAACCGTAATGTTCCAAATATCTGGGATCATAAGGATCTTTTCCTATCATTAAGCTCTATGTACGACAAAAAAAAATTCTTGTGTAAGGAAAAAATCTTCTCTTATAATGCATGAAATTTAACTTGTGTTCACTTAGAATTTCTTGAGGAGCAATGCACAGTTGGAAATCAAATAACAATAATCAAATGAGAGGTTAGTTAATCTGAAGTAGTGATGTAGGTATAGATGAATGAGCATTGGATCTTAATTCTTTTCTTTTTACCATAGCTTATAAGCATAAACACGGTTAGAATAAAGGAACTGTTACGTACTGATGGTATACATTAAAAGGCCTTTCTAATAAACAGAAGTTTGAAGTTCAAGATGAATTAGTTTGACAAACAATTTGACCCTGAAAATTATCATACTGTTTGATTGAAAAAATGAATCAAAGAGAAAATAATTACCTCCTGGTTGATCCCAAAACAAATCACTATTGAACTTAACCTAGAGATCCAGATAAATCCAAATTACATTCCAGTTTAAATCAATAAAAATTAAGAAAACTTGACTTGAATTACAACTCATTTGAACTCAAATCTTTTTTTAAAAGACTTGGTTTCTTTAAATCTATCTAACTTGTCGTGAACTCAGTTTAAATTTCCAAGTGCACCAACTAGTCAATTCATTTCAGCTATAGGTTATATTCAGCTTGATGCTAGTGTTGATCAAGAGCAACTTGCAAAGGGTAGATGTATCCCAGAATTTAGGCTTAGAATCAATTTGAAGACAAGCTTGGTTAATTTTAAGCTTTTCATGGCTATGGTTATTGGTTCAAAGTTGGATTGTATCCTGGTTCTTGAACATTGTATGCATCCAAATTGGTATATTATGTGCAACTAGATCCAAGCTTTGATTCACCCACTGTAGGGTTTTCATTTTGTTTGGTGTCCTTCAGTCTAAATTTGGTTACATGAGAGACTTTTATTCTATTTGGGATTTGATTTTAACCAAGCTTGATAGAATTGTAGGCCCCATCAAGCTAAGTGGTTTATGCATCTGCTTTAGATTTCTGTCTTGTAAAATATTTTCCATGTATTAGAATCATTTAATGTCAATTTTAAGCATGCACCTTTTGTTGGAGGTGTCTAAGCAAAGTAACTTAGTAGTTACTAGTTTAAAATTTGTTCAAATGAATTAAAATGAATTAAAATGATTTTCTAGTTACTATTTAAGATAATATTGTCTTTTGTAAATTTTAAGTTTTCAAATTCTTATGCTTTCCATGTGCATAATCTCCAGATTTGCCTGATTCAGGACATGGTGGTTATGGTGATGGCGCTGAGTTTATTCAAAGGTTTGTCTTTTGTTGTTTGTTTTAACTTAAATGTGGTTTGTTATGGCCCTTAGTGTTGAGTTACTTGAGGTGTACTGTCCTTGTTGTCATATTTCATTATAAGTATCTTTTCTTTTTATGTCTTAGTTTATTCTTATTGATTTTCTTTTGGCATAGGCACATTCATTTTAACTTGTAATATCTTGATCATGAGATTATGATAACCTAAAATGTTAGCAAATCTAGGTAATCAATATTTTCTGCAGACGCCCTTTTTTTCAGTCTTAAATTTTCTGATGACACTATTTTGGTATGTTACAAGGGATTATCTTAATATATGTATTTTTTTGAGTAAATTTTAGTTTCTTAAGGTGGTACTTTGTTTTTATTAATGTATGATAATATCTTTCATAATCCTACATTGGTCATTAAGATTTCCCTGAAAGAAAAATAATAATAATAAAAGACATTGTAAGTTCTTCAATAGTACTGCTAACTTTTTTTGGATTGAAATCATTCACATTTGTTAGTCTATTAGACTTGATTTGTAGAGTCCTCAAGATAGCTGTTCATAGCATTGGCCAATTCTAATGGACTAATGGATCGTCAAATCCAGTTCGTATAAAATGAGGAACAAAGGATTTTGATGTTCGAAAAATCAATAGGATAAAACATAAAGAAATAGAAGGATAGAAAAGTGGGAAAAAGTTAAAAAATCAAAATAGTGATTGCAAAGAGAGGAGACCCATCGCATAAGCCACTAGCCATCATATTCATCATATACTTTCATAAATGGTCTGTAATTTGACGCAATAGACAAGGAAGAAGATTGATAAAATGAGAAATAGTTGCAATTATTTTCTTGAGAAGTTAATAGTCATTATCATTTCTTATTTTGTCTATTTTTTCCCTTAATCTCTTGGGTTGTTTACAAAGTAATGAGCCTCCTTTGCTTCTCAATCCCAGTTTTTTTTTTTTTTTTTTGTAATTTCTCTGGTTTCCTATCCCTTCTATTTTTTTTCCTTTTCATCATATTGGTTCTTTGGGCATAAAAGTCATTCGTCCCTTCTATTTATTTTTAAGAGTGAGAAATTAGTTTGGAATTGATAAAAACTTGACTTCAATCAAGATTAGTAAGTTTAGTTAAGCTTGACTGATTTTGCTAGATGAACTCATCATTATAATCTTTTGCATTATCTCCCTTATCTAGATCTTCAAGTTAATTTTCTATGAACTAGTATTACCAACAGGAATAAGTTTGTAAGAAATTTTCTGTTTTTTTAATTTGGGTGTTCAGAAAAAAAAGATTGATTAGACAACAATGTGAAGATCGTCTCATTGTATCTAGTTGAGCAGCCAAAGCTCTACTTATTAGCTACATGTTAAATCCCAACAAGAATATAGTGGTTATGCTTTGCCGTAAGGTTACTGGATTTAGACAAATATAGGAACAGTTTTTATACTTGTGCTACTTGTATGCTTTTAAGAATCATGATGAAGGAAAAGAAAAGGTGTTACACAAATTGTTGGTTAAATTCACTGACTATCAACAAGATGGGTCTAATTTAGTCCATCCCGGGAAACAAGTATCCAAACTTATATGGGTTGGTGTTCCAATAAAAACAGAAAATGATTTCTGTGCATATTGAAACAAGTATCCAAACTTATAAGGTTTGGTGTTCCAACAAAAAAGAAAAGAAAAAAGGGTTTCTGTGCATATTTTGTAGTTGGAATGACAAAATTGATTGAGGCTTTTGTCGATCTCAGAAGTCAAATTTGACTTGTAATGTTATATCTCACGATTGCATTTATCACCAAATCTTCATTTTTTTTCTTAATTTCTTCCTCCTTTTCCTTTTCTTGTTTTTCCTAGAAGTATGACAGCCTGCTGGTGGTTCTTTCAATGTTTTTCTCTGTGTTAGATCCTTCTTGTTTTATCTTCTTTCCAGAGATTTGAATGTGTTATTTTGATGCCAAGTTCCCACCCATCTATTGCTTCATCTCTCTCTATGGATCCTCTCTCTCTCTCTCTGTTTAACTATATGTTATATATCTCCATGTGCAGAGTCTGTGCCTCTTTTCACCAGGTTAATGAACTTCAAATACAATCAGTAGTTTGTACTGAAGCATTTTTCCATTTAATGGATTTTTGCACCTTTCAAGTCCTTAGTTAACAAGGACCAATCTCATATTATTATAATATCCTGTTATTCTTCCAGGGGAGGTTTGATGTCATACAAGCAGTTCATTCAAGAACTTGAAGATGATATTTCACCTGCTGAAGCTGAGTGCAGGTACATATCAAAAGGAAAATAGTTACCACCTTAAAGAGTGAGTTTTTCAGTGAGCACTGTTGATGATGTCACCAATCTTGCGTCTTTTGGCTAATTCAGTTGTCAGATTGTATTTCCAATTTTTCATTAGTTTAGCTTGTAAGAGCACTCAATCATAATTCTGGTTGTTTAGGTACAAAGAATACAGATCTGAGTACATTTCCACTCAGAAGCAAGCTTATTTTGAAGCTCATAAGGAAGAACAATGGTATATAATGCCTAAACCTTTCTAAATATTACTTCATTTTCAGATGCTGTGTATGTGATCTATTTGAAGCCTTTCTTGTACATTGTATAATGATTTTTGACATCCTTATTGGTTAGGCTAAAAGACAAATATCATCCAACTAACTTGGTGGCAGTCATTGAAAGGTTAGTGTTGGTATATGCAACTACTTGGTACTTTAAGCAGATGACAGTTGCTAATTGTATGTCCTTCCAATTTTTTCCTTCTTTCTACTTATTTGCTTGAAGGGTTTGTCCTTCCATTTTTCTTGTGCTTCAACCAGATGAATTTTTATGCTCGTCTTTTTGTCATATTGTTATGCTAGTTCGAATTCAATGTTTCTGTGCTTCTTAAATATTCTTGTTACGACACTTTCATTGTTAGCAATGGCTGTTAAATAAGATTACAGGAGGAAGGAACAGGCTAGGTCTATCGCGAAGGAATTTTTACTTGATTTGCAGAGTGGAATACTTGACCTGTAAGATTTTTTTTTGCAGTCCTCATTTATGCTCTTTAAAGGTTTGTCGTGCCATGACTTATCCTCTGCTTATGTTATCAGTGGACCTGGATCAACAGCTTCATCAGCTAGCAAATCTGGAAATGGTAGTGAACCAAACTCTGAAGATGAGGCTGGCCCTAGTGGCAAAAGGAGAAGACACGATAGGGGGCCGGCAAAAGAAAACGAGCTACTTTCTGCCACCCCCAAGGCTCACCCAGTTAGTTCTGAGCCACGGCGAATACAAAGTGACGTAGAACAAGCTCAGGCCTTGGTCCGTAAACTTGACATAGAAAAGGGTATCCAGGATAATGTCCTTTCTAGTAGTGGCCATGATAAGTTGGATGCAGAAAAATCACATGGGGGATCTATGGGGCCAATTGTAATTATACGTGGCTTGGCCACTGTCAAGGGCCTCGAGGGTGTTGAGTTGTTAGATACTTTGATCACTTATCTATGGCGTGTCCATGGCTTGGATTACTATGGCATGTCTG
The DNA here is from genome assembly GCF_036884655.1 of Musa acuminata AAA Group. Taxonomy (NCBI): domain Eukaryota; kingdom Viridiplantae; phylum Streptophyta; class Magnoliopsida; order Zingiberales; family Musaceae; genus Musa; species Musa acuminata. Next base: position 43,803,139 of record NC_088331.1, read on the forward strand.
AAGCATCTGAAGCAAAGGGTCTTCGACATGTTAGAGCTGACAATAAGACTCATGATGGAACTAATGCTAGTGCATCTGATTGGGAAAAGAAACTTGATTCATTCTGGCTGGCAAGATTGCAAGGTCAGGATCCGTTGGAAACATTGACAGCCAAAGATAAGATTGATGCAGCAGCTACTGAGGCCCTAGATCCTTTTGTGAGGAAAATACGAGATGAAAAATATGGTTGGAAGTATGGATGTGGAGCCAAGGGCTGTACTAAGCTTTTCCATGCTCCTGAATTTGTTCATAAGCATCTCAGACTAAAACACCCAGACCTTGCGATTGAGCTGACCTCAAAAGTTCGAGAGGATCTGTATTTTCAAAATTATATGAAGTAAGCATCTAGCTGATGCTCTGCCTGGAAATTAAGAGCCATAATTAATGGATAATTAATCACTTTGCTTCTGTATTTAATGCAGTGATCCCAGTGCACCTGGTGGAACACCTGTCATGCAGCAATCTGCATCAGTAAGTTTTCTTTCTTTGTTGCTAAGCAAGCATACTTTATTTTGTTCACAAGAGTGTTAATCTATTATTCTTTACTTGCATGTGTTTTATCTTTGCAGTCTTGTAAATTCAATGCACGTCTACTGCTTTCAAGGTTTTTTGAGGTTTGTAAAATCAGGATTGATCATTAAAAAAATTAGGAAGCTGAACACGTGCCATTCAAAGAGATTAAAACATCATTAAAAATGAAAAATCACAAAAAGAGAAAATTGGGAGGTATAGAAATTAGAAATATAATGCATAAATTTAAAAATAAATAATTACTACTTTTTTACATAATATATTGTGAATGTTAACATTTAGCTTAACCAAGGATCGTAATTTCATACCGTACTAGAGTTTCGAGTGTAGCTCGATACGGTATGGTATAGAGTACCGAGCGGTACACCAGGGGCGTCGCCTCCTTTTTCTGCCCGCGTGGGGAGAAGAAACCGAGGTTTCCTTCTCCCCGTGCAAAAAAGGGCGACGAGGTGACGTCTCGTAGTCGCCTCGTTGCCTCGTTCCTTTTGCCCATGTGGGGAGAAGAAGCATCGCCTCAACGAGGCGAGGCTTCTTCTCTCCGTGACGTCGCCGAGGCTTCTTCTCCCCGAGCGGATAAGAAGTCGCCGACGACGCTGAGGCGTCGTTGCCTCAATCTAGGAGGCGACATCTCATATGCGGCGTCCGGCGAGGTAGGATGGCGATTGATCGGGATCGTCGAGGGAGAGCGGCGTCGGATCTCTAGGCTCTCCCTTCTGTTCTCTTTTTTCTTTCTTCTCCCTTGGCTAATACCACTCGATAGTAGGTGGCAATGGTCGAAATCGACCATCACCGATCGATTTAGGGTGGTAATGGGGCGGAAGCAGTCCCAATCGATGGTACCACCCGGTAGCGAGCGGTTCGCGTACCGATCTGCTAGCGGATCAGTATGTATTGCCTGGTACGGGCGGTATTATTCGAAATTAAAGTCCTTGAGCTTAACTATTTAAGTTTTCTGATTACATTTTGGATTATATTGTTATTAATAACTTTGATTTGATATATGTTGTATATCACTATGTATGAATTCATTATCTTTAGAAATTTTTTATTAACACTCTACCACTTAATCAAATTTTTAGTTGCTATTGGAAATTTGAAGCATATGCAGTCATTAACTAGGATAATTGGGATTAAGAAAATATATGGTTTGCATCTTTAGAGATGCTGAGAGGAGGGTTGAACATTTAGGTTCAATTGCTGGACATGAAATTTCCGTAAGTATAAATGTTAGATATTTATTATTTAGCATCTAGAGACACTGATGACAATATTGTCTATGCAGCAAAAACACTTGGAAAAAGAAAAAAAGTAATCTTATTAGCCATTTTTAACCCTTCAATGATTTTTAAATTAAAATATTTTGCAGTTTGAAAGCAACACATAGATAGCCAAGTGCTGCTAAATTGTGTTGTTATGATGTGGTCTATCAGAAATTATAAAATAAAAAAAATTTACATGAGTGAATTACTTGGGGATGGTTTTGATTGAGGCAAAAGTGTGGTCTGGGCTGTTAGAAAGAATAGAATAAAAATGAATTAATTAGGGATAGTTTGCTTGAGGCCATAAGGGGAATTCATTTTAGTTGGTATTAATATATTTGAGTTCTTTAAATGCACCAAAACGATATGAGTTAATCAGAATTAATGTTTGCCAGTAGAGGTAAAGGAAGACTTATAAATCTTTGTTAGAAACAATATAAGAAGACTTGATGACTTCTAATTTGACTGGTAATATGTCTCTCATCAATAAAATATCTATGGAGTCAACCTCGAATTTTGGGATTGTATGGTTTGTAGCTGTTTCTCACATTCAAACCTAGTCATTTTTTTTAATTATGTTGTTACAATTTAGTATCTCATGATATTTAATTTTTGCGCTTATTACTTTCCTTTGTTATATAAGATTTTATTATCTGTTTATGTAACTCTTGTTCTGATGCATTTTTTATCCTATGGATTAACTTATATTAATTACTAACCAACCATTTCTTGTTATATAAGATGCTATTTGTACTAGTTTGGAACTTATGTGCAATTATCACTTGATTTCTATCATCACATTTTATGTTCTCATAATGCTAATTTTGCTACTTATATATGCTAAAAGAGAGATTACGTACCTATGTGCCACAATCATTTACATGTGGATTTCAAAATTGTATTATCATGCTTTGCAACTTTACTGCAGAAGGTGAAAATACAAAGACGGAAAGCATTGTTGGGTGACCGGCTGAGAGATGAACATGGCAACCGCAGGGATCTTGACAGGAATCATAGAGATGGTGACAGGGACGATATGACTGACAATTCGCCTCGTGATGCCAATGGTGCCATGGAGGGGGAGAATCATGAAAAATCTCCATATTATACCTATGGTGGCCAAGGTTTGCATGGTTCTTTTCCTTCGGATGTTCCTCCTCCACCATTGTTGGTGCCCGTTCCCGGTGCTGGGTGAGTGAGCAGTTTCCAGAGTCTGATTCAACCTGTAACATGGTGCTTGTCTGATCATTTAGCATCTTTTATAGCCCGCTGGGACCTTTTGTCCCTGCCCCACCAGAGGTTGCCATCCGAATGCTGAGGGAGACTGGTGGACCCTCATCATTCGAATCTAATGGTGGACCTCGTGGTATCAAAGGAAGACTCGGTCCCCAAGTGAGTGTTCCAGCCCCAATTCTTCCCTCTCCAGCATTCCGACATGATCCCCGTCGGATAAGAAGGTTTGTATTGATGCACGGTTATATTACTTGCCTCTCTCAGTGACCATATATCTATGGGGTCAAAAAATGTTTTGTGTTTTCCAACAACAGCCACTGTGTTTTAACATGAACTAATTTTTTTTCCTTCTGAAGAAATATTTAGCTGATTAGTATCTTGTATTTGCAGTTATCAAGATCTTGATGCGCCAGAGGACGATGTGACTGTCATAGACTACAGGAGCTTATAGGCTCCCTCATTTCCTGTTCATCGTTTGTGCTGTCGACTCCAAGCTGACTTGTTACTTTTTTTGTAATATGATCACATCTCTTTTGCATGAAGTATTCATTTGTGGGCAGAAGGGATGATGTTACCGAAATGACAATGTTTTGGTTATGCTAATGCCAGCTTTGGATGAGGGATGAGCTGAAGCTGAACAAGTTCTAGGCATGACCAGAATGTCCATGTCAGAGGTCATCTCTCAGTCAAAACACTTTGAATGAATCCCATCAACTGATTGAATGAATGCTCATGGACTTGAATGGCTTCGAGTCGATCCATGGTCTTATCTTGCGTGAAGAATTTTGGTTATGGTTATGTGACCGGAATTAATAGTTCAATAATCGATCAATAATTGACAGTATCAGTCACAATCTCATGCTTTCTTAGGTGTGTTTAGCATCGGTTGTCATATCCTTCAAAACTGGGAACCAACGGACGAGGCCATCTTCACCGAAGGATTCAATGCAAACACGTAACCTACGACTTTGCACAAATACACGCGTCCAGCGCCGACTAGGACACGAATACCAGCGCCTGTACACGAAAGGGTTTGTTTCCTCTTTTCTTTTTTTACGCTTTTGTACCACCTTTGACGAAGTCAAAGCCATGTGCGTCACGCGGTCATACAGGCTTTAAGATGATCCTGTCCAACTCCGATTTTGTCGGCTCTGATGTGAATTGTAAGCTTCCATTTAGAGTTGGATATGGAGAGGATCCACATTAGCAACCGGAAATAAACCTCTAAAAGTTTGAAATTAATTGGGTAATTGGTATGAAAAAGCCCATCTTCTTTGGTTTTTCTTTCCTCTCGGATGATATCTATCCCATTTCAGCTTTTGATTTGATGCTTTTATTTTTCTCTAATACTTAAAATATCTCTTTTATTTCTCTTAATAAAATAATTCTCGTCTATACCTCATCGATTGGTCCAACTAGATATATCGATCTATATAGTAATATGATCTGATTTATTTTTTTAAAATTAAATCATTATAATGTTTAATCTGTACCTTTATTCCTCTCCTCTCCCAAAGAGCGGATGAGATACTATGGGATACGAAATGAGAAAAAAGAATTAAGATATGAGAGGAGTTGAAATAGTCAAAAAGACCTAACTATTGACGAGGGGAGAAGAGGGATGCATTTGCATTACAAGTGGAACCTAAAGGAGACGAAAGATCAGGTCAAATCCAAATCTAACTTGTTGTGCATGAGCAAGAACCGATCCATAAGGGCGCCATATTATAATAATGGACGAGAGTTGAATTTAGCTTATTGGGAATAAAATTAAGTAAATTACAGAAACTTTGGCATACTAAATCGAAAATTTGAAAAGCGATATCAATTAGTTTTTTTCGGAAAATCACCTAAATTAATTTTTATAATTCTATTTAATTTCTCTCTCTTCTCTTCGTTGTCGTCTTCGTCGTCGTCCACCGTCTTCGGTTTTCGTCGCAGCCACAAACCAAACCACAAAACCCGGCGTTTGTTTGTTTCTTCGCCGCCTTCATCATTCCTCCTCCTCCTCCTCTCTCGCCCCCCTCTCTAGGGTTGTTCTTCCCCTTCCGTTCCCCCCTTTTTCTCTCCTCCGTGGCGTTTCTTCTTTTGATTTATCTGTCGATCGTTCCTGTTTTGGCGCGTTCGGAGCCACTCTTTACGATCCGCAGGTGGTAGGTTCGGGTTTCGACTTGGATCGTCTGACGGATGATGCAGATTCTTGGCAAGCCGTGATCTCTCGAAGGCCTAATCGGATCGGCTTTTGTTTGTTGTCTTCGTTCGTTTTCTCAAATTCGTCAGAGCAGAGACCGATGGGTCACTTGAGTTCCCTTGGTGGGATTCAGACGGACGCCGCTCCAGTTAGTGGTGGAGGACTCAGGTCCTCCGTTTTTCCTTTTCCTCATTCACAAAAAAAGATATATATATCTTTTAATTGTCATCTTGTTTTGTTTCCATCAGCTATCTGATAATCTCAGCTTCTGTTTGTGGTTGATCTTTAGATGGTAATGTTCTATGAAATGCTTTTCTTGTTATCTAGACCTAACTAACGTATTTTTTCAAAGGAATTTGTGTGGATATGAGCAGTGACTTGTTGCAGATGATATTCTAGTGTCATGTTAGCTTCTTCCAGACGATAGTCTAGTGTCATGCTTTGCAGATTTTTGTGACATAATGATGATTTTATATTTCATAAGAAAATAGTTTGGCTATACTCCTTTGCAATTGTTTGAATAAGATGTGCCGTCAGAAAGTTTTCAAGTTTTTATTTAGATGATGTACTTAATTTTCTCTCCCTGTCTCTCTCCCTCTGTAAATTTTGGTATGATGAAATTGAAAGATGTTGGATCACACAAGACAGATTCTGTGTTTGTTTGTGCTATTGAGCATGTTATTTGTGTCAGGGCATTGTGTTTGTTAACAAGCTATGACATGATAGTTACAAGTTCAGCTGTTCATGTTGCTAATTAGCTAACGTATGATGAAATTGAAAAATGTTGGATCACACAAGACAGATTCAGTGTTTGTTTGTGCTATTGAGCATGTTATTTGTATCAGGGCATTGTGTTTCTTAACAAGCTATGACACGATAGTTAAAAGTTCAGCTGGTCATGTTGCTAATTAGCTAACGTATTCAATTCTAGTTCTCTTCATTGCAGTCAGAATGGGAAGTTCAGTTATGGGTATGCAAGCTCTCCTGGGAAAAGGGCTTCAATGGAAGACTTTTATGAAACAAGAATTGATGGTGTTGATGGAGAAATTGTTGGCTTGTTTGGAGTTTTTGATGGTAAGGTATTCCTTCCCCTTAGGAAAATAGAAAAAACTTGGGTTTAAAACTGTTCAGGTATATACCTGTAGGTAGGTGATGTGTCCTATATCTTTTGCATTTTATGCAAAAATGGCCATAGTGCACTGACTGTGCTTTTGTCCAGGGATTTCACATGCTTATCACATGTCTAATGCTTGATCTCTTAAATTGGAAAGTTTGATATATGTACAATGCCCTAATCTTTGCCATACATTCAGGTCATGGTGGTGCTCGAGCGGCAGAGTACGTTAAAGCGCACCTCTTCAGCAATTTGATTAGACATCCCAAGTTCATTAGTGATACCAAGTCAGCTATAGGTATTTCCTTGTTCGCTATTTTATGATGTGTTTATCTTTTATCTTGGTTTTTTGTCAGCATATTTAGTTATCTAATCAATTTGATCTGTTCTGTTATCTTGCAGCTGATGCATTCAGCCATACAGACTCAGAGTTTCTGAAATCTGAGAATAGTCAGAATCGTGATGCTGGCTCAACTGCTTCCACTGCCATCCTTGTTGGCGATCGTTTGTTGGTTGCAAATGTTGGGGATTCTAGGGCTGTTATATGTAGAGGAGGGAAGGGTAAGCCCAACAAATATGATGCATCTTTATGTTAATTTGTTTCTATAGATATGAAACCAAAGAATGTAGATTTTGTTGGCTTTATATGGGCATTTTGTGCATCATATAGTACTTATATGAAAGACTGCCTGTACCAGTAAATATTTATTTATTATTATTTTTTCTAGTGAATTCAGTGGTACAAGTTGGTTATACCATTTGGTACACTGGCATCATATGGGTTCAGCCAGCTGTAGACTTGAAATTCAAAAACCTTTTTTTGGCCACTATATAAGTTGCTGAACAATTATTAGTCACTTGCTGTTTATAGATGTGTTTTATGCATATCAACAATAGGAAAGACAGTTGTTGTACCTTAATGTTGATATGTTTTATGCATATCAACAGTTGAAATATGAGATAACTGTAAGAATTCTCTTACGGGGATATAAGTATAGTTTCGGACAAAATCGAGTGGTTTCACTCCATTTGTGTACCGGTTGGCTGTTGAGCCGGTAAATACCAGTTCATATCGACTGATATGCATGAATATGAATCCTTGATTGTACAATAATGAAATTCATAACAATGTCTTGTATTTTAGGTAAGATATGCATTTCACTGAATGGCTCAACCATTGTTTTCCAATCAATTATGGTCAAAAAAGTTTCATTTGTGTTTCAATAGTTTTTAATTCTTTTCATGACATAATAATATATCGCTCCCAGGAACCAGCATTCTCTTTTTTTTTTTGTTTATGTAGAAATCAGCTCTTAAAAGTTAAAAAGATATTGCATTCATGTGTCAAAACCAACACTTGACCAGTAAGAAAGGTTTCCTTATCTGTAATCGAGTCTTCAGGTTGTATTTCAAGTTATTTTTGTTGTACTGTTGTTGCTGACTATGACTCCATAGGCAATTTAAAACTTCGGAGAGGATTAAAATTCACGACTGTGTTAAAGGGTTATCATAAATATTTACCTAATCTGTTACATATTTCTTCTTTTCTTATTATAATAAAAGAAGTTGGAGTTTCCTTTTTTAATCATAAAGAAAATGCTAGTTGAAAGTACATGAGGCATGGAAATGGTCATGGGATATGGACAAGCAGACCTGGTAAATTTTGAGAACCCACTAGTATGAATAACTGTTAAGCACATTGGTATGTTAGATTTTATTTTCTGTTCTGAAAAGCCATGCTTTACCTCTCACTTCTCTTCCCAGAGTTGTATTTACAGTACAAATGCCTTGTAGTGTCGCCAGCCTACTTTGGTTTATAGCCAACTTGCCGATGGATTTTAAGTTAGTGTACAAGTAAATTTACTGTAGATGTTTTGGAGCTCTGATCATCTGAAATGTGTGGTCTGTATTTCACTACATGAGGAAGCCAAGAAATTTTGCATATCTAGAACAAGGGACAGGTTATGTTGGGTCAGGTTGATACAGGGTTGTAAAAGAACAGACTGACTTTTCCAGACAAACCTACCAGTCAAGATTTATTGACCTGGGGCCAACTTGTTTAATTAGAAGGTTAGAGTTAAAATGTGCCTAATCGGCAGGTTTAGTTTATTAGAGTTATTATCATGGAAATACATGTGATCTGATACCCGCTGATCAGACAATCAGATATTGGGTCTAAGATCTTTTGAGACCTGACCTACCATCAAGAAATTACTTTTTGACCTAAACTTGAGTCATGAACCAATGGGTCTTCTTCATTGGGTCTGGTTGACATGTAGCTTTCCAAGTGCTTGAAGGTTATGAAATTTATACCCATAGGCTAGTTTTTTCCATTTATGCTTTTAAGAAGCAAATTTTAATCATTATGTTGTTAGTTTTATCAGTTATATTTGGTATCTTAGCCACATAGCTTGTTTTGTTTCCTTAGATTTTTATACATGGATTTTTGTAGCATTTGCTGTCTCAAGGGATCACAAGCCCGATCAAACAGATGAGAGACAACGGATTGAAGATGCTGGAGGCTTTGTTATGTGGGCTGGTACTTACTTTCGTCTAGAATTCATTCTTCCTTCTCTGTCACTTAAATCCTAACAAATCCATAAGCGCAGGGACATGGCGGGTTGGTGGTGTTCTTGCTGTATCACGTGCATTTGGTGATAGGCTCTTGAAGCAGTTTGTTGTTGCAGACCCAGAAATACAGGTATTGATGTTTAATTTCTAGTAAATTATCATGTCGTTCTATAATCTGTATATTGTTATTATACATTGATCAAAAAGGATAGTAGCCTTCTCCTATCCTCTTTAAATCTTGTAACGGTAACTACAGGAAGAGGTCATTGATAATTCTCTGGAGTTTCTTATCCTTGCAAGTGATGGATTGTGGGATGTTGTCACAAATGAGGTAGTTTTACACTTTTGATTGATATGACAGACTCCCGAGTCGTCAACTAAATCTCTCTTCTCTTGGAACATCGTTAGGAGGCTGTAGCCATGATACAATCCGTAGAGGACCCAGAACAAGCGGCAAAGAGACTGTTACAGGAAGCTTACCAAAGAGGAAGTGCAGACAATATCACTTGTGTTGTGGTACGTTTCATTGCCGGCCAGGAAAACACCACAACAGTGCAGCAGTAGTGCTCACTGCTGCTTAGTTCTCAGTGACGGAAACATTTCTGAGAAGTCAGATCAAACTGGAAGAGGAATAGATCGAAAAGCTACAGAGCTGCCAAAAAGAAAAACGATGGTAAATCTTTTGTTTGCCTGCAAAAGAAGGTTCAGTTGTGTTTCTGACCTACTGAATTGTGTTGTAGCAGAATTGTAGTTTGGAGTGTATTCAGGAGGACCTTTCTACATGTAATATACTGCCTAATGTTTGAGTGCATCTACGTGAATCTCTGCAACCAATGTTAAAAATGGCATGTTGGGAAATTGTTGGAAGGTAATTAAACTCATCTTTCCTCTTAATTCTGCATTCTTTGGTATGTGAATTAGAAGAGGATGACTGTTATGGGAGACTAGTGAAAGTATGTTCGGATTCGACTACTTCATTCGGAAAAATTAATCTTTCGCTCTATGTGATGAAGAAATTAATTAGAAATTTCAAAGACAAAATTGCCAAGCCTGTTTAGTTCACATCAACAATCAGGTTTGCTGTACTGATGTATTCGCTTGATACGGATAATATGTATCGATCTGACAGGATATTAGTATGTAGATCGTTTTCTATCGGGTGATACCGGTCACTTGGTCCTATATTCGATCGATATGTTCGGATTTCAATCGTTACCGACTTGTATCAGATAGTAGCATTCTCCAATTCTATAACAAAGATTCAAAGTCGATGTTAGCATGAATCAAAGCTAAGAGGATCCTTTATTTGATGAGGTAAGAGATCCTTAACATCATTCATGTTTTATCATCAAGACAATAGAAGAAGAGGAAGCACATCTCCATCAGGAGAAAGAACCTCATTGGTCAAAACATGATGGAAGGAGTCGAACGGGAGCCGATCGACACCGAGTTAGACTGCTCTAGGAACTAGAGACACATAATCGTCATAGTAATCTGCCCAATGTACAAAGGCAAAGGCAAAAGGGAAGATAGCATCACTTGCAGTTGGAAATAATCGAGTCAAGTGATGAGACACCTTCATAATCACATTCAATAACCCGCTTGATCCAGACATATAGTAGTGCTGCTCGACCAAGCCAACACCCAAGCCACGCCTCGCGGCTAGTCTAATGTTCGAGTCATGTCTTGGCCAATCCAATGCCCCACGCCTCGCGGCCAGTCAAATGCCCAAATCACGCCTCGTGGTCAGTCCAATGTTCAAGTCACGATTGGCTGGTCCAATGCTCGAGCCTTGCCTCACGGTCAATCCAATGCTTGAACCATGCCTCACGACTAGTTTGATGCCCGAGTCACCCCTCGCAGCCAGTCCAATATCCGAGTCACGTCTCGACTAGTCTAGCGCTCGAGTAGTGTTGCTCGGCCAGCCCAATCCTTGAGTTATGTTGCTAGACCAGTCCGTCTCTCGAATAGAAACTCCTAATCAACCGACGATCAAACCACTAGTCCTAACATGACAACCAACCTAGCCAACAAAAAGCATCAAGCCATGCCCTGAGCCCCACCACAAGGAACTCGGGGAATGCATCTTTTGGGGGGGAGAGAATGATAGAGCATATTTTGGTATCACCTACGTGGACCTAAGCAAGCAAACATGACGATGCAGATGAGGAACTTCAAGTACGATGTGGCATGCAACACACACACACGTGGTGGGCAACCGCTTGCCACCCCCTCCGTATGAACGACATCATCACGGTACAACCATCCCAGAAAGCTCAAGGCGACGTCGATCCGTGCAAGCCGATCGACGCTTGCGTAGAAGCTTAAGCCAGTCGCCCGAGGAGCCGACCATAGTTAATTGACCCCGTACGACTGATTCATCCTCGTAGGTATAAAAGCTAACCCTCCTTAACCATGAGGGGGGAGGACTTTTCATATATTCAACTCACTCTTATTTCACTCAACGCTAACTTAAGCTTCAAATGAGTTGAGGCGGGAAATCCCCCTCTCGACCTTGACCTATGTGCTGGGGCTGACGACGAATAAGCAAGCAACGAGACTCATAGCTCAACTCGATCCGACGTGCATTTCCACTTCCCAAGTCTCCACATAGGCGACCTTGCACATCCAGGATCGGACCGAGCTGTGCTAACTCTTCGACCACGGTGTAAAGGTTCACCAACAACGTTTTAAATCCAAAGATTTTATCTATTTATAGATTTTATAGATAAGAACAAAAAATCTATAATAAATAATTAAAAGAGTTGTGGGGGCATGGCTATAATTTTTTTTATAGTCATCTTTCTTTTCTATATAATAGCCACTCAACATGGGCTTGACATTATCTGATACCACGGCGAAGAAGCCAGCAACGGTCAACGATTCAACAATGGTTGACCATTTAACAAAAGATGGTTGACCTTGGGTTCCCCTAACGCACTGTGACGATTGCACGTGAAAATAACGTGGGATGCGCATGGGCCCCACGGTCTCCTCCAATTGGAGTGTGGTTTACGTATCGACGGTACCTTTCGCAGTTCGCAAGACGGAAACCTCTCTCTACCCAGCTGCACCTTACTCGCTAAGATGGTCTCACGTGGGCCCCTTTGTTACCTCCGACCACAAGGTGGATATGAGAGCGGGTAGCGAACCAAAAGGGTGGAAAAGTGATTCTCTTCGTAAGAACGGAACGGGTCAACGACACCATGGCATGAGTTGGTCCCTTTCGACTATGCCTCGCGGGAATAACCCTAATGATTCAGAGCACGAATCGGCTCTCGAGGCTTGAAGCAACCGGGAGAATCCTCGTCTCTTCTTCTCCTCATCCTTTTGCCCCTATCCGATCGACGGATCTTTGGTACATTGCGGTAGGTGTTTGTTCTGGATCCTAAGGAAACCAAGATCGATTCCTTTGGGATTCGTTTGATGTTATTGTTTGCTTTTCGTTGGTGCTATTTTAGTTTTTGGGGAAAAGGAAAATCGTGAAATCTACAAGAAAAAAATGTCTCTTTTCACGGTAATTTTGGTCTCGATTTTCGTTTTTCGATGCTAATATAGTTCATAAGAAATAATCCATGGAGAATATTTGCTGCCGACTTGCAAGTTCTGTTCTTCAGCCAAAATTAGCCAAATGAGGGTGAATTTGGTCTCAAATTTTGCCTTCTTGGATTTGGGGTGTGTAAATTTGGCGGAACTGATTTGGTTATTGTACTGGGAAATCGCAAGAATAAGATATTGATAGCGTCGGATCAGTATCAGCTTTCAGATGTATGTCACGGAAGCTCAATTGATTTGGTTATGGAGGACCCCCAATCTGTCATCTTTGACTTGCAGAAGCATGAGAGAGCTTGGTAAACATGAATTCAGAATTAATGTCCTTGTCAATATGATGTTTAGTTTGTTCATATGAAAATGGCATTGAATGTGTGTTTTGTTTTCTTTTTTCATGCATATTAGAGGTATGTGCGTTGGAACCTTTTTATCTAGTATTTTCTGATCTTCATATAGACAAGTTGAAGGGTAAAACATAATCATTCTAATTATATTCATCCATTAAATTTGGCTGAAAAATATAAGTGATTTATTTTGATATAACCATAAACAGCCTGGATGGCATGTTGAATTTTCATTCTGTGGAACTGTCGATGCCAATGTCCTGACTTTTCTAAAGCAATATATTATGGAAGTCACCTGTTACTTGGTTGGTGTAATTATTGTAGTTTTCTCTTAATGAAATTGACTGTCTTATGCAAAGAATAATTACGAACATGAAATGATCTGCTTAAAAATTTAAAAAGAAACACAAATTTGGAGGAAGTATGCAAATGAGATGTGGTTTGATGATTGCTTACCACACTTTTCTTCTCTCATAGCGCAGACAAGTTTTCTCTTATCTGACATTTGGTGTAAAAAAAAAAACCTAGATTGACATTGAAAATGTGTAACAAAGGTCCATTGGTATTTGTTGCTCAGAATCTACGTCTTCTCCAACAAGGTGCTCATACAATAAGAATATATACTCACAACAATGTTCAGTCTTTTTTGACGTATTATCTCATCTTCCATAAATTGTATTCATTCTGCAGCTGTGCCATTCGAGTATGACAGCAATTTGATGTGAAGATAAAAGACATGGAAAAAAAGCAATTCTGTTTGGATTTTTGTCCTATCATACCTATAGGAAGAAACACAAATTAAACTCTATCATACTCCTTCCATTTAGTTTTCCATGCCATGCATGCTGATGAAATGTTCATTTGAAGTCATTTAAATAGCTACCATGACAACAAGAACCATTAGAAGGCGGCTTCATCATGGAGATGTTGATGGAAGGAAAAGTGAGTTTGTGGAACCATCAAGATTTGATATCCAAAATGAACCACTACTTGGAAATGACAACCATTCAGACAATTATAAGGTAAATACTATATTTTTCTAATTACTTGGAAATAACAACCATGTAGTTCATTAAAAGGTAAGTGCTATTTTTCTAATATTAGGAAGTGAAAGTTTGACTACAAGTTCTTATTATTCTTTTTTATGCGTAACCAGTTGTTTATTCTTCAAAGGGATATGATGATAGACACAGACAAGATTGGGATGACAAAACAAAGGAAGTAGACCTTCACTGGACCTGCCTTTTGTCCAATTTGACTGTTCAGTGGTCTCAATGGTTAGGTATCATCTATGTTATGCACCATGCTCCATCAATGTCAAATCACTACTCAAATTAAATGTTTTGTGCTATTCTTTTGGCATGATGGATGATTTACCTCTATATTAATATCAAAGTTACTGGCTTCATATGATTGAGGCATGTACTTTTCATGCATGTTCGATTTGTTGCCCTTCTGACTTACAGCCATAGCAAGAAGATTTGAGCATTTTATGCTACTACATTTCAGTTACAAAAAATAAAAAGCAAAGTAGAAGTATTACCAAGAGGATTTTTGAGATATATAATCATTCCTCTTCCTACTACGCATAGTGGTTTGCATTCCTCTTCCTACAAGAGGTTCTTTACTGGAATTTGCAAGGTGTATCCTATTGGTATATGACACAAAAAAATTCTACATAACTGGGGATTCCTTTTTAATTTCTTTTCCACAAGAAAAAGGCAAGAAACTTTGATTGCGCTTCTTAAAATTTTCCTAATTTTGAAGTTGTAGCATAATACAGGGAAATCTAGGTAAGCAGATGGAACTTTGCCATCGTCTGACGGCACTTCAGTAACAAGCAAACACTGTATGCCCGATTTCATTTCCTTTCTCTTCATGATCCTCTTTGTCCATGTGGTTCAAATGATCTCATTTTATTGCTATGGGCCATTGCTTTTTTGGATAAAGAGTATTTAGATTGTCCTAATCGAAGGTTTCTTCGTCTTTGTTCACTTAAACATCCAATGATCAAACCTCAAGGTGACATCTTCTCTCTAAACATGACGTCTCTAATTATTTTATGAAAATTTCTAAATTAGAATGCAGATTATCAGCAAAGCATATGCAAATTTGTGATTAAAATGTACAACCTGCAATATGCATGTCTAGGAGGACAGGGATTACATCTTGCTGTGTGTTGTGTGACAAAGCATGAACAAACTCTAGGCATCATCTATAAGCTGCCATGTCATATGTTCAGTTTTGGGTAATTGCTCATATAAAACTTTTTCTCAAATAAGAATTTGACGCATCTTCATAAAGTTAATGGAATAGATTGTCCATTTGGAATACTCAATAATTGGGGCTTGAGGAAGTTGTGTTTGTCATTGTAGAAACTTGAAAGCTGTAGCCATTTTTGTTTTTGGCTCTCTTGATTATGACAAAACAAATTTCTGCATTTTCTGCCACTAATAATTATTTTATTTTCAGCAAGTATTGCCCGTGGCTCTGGATCTGTTTTAGGAAGGTTATTATCACTTTCTTCTATTACAAGTGTACAATTTGTCCCAATTTGTCTTACTCCATTGCAGGTAAACTGAAGAGCTTTCTGTTTCTGTAATTATCATGATTATGATTAATGTCAACAGAAATCATTATGGATCTTTTATGGAAAAATCATTTTTTTAAAGATTTCTGATTTTTCTTATAGCAGTTTGGACCTTGGAATCTGAATCTATCGAAGTATTAATTTCTTTTGAATAGCATGTAGAGTATATTGCAGATGAACTCTTAGTTATAGTATTAACACTATCGTTTAAACTTGTGAACATTCCATCTTTGAATCCACAACAACAACATTTATAGCCAGAAGTGAAACAATCTCTTACTCTGTTAATGTCTTTCATATGACCTTTTCATCCTTGCACATGTTAATGCATTTCTTCTGTTTGAAGGGAAATGATCGAACACCATACAATTAATCAATAGGACATATTCACTACACATTGTATACTCAAGAATCATTGATGAACTTTTCTGCAAATGCTTTTTCTCCCATATATTTTTAATGTATCCAAACTTGCAGGAAGAAAGATTGAGAAACCTGAGGCGGAGACTGAAGGTTCGGTTTGATGGTTCTCATTTGGATCATCTAGTATGTATTGCTTCTGGATTTGCTAATGGTTGACATTTTACCTTCTTTACCTTTCCTGTTACTTGTCATAACTCTATTGATTGAGCAAGCCTGATTTGGAAACTTTTGGAAGTCTCAGATGGATCTGTGTTGCAGGATGCTCTGAAACAGCTTTGGCAGTCATCCTACCCTAATCGAGAAGTTCCCCCGTTTAAATCTGACTCATGGAAGGAAATGGGTTGGCAAGGTTGTGATCCATCAACCGATTTCAGGTAAATGTCAAACCAGGTATCTTTCGGGCTTCAATTACCTTGAGATTATAAAAGTTGAAGTGATCTATAGTAAAAGTAATGCTCAATTCTGCTCTCAGGGGTGGTGGCTTTATATCATTGGAAAACCTCATCTATTTTGCCAAAAACTACCCGGTCGCCACCTTTTCTTTGGCACTGTCATTTGCCTCTAGGATTCATTTTCTTCCCTCCATTTGTCATTCAACCATAACGATCAGGCATTGATATCCTGAACCTTCTATTATATGATGCAGAATTCTTTCCAAATGCTGTTGCACAAATCAGAAGGTAGAAGAGCTGAGTGGGAGTATCCTTTTGCCGTAGCTGGCGTTAATGTATCATTCATGTTGATTCAGATGCTAGACTTGCAGTCAGGTATGTCATCGACTGCCATTTGGGAGACTTATGCTTGCTATTGGTGTTAAAGCAGCCTGTCCTTATTTCATCTCAGATTTTCCATCTTCAAAAGCAGGAGTTCGTTTCCTGGGACTGCTTGGAAACGATGAGAAAGCATTTGATAACCTCTATTGTATAGCTTTCTGTATGTTGGATGCTCAGTGGCTTGCAAGACATGCTTCTTATATGGAGTTCAATGTAATTACCTGCTCACCCTGCATGTGTGTGAGTTTATTGTTTTTTGCCTCTGATTTCCATGTCTTGCTTCTCCCCAGGAGGTTCTGAAGTTCACAAGAATTCAGTTGGAGCGCGAACTTGCACTGGAAGACGTTACCAGCATAAAAGACTTGCCTGCATACAACATGATTATATAGTCTTTTTTTCAGATCCAAATTTGAGCTATCAATGCAGGATTTCGAAGAATCTTTATGGAGACCATCACAATGCATAAAACAAACACAATTGTAAAAAAGGATAGTGGTGCTGATTACAAAAATAAGTTCTTTTCATCTTTTTTTTAATTATTTTTTGTATTTGAAAGGTCATCTGTTTTCTGCTAAATATGAGCAGTATGTATCCAGAAACATCAATAACACCAAAGAGTTCAACAAAATTGCTTTAGTGAAGTGACAGATTGATGATTGGAGCTCATTGTATGATTGATATTAGTCTGTAGTGTGAAACATTTTGACTTGATTATGTTAATTAAGAGTGCAATAACTGTTTTTCTTGAAGATGGAATAGACACAAAAAATATGGCAAAGCAATTGTCTTAAGGGTTGGAATGGCATTAATGGCAGTGAACAAATAGCTACAGGAATGCTAATGTTATAATGGCAAAGAAACACTCGGAAAAAGATTGCAGAGAACCCTAATGTGATTAATATTCCTAAGGTGGTACCAAAAATTCATCAACCTGAATCATGCATTTGAAACCAATTATAATCGAGTCTTGCTGTTGTTTCTCAAAGATCTTCATGTACAAGCTAAAACCTGCAGTCAATATGGATTATGAGCATATCATCAAAGCACAAAAACTCTTGGCTTGACTATAGGCAAAACAATTAAGCATTATGTTCTATAAGTAAAAGTTCTACTTAGAAAAGGTTACCCTAATAAGCAAGTTAAGATCTTCGGAATTCATGACATTTCCACATCATGCTGAAGTGACATGATGAATATATGAATAATTGATTGACTACTGAATAGCTTTAAATTAGTTCAGTCATGGAGAATTATTTCAAACATCATTCAGTCTCGGGAAAACTCATGAAGATTGGTTTCCAGACGCTTTTTAATGCTGCTGAGAGAGAGAGAGACAGAGAGACTTACAGTCCTTTAAGCCAGATACAGTGAGGTAGCATCAGCACAAAGAGGGGATGGAGAAAACCATGACATTTGTTGTGTTGCCTCGGCAAAATTGCAGTCATGTCTCGATTTACTAGGTCAATTGTCAAGCATGAAGAGAACAATGCTGCTAAATCAACCATGGCAACTTGAAGACTAAACATGCTGCCACCAGCTCTGTTCATATATTTTTTCGTCACGAAGATAATAAATGTAGAAGTTAATACTCCAAAACAAACCAATCATTCTCCTCGTCTTATAGCATTTGTATCTGAATGTGTTAGCAAGGGATGATTAGATCTCTCATGTTTCCTTCAATCCTTTTCCATGATTCTGTACCTCAGATACTCTGACGTTATGGTAATATGGCTTCTTTACAACTTAGATGATTAAATCTGAGTCATAAAAGTAATCATATTGTTTGTATGTATGGGAAGGAGTTTACCATATTGCATCATAGTCATCTTTCCTTACCCTATCTGATCATGTCTTCCATTTCAAATGTGAGAACTTGGAATTTCCAGCCAATCATATCATCCACCAGTTACCAAAACTCTCCGCAGGAGCATGCCCCATCTTTGAAATGGTGAAACCTCATATTATCCCTCACCACAATCTCCCTGTTCACAGCCCTTGATGCAAGGCGCATCACCAGATGACAGTCCTCACAAATCCTCAGGTTCTTCACAATCCTAATTGTGTCCCCAGCACCAGTCGTCAACAGGCCAAATGCCAAAGCCAGCTTCTCACTGTGACCCTTTAGTAACTTTTCCTTCTCATTATCATTAATATCATAAAGAACTGAGCTCAATACTGGATCATAACCTTCTAGTTTCAACTTCCCCAACAGATCCTCTAAAGTATCCTTTATCTCATGTGTTCTTGGGTGCAAACCATCCCCTGCAAAAAATTCATGGACTGACCCATCCTTATCTTCTGTCCAGCTTGCAGATGGGTTCTTCTTCAACCCCCTTGCTCTCATCAACTTCCTAACCTTTGACACCTCATCCCACATCCCTGCAGATGCATATGTATTTGAAAGCAACATGTAGTTGCCAATTCTATCAGGTTCAAGCTCAAACAAATGATTCGCAGCAATTCTAGCTATCTCAGGTTTAATATGAATCCGACAAGCTCCCAGTAATGCACCCCACACACCACCATGTGGCTCCATTGGCATTGACCTCACAAGCTCGAGAGCATCTTCAACAAGTCCAGCGCGTCCCAACAAATCAACCATGCATGTATAGTGATCAGGAGAAGGAACAATCCCATACTCATCCTTCATTAAATGGAAGTAGTATCGGCCTACCTCCACCATCCCAGCATGGCTACAAGCCGTGAGCACCCCAATGAACGTGACGTGGTTTGGCTTCACATCTGTCTTCCCCGCCATCTCCTTAAACAAAGCAATTGCCTCATGAGCTCTGCCATGTGCTGCAAGTCCGACGATCATTGCACTGTATGTGTACACATTCCGGTTCATCATTTCATCGAACATCTGGCGTGCCTCATCGATGAGCCCACACTTTGCGAACATATCTACCATAGCCGAACCCACGACCACAGTCTGCCGGAACCCATTGCTGTCCACAATATCCCGAATCCAGACGGCATGCTTTGCAGCACCCAACTGTGCAATAGCAGAAACTGCGCCAACCAACGCAACCTCGTCGATCACAACACCCGCTTCACGCATTCTCTCGAACGTTGTCAGTGCCTTTTTAGGCATGGCATTCTGAGCGTATCCGGTGACCATCGCCGTCCATGCCACCATATCTTTTGCAGGGGATCTTTCAAATAACCCTTCTGCAGAAGAGAGGTCGCCAGTTTTTGTGTAAGCCACAGTCAACGAAGTCCAAGAAATGGCATCCCGAATGGACATTCCGTCAAACACCCTATGAGCCGAGGCCAAGTCACAGCATTCGACATACATAGAGATGAGCGTGTTCTGGACGAAGAGGTCGGCGTCAAAGCCGCCCGTGGAAATGGACTGGGCGTGTATCTGGAGGCCATTGGCGAGGCATAGGTCGGCAGCGGCAGACTTGAGGAGGGCGGTGAAGGTGAAGGAGAGCGGAGGCGAGGGAGGCCATTGGCGGCGCATGAGGGAGTAGAGCCGGAGGGGGTGGTAATCGGGGAGGCGAGGTCGGAGAATTACGGCGGAGTGGATAAGGGCGGTCCAGAGGAAGGGGTTGGGGCGGGGAACAAGGGAGAAGAGGCGGAGGGGGTAGGGATGGAGGGGAACGCGGTAGTGGGAGAGCCCGCGGAGGAGCTTGGCGACGAGGAAACAGCGGTGGTGGAGGCCGAAATGGAGTATGACAGCGTGGACGGCCCGGAGGTGGCGGGGGCCGGCGGCGGCGTCGATGGCGGCGACGAGGAGGGCGTCGAGTGCGGGAAGGGGGAGGAGGGGTGAGGGGGCCGGAAGCGGGAATGTTGGGGCCCGCATAAGCCCGACGGGGTCGTGTACGAGGCGTGTGATGATTGGCTGAGCTCGCGCCATGTTGGGCACGTCGATATCTCATAACCTTTGTTCCGTGGCTATTTATATTGGTGAGGACGGGTTCCGAAACTTTCACACTTAAGCCCTCCAAATAAATATATATTTTATTTATGTTCCTCATCAGTTTAAAATTTACATCTACACTCTTATAGATGTAAGTTTTACATATACGTCCCTATACCTTATTTTCCCATTTTAATACATTATTTTTTGAAATAAATTTTGTTAATTTAAATGGAACTTTTATTTAATATAATTCCAGAAAAATGTTGGAGAACTGAGATAGTGCTTATTTTCCCATTGCATATGTTGAGTGCATATTTCATGTGGATTTGGCTCCTAAAGTTTGCATAAAGGGTATTATAGCAAAAAGGCAACACGCTAAGATTGGCAAATGATCGACGGACAGCAAAAGCTAACAATAAAAGAGATGTTCTCTTCTCTCTCTCACACACTAGAGAGAAGATAATGAAGTGCGCCATCAGCTTATTTCTTTCTTCTCACATCAACTGCACTGTCCTCTGGTGAGAAGGAAAGCCAGAACAAGCAAGAGAAACAAAAGATGGGCAGATCACATATATATTAGAGAGAGACAGAGATAGATAGAGAGAGAGCTCTTCGTCTTCGTCGCGAGAAACCATGTAGGGCTTTGTGCTGCGGCTACACTGTGTAGTGCTGCTGCATGGTGTCGATGTCAAGCCCCTTCAGCTTCACCACCGACTCGACGTGACCCTTGAGAGTGTGCAGCTCACGTAGCCTGAGAGGAGCGATCAAGAATGGCGAGATTAGAGTTTTATACAGCTTCATGATCATGGCTGAGGTTTATGGGGTGACTGCCACATACCTTGCGATCTCAGCTCGCCTCTTGGCCTGCTCGGCGATCTCCGATAGCTCGCGGTAGCTGCTCTTGTCGTTGAACAGACTCGTAGTGTCAGGAGGTTGGAGGCCATGAAGCGTCCTCTGCGCAATAGCCCATTGAGCTTCCCTTTCCTCTCTGCCGTAATCCTTCTTTGTCGTGAAGGCAGTCTGACATGGGAAAATAGCAGAGAAGACTCAGACCAGTTGAGTGCTGCATCAATCAACACAAGTCTCAGAGAGATGGCTTCTTTACCTTCCTGTCGAAGAGGTAAGTCCAGGCATTTCCACTAAGAACGTAGCGAATCGCGAACTTGATCCAGTCAAGTGGGATGAAGGAGATTAAGCTGTAGAGCCATATTATTCCAGCCCAACCCCATCCACAGCCTTTAATTCTTGCAAAGCTCCAGTTAGCATAGACAGCAACCACAGTAGCAATCTGATGATTGTGCATGTTCTTAGTATCAGATGAGCTTGTCGATTGCAGGGATGATGGAGCACTCGGAGATCAGGGGACTTACCAGCTGAGCGATCACAAAGGCACAGCACAGTAGAAGTCCGGGGCGGTCAAGGAAGAACCATCCTCGCGATCGAGTGACGAATATGAGAGCCTGACTGATGATGCTGACTTGCAGGTACAGAGCAGCCATCATCTCGTGCTCGCTGTCTCTCAATGATCGAACGTGGAACTTATTCTGCATCGACAGTACATTCAAAATGAGACTGGTCATGATCATCCACAGATTGATTGCTTGTATGAAGATTGTTTACCGAGAAGAAGTCCGTCTCCTTCATGGCCCAGAAGAAGAGGACAGTCATCAAAGCCAAGTAAGTTCCGAGCACGATTCCAGTAGCAAAGATCTCCTTCAGTTTCCAGCTATCTGGCATCGGAGATGGCTTCACGCGATCTTTGGAGATTGTCATGATTGTACCTGCAATTACAGGTTGAGAATTATGCAGAACAGAATCTAAGACTCGGGAATGAATGCAGAGTACAGATGCTGAAGAGCTGACCATCGTTAAGTATAGCAATGATCAGAACCATGAACGGGGAGAAGTCGAATTTCCATATCAGCGCAATCAGCATAAACCCAAGCTGCAAAGATTTGAAGTAGGAATTGTTACAGACATCAAACATCCCAAGAACCAAATGCACAAGATCATGGTCCAGTACTTACGACAATACGGATGGTAATTGAAACAGCATAGATCTGTTGGTATGACAAACGAAAAGGAGAGATTAGCCAGAATAACACTACCGAAAAGATTGGATGAAGGAGATGGATAGATTGATCATACTGTGTAGTTCTTCATCCTCTGGAAGATGGCTCTGCTGGTGAGAACAGCACTGATGATGACGCTGAGACCAGGTTCAGTGAGAACAATGTCGGAAGCACTTCTTGCTGCATCAGTGGCATCAGAAACAGCAATACCGATGTCAGCCTTCTTCAACGCCGGTGCATCGTTCACACCATCTCCTGTCATTCCACAAATATGCTTCCTTTCTTGCAGCTTCTTCACGATTTCGTATTTATGCTCTGTTTCAAGGAATTCCAACATCAGACTACCATCCGGTAGAGATACGATTTATCGGTTTGGTGTGGATGAAACATGAGCAGACCTGGGAAAACTCCTGCAAACCCATCAGCCTTTTCGATCAGTTCGTCCACGGGAAGTGCCGCAAGTGTCTCGTCCTTGTGTTGTCCAAGTAGTGAAGAAGAAGGATACATGTTTGTTCCCATACCGAGTCTTCGACCTGTCTCCTTCGCTATCGCAAGCTGATCTCCTGCAATGCAAATGGATCTACCAGTAAAAACTGCAAACAGAGATTCTGGTACTCGAAAGGCAGACTGTGAGGGTCGTCGGATTACCAGTGATCATCTTCACGTTCACGCCGAGGTTGAGAGCCTTCCGAATGGTTTCAGCACTGTCATGTCTTGGGGGGTCGAAGAGGGGCAGTAAGCCAACGAACTGCCACGGCGTCCCAGCACTCTCCTTTGTCCTCTCAGGAACTTCCTGCAATAAACGATGAATGATACAAGGAACAAGGAGACTGCAATTCTAATAGGTAGACAGACCTGTCTTGCCACGGCCAACGATCGAAGCCCGCGTTCAGCGAACTTGTCGATTACTGCGTGAACCTTTTTACGAACATCTTCCTTGCAGTTGCAGAGGCTCATAATCTGCATGACGACACAGTTAGCAAGGAAACCTCGCATGAAGTTGTTCCGAGATCAAGCAATCCATTTACCTGTTCAGGAGCACCTTTACTTGCACGATGCCAGTTGCCGTTGGCATCAACGTACGTGAGTGCAGTTCTCTTGTCGACAGGGTTGAAGGGAAGGAAATGCACTTCCTGGATTCCTGCTCTTGCCTGTGTAGTAGCAGATAAGTTAGAACAGAACATTCGTCTGCTAATAATGAGAGAACGGAAGTTGTTGGCATGTCGGGCTGTACCTCCTTTGGATCTGCAAGCATTCCGACCATGGCGGCATCGATGGCGTCCTGGTTCTCCGTCCGTGATGCTCTTGCAGCCAGTAAGACCACATGATCTTTGTCGACGCCTTTAGCAAACACCTCGATCAGGTTCTTATCGACGCTGAGCTTGTTCAGCGTGAGTGTCCCGGTTTTGTCACTGCAGAGGACGTCCATGCCTGCCATTTCCTCGATGGCAGTCATCCTCTTGGTGATGGCGCCTTGTTGGGAGAGCTTATGAGACCCGATGGCCATGGTGACTGACAAGACGGTGGGCATGGCGATGGGTATTCCTCCGATCAACAGGACCAGTAGATTGTCTATGCCGTCCCTGTACGACCTGTGCTGGATGGGGTACATGACGATGATCTCGATGACGATGCCGGTGGCGATGGAGCAGATGCAGAAGTTTCCGATGGCCGTCAGGACCTTTTGGAAGTGCCCGACTTGGTTAGTGCTGTCGACCAAGTGAGCCGCCTTGCCGAAGAAGGTGTGCACGCCGGTAGCGATGACAACAGCTTCGATCTCGCCCTGCTTGCATGTCGAGCCGGAGTACACCCCACTTCCTGGATTCTTGGTGACAGGAAGGGATTCCCCGGTGAGAGCGGATTGGTCAATCTTCAGCGGGTCTCCCTCGAGCAGGCGCGCGTCGGCCGGGATGATATCCCCCAGTTTGATGCTGATGATGTCTCCGGGCACAAGAATTGCAGCGTCCTGCTCGGCCCAGGTGCCATCTCTGAGAACCTAAAGCAAAGAAAAGATACACCACTGTGAGGAACACAGTTCACCTCCGAAGGACATGATCCTCGAAGCTTCTTCATCTTCAACCTCTTCTTACCTTCGCTTTCGGGGCCAAGCGAGCCATGAGAGCTGCTGCAGCATTTCCAGCATTGTTCTCTTCGATGAAGGAGATGGTGGAGTTGATGACCAGCAGAATAGCGATGCCAAGAAAGTCTTGCCAATCTGGGGCCCTCCCTCCACCATTAGCCAGGGCGATGGCCATGATGGCGGCCATCTCCATGACCCAGGACAGGGGATTCCACATGAACCCGAGAAACTTGAGGAACTTGCTTTCCTGTAACATCCGAATCCATTTGGCGATTCAGGAAAGCAAAGAGCAGAAGACAAGATAAGATCAAATTCGAGCGGACCTTCTTCTCCTCGAGCTTGTTTGGCCCAAAGATCTGAAGCCGGTCGGCGCCCTCCTGCGACGTCAGTCCCTCCTTGGTACATTTCAGCTGCTCGAACACTTCCTCTATCGGAATCTTCTCCTGTGAATTCAGGAGAAATGATATCATGATAAGACAGAAAGAACAACGAGAAGCAAGAAATCAGCAGCAGCGACATGGAGCGGCTTGACTACCAGATCAACAGTCTCGTTCTTGAGCTCCTCCAAGCTGCTAGCTTTGTCTCCTCCCATTTCCTCCCCCGCCTACTCTCCACACGGCCGTGAGGTTCGACCAGGAGACCGAGAACAACAGCTCAGAGATCAAAAACAACGCCACCAATTGTTCGTTGCTCGATGGAAGTAAGCAAGCGATAGAAGGAAAAGAAAGAGGAAGAGGAGAGTCTCTCAGCTCGCGGCCTCCGTCTGCGATCGTTGGTCTGGATGCGCCAGTTTTATACCCAACTGGCCACCCCCCGCCTCTTCAACACCTAGGGATCGTACGCGACAAAAGTTACCCGATAAAGAACTACCGTCAGATTAATCACCACCGTTCCATCCAACGGTGATGTACGATTACCTCCTGACAGCGCATGAAAAATGGAAAAGCAGAATTTTATGGTGTTCTTTCCAAAGACACTCGTTTGTCTACCTGCGTCGTGATTTGATTAGACGGGTTCTCCAAACGAACAGGTAATCACAGTGTAGGTATGAGAATGGGTAGCAATGTGATTGCACAGAGGGGGTTGATTCTGGCCCCACCTTCACTTCAAAGTCAAAGAATTCGTATTTATTTATCTATATTTAAATATAATAAACGTACCTTCGAAAACGAAAACTCACATATATGTCATCGTAATTAATCCTCATCACTTAATATAACTATTAGTTGAAACTTTAGTTGACTAATATAATTTAAAAGCTCCTTAAAAATAGAGATTTTTTAGAAGTATTTGGTATGCGTTGACCATCTTAATATTTGGAAATATATGTATATATATATATATATGTATATATGATAGATTAAAATATGTAATGAAAAGTATACACGGCAATGATGAGCAACTCAACATATTTGGAATTAGGAGTTGTTGTTTAGGTGGCGGAGGAGACGATTAATGAATGTAATGCCCAAGCCTCGGAAGGGTCGGAATTGGGATGGCGAATGGTGTCTTCTACTTGTACATTGGTCTTTTAAATATACGAATACAAAGCTTATTTACGGAGCTCACAATTTGGTGGCTGCAACTGGTGCAGTTCCGCCCTCTCTCTCTCTCTCTCTAAAAGATTTGATTTGGCAAGCTCTTAGTTCAATTGCTATGAAGGTGGCCAAGAGCCGTTGACTTCAGCTCACAATTGCTATAAAAGATTCCGCCCTCTCTCTCTCTCTCTCTCTCTCTCTGCAACTGGTGCAGTTCCGTCCTCTCTCTCTCTCTCTCTCTCTCTCTCTCTCTCTCTCTCTCTCTCAATGTGGAGCCAAGGGGGCAAAAAGATTTGACTTGGCTAGCTCTTAGTTCAATTACTTTGAAGGTGGCCAAGAGCCGTTGACTTTAGCCTTAGAACTTGATCACTCAAATTATGATTCTAACTCTTGAAATCAAATGATAGAAATGTTCAGCATCTGTCATTCTGGCATTTCTCTCTTGACGTGTATTGGAGCAGCTGCTTTAAGTGTTTTTTTTTTCCCCATATTCCTGAGATTATACCAAAAATCTTCTGAAATATAAACTAGAAAATTTAGTTCAGTGAATAAAGATGAATCTCAATCAACAGGCATTGTTTTCTCACTGCAGAACTTGCAGCTGTTGTATCATGCAATTGAGTTTTAATGTCTTCTCTCATCTGTGTTATTTTAATAAGCATGTCTGACCTGCTCAAAGTGATTATGGTGGCATTTACTCCAATAATTCTCTCTCAGACGCATGCTTGCATGCGGGCTTATCCTATTATTTTTCTCTCTCTACACTACAATAATGAACCCAGAAGTATCTATGAGATTAATAATTTATCATCCTGTGTATAATATACACGCATGATCCAAAAAGTTATATTTAATTTACAGGTACGATTGAGTTCAATTATATCTTCTATGTCTGCATCTGTAGCCTCCAGGTAAACTTGCAATGTCTACAAAGATGATGGACAAATCGAAGTCAATTCTGGGCATTAAGCTTCAAGTCTTCTTTGGGGGAAAAGAAGAGAGGTGGAGGGATCCCAACACGTCTCTATTTGCTATCTGAGGATATGCAAAGTTGAAGAGTATCTACGATTAATCAGAAGTCTTAACTCTATCCATTTGTTTCAATCATTTTAAACATATGTAATGAATTTTGATACTGGTAGAAACCCCAGCAATCCTGCTGTTGTCTTTTTTAGCATCTGATTACACCAGTTTTATCTTTGTTGTGGAAGAATTATACTTAGGGGTTTTACATTGAAATGTTACTACTCATTCACTATAAAAGAAAGGCATGATGAGATATGATGTGTTTAGAGAACCAATAAAAATAATAATGTTTGGGTTTAATCACTACTTGCATTTGTGGCAATTAATACTTGATCAAGGAACACAGATATCCACTCACAAGTTTGCACTCTTTAGCATGCCAAGTAGTGATTGCCATGAGAGAGCAAAGAGTGGATCGGTGTTCTAGATTGAATATTTCAGCACTGCAAGCTTTCTTTTTCAGTATAGTTGACCTACTCTTGTTTGTTATCATGTGACCTTTGGTGATGCCAATTGCTGAGCAAAATGTCCTCACACATTTGGGGCACTGGCAATGAACTTGCAGCTTGTATGACCTACACATTCCTCATAAACTAAAGCTCACATACATCATACCTAATATATTAACTCATGAAGGGTGGAGCTCCAACTGAAATCTTTCTTCCATTCTTCTGTGGCACAGCTCAGAAAAAGAAAGAGAAAAGTCAATTGTATTTTCCATCCTATATTCATAGGAGTCCTCCTACTTCTCACCAAAATGATCACTCTCTTTGTCACTGTACATCACAGAAACATTTTCTCCTTGTAAGAATTAAAGATCTGTTCAGGCCTATCCACCCACCAAATCCCATTTGGTTTGAAGAACACCAAAAGTAATCTTCTTCCATGTTGTGAGGTCAATATACTTGTTGCAGTCTGCGCTATATATAAACCAGCTCAATCTGTGGCCTCTTTGTTAGTTGGATTCAAGGCTGTCAATTTCATGGAGACAATTATGTTCAGCAGTTTCACAGTTGCATATGGCCTTCTCTCTGAAAATAGAATAATTTAACATCAATCATTGCACTACTTGTGTTTCAGAAATTCTTTCAAATGTGTGGTAATGTTTTCTTTCTCATATATATTTGCCATCATAGATACTTAACAATAGAACTCAAAAGGAGTTTTGCTTCCATGATATTAACAGATCATCATGTCATTGATCCTTTATTCAAACACTGAATTTTCACAAAAAAATCTATCTACTGGATTTTCCATATATCCATTAAGCAAAAATTATATATATATAAATATAATAATAGCAGCATCAGCATGCATCCCTTAAAAATCATGGAGTTTTATGTTGATAATATTTTGAATTGGATTGTTGTAAATATCAAAAAGTTATATTTATGAATTCAAAAATCTCCTCTCACATGCAAGTTGAATAAGGTTTGAGTTTGACACATGAAGCTACATAGTAAAACATCAAGAATAATATTGCACAAATACTGACTCATAACCTGCTTTATAATTATGAAAACAAAAATCTTAGGCGATCATAAGTCCCAAAAACTACAAGAAAAATGGTTCAATATATTTCTCTCTCTCTCTCTCTCTCTCTCTCTCTCTCTCTTCTTGGTTTGAATTCACCATTTGCCTCATCCATGATATGTAAAAACTTCCATATGTCATTCCTCAAAACCTGGTTTTCAAGAATTTAGTGTGCTTTTTAAGAGCTCATTGTAGCTTCTGGTTCCTTCTAGAACTCTCCATCTTAAAAACAATTGAATATAACTATTGATACTGCCATACTTTCATCACGGCGTTTCTGAGATGGCATGAATGCTCAGCTTCATTGTTTTGAGGTTCTTCTGCCATATTCAAACACTGAAGGCATGCATTTGAAGAAGGCAACAAGATTAAGGACAGGTTTTGTGACAGCAAAAGAGCACAACAAAGGTCAGTAATCTACAAGCAAGAAGATTGAGGACAGGTTCTATTCATGATGAAGCCAAAGCATAAAACATCATAAACCCTAATCTAGAGCTCAAGGTGCACAACACTTTCTATATATGACAAGATTGTGTCATCCACCTCATCCCATCCTACTTACTGTCTTCATCTTGACATTAATGAGCATTTTAATAATTCCCAGTGGGTATAATAAGTTTTGCTATATCCTACTCACATATGGCTTATGTTCGAAAACTATCATTCCAAATGTTCGAAAACTACTTGCATGCATGTAGCTCACTTGTTCTTGTATCCTTGATAGAACATTTCAACCACTTTTATAGACTACAAAGCTCCAAGTCAACTAGCTCAAGAAGAAAGGAATTAGATAATACTTGATGTGTAGAGATTTAGACCCACCTGATATCATCTTTGTCTCATGCCTCAAATTTATAGGACTATGGTGTCACCATTCACGCTCTACTTCACCCTTTTCATGCGTGTTTAAGTATGCTTTCACTCCATTGACTCCCTTTGATGATAGTTGGATTGGAAACTCAGCACAAAATGTGTCGATTCTGATATTAATTATATTGCTAATAGATAGCAGTAATATTTATCAGCCGATTGATAGCAATTTATAGCGAATTATTGTACGTATATAATTTGAACCATTTGAAGCAAACGGACGGTTGTGATCTTCCCGAGATCATCTGATGGCGGAAATTGGCAAGCCGACGTATCTACCGTTGGCTATGTGGGACCCGGAAACTGACGGTCCGACGTCGTCTTTTCTCCCTTTGGGCCGGCCCAAATAGCCGGTGATCTCCTTTTACTGACGCCGAGCTCTGATGCGCGCCATCCTTAGAGGTCGCGGGCGACTGGAGTGGGGCGGCGGCGGCGTTGCAGTCTGTTGTAGCTGGAGGATTTTGAGGACGCACCCGGTCATCGCACCAGGGAGGAACTGGTGAGCTATTCCATGCCCTTTGAACTTTGCATTGAATTGAAGGAACAAGAATGCTGAATGATTGTAAGAGCATAACAGACGAATTGTTTGATCTAGAGATAAGTTGTATCGAATAGTTTCGATTCAATCATGGTATCATAAAAAAGATGAATTCTTTCGTCTTTTTAACTCTGGAAGAAGCAAAGAAATTGAAATTTCGATTCTACAACATCAAACGGGGAAAATTATGAGAAGAACTAGAAAAAGAATGTCTTGAACCGACTGCCTAGGTCAGGGTTGCTCTTTTGTTCTGAGTTCATGAATAATTTTGATAAAAGGGCTGACATTTAGCTTGAATTGCTGCTACTCATTATCCTACATCTCAGAATAGGCGTTGTAATCTAGCCTTTGAGCCAAAGTGGTAACCAGATCATCATCATTCGCATTATCTCTGTGAAGGAAAACTCCGTGACAATTTAGTTCTGAAATCCCGGTGCCAATATGATTTGTTGTTAACATTGCTGCAAGATTGGTCACCATCATTGTGTGTGTTCCAAGAGACATTTAATAATATTAGTAGAGACATTTATTAGGAAGTTGATTGGAGTGCATTGGCTATGTTAAATTAGATGGTTGTTTGCATGAATTCAAGGACTATTGGACTATGTTCAACTTTAGGAGATGCATTTCAACCATTCATAGAGGCAGTCAATCAGAAATATAATATTTTCGATACTTATATCACAAGTGATTGTAAGAAAGTTGTTATGGATAAAGCTTGTTATTCAAATGCGAGCTACAAGTTTGCTCCAAGAATGATGAAGTTAGAGGAATAGCCATATCTGTATCTGTATGACTTTAAGATGGTTGGGGTGGATAAAGTGCCATGTTTATTAGCCAGCATTGTGACATATAAGGATCATGTATTTCATCATTTTTCTTCCAGAGGATGTTGTCTATACATCTTACAGTGAGTTGCAGACTGTCACCCGTTGTGGCATAAAAACCTGTATCTGTATTAGCAGGATCAAGGAAGGTTGTGATAAATGATGGATTAACATTATTTTTTCTTTCTTATGCTATGTATAGGTTTCTGAAATTGATCTGCCATTTATGTTGGCATCCCAGGTTTCTCCTATATCTTAGATATGTAGCTAAACTATGATGTCCATACTTTCCTGCCATAGATTCTGCAGTCAATTGTAGGCTTGACGTGATACTGTACAGCTGATAAGATATTTGAAATGGCTCTGGATGCTAGTATGCAACCTTAGCAAATAATTTTCACTGACATAATATCTTCCACCTCCTCCACAGTAAATTTTCATTTACACAATCTTTAAGCAAAGTGTGGTATATAGTCAAAACTTTTGAATCCTTATGCATTTTCTTTTAAATGAATGCATAATACCATCTCTTTCTATATTTTATTCGGGAATTTTTTTATCTGTTAATCATTTGTGAATAAAAGCATTTCATTTCCTGGCTTCACAATGCAAGTTTATTTTTCACAATTTTCCACTGCAGGAGAAAGAAAATGATAAAGGAATGGAACTCGTAAGCAAAGGGCTCTGTTTGATACAATGGTAATCATGTCAGCTTTTATCTCCATTTCTTTATCTTGTTTTATTTTCTTTGGTTCGAGGAAGGTAGTAAAGGTGGCAAACCAAAGAAACCTGTTAGCCAAATACAAGCTATTTAAAAATATATTACTAGTTAGATAGGCCAAGTCCCTATTTCTTTCTTTTGTCGGTGATAGGGCATATTTTGGCATAGCCCACGTCGATCCAGGTAGGCAGACACGATGATGCAGACGTGGAACCTCAAGTACAATGTGGTGCACAGCACACACGTGGTGGGCAGCCACTCGTCGCCCCCTCCGTAAGAACGACATCATCACAGTATAGCCACCCCGGAAAGCTCAGGACGGCGTCGCGCGGCGTCGATCCGTACAGGTCAGTCGGCGCTCGTACAAAAGTTTAAGTTGGCCGCTCGAGAAGTAAATTGACCCCGTACAACCAACTCATACTCGCGGGTATAAAAGCTAACCCTCCCTAATCAGGAAGATGAGGCACTTCGAACACTCAACTCTCTCTCATTCCACCAAAAGCTAACTTAAGCTTCGGAGGGGTTGAGTCGGGAAATCCCTCTCCCAATCCCGACTTGTGTGCAGGAGCTCAACGATGGAGAAGCAGGCCACTCGTCAAGAGAGAAGACCATGCTCAGGGGACGAGGCTCGAACCCTACCCATCCCGACGCTCACCCTCACCACTCGAGCATCCACGTGGGCGACCTTGTGCATCCAGGACCGGACCGAGCCGTGCTGACACCTCGGCCACAACGTAAAGGTTCACTAATAATTGGTTCTTTTTTTCTGATTCTGTTGTCTGTTTTTGTTGGAGTAAATTTTCTACAAAAATCAATAATGGTCAAACACAGATATGGGGCCAAAGGAAGCTTATATTCACAGCAAATTTATGTCTCACCATTTTTTTTTTTTTTTTTTTTTTTTTTTTTTTTTTTTTTTTTTTTGCCATTGAGGCATGCTCTTTGTGAACCAGTCATGGAAGCAGTCTTGGAATTCTTTTGTACAGCATCCAGTATCCATTCTCAAACAATTAAAGGTACTGTTCTCTTCCTAATGACATGCTTCACCATAAGAATCAACTTCTTTTTTTTCATTTTTAATTTAGGCCCTTTTTTTTCCTTCTAGAACTACAAGTACAGTTAGGGATGTTTTGTGAGACTCATAATAATAAATAGAAAATAAGAAAAGAAAGAGAAGATTTTGTATGGTATGGAACCCCTTTTGAGAAACATGTAACATGTGACAATGCTGATTTGTTGCCAAATCATATGCAGTTTCCACATCATTGTCCTTATTGGAAGATATGGTCAGCACAGTATGAAGGAATGGTAGGTGAGCTGCCATGGTTGCCATTCAAAGGTGAGCAGGGACCCATTTGCAAGCAACCTCTGAACCACCAACCATAGTTTCTTTACTACTTGCTCTCAAAATTCAAGTTATTCTCATATTATTATTTTAAGTAATATAGTAAATTGGATCTCTAAATAAACTAATATATTATAATAATATATAAATATTTTAAAATTGATTTTGTAATATAGTAATAGAGAAATGATAGGGAGAAGAGGAAGGATGAGAAAATAATTTAAAGAATCAAATATTTTTATAACAAATAAAAAAATTAGGGTTTGTTCACCTTTTAATTTCTTTCCTGAGAAGCACGTGCACCTCATGTGAGTAGTAAAAAGTCATTTATACCCTTATTTTATGTCAGCCCGAGTTATTGAGTCCATCAGCAACAACCACAAAAGAAAGAAAGAAAGAAAGAATAATTGGTTTCCGGCTTAAGTCACGACTGAGATAGCGGACGGGCATGGATACGCTTCTGCAGGCGCGCCAACTCCTACGGTCGTGTTGACAGTAGTGGCTTAGGTCGGGCCGCGAAAACGTCTCCATCGCCCCTACTATTTCGATAGCGGAGAGAATATTAAGGAGAAAAGAAATAGAGATGCGTGGACTTTTTCCCTTCCACGCCGGCTCCTCCCTCTCCCTCCGACCCCCACCTCATCCCGGCTTCCTCTCTCGATCTTTCCCTTCTTTGTACGCCAAGGAGATCTGGGGCTAAGGCTCTTCAAATCGAGGCCCCCGCTGTCTCTCGGCGGGGAATCTTTTTTCTGCGAGGTCCGTTCTCGATTCCCTCTCCTGGATGCTGCGTTCTTGGTGCTCGAATTGGTCGTATTTCTTCTTTGATCTTGGAAAAGATTTCGGAGAATCCTAAAGGTGGTCTCTTTTTCGATATCTGATGCTCCTCCTTTCGACTGCGTTCTGTATGTTCTATTTGATTGATTGTATTTGGCTTGGTTTCATGATCCGATTCATGGTGGACGGCGGTTGGTTTTCTAGTTAGTCGTTCCAATTGTTCTGATTTTATGCTTTGGGAAGCTGGTTTTCGTGATAAGCCACTCAGATGACTTTTTCTTATGGACAGAAGTGGAGATTTTGGAAGATAATTGAATATATTTTCTAAAGTTGCAATCTTTTAAGGTTCCAATAGGGTGCAATAAGGGACAGAGAACAATCTCGGACCTCGAAAGGTAAACAATGTTGTGGAAGACCTCAAAGAAATTGGTCGGTTAACATTATTAGTTCTTTAATTGGATTCGAATTGTGAATTAGGAGGGGAGCATAAAACGTCAGTCTTATAGAAACCATAGAGGTATATGATTTTTAAGGAGAGTGATATTTCCATACAAGTTATTTAACTCGAATTTGGATAGTTCTTTGTTCTATTCATTATATGCTGTGAGAGAGTTGGATGATTGAGGCGTACTGGGGTGTCAACATTCTTGGATTGTGATATCTGAAATGAAAATGGAAGCTCGCACTGCAAGGATTGCTTATATAACTTCCTCCACACCATGCTATCCAAAGGATGACCCCAGCTGGAGTCTTAAAATGTGTGCAGAGTTACAATACAATTCTAATATTGTGGATCAGTAGAATCCAACTATTAAGGAACAAGGAACAGAGAGCTTTCCCCTTTAGTATCATATAATTGCACTGGTTTCATTATTTCCATGGTTTCTCGGATGATTATGCCTAAACTCTACAAGGGAACTTATTGTCAAAGCTCATGAACAAATTTGTTTATTTGGATGGTGTTGACATCATAGGGTGTGCTTTTTGTCTTGTATCACCAAAGGATTTATCAGTTTTGGTAATAAAATCATGTTTGTATCTCCATTAATGCCGTCATAGGACTATGTAGTGTTCAAGTTTCTTGAGAGTTCCACTAATTTCCCAGTTAGTGTCCTTATATCAGTTGTGTTGAGAATTTGAGATTGTATGCATTATACTATGATTGCAATGCTCATCAAACATCTGAATTAAGGTTATTTGGCTCTGATATGTCTAACTTGTTAATTTTGAAGATGGGGTATATAGTAGTCGGTGATAATTTGCTTAGACTTAACATTGATTAAAAAGCATTTAGAAATATGATATGGTAGTTTTAAAAAAGAAATGTGTATTTAGCGGCTAACCTTGATGTAAGAAAAAATACATATGATAGGTTATCAATGTGTAGGACATTAGGAGGTTCTTGTTTCATATCACTTCAAGTTTATGTCGAAAATCAACTTTAAGTTTTTATCTTTTCACACTATTAATGAATAAATTTACTAGAAATATTCAGGATAAAATTCCATATTGCTTGTTGTTAGTTTATGGTATTTATAGTTAATGAGTTTAATTGTGTCTAAGTCTAACTTGAGCTGGAGACAATCTTAAAAAACCAAGGGTGTTAGACCAAGTAAAAATGAGACTTAATATTATAAATTGCAACTTCAATGGTAGCAAGAGAAGAATCCCAAGTATACTTGGACAAGAGTTCTCAGATGAAAATTATTTAGATGACTTGGATTTTTTTCTTCAGCCAAAAAGGAGGATTGATGAAGATATTATTTATATAGTTTAATTATAATATGAGCCTTCACATTTGTAAATATGTATTGTCATTGTTCACACCTTAATCTAGATGATTTAAGACTTACAGATGCATCAGTGAATAATGATATGAGGAGAGTTAGAAGAAAACCTAAGAATACTTTATTCCAAATAATAAAAGGATTTTAATAGCCCTTATTTGACTCATAATATTACCTTCAACAAAT
Organism: Musa acuminata AAA Group; assembly: GCF_036884655.1. Lineage (NCBI taxonomy): Eukaryota > Viridiplantae > Streptophyta > Magnoliopsida > Zingiberales > Musaceae > Musa > Musa acuminata. Next base: position 43,838,924 of record NC_088331.1, read on the forward strand.
CTCTTTTTGGTCAGAGGACATCCATGTGGCTGATTCTAGAATTGGAAGATTTCACAATGTTGTCATGCACATGCACAAAGCTGATCGAAGATTGGGGTATGTTGTTTTTTTTTCCAAAAGAAAAGACTATATTAGCTTAAATGGAGTGAATACAGCCAGTACTAGAAAAATCAGTACTCAAAAAAGAAGCAAAAGGATCCGGTCAGTGGCCTCTCCCCGAAAAAGAGTTTTTAGTTTGTCGTGCCCAACTGGCTAACCAATCTTCTGCACACTTGTTTCCTTCCCTGAATGCATGAACAACATTGAAATTATGGAAGGACTCTAAAATATGTCATACATCACATACAGCATTAATTAGGTTCAGCAGGGTACTCCAGAACAGCAAACATCTCCGCATAAAGACTGTCCTTGTTCTCCAAAATCCTGCACCCTTCAGCAAGACACTCACCAGCATCATTTCGGATTAAATAACCCGCACCCCCTAGACCAGAATCCTAACAATAAGCTCCATCCACATTCGATTTACACCACTGTCCTTGTTCTCCAAAATCCTGCACCCTTCAGCAAGACACTCACCAGCATCATTTCAGATTAAATAACCCGCACCCTCTAGACCAGAACCCTAACAATAAGCTCCATCCACATTCAATTTACACCAACCCACCTTCGGCGCATCATTTCCGATTAAATAACCTGCACCCCCTAGACCAGAATCCTTACAATAAGCTCCATCCCCATTCAATTTACACCAACCCACCTCCGGCGGGCTCCACAAAACCAAAATCTGGTTAGGAGGGCTGGGGGGCTCTCAGGCAGGATCTGAACAGGATGTGTAGCAACACATGCTACCACCTTGCAGAATATACTGTAACCTGTTTACTACTAAAAAGGACATCATTTGTGGGCCTTCCAGATCATCCAAAAGGCATAAGCAATAATGGCTCTAAGGGTTAAATAAGATCGTGTACCCAAATCAAATCCTTCCCTAAGCCAAGATCAAGTATGCCATTGATCATAAAATCTAAATGAAATCTCCAACTTATGCTTTAGGATAGAGAAAATAGACTGAGCAAACTGGCAGTCAAGGAACAGATGAAATAAGCTATCTGCTTGAGAACCACAGAACACACAAGGTCTAACATCCATGATACCAATATTAGCAAGATAGATTGAAGTCGGAAGCCTGCCATGCAACAATTTCTAACAGAAACAAGTTGTATGAGGGATAACCGGAATCTTCCATAGGCTGTGCCAAGAAAATGGCTTCGCATGATCAATAGCATACTGGGAAATTAAGAAGCCATATGCTGCCTTGATTGATGATTGCCCTTGCATGTCAGTGATTGGGGTATGTTGTTTTAAGTTGTTATAATTCAACTGTAGAAAGTGGTGATGCTTCATAAGGTGGTTTATACCAATGAAATGTTGGCAGCCTCACCAGGAAATCCAGTGTTCATAATTTTGTTATTTCTGTTTCTATTGATTTGCAGACTATACAAAATATCCATTTTTTTTATATTAAACCCTTTTCTGTGTTGAAGATTTTATAACTGTGTCCCTGTTCAATAACATATACAGGTCCTTGGAATAAATCTTCTCCAAATCAATTCAACAGCATTTATGCTGTTGTAGAAACCAGCCAATGACCTTGTGCATCATGAACCAGAAAGGGCTTGACACCAAGCCCCATCCCTTGAAGTTGGACGACATACAATTAGGTTGTAACTGGGAAAATGTGACTTGCCCAATCTGTTTGGATTTCCCTCACAACGGGGTCCTACTCCAATGCTCTTCTTATGACAAGGGATGTCGTCCTTTCATGTGTGACACTGACCAAGCCCATTCGAATTGTCTCGAGCGGTTCAAAAGTGCATACGGAGTGCCTCTTGTTGTAAAAGTCACAACAACTACAGATGGAGTTTCCATGGTTTGCATTCAAGACATTTCTTCAAACTCCACTAACCCACCAGCCTGCCCACTATGTAGAGGTGATGTTACTGGGTGGGTTGTTATTGATGAGGTCCGTGTTTATCTGAACATGAAGAAACGGTGCTGCGAAGAGAAGCAGTGTTCATATATTGGCAACTTCACTGAGCTGCAGAAGCATGCTCAGCTAAAACACCCCCATTCACGCCCTTCAGAAATAGATCCTGCACAACAACTCGACTGGGAAAATTTTCAGCAGTCGTCAGAGATCATAGATGTCTTGAGCACTATACACGCAGAAGTTCCCCACGGAGTGGTTTTAGGTGACTATGTCATCGAGTATGGTGATGCAGAGACTGGAGATGAGCATGAAGATTTTCCTCGGAGTAGGGGTAACTGGTGGACCTCTTGCATATCTTGTAAGGTATTTCATAGGGGTTCAAGAAACCAGCACAGATCAAGAAGGAGCAGAAGAAGTGGTCACCATTCAAGCTCTGATGGTTCAAATAATGGTGAGGGTTCTAGAAGATCTTCAGAGATCAGAGAGTACAGATTTGTTGAAGCTGATGATGAGCTTGCCAGAACAGGTGTTGGTGCTGCAGCGTCCATTGTGATCCCCACCCACTACAGGTACGAGTGAACTCTTTGTTTCTCTCTGTGAATATGACTCCATGATACTAGCAAAAAATTATTAACTCGGATAGATTCTTTGAGGCAAAAGCTAGGGCAGATATGAGCAGTAGGCTCAATCCTCCTAATTATGTTTCTGTTTATTGCCTTGTCTAATATCTTGTTGTTTGGGCAACACGTGCAGATATGGGAGGCGCAGATCTCACTTCTACGATCTTTGACTGCCAAGAACCAACAATAGCTAGTCTATCAGCCAGGGGCATCTTTGCAGCTTCATACAGCTTAGTTCCACTTTCTTCATAGAGGTTGCCTGATGACAATTAATCTGTTCATATAAATAGTTACGGTATATGTTTCATCATGCATTCCTTGCCGAAATCCAAGAGTCCATCAATTTTCTCTCTTCTTTGTTATGCAAGCCTAAATTTTGTTGTCTTTAGCAACAAAGAGTGGTGTGAGTCATGGGCTTGTTTGTTTAATTTGCTTTGATTCTGAAGATAGAAAAGGTCACCATGCTTCTGCTTTTGGTTGGTGCTGAGTCCAACTCTATTACAAGCGCGAACAGAGTTGGAGTGGAATGCAAAGTTTTGTGGATTGAGAATGTTATGTTCCTCTGATGTTTTGTTACTGTAGTCTTGTCTGTGGAATTTGGTGCATGATTATATTGGCTAAATGGGTGTTAGATGGGAAGTATGTGCAAAGCATATAGTTTCCTTGTGTTTGTTGGGATATACTTCCCAACTGTTCTCTTATATGAAGCTGGGCTCATGCATGTGCTTTGCATGTGAGGATAGTGAAAAAACGGAACTGATGATATATACCATTGCTTGAATTATGGATGCAGATATTATATATTTAGTAAAAAAAATCCTGTAGACATTCATTTCATGGTCATTGAGAATGCATCAAATCAGATGTTTGTATTTTCTTATTCTTATGACTTGTATTGAACCAAGATTGAAATGATTGAAAATGTTAGATATTGTAGAATGAATCAAATATAGATTATTCTATTATTGAGTCTTATGATTTAATTAAGATGTAAATGATTGAAAATGTTAGTCATCTACAACTACTAATAAATGATTCCTCAAAAAGTTATGGATTACTAATCCATTTTAGAGATCAAATAGATTCTGTCTTATACTAATGCTAGGATGGTAATTACAAGATAGAATTAGATTAATTCTTTTGGTTATCATGTAGAATTCATACTCTGATCCACCACCACCATCTCCCTGCTGCAGGGAAAGACCATAATCTCTACTGATGGCTTTTGTATTTCCAGCAGCAGATATGTGATTCATTTATTAAGGAAATGTGACCATGATATCCATTTCCATTTATTAAGGAAATGTGTACATTATATTAGTTTCATCTACATCTTATGTGCACTGAAAAGAATACATTTATCAACCTTTCTCCATTGTGAGATCCTACAGAGTGTGTCAGGCTTTGACTATGCAGGAATGCTATTCTAATGGGGAGTGTCAAAACTCCATCACCTTTTCATCATACCAGCAAGCTTAGTTGATTCCTTTGGGAAGAACAGACATCCATCATATGCTGCAGATGGCAATTTTAAATTAGAACATTATCTTTTCAACTCTCATTTGATTAATCTGTGCATTGATGAGTAGTAAAGAACAAAGCAGATCTAATATAATGTGTGTGCTCCACACAGATCCTAAAATTGCCCAACAAGACCACTTGAACAACATAGTTTTGCTTGCCAATGCTCTCCAGAGGAGCAGTGTCTCACCATATCCAAGACAACAAATTGCTGCATCCATTAAAGCAAGCTAAAGACACTGTTGGAGAAGTTGATTAGGTGACCACTACTCCATTGAGTTATGACTGAGAGGTAACAGGTCAGCCTTGTAGCAGCCATGTATTTGGAGGATTGCATGACTTATTCCCAGCTTCCTAGTTTACTTGATTTTTCTTTGTACTTCTCTTTGCATGATTGTCTCAATTCATTTGTCTCAAGCCTTGAGTCTTGATGTGATTGACAATGGAACACATAATGATAAAGTAGGTTTAACCAAACATTGACTTAAGAAGTGTTTCAATCTTCAATCATGGCATTCACTTCAAATTTACCAAACAAAACAGTATAATATAGCAAGAGGATGATAGTCTATCAGGCAATATTATGGAATATGGATCATGAATAATGCACAATCCAAGTGGACAGTCTTGTTATTGTCCATCAATACTATACCCACAATCTAAAATCATTTTTTCATGCAGTCTATGGTGCAATGCACAATGGCAGTCTACATTGTATCACCTCACATTGCTGCATAATCTACATTCTCCTTTCACTGTTAATGACACAACTCTAGGATAGATTCTTTAAGTTGCATGAAGGAATGAAAAGAGGCTATGGTGTAAGAAACATGAAGTTTGAAGAGGAGTGCAAGTAAATTTCACAGTTTTGGTTTTCACAATACCTCTAGGATACATCATGAACAATTGACTTCAGCCAAAAGCAATGGCTGGTCTTGCCTGCTTAATAGAAGAATTATATATATATATATATATATATATGACTTCTAGTGAGACTTTGAATTGACTTGTACCTGCCCACTAAACAAAGGAAGAAAGAAAACCTCTTTGGAGACAATGCCACAAAGTCAAAAGGCTAACAACAAACACCTTCTGGGCTTTGTCCCTGCTGTCCACAGGATATTTCCTGGTGCTTGGGTAGAAGAGGAAGATCCATGGCAAGGAATTGAGAGGTGAAACAAATGGAGATATCATTTGATAGATTATTTGCTTGGTGGTTGACAATTTTGAATGGTGCTTCAAGAGGAAGTAATGGCTTGTCTTGGGTCACAGAAAGACCTGCTTATATCACTTCTAGCTAGTTTCCATCTTTGCTGCATCTCTTCGAAGAAGATGGTTCAGTGATCTATGTAGTTCTATTCTTCATTTTGAGGAATTTTTGCAACAATACTTTGAAATATTGCTCAGAGATTTTTTTTTTTTTGCATATACATATTATTTTAGGAGATTTATTGTGTATACATGTGGAAAATTAAAACCACAACATTCCAGATGCTAAATTCCAATTGCATCATTCAAAGCTACAATTATCTCCCAATACCCCCATCTTCCTCCTCATTGTTATCTCTTGTGCTTATCTGATGGTGCTCTTTCCTTAGATTAAGAGCAGTCTTTGTTGCTGATGCCATTACATCCTCCATGAGATTCCAGTGCTCTAAGCAAAGACAAGAGGAAGAATACCCACATCTCCTCCTTTTCCATTGATTGCTCACATCTAAGTCCTCATGCTTTATGTAATTAATTCTGTCATTATGACAAGGAAGGCTGCCTTTTGGGCTATCTTTCGAAAGGTGGCAGTGTCTTGGACCACCTCCTCCCTTGACACCAAGGTCAAATGTAAGAGTTTACTCCATATCTTAGGTGTAAAGTTTTCTTTTCCACCTTAAATTGATGAGACTTCCTCATCAACTTGTCCATGAAAGAAAAGGTATGTTCCCAAAGTAGACTACTCTTGTTTAGTAGGAACTAAGTGCCTTTTAGTTTGGAAAACAATAATTGGTATCAGATACAATGGTGGTCATACAACTTTGTGGAGTTCATTTGGGTTATATCCTGACATTGGTTGAGATGCAAGAAGGACATTGGATGGTTTCATTTTTGGTTAATCATGGTGATTTTTATAGGGTTGTGGTGATTCATTGTGAATTGGGACAAGTGGTTGTTGACTTCAATTAGATTAAGTATATAAATGGTAAAGTTGGATTGTGCATGTCAGGGCTTAGTTAGTCATGCACATATTTGCATCTTTGAAGTTGTAGTTTCATGGAGGTCCATCAATCATATAGAGCAAATTAAACATGTAAAGTTTGAGTTTCATCAAGGTTTAAGCCTTTGACAATTCTGAAGAACCTAACTATATGGACTAGTTCAATATAAAATATAATCATAGACTTCATAATCATCTCAAAGTTTGATGAATGTCATCTATTGGCTCATCATCAAACTAATACAGATCATTTGTGAATCAAGTACACCTGGTTCTATTACCAAAGTCAGAATTAAAGGGTAAGCCTAGTGGAAACTATCTACATGAGATCTTCCATTCAACCTTGTAGATAATGTTAGGTATAAGATCAAGGCATTCTTACTGCTGGTAGCTATTGGATATGATTGCTGTAGATCACTTTCAAAGCAAACCATGGTGGACTTTGTCAATCTCATAAGATTTGAGATCTGAAAAAATTTTAATTTTAGGGGAAAAAGGCAGTGGCCAATTGGAAGAAACCCTAGTTTTCAGCAACTTTGTCCTATACCAAAAGCATCACATCATCCTTCTTTCTCTCCTGGTTTCTTCCTATATAGCTTGGCATCAACTTCTCTGGTTGTTCACCACCCAAGTCTGGGACATCAAATTTTCTTTGGGCTGAGGAGCAGAGAGAGAGAGAGAGAGAGAGAGAGAGAGAGAGAGAGAGGAGAAAGAAGAGAGATGGGAAGAGCTCCATGCTGTGACAAGGCAAATGTGAAGAAGGGACCATGGTCACCTGAGGAGGATGCAAAGCTCAAGGCTTACATTGAGGAGCATGGAACTGGTGGAAACTGGATTGCACTGCCTCATAAGATTGGTTAGTGATTACCACAAACCCTTACTGACTAGGCTTTGACTTTTAATGGATCTTCTTCCCTGGCAGAAAACCCATTCTGGATCTTTGGTTTGTTAGAACTTTATTTCCATGGAGCTGTTGCCTTCTCTATATCTGCTAATCTATAAGGTTTTCTTGAGATAAGCTTAATATAGTAGAAGAGGCTGAAGCTGTTGCCTTCTCTATATATGCCATCTTCATATCCAAGGATGAACACATTTAAATGCAGAACTGGTCACACAAAGAGAAGAGAATTATTGATCACATAGAGATGGAGGAGCCTAATCATAGCCAAAACACCATTAGAGGGTTTCTATGTTCTTCTAAGTTCATGTTCTATCCTTTTACTTTCCTAGTTTTCAGTGATTTGATCATGATAAGAAACCTAGCTAAAACCTTTTGTTTGCAGGATTGAAAAGGTGTGGCAAAAGCTGCAGGCTGAGATGGCTAAATTACTTGAGACCAAACATCAAACATGGTGGTTTTACAGAGGAAGAAGATCAAATCATCTGCAGCCTCTACATCAGTATAGGGAGCAGGTATATCATACTACAACTACTCTCTCTCTCTCTCTCTCTCTCTCTCCTTTAGACCCAACTCAAAGTATTTCGGTGATGAAATTGAGATTTCATGCATGTATTAGGTGGTCAATAATTGCAGCTCAGCTGCCAGGAAGAACAGATAATGACATCAAGAATTACTGGAACACAAGGCTAAAGAAGAAACTCCTCGGCAAGCGAAGACAATCTGCTCAATCTCCAAGCCTCCACCTTAACCAAGCAGCTGGTGAGGAAGCTAATGGAGTGAACCATGAGGCACCCTCTCAAACCCTAAGCGCATCAGCCCTCGAAAGGCTGCAACTCCACATGCAGTTCCATGGCCTCTACCACCCCTTCTCCTTCCACAACCACCCTGCACGCCAGCCCAAGTGCCATCCACCAGGAGATCCCACTGCCACAACCCTAATTCAACAAGTATCCCCACCGAAACCTGATGCGGGACACCTGCAAGAAATAGACTGCTCGGCATTAGGGTTTCACTCACCTTCGGCCATGGAGACTTCGAGCTCAAACCTTGATGCAGGTCTTGAAGCTGACCTCCAGGACTTGCTCTACTGCAAGAACTCCTCCTCCTTTGTAGGTCATGAAGAGCATCAACTTGCCAACTTAGACTACTGCAAAGATTTGTATGGCGAAAGGGAGACTGCAAATTGGTGTCCATCTAATGGTTTGGAGGATCAATCGTCGTCGATGGGATCTTGGGATTCAGCTTCAGCTCTCCATTCTGATGCCATGATTCAAGAGTTCGCGTTACGGTATGATCTATAGGGATAAACAAGACTGAGATCTTAAGCTTGAGAAGGTGGATGTTGTTGAGGTTTTAGGCTTGAGTTTTATGTGTTTGTGCATCAAGTGTCTTAAGAACACTCAGTACTGTAAATGCCTCAATAATACTTAAGCTGGATTGTTGCCTTCTTCTTCTTCTTCTTCTTCTTCTTCTTCTTCTTCTTCTTCTTCTTCTTAGCAACTAATCCATGTCAGGTTCTCTTTGGTGTTCAAAAGCTACACCAAGCATTATTCCATGACAAAAGGAAACCTTCCTTTCTGCTTGCAGCCATTACAAAGGAGGATCACATGCTTTGGCCAGTAAAAGCTAAAGTGCATGCATCTCTTCCTTCTTTAGATGAATAACATGCATTAAATCTGGCATGTGTGTGTTGACATAACAACATTTAGAGGTGCTGCAGTCTGCTTTACTTCTTTGGTTATGTTCTTGCAGCCTTGACAGATTCTGCTACTAGGAGACAATTACAACTCTTCTCTTTCTTGGTAGCTTCTGTCACATAAACTCAGTTCTTCAAGCTTAGGTCGTCTCATTCCTATACATATAATGCATATGGCATTCTCTAACATTTGAGATGTGTTTTTTTGGGGACTTCTTTTTGCAGTTTTGCAGTCCTTTTTTTTATTTTTGAAATGAAAAAAGGGGTTTTCACTCTTCCCTTAAAAAAAAGAAAAAAAATATAATTATATATATTAGTCCAAATAAATTAGATCATCACCATTTCTTTTATACGACATACTTATAATGCTAGAAGATGTGCAATTTTATGACGAGGGAGAAAGATAGTAAAAATAATATTTTCGATCGGTGCATGAGACTTCTACCAATACAAGCTCCGAAAAGAATTGATATATGCCCTCATTACTCTCATGGATATTTCTTCTAAAACTTCTTGTATGTGAGTTAGATTGAAGTTTTCTTTCTTTTTCTTTTCATGCTAACCGACATCATCCGATTAAACGAATAAACAAATTAACAAGGTTAAGGACAGATAATTCAGAACATGGTAAAAATAGTCATAATAGAATTATAAAACATGATTAGAATGTTCAGCAAAAAGATATGTTTAGCCACTTTGGTCCATTAAACAGACAGCTCTGAATCAAAAGAAACCTTACAAATTTCTACATTGCTTTGAGACCTTGCAACATCCCTTAATACATCCAAAATGGAAGCCCAAAAGGTGCCATAAAAGGTTTGTGCCAAAGCCACTTCAATGGCCCAAATGGCCTTCACAGATTATAAGCAACTTGGAGTTATTTTAAGCTGGCCATGTACTACATTTTCATGTCAAGAATGTCAAACACAAGAAGCTCTTGACTGCTATTTACTTATTGTATTCCACAATCCTTTTTCCTGCTATATATATGAGTTCTTGAGCATATACTCATTGCTTGCAGACCCAAGAAACATATGAATCAACTGCAAGGCACCAACCACAATTTCATGGAAGTTTCTCTTCCATGTGCTTTGCACTTCACTAGCATAAGCAAAAGCTCAGGCTGTGAGTTTAGTGTCAAAAGCATGGTTGTGTTTTAGAGCAGATGAATCTTTTGTTCTGCTTTGGAATGCCACAGCAGAAAAGAAGAATGCAAGCAGGAAGAAGACACATAACATGATGTAGGAAAGAAGATGGCCATTGATGGATTACTCCAATCTGTGCTAAGGAGTGCTAAATCTTAACCCAGTTTTCTGTTCCATACTTAGAATGCCAAAACTTGAAGAGAAGAAAGAAGACAGTGAGGCTACAAACAACTTATGAACATGAACGTGAGGGAGAAATCTCCTTGAATCTTCCATAGAAAAGATTCATGTTTCTCATAGAAAGAAGAGAGAAGGAGAGAGAAGAAAACTCCTTGAATCTTCCAAAAAAAATTCAGCAAAACACATAAAAAGACTGTAACAAGATGATCATCTTTAGCTTCTGTTGTTCTCCATCACCAAAATCTACAGCTTCGTTGCAATATGTAGCAATCCAAAGAACAGATGAGCAGCTTGGAACTGATAACCAGAGATGATTCCTGACTTGTTCTATCTCCTTACCATCCAAAGCAAACCTCTGCTTGCAAATGCAGGTGTTTCATCCACCATTGATGCTGCTGCTACATGGCTGTGGCAGCTCCTAGCCTCCACATCCAAACACCAAGAGTCCCTGTCCTCTGTCATTGTAACAGGGCTGCTGCTACTCCTCTGCTTGAAGTCATCCCTTCCCGTGCAGTGGTAACCGGAATGACGAAGCCCGCCTGGACGCATCATCCTCTGCAACCAGTTCATCTTTCCTTGAGCGCAGCCATGTCTTCGAAACAGAGTAGCTCTCCTTCCTGTGCAAACCGGCACTCGTGCTTGCATCACCACCACCTCTCGATACCACGCTTGTTGATGCATCAAATCCTGTGAATCCCTCTCTTATTGAGCGGCAATCACATTCTGACACCGCAGCCCGGTGGCCGCGCTGCTTGAGAGCCGTCTTCTTCTTGCTCGGTTTTATGGTGACTCGAAGCGAGGAGCTCTCATCCGTCACGTACTCATAGGCACCCATGGAGAAGCATCTCCTTTGATCCAAACTACTACTGCCACTACCAGTCTCTCGGCCTTCGCATCCGCCATCATCCACACTCCTCAGCTTTCCGATCTTAACAGGCACGACTTTTGCCTCTGCCTCCTGCTTGTCATTGATCGAAGGCACACAGTCATCCTGTCCAGGGAAATTAGAGGCGTTCCCCCTCGAGCTCTCACCACCAGACTCGAGAACAAGTACCACAGGACTGCAGCTACTGGCAGGAGATAGTTCGGTGGGGAGGCTTCTTCTACAGAGAGGACAAGTGGAGTGGGAGAGGAGCCAGGTATCGATGCACTGCAAGTGGAAGGCATGGCTGCAACCTGGAAGCAGCCTGAGCTTGTCATCGGATTGGAATTCGCAGAGGCACACAGCACAGTCGAATGGGTCTTTCAGGCCTATGATGGATTTGTATTGGAAGACAGGAAGGGAGTCGATGAAGGATTGGTCCACTCCTGAATCATGGAGGTGGAAGAGCTGCTGTAGCTCGCCTTGAAGAGCTGTGACATTGCTCATGGCATCTGGCTCTCTGTGACTGGGTCTCAGGAGGTATCGCACAAGGAGGTGGAGGAGTCCAGAGATGAAGAAGATGGCTGCTAGGATGACAATGATGAGAAGGATGGTAGGAGTAATCCTGTTCTCAAAACTAATCGCAGGAGGAGGTGGTGGTGGTGGTGGGAAGGATGGTAGTGGGAGTGAGACTGGAGAAAGAAGGCTGTCTCCCTCCATGCTTTCATGCAAGAACCAGCTTAAAGAGAACAGATAAGAGAGAGAGAGAGAGAGAGAGAGAGAGAGAGAGACTCACCTGAACATGCTACCTAAGAAACTCCATCAGTCTTGCAAACATTTGGGGTGTGTGTGTGTGTGTGTGTGTGATGGATTCTCTTCGCTGCAAGAAGAAAGAAAGGCAGAACAAATATTTTGCAGGTGAAGTTGAGGAAGTTGGAAGATGGGGATCCTCAAAATAAAGGAGAAGTTAATGGTGTGTCAGCTGATGGGGTCAGACATAAATGAATCCAAACACACTTGAATGCCGCTTATTTCTTTTGTGAGGTCTTCTTTTTAATGGCAATGAACATGCCACATATTTTCCCAAGGGAGGATGTGAATCTTTTAGGAACTCCCACTCTCTTCAAAATCCAATGCTGCTGCTGCTTCTTCTTCTTCTTCTTCTTCTTCCCTTCCATTTGACTTTCTACACAGCTTTTCTGCAGCAGGCTCAATGTCCCATTAAATTCCCCTACCATTCAACCAAGACAGAATAGATTTGTAGAACTCCAATCCAACATTTTTGATATTTACTCAATCCATTCTACATGCCTCATGTTTGCATAGGGATTGCTGCTTTGTGTCCTTTTCTGTAGCCCTTCTCTTTTGACCCAGATAATATTGACAGCAGCATGGATAGGGAGGATTTCAGGGTATGATGCATGGATTGGGGTGGGTTGACATTGCAGATGCACAGGTTTCATGGAGGAAATGGATCTCATGATCTGTGCAGGCAAAAGAGGAAGTCATGGAGACATGGACATGATCAAATGGCTAGGTTTTCCAGGTCTTGTGTCATGGGGCACTGGGGACTTGGGAGGTGTGTGGGGGTGTGCCTGGAAAGATGGAGCCCCACATAGGAGTTGGGGTTGGACTTAATTGCCATGATCCTGGAGAGACAGCACTGGAGCTGCAGGTCAATGCTCCAGTGTTTGGGTTTTGATTTAGCTATCTGGAATTTTCTTTTTTTTGTGCTTTGTTGATTGAAATTGTGTTAGATTATCTTAGCTGGTCAAACAGAAACACAAACACCAAGCTGATGCATTCATCTTGTGGTATTAACTCCTAAGACAACACAGGATAAATGATTTCATGTTCTGCTGTATTTATTGACCAGTGGTTCTAAACTAGGTTTTGTGTACATGGAATCAGCTAACAAGAGGTCAACTTCCTTGAGTCAAGTATGGTGCTATCAGAACAACTAATCAATCATCTACAAGAAATTATATCTGCTAATAAAAACAAGGAGTCAAGAAATTACCTTCTTAGGCACCAACAGCAGTTCTAGCAGAAGAGTGATGACAGCAATAGGACTTTTTATCTGCAGATGCTTATTTGAAGGATGCTTACAACCATGGAACTTATATCTGAACATCATGATTTGTTCTTGTTGTTATCTGAACAATAAGATTCTCTTTGGTGATTACTAATTGCCAAATCCACAACCTCTTCTTGAGATCCAAAACTATGAGCTTGAAGCCTTGATATTAATTCAAATTTATTCAAATGATGGACAACTTTGTTTTTATCATGTTTTCTGATATAAGCATCATGTAAGAGAACTGTTCTCTTATGTCTCTATCCTATATTATCTTTTTTGCCAAGGCAAACTACAGTGGCTGGTGAGTGCTCCACACAACACATGTCAGTGACATTTTGCTTGTGCCCAACACACAAAAAACAGACCAAGTTGACCCTTCCAAAACCAAAGAGTTGACAGTAAGGTCTTGGACTTATGGGTTTCCATACAGTAATCTATGATTTAATATGCCTAACTTGTACTGACCACACTATGGCTGTGTGGTCCAATATATAGAAAGGAATTCATACCCTTCAAGGAGGTGATATCATTGTTCCTTTGATCTAGCATACACTACCCAGCAGATGACCTGCCTTGGCAACTACATGTTGTCTCATGCCAGAGACAGAAAGGAGACTACATCATTTAAAATCCTGTGTGCTTGAGAAACAAATGGCTCTAAATAGTTATCAAATGTCTTGTGTTTTTCTTTTGTTTATTTTGAGAAGAAAAGGTGGCAGAAAACCTTGGGGAATGAAAGGGGATAAAGAGACTGCAGCAGTAACACCAAGAAACTTCTTCAATCTCCTACTCTTTTCCGCTACTGAATTCTCCCATCACTATTGTGCTTAAGGAGATCCAAGAACTCCCTTTTTGTCTCACAAATTCTAACATATGGTTAAAGAGAACAAGTTCCAAAGCAATAGGAACTCCCCATGAAGTACAAACTTCAATTACATACATACTTTTAGAACTATTACAGTATAAATATAGAACATGGTTTGTAGTCTTTAAGCTGAGAGCAAAACAAGAACAACTGTTAATTTGGATAATCAAAGCTTTACATGCCTTTATGTATCATTATTCTGTAGTATGCCATGCAGAATTCAGCTTTGAATTACCTAAGATAAGAACAACTAGCAGCATACATACTTTGAAGTTCTTGGCCTATTTTTTGTTGCTTGTCTTACACGAGTCTAAATTTTGGAGATTGTTGACATGGATTCCTAGCAGTACTACTTTTGTTAACACATGTAGTATAGGTCGAGGAATCAACAGCGTTGCATACTGTATCATGGTTTTCTTTTCTGATGGATGATATCACTATCATCAATTATATGCTTAAGTTCACTTCTAGAATGGCCATGATTTGAACAGTGACCAGTACAAGCCTTTCATGAATTCAGTAATTTCATGTTACAAATCAGCTGCTATAGAAACCTTCTTGGATTTGTTTTAGAACAAATGTCCAGCCTATTGATGCTTCAACCTTCAACCCACAAACAAAGACTGGTAGACTTAGCACTATAGTCTATTTAATGTGGTGCTAATCACATTCTTCTGCTAGGAAATAGTATGTGCCAATCACAATTTCCCTGACACTAAAGACTTTCTGATATTCCAATATATGTAAAAGTTAGGATCCAGAACTCAGCATTTTGCCACAAGCTAAATGACTAAACCGTAAACCCTGCCTCTTCAAGTTCAATGACTATTGTATAATTTGTTAACAACAATGACCAGATTGCATAACATTAGGATATATTTTGACATAAATGAGGCTCATAAGAGGAAAGTTTCCAGCTAGAATTCAAGATCTCTGTTTGTCCAAAACATAAGCTGTTGAAGAGTGCTCACTAATTATGTTCATTAAGACACTTTATCAACTCTTTCCCCTCCAAAAAACTTACATTACATACCCAGTATTTTCTCGAATTTCATCAGACAAAAGATTCAAGCCATTCTAAATGTCCAACACATCGCATTCCAACTCATTGAATCCTTCTACCTATGACCTTCTTTCTCATGTTCTCATGCTAGTGACAACTACTAGATTGTTCTTTTTTTTTGCTAAAATCATGTGGTGTGGGGAAGATTTGGGTTTGCAACTTAATTGCTTGATCCTGGCATGGCATGGTGCCAATCTTTATTATTTGTGCAGCACTCCAGCAGTCAGCTATTAACTTCACAAATCCATGACAGAGCTGTCCCTTCCAATTTTGCACCCACTAGTATAATCTCAACACAATCATGAGCAGGTAGAAGCAGATACATGACAAGATAGAGATAAAAAAGAAAGTCTTGGGGAAAGCTGTTGCTGTGGCATGAGACAGATCAGAGATTCATGGCTCGATGAATCTCCAACAGTAGCTACCTTAAGCAATTTTTTCATTTCTGATTTATGTACACGTAGTTATTTAATCTAATAGCAAGTGATATTCAGTAAAATAAACTTTTACAAAAAAATAATTTTGAATAAATACCTCCTCAGAATACAAATGAATGTGTCTCAGACATGTTACAGTCTTATAATTTCAAACAGTAAATGTACAAGGACACTTTTGAATCACTTCAGACATTTGTCTTCAAGTCCACAAAAAGTCATCCTTATGTCAAAGGATGGCCCATGTTCATAACCACCCACCTTGAGTAGGTTACCTGCAATGTATTGAAAGCTAAAGCTGTCACCTGGACAAGCCCATATCATTGTGTTAACTTGATAAGGCTAGCCAATTGACTTCTTTAGTAACAAAAATGCAGTCCTCCTCCAACTTCAAGATTCCAAAATAGGTCAATGATTTGATTTGCCAAATAGGCAGTAAACTAAAGAAGGGTGCATTTTATATGAAAATTTCAGAAAAGTATTCCAAATAAGATTGTTTATAGTCAAGTTTATTTTTAATCCAACTGTCACATTAAGATGCATCAAATCAGAAAGCTACCAAAATAAATGGCCAGAACTGATCCTACTACGAACTCAAGAATGAGCTTTTTAGCCAAACTCAAGAAGTAAGTAGTCAATTCAACAGACTGAGTTTGCTTGTATAAATTAGTAGAGAGCTTATCTAAACTTGCTGAGAACAAGCCCTCTGCAGATGCAGACAAGTTATTTGAAACATGTAAACTCAAAGACAACATAGCAGGAAAAAGAAAATGAAAAACCATCAAGGATTTGTCAAGGATGAGAAGATGGATAGGCATACACAACCTGAAGCATGTTTTTATATGCATTTTTTCTTTTTTTTACTGAAAAGAAAATTTCATTACTAAATCAAGGTAGAACAAAAAGACACCGCAGCATCAGAGCAAAAGAAAAAGTCTAAACGAGAGGGTTACTTCCCTCTCCAGAAAACAAGGATTTCCTCTCTCTGGCATGTTTAGCCAACCAATTGGCTACTTCATTTCGTTCTCTAGACACATAGACGATAATATGTACATCCAATTGCCCAAAAGGGCCCAGATACTATGCACAATACTTTAAACAGCTCAAGGAATAGCATATTTCTTTTGTAAAATTCTGATAAGGAGCAATGAATCGGATTCAATGTGTACTGTTTTTATATGCCCTGCTTGTCTTTTTTCTTTCACTACAAATAGGCTACCAGTATCTCATGCCATAATGACATCCCATTTTGTCACAATCCCTCCATATATATGGTTCAACCTTTCTGAAAACCATTTCAACAACAGATTTAATAACAGTCTACGGCTCTATACTTCAAAATGATCAAACAAAGGAAGAAGATCCTTTCCTATTAACAGACACCTTTTGCAGTATGTCCTCTGTTTTTTCTGCAACAGTAATGCTGAAAATTTAGTGGACTAAAGGTACCATATTTACATCAACAAGAAAAAAATGAATCATTATTAGAAAATATTGCATCTTTTATCATCATCTTGAGGCAACAAGCACTCTCAAACAATGAAACAGCAATTAAGTTTTCCACCGTCCAGAAAGTAAAACTACTTCCTTTCACCAACTGAAGAAGAAACCATCAAAACAACACCGAAATAACCATCATCAAACTCGATCGAATTCTTAAAGAAACAGTCGCAGAAGCAGTAAGATCAAGATAAAGACTCAACCTGCGGAGAGGATGGTGGCAGAACTGCCAGAGACCGAGTGCGGCAAACCGACAAGCAACGCGTGCGACGAGAGCAAAAGGCCCCGGCGAATCCCCTCCTACTCCGTCTTCGTTGGAGATCCAAACCCTCCGCCCTTCCACCCCGCCTCCACGATTAATTCTCCCTTCTCTTCCTCTGCCGATCTCCGAAACCCTAAATCATGGCGGCAAGCCAGCATTTGAGATATAACGGTCGGCCCATAATAATTTGGGCCATAATTTTGGGCCTCCATTATGAAGAAGCTTGTGTGAAGAAGTAGTACTATTTCTGTGGTCAAAATCTTGGCACAATACAACACCACTAGATGGCATGATTAGGAACCTTCTTATAAGATTTGGATTGAGTTGCATCATATCATAATGTTGTCACAGATAATAATAATAATTTTACATCCATCATATCAATATAGAGAATATTTTTCATTTTGAAACAAATTTTTACCATAGTGGCATGGTAAATTTTGTTTTTTGTTTTTTTGTTGTTGTTGAGGGTTGATTTGCTTTCCCACATCAATTATTATCATGAATCTCTTCAGCATCTGTTGCTGTTCATTAATTACAATCTTTCCTCTCAATCTTTGCACTGTCTTTCATCTACTGTTAAATAGAGTGGACTCTACCTGTGGATTCTTCTTCCCTGCTGAGTCTTAGTGGCAGGCACATATCTGCTATGGTACATTTGCATGCTTTTTCAGACTCTGTGTGATTTATATGCCTCTCCTGGCAGTATCCATCTGCAATTTACTTGTGTAATCTCCATCTTCTCACTCTCTCTCTCTCCACAAGTCAATTGTTCTCTCTTTTATCTACTGTTAAGTACAGTGGAATACCTGTGGATTGCTTCTTGCTCTTCACTCGTAGTGGCAGGCACATAGCCTGCTATGTTGCAGCTGTATCCTGCTGGATTTTGGCCCGGCAGTCCATTCACTGATCTAAATTTGAACCAAATCTAAATGGTCAGCCTTTGTCCAACATCCCATGATCATAGAGATTGACCGAATCGAGATTAACATGTTATAAAGTATGGAAGAAAACTGGGCATTTTATCTTAAACAAAACCTTTCGTTACTTAGATGATATTTTCTAATTGATTTTTATGTAAGGACATTCTTTCTTTTTCATCAATTCGATGAAAATATCCTTTTTATCAGTAATCTCTTACTACTATCATCATCGATCGTCATTACCTCCGTTGTCCCTCTCCCCTCTGTCACCCTTCACCTCCTCTCTCTCCTACCTTTCTTTTTCCCTCATTTTCTTCTCATCCTCTCCCATCACTTGCAGGCGGCAACCTTCTCCCCCTCCTTTATCACCTATATAGCATAAATAAAGTGGAAGTGGAAGACTCATATACGTAATGATGAAGGTAGACGTCGAAAAAAAATGATATTGCACAAAAACAACATAGAAGGACGAGCAACAGAAAGTGGGAATCATGACGATAAAAGAGAAGGGGGAAGGGAGGAGATGAGGAGATGACAAGACATGATTTAAGCTGACATTCCGTTCCGTTCTTAGTGCACTCCAACCGAGAAGAAAGAAGGGAAAGAGTTTGTCTGCAAGTTCCTACAAGCCTCTTCTTCGAAAGATTAAACTAATGAGCAGCTCCTACAAGACTACAAAACCACAGGATAGTTAGGGGTGGCTTAGGTTACAGGAGATGGCATGAGCCTAGAGAGTCATGTCCATATATTATATCCTTGTTCTATGTAGGAACGAACATGGGGTCATATGTTGTCCAAGATTGCTCTCACAAATGGTGGCCAAACATATCATCGACGAGAGTGATGATGAAGACAAGCATGTCAAGTCACCCAACTGGAGTCCCATTTCCTTCTGCCTCTTCTTCCGACCACATTTGAGTCATGGTTGAACAGTGGAGAGGAGAAGACAAATGACCAGATTTGAACAGAAATCACAGCAGTAGCAAACATATGTGTAGTTTAAGACAGAAGGCAGACATTGAAGAAGAAGAAGAAGAAGAAGAAGACTGATTGAGCCTTTCACGCCAATATCGCACACTGCACACGCAAAAACTTCAGAATGAGAAAGCGTTCACCGGCTTCTCTCTTTCCTCATCGCCATCTGCATCTGCATCTGCATTTGCCATGCCTTGAAGCCTTCCACCAGCTGCCTCCTCCTTTTCCACTGCAAGTCTTTCCATCTTCTCCCTACCAGTTCGACAGGTGCTCCAAATCTTCTGCAGAAGAAAGCACCTCCTTTTGCTTCTCCATCCTGAAAGAAAGAAAGACACAGACTGAACTCTACTTGAATGTACTTATTACTCCTCTCTCTCTCTCTCTCTCTCTCTCTCTCTCTCTCTCTCTCTCATTTACCATCACCACATCACCCAACTCTCTAAAATGACATTCATGTCACGAGGGAATGGCAGGGAATGCCGGAGATGAAAAGGGCAGAGAGGGAATGCAGGAGGAAATTAGAGCAACGTACTCCCCCGTGTTCTACGTATCCATTGCACGCCACTGTAGGAAGTTTCGGCCACCAAACCCCACTCCAACTCTTCGCCTTTGACCATTACAAACTGCTAGGAAACTACATCCGCTATGACAGGAGAGGAGCGAATGGTTGTCAACCCTACACCACTTGTTGTTTGTGTGCGTGTGTGTGAATTGGAAAGCGAGTTGGGCTGCAGTAGCAGCAGTCTGCTAGCTTTCCCAGCTACAGAAACCAACAAGAAGAGGACTCTATATGATCAGTGTGATCATATTTGGCTATATAAACAGCTATGTTAAGGTCAAGAAACGAATCAGATCGACTCTAATCATCCTCCACATAAAATAATATCATAGGATTGGCTCCATGTGGTAATACTTCAATATTTGTTGAACGTATCATGATAAGAATATTATTAGATGTCATATCAATCATGTAGGGTTTGGATTGATTGGCCCATCCATGCAGAGTTATCATGATAGTGATTAGAAAAGTGAAGCCAGGAGCATCATGTCCAACTAAATTTACAGGAACAGAAGTACAGCAAGCAAAATAAAAGGAAACAGAGAGAGAGAGAACCCACACAAGGACAAGTGCAGGCAAACCAAGAAATCTCTGAAGCATAAAAGACGAGATGACCACAGTGTTTCTAGGTCTTCTTTAAACATATATCCATATCATCTCAAAATATAATAGAATCATATTATGAAACATATGTATTTTTAGTTGTGAAAAGAAGAATCCATCATTGGTTGCACTTTCACTTTGCATCTTCTTTTAGCACCTCATGAATGACCTCCTCTCTTTCTTTTGCTAAATCACTTTCCTATGCACGCTCCTAGTTTTTAGTATACTGTTCAAAAATAGGGAATGGAATAGAGAGGTAAATTGCTGATCAAAACAAAAGCACCTCTTCTTCCCAGGGGAAGGCTGTGGCATGAAAGTAATGATTTGCTTTAACCTTCTTGTTCTGCAGTCCACCTCCAACCTCTCAAACTCCCTGGCAGAGAAAAAGAAGATACTCGGCTTCAGGCAATGGTTGAGCCGAACAGTATCATATTACTTATTTACAATGATTGATGCTTAGCATGATTACCGACGAGTCAACTCGATTTAAGGTAGCTCGGGATTACTTGTACGAAGACAAAGGTCGAATTAGATGTTCAATTAGATTCCTTCGACGCTCAAGTTAGAATTAAAATAAAAAGTAAAATTACAAGTGAATAATAACTAGTAACAATAAATTAGACAAGGTAATCACATGACGAGTTACGATTGAGGGGTAAAATTCTCCGCTCCGAAAACTTATGAACTAATAAATGAGACAAGATACATCCACTCCTCGGATGATGATTGGCATGGTGAAAGAAATGGAGGGAGTCAATGGGTTCATGGCTTAGAGAATTTATTTTGCTGGTGTGATGTGAACTTTACTTGGTCCCAAATTCCCTTGTGCTAAAGATGATGTGTTGGAAGGGTTCCCAGAATAATCTCGATTGCAGCAAAGCAACTTGTAGCATTCTGGTTTGTGGTAGCAGCATTTGTAAGCTAAGCCTAGCTGCCAATGAATTGTGTGTCTCATGCACCACCACTAGAAATGACATGTGAAGGCTTGGACAGGTTGCTTTCTCAGTCTAAAACATTTGTGTGGCAACAAATCCCACTGGTGAGAGCCACAGTGCCACACTTTTCCTTTGGAAGATGCCACTTGAACCCTTCAAAATTAGTGTTTCTTAAGCTATTTTGCATGGATCCAATTGTGAGGTGTAGTTAAACTTAGAAAAAGTAGTGAGTAATACCCATGATTTAGTCTCACATCAGAAATGAAAGAAGACTTAGTTGACAATGATGAAGAAGACTAATCAAATTTAATGGATTGGTTATTCTATCAGATTGACAAGTGAGATCCTGAAACGTCATCTTTATTTTGGTGTCCACCACTTTTCTTCCATATACTTGGCAAGGGTGGACCATTGCCTGATGAAGCATCAGGGATCATGTTCTTCCTAAAAGCACTAATCCATAACAAGGATGGATTGCTTGTGTTCAACATTACTCCCTCAAATAAATGAAGTTGATCAGCTACACAGATAACCAAGTGTTTTGGATATCTAGGCTTCACAAGCATTGGTTTGCATGGGTATTTGTCTCTTTCAATTTTTCTTCCCTGTCTTGAGATTTGAAATGCAATTCATAAGATAACCACATATCTTTTATCCAATCATACACATTGATATGGAATACTCATTTTCATCGGTACATCATATGTAAGAAGGTGACCAACTTAGAGATCTATGTTGATCATCTCCTCAGTCAACTTTTACTGCACAGCAGATCTCATTGTTGTTACCCTTGAGGAAGGTCTTGCACAGCTTCTCCCAGAATTGGTTATCTGGTTCAGCCTCCTCCAAGCTCGCCTTCACATCATCAGCAAAGCATCCCTAGCAAATGAAGAAAAGACCACATGGATTCACTCGGATCATGCAAAAGAAACTTTAATTTGCCTGGTTGGAAGAATCAAACTGCAGTTTGAAGCTCACATTGATACAGTCACTGCTAACAAGACGATCCATGAGGTTGTAGAGTATGTCCTTGCCGTACTCGGGATGTCCTTGAATGCCTAGGATGTGATCTCCGACGCAGAACATCTCCACGCCGGTCTTCTCCGAGAAGCCGATCACTTCAGCTCCCACCGGAACTTGCCACACCTGTTGAGATTCAATGAAGATGAGGACGATGAAACTCTACAAATGTAGTACTGCACTTCTGCGCCAACACTGCTCTACCTCGTCTTGGTGGCATTCGATGATCAAAGCGGAGGGTGGGGTCTCTCCCAGTCGATCGAAGAGCTTAGGGCGAGGCATGTCATCGTCCACCATGATCACCTTCCTGATCCCGACATCCCAACCTCCACCAGCCTTGGCAACCCGACCGCCCAACGCGCGGCATATTACCTGCAAAAGCACAGCAATGTTCGGCATCAACACCATGCATGAAACAGTGCGAAGAAAGAAGACCAGCAAGCTTCGATGGCTGTCTACTTGGTGGCCAAAGCAAATCCCTAGAACTTTCTTGTGCATGGCATGCAACGTTTGGAGAAGAAAGCACAGCCTCAGGATCCACAGGTCATTGCCATAGGCATCATGAGGGCTGCCGCTGACGACGAAGCCATCATACTTGTCGAGGTCTTCCATGTCGGGAAACTCTCCCTCCACCACCCTAAACAAGTCCCAGCTCTCACCTTCCTCCCCGAAGGCTTGTATAAACACGTTGAAGTAGCCATTATACATCTTCGTGACGTAGTCCGAGTCCCTGGCTGCTAAAAGGAGAGCATACCTCTTCTCCTGCTCTATCTTCATGGATGCAAAAGAGGAGGTTAATGTTGAAGGAAGGCATCGAGATCTTCTTATAGAGGTGAGGCCAGAAAAGGTGAGAGCAAATAGGTTATCCTTACGCTACAGTTTGTGAGATTACTGATACAAATGTGGGAAGGCAAGTAGGCAAACTTAGGAAGAAAGTTGATGCCATTGTTAGGCTATCAGATTCCTGTTTGCAAACTTGTACATGAACTAAATGATTCCATTACAGTCAAATTTACTTGGTCATCTTCTTCAATTGAGAGAGTTGTTCATCGCAAGTATCACTCATCTGAACAATCTTATTAGGAAGCAACTCAAGATTCTTTTCTTGCTTTTGCTTAGACTAATTGTTGTGGGGCTCTAATTAGTATATATTCTACTTTGGCTTCTGCTTAATGTAGGAAAAGGCTATATATATGACTATATAACTTATTCCTTTCGCAACTCGAATCATAAGTGTTAGGTTGGTAAGTATTTTTGGAGTTATAATAGAATTCACAATACTTAAAAGTATAGAAAACAAAGTTCTTGTGAATTAGGATATAATTGTATATACATCAAGGTTTTGATTAGAGAACAAATACTTTGAATGTTGGCAATATTTTCTCTAATAAATCTAGAGTGGTTGAGGAAATTTTTTTAGGATTTATGCGAGAAAATATATAATGGATTCGGGACTTAATTTTGGATTAACTCAAGAGAGAATTAGTTTGAGTTTTTTTATAAATATAGATATTAAGTGTCAACCATATAAATCTTATATCCATCTTTCTAGCTTAGATGTTATTACTGATCTTTGGATTTTTCCGTCTCTCAAACACAAGGGAAGAACAGAGCTTCCTCAAGCCATTGGAAGTTCAGTATAGCTCATGCAAAAGACACCAAACATGTGGCCATTAGAGGGATTCAATTCAATTCGTTAGTACTTTGTGGCAAGTTGGAATCCGTGACATTCAGTGCCATTAAACCTTGATTCCTTCGTGCCGTCCTTGTCGATCAACTTGATCCCAAACAATGGAAGTTCGAAGACATCTTGAAGGACTGTTCATCCTGCAATCTGGAGTTTGGAGAGGGTGAAGGTTGCTCCAAAAGTGCAAAAAGGCCAATTCAATCACATCCTCGTTAGCCTCTGGAATCTTACAACCTACCAGTGGCGATCCACTTGGAAACGACCGAGTCTGTTCACTGAATCTGGCCAGGTTTTCGGGTTATGAATCCACAACTTGAATGT
Organism: Musa acuminata AAA Group; assembly: GCF_036884655.1. NCBI lineage: Eukaryota > Viridiplantae > Streptophyta > Magnoliopsida > Zingiberales > Musaceae > Musa > Musa acuminata. The sequence goes on from NC_088331.1 coordinate 43,863,269, forward strand.
GCTTCTGGTGCTGGAAGTTTCACTCCAGACTTTGTTGCAAGAAGTATATTGTTCGGTGGGAATCTATGACAAAGTGTGCGAAGTAGCACCTATTCCAAGTTAATGGTTTTGGTGGCATGTTGTTCATGTTGATGGCAACATGCATGGCAACAACCTTCGAGACTAAGTGGTGCTGTACAAGCTGAGGTTCTCAAAGAAGATTCTTGTTGTGCTGTGCACCTCTTGTTTCCTTGCAGTAGTCAATATGAATTGTGTCCTCTGAAATTTATATGAAGGTGAGGGGGGTGTGTCCTTTCTTCATGGTGCACTTGGCATTCCAAAAGAGTTTGCATCTTATTTGAGATCTGCTTGGGATCACTTAGATGAAGAGGAGCCAATTAGGTCCAATGTATATTTAGTGAGAAACTATTTTGTGCAATTGATTTCATAAAGTTTTCGAACATTATCTATGCACGAGGGTTGCTCGAAACATTAAGCATTGTAGATGGTGGCCCATCATGCCGACGTACATGCGCTGACGATAAGGGAGAAGCTTGACAAATACTCCTTTGATTAAGTTAGAATAAGAGTGGCGTATGCCGAACTGTTCCCTATCAGCTTTTATGTGGATGCTTAAGGTTAGGAGATTTACTTTTGGATCCCAAGGACGCTAATGGACAAGGCTGCAACATCCATCAATAGAATATTTTAGCTGTTCTTAAGGGAAAGAAACAAGCAGTAAGATTTCTCGTTGACATCATTTGTAAGAAGACCGACTTCTCCTTGGCTTTCTGCAGCAGGTGATGGTTAAGTGAAGGAAAGTCAAAGATGCTGTGGTGTTTAGTGCAAGTGATGGGTATTAGATTTCATTTGTATAAGATTGGGATATGTAACTCAGTGGGTATATGTTCTGAGTAGAAACCGCTGTTGGGAAAATTTATTATAGTGAAATAATTTTTTTTACCAAAATATTAATTTTTTTTTATCAAAAGTAAGTATTAATCAGAGTAGTATAAATAGTCAAATAATAAATCAATCACAAAGACACCGAATTTTTACATGAAAAATCACGGGACAGTAGTCCACTTCAAAATTTCACTATTATCAATAATAATAATATATTTATAATTAATTTTCTATAGAATAACTAGAGGATCATAATAACATCAAGAACATATATCTTGGTTCAATAATAACATATCATCATCACTATAGATAGATTTCATGAAAGGAAAATTTTATCTCACCAAATAAGTATGGCAAAAAAGTATCTCAAAGAGGATAAACTATAGATCGACACCATGAAGATTATAGAGTTTATTATAAGGATTCTTCACATAAAATTTGGGTAAAAACCGATAATGTTTAATTGCTTCTTCGTCTAACAAAAATCTCAAAACTTAACTTTTTCTCTCGTAAACTGCAGCCTAATGCCTAATGGGCTTTCTTACTCGAGCCCCTGACTCCGCGTATGGGTAGACCTTTCTTACTCGAGCCCCGACTTCGTGTACGGGTAGACCTTTCCTACTCGAGCCCCCTCACCATGACTCAGGCTTGATGGGCTAACTGGTCTATCAACTTTGTTTGGTTTAAACCACTGATCAAAATGCTTAAGTTGAAGTTAATAATAGTATACTCATCAAACCCTTATAAGTCAATCTTAATCTTACCCACTTTCGATATGGGACTAATCAGGGGTATTACAAAAGGCAACTCTATGTAATTTTTCAACTAAGTAATGATCATAAGATTTAAGAGATGTACTTTATAACTTCAGTAAAAATTGCTTTCTAGCAAAAGTTTGAAGTCCCTTCTCGCTGATATGACTAAGTTATTTTGTACCAAATATCTATGCTTTTACCCTTTTGAATTGCATTAATCTCTTATTTACGTAGCTTAACTTACATGACATAAAAAGAGTTTAGCTTCTTTCCTCTCGTCGTAATTAGAGAATTTCTAGTGAACTTCCATTTACTTTTACCAAAATAATGTGTAAATCCCTCGTTCTCAAATCTACTTGTAGATATCAAGTTAAGACGAATATCTAGAATATGTCTAATATCTTTGAGTATCATTTTGCTCCCAATACTGGTCTCCAAGTAAATATCTTCAATATCCATAATCTTAGATGTACCACTGTTTTCCATAATGAAATCACTATAAAAAATAACATGAAAGAAAGTAATAGAGTTAATTACCTAATTACTATCTTGAGCTACAAGACTGACACTGACATATCTGTCATCATAAATAATAACGACATTACATTTAGTAGCAATCGTATGTCTCTTTTTTATTTTTCTTCCTTTTATTCTATTCTCGCTTCAAAACTTACACTCTTTTTTCATGTGACCTGTCATGTTGCAATAGAAATACTTGATATCTCATTTAGACTTGGATCTTCCTCTATAACAATGTGGATTTCTACTGTGATTTTTTTCACGTCTTTCTTATTTTTTAATAACAAGTGTACAAGAAGAAGATTTTCCATATTCTTTCCTTCCAGCATTCGTATTTAGCAAATTGTTTTTAATTATGTCTATGGTTAGAGTCTCCTCTAATGTGGAGCTATAAATTGTTACCATATATGTTTCCCAAATTTTCGGTAAAAAGCTAAGAATTAACAATTCTTGCATCTCATTATTTATATTCATTTTCATAACAACAAACTTGTTTGTAAGACTCTGAAATAGACTTATGTGCTCAACAATGCTACTATCATATTTATATTTTAAATTGACAAACCTTTTGATGAGAGAAATTCTATTTTCCATTGTCTTTTTTGTAAAGAGATTTTCTAACATTTGTCAAATAACATTAGCTCTGGTTTTATCAGAAATATGCTTATGCAAATTTATATCCATCCATCTTCTAATATCAGTAATAAATTTTCTATGTTGAACCTTCAATTTCTCATTTTTCATAGTAAAAGGTTTTTCTTGAACTTTGATGGGGCTTATATAAATCTTTGCAATAGAGTAAATCTTCCATCGTACGCCTCCAAGTAGAATAATTTGATGAGTTCAATTTAATTATTTCGTCTGACTCTTCCATTTCAATCACATAAGAAAAACTAGTACCAAACAACTTAATGCTTTGATATCACTAGTTGGAAAAAATTATTATAGCAAAATAATTGTTTTCTTTCTTTATATATCAAAATGGGTTCTTTATCAAAGTACCAATTTATTATCAAAAGCAAATATTAACCAGAGCAGCATAAATAATATAACAATAAATCAATCATAAAGTGAGATATTAAATTTTTACGTAAAAAAATGTAATGCAGGAAAAACCAAAGAATTGTAGTCTATTTCAAACATTCATTATCACCAATAATGATAACATATTTATAATAAGTCTTCTCCAAAATAACTAGAGGATCATTAAGAATATAAATCTTGACTCAACAATTACATATCATCATTATCATAAATAGATTTCATAAAAAAAAAATTTAGATCTCACCAAATGGATATAGTATAAAAGTATATCATAGAGGATGAATTATAGATTAATACTATTAGGATTATAGAGCTTATTATAAAGATTCTTCATATAAAATTTAGATAAGATGATTGTCTAACAAAAACCTAAAAACCCTTTTTTTTCTCTCCTCTTCCCTTTATTTTTTAATAAATTAAATTTTAACTTAATACCTAAATCAACGATAGCTTAATCAAAAGTAAGTTTCATATTTAAATATGGGCTGGACCAACAACAGCTTAATCAAAAGTAAGCTTTATATAAGAAGAATGTTCAATCTTGCTCAAAGAAACAACACTAATCACAAGAAAGCTCATCGTAAGTTTACTGAACACAAGAAAACAAAAGACTATGACACAGAGACGAATAATACAATCATTAGAGGAAACAAATTAAGTAAAACAAATGTAAAATAAAATATCAGCATATGATAATTGAATACAAGATATTAAATGATTTACAAGCCAATACACACATACATCTAAAACATAAGCCACATATTCTTCGCTATGCATGAAAGTTTATCATCAATATGATCTAATTATATGTAGTCTAAAAAAATATTGCAAGTTTACCGGTACGACCTTAAAGCATATTACAAATTCAGTTTTTATTATTGATTATTTAATAAAAAAAAATATTTTATATTTTTTTAAAAAAATTTCTTTTCAACTAATAGAAATATAAAATTTGAAGTGAACTTTCAATTAACATATGAATATTTCCTCACTTTAAGTTGATCTAATTTATTATATATGAGCATATAATCTTTTATTCCATACAAATATTTCATCATTTTCTTTATAGCATTATAATGTATCATTCTTGTATTGTTCTAGTATTCACTAAGTATTTAAACTATAAAATTGATATATATCTCTTATAGTTTTAAAAATAATAAACCTTCAACTATACATGCATAAGAAATATCTTTTATTTATTTTTTTCTAAATCATTCTTACGACACTAGCTTTGATTGAATTTTTCATTTCTTGTAATATGTGTATCATTAGTTGAACAAAGTTACATACTAAATCCTTCTAAGACTCGATCAATTTTTTTTTTTTTAAGATAGTCATAATAATCATTAAGATATATCCCTAAATATCTCAATATTAATAGCATAAGTTACTTCATTTATATTAACCATCTTGGTTTCGTACATTAAACCAAGATCACTACTATTAAGCAAAATATCATTGACATATAAGATCAATATAATAAAATTACTTCCATTGACCTTCAGATATATATACTAATCAATAGTATTTTCCTTAAATCTAAAGAACTTAATGATATCATGAAACTTTATATACCGTTACTTGTAAGTTTATTTAAGATCATAAATAGATTTCTTAAGTTTGTAAGTCAAACTTTTATTTCCCTTGTCTATGAATCTTTCATGTTATTTCATGTAGATTTTTTAATCTAGATCCCCCTTCAAAAATATTATTTTCACATCCAATATATATAACTCAAGATCATAATAAATTACTAATGTTATAACGATCCTCAACAAGTCCTTAGAAATAGAAGAAAATGTGTTATAGTCAATGTCATTTTTTTTAAGAAAAATCTTTAGTCACAAGTTTGACTTTATATCATTCGATATTACATCTTGAGTCACGTGTTTTCTTAAAAACTCATTTGTAATCGAATTTTTTATAATTATTAGGTAATTTAACAAGTTTCCAAATATCATTCTATTCCATCAATTTCAACGCTTCTTTTATTGTATGGTATCACCTTTCAGAATTATTACTTTCTATAACTTATGAAAATGATAAGGGATCCTTTTTTATTCCTATATTATAATATAATTCTTATAGATAATATCACATAATCATAAGAAATGATAGATCTTCTTAAGACTACCTATTGTGATTATTCTATAAAATCATTAGTAGCGATATTATGTAAGGTTTCATTAATGCTATTTTGTTGTTGTGATTCGAGAAACAATAACCTCTCAAATAAAAAATGATAAAAGAACATCAACGTGCATATTTTCTATATCAAAATTAATCTTTCGAGATTTTTAACTCTCACTGGTTTTATCAATTTCTAAGAATCTTACATTAACAAATACTATTATTCTCATACTATAATAAGATAATAAAATTTGTATCTTTTAAATTTCTTTGGATAACCAATAAAATGCCCAGAAATAATTCTTGAATCTAATTTTTTTTCATGTGGATTAAAAACTTTTATCTGTACAGAACAATCAAAATATATATAGGCATCTCAAATTGATTTTCCTACTAGTCCATAACTTATTAAGAATCATATTCAAGATATATATAGACTTAGATATAGAGAAATAATCCATCATACTCACAGTCATGTGTATAAGAATATTATTTCATCTTTGAGCAATATTATTTTACCAAGGTACACTTAATAAGACATATTGAGCATAAATAATAGGGCTATAATTCTAATATGACTTATTATATCATCACCCTTATCGGATATAATAATTTTAATTTTTTATTTAATTATTTCTTAACTTTATTTATGAACATCTCAAAATTAGTTTGAGACTTTTTATGTATTAGATTCATATATTCATATCTTAATATATCATTTATAAATATGATGAAATATCTCTCCCCTTTAAAATAGAAAATATAAAGCAATCCACATATATCAGTATGAATAATCTCAAGAAGTTTTCTACTTGTGTTTTTTTTGCATGCTTAGTTTATTTTTTTTAATGCAATATATATACACATCAAAATCAGTAAAGTCTAAATATTTTTAAATATTATCTTTTATTAATCTTTCAATTTTTTTCTTCAAAGATATGCCCTAGACATGTATGTCATAAGATAAAAAATTTCTTATTATTGAAACTACATTTCAATCATATATTTAATTATAGAGTCATCAATATCTTTAAAAAATTAAGATTCAAATTAATTGTATATAAATCATCACACAAAATTTCAGAGTCAATTTTTATTGAATCATACAATATATTAAGTTTATCATCACCAAAAGAAAGATAATATTCTAGCTTATTAATTGTAGATAGAAAAACTAAATTTCTAGAGATAATAGAAATATAGCATGTGTCCGTAAGATATATTTGACTCCATGTCTTGGCATAGGTGATAAGTTCCCACTACTATCACTTTCGTTTACAATTTGCCATAACGATGAATCTTTCATGCTCTTTTGATTTTCGAATTATAAGAAATCATTATATATTATCGATAACAAAAGTTGAAGCATCAAAATCAATTTACCAAGTATTAAAATAAACCTCTGTAATATTTGATTGGAAATATACAAAAGGTTAAGTTTATATTTTTTCGTTTCAAACTAAACATTGCGTTTAACATAATCCTTTTTTATATCTCTTTTTTTACCATAAAGGAAGTACTCTATATGACCTTTTTTTTATTAGTCTGCTTAGTATTTTCAGTCTTGATAAATTTATTTAGTGGATAACATTTCAACTTTTTTTTTTTTTACTAATTCCTTAAGTAGTAGTTAAAATATTATATTTTTTTATCTTAACTTTAATTCTTTTTAAACGTATCCACTAGTCAACTTATTTAAGTCTTATTTATCTTTATTTATATTATAATAAAGCTTGAATGAGCTAATATAAGGAGGAAAAGAATTAAAAATGAATTGCACAAGGAAAAACTCGTATATATTCATGCTTAATGCTTTAAGTTTTATAATCTTATTAGCCATATTAAGGATACGATCTTGAATTTTTTGAGTATCATTATACTAAATCGTGATCAGTTCTTTCAATAATGTACTAGCTAATGACTCGGTAATATAGTTTTACTTGTCTTCAATAGCCCTCAAATATTTTTATGTACTAGTTGCAAGCGATAATGAAGTCTTAATATTTACAATTGTCATTTTTATAAATATTAGACTGAGCATATTAGATCTTTGCCAAGCATTTATTTTTATTAATTTATTTTATGATGCTTTCATCAGTGAAGTTTGCGGACATTTTAACAAACAATGCTATGTTAAAATCTAATACACATAGCGTAAACTACATATGTTCTAACTAATTTGAATAATTTGAACTAGAGAGTACAAAAACACTAAAAGCATGAGAATATATAAAAGAAAATATATTTTAAATATAAAATTGTATTAATATCTTGAGTTTCTAAAATATGATAAAATATTAAAATCATCCATATTTCATCTTAGGGTGAAATATTAATATATCTAGTATTTATTTAAATTTATTTATAAAGGACTGATGTCATTCTTATGAAATAGTATTATTATCATTAGGTATATAATCATTATTTTACTCCATCACATAATTATTCAAATAAATTCTCCTTTGAAATTATTTAAATCTCTTAATTATATATGTCATAATGAATATTAGTTTATTTTAATATCATCTAGGACTAATTTTTAATATAATATTTATTATAAGTCATTAGTCTAAACCACTTTTGGTGATTATAAAACTAATATAATAATTTAAAATATCTTATAAATGATAAAGTATTTATATAATTTGCATCCCACAAGCACATCATCTTATGTCACTTTCTCAACCACTAGTTAGATGAAATTTAGATATATATATTACAAATAATATTTACAATTTTTTTATTAATTTAATTTATATAAAAATAGTTTAATAATAATAAAAATAATTATAGTAATCACTAACATTAATCAACATAAAAGAAAACTTATATAATGATTATAATCATAATAAAATATAAATCATGCCTTTATATAAGAAATAAATATTATTTCATAATTTTAATAGCCTTATGTATTTAATAGCCACATAAATATCTAAGATAATAATTAAAATTTCTTAATAACATAAGCATTTAAACTTAATAATAATAAATTATGTCACATGAATAAAAATAAAATATATTCAATTTATTTTTTGTCATTTAATTTTGATAAAAAAAATATTTATCAAGTTTTACATAATTTTATTATTATTGAATTATGGTTGTTGAGATAATATTACCATAAAGAATCAATCTTTGAGGGTAAAATAGAAATTTTGTGACTAAGAGCATAAGTAAAAAATAATTAATTTTCAAAGGGTAAAATTATAATTTTGTTGGGACATATATTAGAAATATCTGATTTTGGAAGGGTAAAAATGTCAACAAAGGATATCGACTAGAATTAATTACTTTTGTAAGGGCAAAATGTACATTTGCTAGGGTGGAAATCTTAAGATCCTAATGTTTCACCCTTTCTCTAGTCATTGTTCGCACCACAGCTTGCTCGCGTCATTATCGCTCCAATTTTTACTAATGGCAACCTTACATTTGCAACTAGACAAAAGCCAAAGATCATCATCGGTTCGAGAAAGCATCTCCAATGTCTACTACTATCAAAACCTAACAAGGAAGACTCCACTTAGCTCGTTGTCAGCCCAAACACCACCACAACAAGACTCACAACTTTTGGTATGCTTGTCATCGCGTGTTGTGCATCATCGTCTACCATCACATAGCATTCGATCATCGATTGCCATCAGGCTATTGCATACAGCAATCATTGCCACCATGCTTCCATTGTGTTTTGCTTGTGGCAGGGTCGATAACCATGGTGGGTCATCACTCTCTACTAGGCTGCCACGTAATATAATAGCGATGACTTCGTAGCATGTAACACCACCATCGCATCCCTACAAGTCTAGTGACCATAGTAAGCTATCGACCAATCATCACACCTTAGATAATAACAAGCTATGGCATCATCAGTAGCATCATTATCGTGGACAACAAGCCACCCACGACCATCAACATAAATCGGACAAGAATCTTCCAACATGGCTTCACACGCATCTGCGAGAGAACCTTGATTGCCCACAAGCAGATGACCAAGGTGAACGAGATAAGAACTAGATCGATAACGCTCTTTCATAAGCGAAGGGTACATATAAACAAATTTAAATACTTTTGTGATCTAAGGTATTTGGATTTAAGCATGACTCTAATACCAATTATAAGTATAAAATCATTAATAATACTATTTATGAAATAAATTTAATAATGTTAGGATCAAGAGCACTAAGAGGGGGGGGGTGAATTAGTGCAGCGGAAATTTTATAATAATTTAAAAACAAAAAGCTGCGTTCGTTCAAAAACGATTATGATGCAAAAGCAAATTCTCAGTTTGTATCTAAGTGCAGTTTGCGTCTTAAGCGCAGATTGCGTCTAAGCGCAGTTTTGCGTCTAAGCGCAGATTGCGTCTAAGCACAGATTGCGTCTAAGCGCAGTTTTACGTCTAAACGTAGTTTTACGTCTAAACGCAGATTTACGTCTAAACGCAGTTTTACGTTTAAACGCAGTTTTACGTCTGAACGTAGTTTTACGTCTAAACGCAGATTTACGTCTAAACGCAGTTTTACGTTTAAACGCAGTTTTACGTCTAAACGCAGATTTGCGTCTAAACTTTGAAACTCGTTTGTATATTCGCAGAAGGCAGTATGCAGTTGAAATCAAGACGTAAACGTAAACTGAAATCTGATGATTGAGCGAAGAAAGCCGATTTACGTCCGAATGCAGTTTTACGTCTAAATGTTAAAACTCGTTCGTAAAATCGTAGAGGACAGATTGCAGTTATTAATAGGATTAAAATGCAAGCGTAAACTGCAAGGAAGCTCGTTCGTAAAAGCGCAGAAAACAGTTCTGCAGAATCAAACGTAAACGTAAACTGTAATGTACGAAAATGCGAGTTTACGTTTGAATCCAGATTTGGAAGAACAGCACTTAGAACTTGTTCGTGAAAGCGCAGAGAGCAGTAGTGATGAGGGAGGTTTGCAGTAATGATAAAGTGCTCGAAATTAAACGCAAACCAGAGATTTATAGTGGTTCGGTCAGCCTTGACCTACTCCACTTTTGGCTTCCTCCACCGATGAGGTTGCCGACGTCAACTAGCTGCCTTCCTTCAATGGGCGAAGGCCAAACTTCCCTCTTACAGTTTCTCTCCTTTTGACAGGCTTAGGAGACAACCTTTACAGACCTTTCTCTCCTCACTTTACAGTTGAACACTTGAAGAACAGAAGGAGGAGACTCAAGGATTTACAACACTTTTGAGCTCTTTAGAATCACAGAAAAGATCACAATTTCGGTATGGGTCTGTGCCTTTTCAGTGCTGAATGGGTGGGGTATTTATAGGCCCCAACCCAGTTCAAAATTCGAGCTCAAAACGATCAAATCGATCTAATCCCAGAATTTCTGGGATCAGGCGGTTGCACCTCTCGACTGGAGAGGTGGCACCGCCTGGCAGAGCTCGAAGACTGAGCTCTGCCGATTGCTTCTTCTCTGCCAGAGCTCGAAGACTGAGCTCGATGGTTGCATCACCTGGCAGAGCTCGAAGACTGAGCTTGGTGGTTGCATCACCTGGCAGAGCTCGAAATCTGAGCTCGGTGGTTGCATCACTTGGCAGAGCTCCAAACTGAGCTCAAGCTGATGCACCATTCTGCCATAGCTCGAAGACTGAGCTTGGTGAATTCATCACCTTGCAAAGCTCGAGACTGAGCTCAGGCTGATGCACCACTCTGCCAAAGCTCGAAGACTGAGCTTGGTGGTTGCATCGCCTGGCAGAGCTCGGAACTTGAGCTCTGGCGGTGCAACCTCTTGGCTGGAGCGGTTGCACCTCCCAGCCGTGCAGCCCTGGCGGTTGCACCTCCTGGCTGGGGCGGTTGCACCTCCCAGCCCCTCAGCCCAGGCGGTTGCACCTCCTGGCTGGGGCGGTTGCACCTCTCAACCCCTCAGCCCAGGCGGTTGCACCTCCTGGCTGGGGCGGTTGCACCTCCTGGTGCAATCAGGGTCCGAATGGTTCACTCCATTCGACCCACTTGAATCTTTTCAGGGGCCCAATTGCCCCAAGATTAAGCTAATGGGTTCACCTCCCATTTTCCTGCTTAATCATCGTGCTAACTACGATTATCTCTAAGACAACTTCTGCAGCTTGCTCCGATGCGTCAATCGCTTCTTCCGGCGAGTTTCCGGCCAACTTCCGTCGATCATCCGACAACCCTCGGTGATCCTTCTGCGGACATCCGGCATACTCCTGGACTTTGCGACGATCCACTTGGCGAGTTCCGACGAGCTTCGCTTGGCAAGATTCTGGACTTCTCGGATCTGTTCTCTCTGAACCTCCGACGACCGTCCGAACTTCCGTCGAACTCCCGAACTCCCAACGTGATCATGATCTTGACTCCGGGGCAACTCCTGCTGCTTGTCTTAATCTCATCGTAGTTAATCCTGCACACTTATCTCAACACATAGATTAGATAACAAATGACAATTGACTTCATCATCAAAATCCGAGATTCAACAATCTCCCCCTTTTTGATGATGACAATCAATTGATAAAGGAGTTATCCTTAACTCCCCCTATCTATATGCCATAGTTGAGATAAGTCAACCTTGAATTCAAGACCTAAGAATTCAAGTGACGCAATGATAAGTTAGATCAGTTAAACTTATCAATGCTCCCATCATGATGCCTATCATGATGTATCTCTTCAAGAATTATGTCAAGACATGACATACATCAACAAGTTTGTATGATAGTGTTTGTAACCAATCATCATGCAATCATATAAAGCTACGAAGGACTTTTTACATGATGCTTACATTTGAGATTCTCTAGTAAGTTTGCATTTTCTTCACAATATCAAATTAAGATATGATGCAAACTATAGTACATGTTCACATATCTCTTGGTGATGCAAGGATGGCATAACATTGTTTATAGCATCACTGAAGTATTTGCAACTATGACATAGATATGATTATGGCAGTTCAGCTATGACATAGTGTATATCAATTCATATTTTTCTCCACATATCTCATGGTGATGCAAGGATGGCATAACATTGTTTATAGCATCACTCAAGTATTTGCAACTATGACATAGATATAATTATGGCAGTTCAGCTATGACATAGTGTTTATCAATTCATATTTTTCTCCCCCTTTGTCATCAACAAAAAGCATGATAGCATTATCAAGCAAATAAAGGAAGTCATGACACATATATCACTTTATTGTTTTTGCTTGACGGAGGAAAGTCATTTTCCAAGGAGTTTTCATAAGAGAGTACGGGAACATCCCATTTTTAGCATACAACCTGAAAAATGAACTTTTTACATGCATTTGGTTAAAAATATTTGCAACATGTTGTTTGATCAAGCGTTGTCAAGGCATGTAATAGTAATAACATCCGAAAAATAATTTTGATGTAGTAACACAATTATTTCAAGTGCAGCATTATATCATATTGCATAGCAGGATTTTTATTTCAGCAAGTGTAGCATTGCATTACATGGTAATATATCAGTTCGTATGATGCAAATTTTTGTTTGATACATGGCATGATAGCAATCATAATAGCAACCATATCAATGTCATACTGCTAACTTGTCAACTTACATTGGTATGTTGCTTCATATTTTCAAGGCATAGACTTTTAAACCTTTTTAGTTTCAGTGCAAAAAAAACGAGATAAACAATAAGAGATGTTTGCAAATATGCTTACAAAGATAACCATAGCATATCAGGTAACCATAAAGACAGAGTCCTTCATAAGGAGTTTACAACATGTCATATCAAAAACATCAGATGTTTATACAAGCTTATTCATGAGGTGGAAGATTAAAGTGCCTAAATAAAGAGTCAAATTGTCGATGGATTTGTTGTAGCTCGGTTAGGATTTGATCTTGTCGAAGTTCAAGCCGTTCTTGTCGTTGCTCAAATCGGTCCATCCGAATCCCGATATCTTCGATGGATGATGTGTGAGTTTGCTCAACCGGATGTGTTTCCTCAAAGGGACAGATTGGAGGAGAGTGGGTACTCCTAAAGACTGGGGTTTCCGGCTCTGGTTCAGGTTCAGGTTCAGGGGGATTAGTTCTTCTAGGCATTCTTACCCAGTTACCGTTTCTATAGTGACATCTTAGTCGGTGAAGTAGATTTTTGTTTATTATGCTGTATCTATCTGATTTCATTACTTCTTCTTCTAGTGGTATTTGAATGTCGTAAGCTTTCATTATTCTAGTAATAATTCCACCATATGGGAGCATCATATCTTTTGTAGATAATTCCAACATGTTTTGTTGAATCAGATAGCCAAGACAAATGTCACGTTCTTTCATGATTAGGTACATAATTCCTAATTCCAATTGACTCACTTCATCATGATGATATTGCTTAGGAAGAATTATACTAGTCATGATATGATGAAGTATCTTAGTGTTAAAAGGCATTAGGTGTTCACAACTTTTAGAAATAGATTCTATGTTAGGATTGGCAAGGATTGTTCCTAAGGCGTCAACGTAAGATGTTCCAATTGTATTTTCATCCCATGATCCTTTGAAGTAAAGTCCTATGCTTTTCATGGGGATACCTATTATATCACAAATGAATCTATCAGTGATTGAAATGTGTTGTCCTAAGAGATAGGTTGATATCCTTTCTTCATCATCTTTTTGCATGTTGTTGTAAAACAATCGAACTAGTCTAGGATAAATGGGTTCGTTGATCTGCAAAATGGGAAGTAGATTTAGGTTTGCAAACCAATGGATAGTCTCTACATCTCTTAGTTCATTCAGATCTACATATTTTCCCTTATTGATGCTTCTTAGTTCGAAGGAGAGAAATTTTTCAGCATGGTTTTTGGAATCAAAAAGAGTGAGATCAAACTCTTCTACTACTCTCCTCTTTCCCTTGTCCCTTGAGGATCTTCTAGATCCCATTACTACTGCTGTTTTAAAGGGATGATAATGAGCTAAAGAAAATGAAGAACAAAACAGAATTTAAGAGCTTCTTAGAGAATACCTTTGTGAAATCTTCAAGAGAAGGAAGGATTCTTTGATGTTTAGCTCCGAAATGGGAGGTATTTGGAAGGCTTAGAGGAGTGAAGTGGGAATGGAGGAGTCTTGGAGGAGTAGAGGAGGGAATGGGGGTGAGTTGGGGTCGGTTTCCTTAGCCGGCCCTAGCGTGATTTTAAGAGGGCAGAGCTGCTGGCGGTTGCACCTCTGGCTGGAGCGGTGCAACCTCTGGCAACCCGTGAAGGCTGGAGGTGCAACCGCCAGCTGCAGAGGTGCCACCGCCTGCAGCAGGTGAGCATTTTTAGGATGTTTTGATTTAGGAGAGTTTGCCTTGAGGAGAGTTTCAGAGCAATTGATGTTTGTTACATGATTTCGTATAAGTTTTTATTTAAGGAAGAAGCTCTTTGTTAGATCTTTTAACGTGCATACGAATGTTTGTTTGGTGTCCCTTTTAAGATCATAACATGTTTAGTTTCTACAGGAATTAATTCGTAGATGAACAGGTTTTGAAGATCAGGGGGGTATGTGAATTTGGATATCATAAGTTTCTAATTGTATCGTTTTTGTGATTTCATAGCTTCCACTTGTTACTTAAGCGTTGCGAGTTCCTTTTTGATTCTTGGTTTATGATCATTGAGAGTTAAGGAGCAGAACATTATTTCTTGCTCCGGCCTAGACTTTTTTATAGGAACGGATGATCTTTAGGAACCCATTTGCTTTTGGGTGCCTCATAAACAGATCTATATTTTCTATCATGTTGCATAGAGTTTATCATGGTTCCTTTAGGAACCCAAATTAATTTGTTTGGACTTATTTTCTTGAATGGACAACAATGTGTCTTGTGTCCAGATTTGCAACAAAAGTTGCACTTGGTTTGGCGTTGAACGTGTAAGGTGGGGCCTTTTACAAAGGTAGTTGGATTTCGGTGAGGACTCCTCACAAATCCAATCCCACTTCTTTTGGGAGCATGACCCTTGTTTGTAAGGATCATGTTTAATGACTTGCTACCAACCTCGAATTTCTTCAAGGTGTCCTTAAGCAGCAAGTTTTCTTTTTGTATAGTTTCTAAATCATGACATTTGATACATGAGTTTAAACTATCATGATGTTCGACTTTTAACTTATCAAACTCACAAGTAAGATTATCATGTAGCTTTTTTAGCAACTTGTATTTCTTATTTATAACTTTGCATTCATCAAATAAATCATGGAAGGCATTTAGTAATTCATCGAAAGATAAATCAGCATCTAATAAATCCGTTACCTCCCCTTCGATGGCCATAAAGGCGTAATGAGCAACTTGCTCGGTGTTGGATTCTTCTTCCTCGGATGCGCTCGAATCATCCCATGTTGCTTGGAGCGCCTTCTTCTTTGTTGTTCTTTTCTTGACTTGGGGACAATCACTTTTGTAATGTCCCGGCTTTTTACATTCATAGCAGATCACCTGGTCCTTCTTAGGTTCAAGTTTATTTTTCACATCATTTTTAAACTTGTTTCTTTTGAAGAATTTTTTAAACTTTCTTGTCAAAAGTGCCAAGTCATCGTCACAATCCTCATCACTTGAGTTTTCTCTCAAGTGGCATTCAGAAGTCTTAAGTGCCATATCCTTCCTGTTCTTTGGAAGGATGTCTTCCTGCTCTTCATGAGCTTTGCAGGTCATTTCGTAGGTCATTAATGACCCGATTAGTTCTTCAAGAGGGAAATTTTGCAGATCTTTTGCCTCTTGAATGGCGGTGACTTTAGGATCCCAACTCTTAGGAAGGGATCTTAGTATCTTATTAACAAGCTCAAAATCCGAAAAGCTCTTTCCGAGACCTTTTAAACCGTTGACGACATCCGTGAAACGGGTGAACATGTCGCCAATGGTTTCACTCGGTTTCATTCGAAAAAGTTCAAAAGAATGCAGCAACAGATTGATTTTTAACTCTTTCACTCTACTTGTGCCCTCGTGGGTCACTTCAAGTGTGTGCCAAATATCAAAAGCAGTTTCGCACGTTGAAACGCGATTAAACTCGTTTTTATCAAGAGCGCAAAATAAGGCATTCATAGCCTTTGCATTAAGAGCGAAAGTCTTCTTCTCCAAATCGTTCCAATCGATCATTGGAAGAGAAGGTTTTGAAAATCCATTTTCAACAAGGTTCCACAGTTCTAAATCCATAGAAATAAGAAAGATCCTCATTCGGGTCTTCCAGTAAGTGTAGTCCGTTCCACTGAACATGGGTGGACGTGTAATTGAATGCCCCTCTTGGTTTCCGGCGTATGCCATCTCTCTTGGGTTTTAATCCTTTAGAGAGTTAACCGAGCTCTGATACCAATTGTTAGGATCAAGAGCACTAAGAGGGGGGGGGTGAATTAGTGCAGCGGAAATTTTATAATAATTTAAAAACAAAAAGCTGCGTTCGTTCAAAAACGATTATGATGCAAAAGCAAATTCTCAGTTTGTATCTAAGTGCAGTTTGCGTCTTAAGCGCAGATTGCGTCTAAGCGCAGTTTTGCGTCTAAGCGCAGATTGCGTCTAAGCACAGATTGCGTCTAAGCGCAGTTTTACGTCTAAACGTAGTTTTACGTCTAAACGCAGATTTACGTCTAAACGCAGTTTTACGTTTAAACGCAGTTTTACGTCTGAACGTAGTTTTACGTCTAAACGCAGATTTACGTCTAAACGCAGTTTTACGTTTAAACGCAGTTTTACGTCTAAACGCAGATTTGCGTCTAAACTTTGAAACTCGTTTGTATATTCGCAGAAGGCAGTATGCAGTTGAAATCAAGACGTAAACGTAAACTGAAATCTGATGATTGAGCGAAGAAAGCCGATTTACGTCCGAATGCAGTTTTACGTCTAAATGTTAAAACTCGTTCGTAAAATCGTAGAGGACAGATTGCAGTTATTAATAGGATTAAAATGCAAGCGTAAACTGCAAGGAAGCTCGTTCGTAAAAGCGCAGAAAACAGTTCTGCAGAATCAAACGTAAACGTAAACTGTAATGTACGAAAATGCGAGTTTACGTCTGAATCCAGATTTGGAAGAACAGCACTTAGAACTTGTTCGTGAAAGCGCAGAGAGCAGTAGTGATGAGGGAGGTTTGCAGTAATGATAAAGTGCTCGAAATTAAACGCAAACCAGAGATTTATAGTGGTTCGGTCAGCCTTGACCTACTCCACTTTTGGCTTCCTCCACCGATGAGGTTGCCGACGTCAACTAGCTGCCTTCCTTCAATGGGCGAAGGCCAAACTTCCCTCTTACAGTTTCTCTCCTTTTGACAGGCTTAGGAGACAACCTTTACAGACCTTTCTCTCCTCACTTTACAGTTGAACACTTGAAGAACAGAAGGAGGAGACTCAAGGATTTACAACACTTTTGAGCTCTTTAGAATCACAGAAAAGATCACAATTTCGGTATGGGTCTGTGCCTTTTCAGTGCTGAATGGGTGGGGTATTTATAGGCCCCAACCCAGTTCAAAATTCGAGCTCAAAACGATCAAATCGATCTAATCCCAGAATTTCTGGGATCAGGCGGTTGCACCTCTCGACTGGAGAGGTGGCACCGCCTGGCAGAGCTCGAAGACTGAGCTCTGCCGATTGCTTCTTCTCTGCCAGAGCTCGAAGACTGAGCTCGATGGTTGCATCACCTGGCAGAGCTCGAAGACTGAGCTTGGTGGTTGCATCACCTGGCAGAGCTCGAAATCTGAGCTCGGTGGTTGCATCACTTGGCAGAGCTCCAAACTGAGCTCAAGCTGATGCACCATTCTGCCATAGCTCGAAGACTGAGCTTGGTGAATTCATCACCTTGCAAAGCTCGAGACTGAGCTCAGGCTGATGCACCACTCTGCCAAAGCTCGAAGACTGAGCTTGGTGGTTGCATCGCCTGGCAGAGCTCGGAACTTGAGCTCTGGCGGTGCAACCTCTTGGCTGGAGCGGTTGCACCTCCCAGCCGTGCAGCCCTGGCGGTTGCACCTCCTGGCTGGGGCGGTTGCACCTCCCAGCCCCTCAGCCCAGGCGGTTGCACCTCCTGGCTGGGGCGGTTGCACCTCTCAACCCCTCAGCCCAGGCGGTTGCACCTCCTGGCTGGGGCGGTTGCACCTCCTGGTGCAATCAGGGTCCGAATGGTTCACTCCATTCGACCCACTTGAATCTTTTCAGGGGCCCAATTGCCCCAAGATTAAGCTAATGGGTTCACCTCCCATTTTCCTGCTTAATCATCATGCTAACTACGATTATCTCTAAGACAACTTCTGCAGCTTGCTCCGATGCGTCAATCGCTTCTTCCGGCGAGTTTCCGGCCAACTTCCGTCGATCATCCGACAACCCTCGGTGATCCTTCTGCGGACATCCGGCATACTCCTGGACTTTGCGACGATCCACTTGGCGAGTTCCGACGAGCTTCGCTTGGCAAGATTCTGGACTTCTCGGATCTGTTCTCTCTGAACCTCCGACGACCGTCCGAACTTCCGTCGAACTCCCGAACTCCCAACGTGATCATGATCTTGACTCCGGGGCAACTCCTGCTGCTTGTCTTAATCTCATCGTAGTTAATCCTGCACACTTATCTCAACACATAGATTAGATAACAAATGACAATTGACTTCATCATCAAAATCCGAGATTCAACAAATAATAGAATATAAAATCAAATAAGCATTAATAAAAAAAATAGATGTGTGTATCTTTCAATATCATTCATAATACCTTTATTTGAATAGTAACGTGCACTTTGTAATTCGATTTGTAAAACTCACTCAGCAACATGAATATAAATAGAGCTAAACTTATCTTTTCCTTTTCTTTTTATCCTTCATAGGATCAATACGAGTGATAAAATATAGATTAAAAAAAACAAGAATAAATCTATAATCTCATGTATATTATCACATATATAATAATCCTTAGGAGGTCCTATATATTAATAGATGATAGCAAAACGTATAAGATAAGTACTTGTAGATATTAGTTGATAAGGAATTCATATAATCTAACACTAACACTATTAACAAAGTTATGATTTTTTACCAGTAAGGACTCAACTACATTTATTAATAAATCCCTGAGCGTTAACAAAGTTTTGATTTTTGACTAGCAAAGACTCGACTATATTTATTAACAAACCCCTAAGCAATAAATTCATAGTTGATTCCAATCAAACTAAACATTAGAAATATGGAATGACAAGGAAAAAACAAAAAATTCAACAAAGAGACACTAAACGAGAACCCTAGAATCGCAAAGGACAATACAGCGAGTAGCAAAGGAAAAAGAAAGGAGTAAGTGAGAGAGCAAAGAGATGAGCTAGGCAGGCTAAATGTGCTTAGAAAACACTGGATGACCTTCAAATGCCTCTAGAATGGACAGAAGCAACAAGGAGTTGTACTGTCAAGCACACTTAGGGCATCCATAAGGGAAGGGGGGAGAGGAGTAGGAGGTGATTGCCAATTGGTGACTTGCTTTTGGCACTTGCAAGTGGTATTTTATGGTTACAACAATTATAACAAATATGATAATTAATTAAAAAGATTTTTCTTCTTTTGCAAAAATAACTAATAATATTAATTTCTTCAAAGTATTAGGGTGCTTTGCAGGTGATATCTTTATATGAAGATCCTCTTAAACTAATCATGATCGATTAAGAGACAATTAATTAACACAGAATAACTCTACCTTTAATTTTTTTATTATGTTACACAACTACGATAAAAAAATATTAATGTTAAATTTAATTAAATTTAATTGTACATTTGTACATTTTCAAAGGCTCTCCATTTTTAAAATTTTCAAACAGCATTTTTTTTAATACTTGAAATATATTTTTTTTCATCCCTTTCTATTTGAATCGATATAATTATATATTTTTTATATTATATTATAGTGTTTTTATAAATACTAGAAAAATACTACAACATAATATTTTTACATAATGTTACTATGTTATAATATTTTCAACAATACTAAAAGAATATAACATAATATAATATTGTATACTATATTATATTATTTTTTGTATTGTTAAAAATATTGTAATGTGGTGTAAAAATATTATAAAACTTTGGTATTGTTAAAAATATTTTCAACAATACTAAAGGAAATGAGTGTTGCTCGGAATAAAAAATAAAAAAAATCGAGTATTTGTCCAATTTAATTGAATTTTTTTCGAAAAAATAAAAATAAAAACTCCCCCAAAAGTCTACTAATTACCAACAGTTGTATCTTTTGTGCTCTCTCTCTCTCTCTCTCTCTCTCTCTCTCTGTAGCTCACCTTCCTGCTATTGATCTGCCTATCTTCGCTCTCTCTCTCTCTCTCTTTCTCTCTTTCTCTCTCTCCGGCGCTCAGTCCTTCGCCATCTTGAACCCGTTCATGTGTTTTCTACCCCCACCCAATCCGCTCCCATGCCGCCTTCTTCCATCTGCCAAGAGCCCACCAATCTCCACGACCTCTGCTGCGTCCTCCCCTTCGATTCCCTCGTCGCTCGATTCCCGTTCTTCCCCATCGCTTCCTCCTCCGTTCCCTTGAACTCCACCTACCTCTACCGCCGCTCGCCCTCCCTCGCCGCGCTTCCCGGAAGAACGTCGTCGTCTCTGTCTTCGAAGCTCAACCGTCTCTGGAGCGAGTTCAATCGGTTCTCGCGGATCCACTGCGAGCGTCGTGCCTCGATCGGGTTCGCCTCCCTCGGCGTCTCCGGCGGTGAGATTCGGCTGGATGATGAGGGCCCCAGCGTGGTCGAGGAGGACGGGGCGCCCGTCAATGGCGTGGTGGAGTGCGAGAGGTCGAAGAAAGTTCTCATCTTGATGAGCGACACTGGCGGCGGGCATAGGGCGTCGGCCGAGGCGATTAAGGCCGCTTTCAATCAAGAGTTCGGAGAAGAGTACCAGGTGAGGTTTCTTGTGGTGATTGATGTCTTGTCTTCTGACCTTCGTGTGTTTCGAATTCTGTACATGGCGTGCTGATGTAGGTGTTTGTGACGGATCTGTGGACCGACCACACACCCTGGCCGTTCAATCAACTGCCTAGGAGCTATAACTTTTTGGTGAAGCACGGTGCTTTGTGGAAAATGACATACTATGGATCCGCCCCTCGCTTGGTGCATCAACCACATTTTGCAGCAACTTCAACGTTAATAGCTCGGTAAGAATGTTTCTTTGTTTTCTTCCGTCGCCTTGTTTTTTATTTTTTTATTTTTTAAATTCTAGAAAGAATTTGTGATGGCCAGTGCACTTGGTGACACTGTTTTCTTTAGTTGATCTTTTGTGAAGAGGGTATCATGCAGAAGTGAAGATTTTCTCTGACACACAACAGTGATGATGATAAATGGATGATCCTTAAATAAACTTATGAAATGTGTGATGTAGGTTAAGGAATGAAAGAAAAAGGAAAAGCAATCATGGAAAAGAAAATTCAGTGCACTGTTTTATTTGGTTGATTTTTGGGGTTAAAAACATGAAATCACACTATATAATCAATTCATTGAAAAGAAAGGTCTGATCAATCAACGATGATGTGTGTGGCATGCATTATGTTCTAGTTTTCAGATTGCTTTAAGGTTATATACTACCTTCGTTCCTATGCTACTTACTGCAGTTTGAGAGTCTGGGTCTTACGATGATATCCTGATTCTGGTCCAAAAGACTCAGTGTATAAAGTGCTTAATAAGTTATACATATTTGGTTACTTACGCTCTCAAGTTTCTAGAATAGCATTCATGAATAACAGATACCAATAAGCGATGTTTCTATATTTTGGGTCCATGTGGAAAAAATAGCACAAGGAGATGGATAACATCTAGATAGTTGTCAGGCAACATGGTTACTTGTAGTGAATTAGGAGTTCAGAATTGCCTAAGTAGATTGTATGAGGTTTTATGTTTTGGTGTAAAAATGTGACAAAAGAATGTTAGAATAAGTTATCCTGAATCTGTCTTTATCTTTCCCAACAATTACTTATTAACTACTTTACAAAGAAAATTGTTCTTAAGCTGGCTTCCAAAACTCTCGTGATTTGAAAATATTAATCTGAATCCTTTGCAACCCAGGTGACTAGGCTTGAATCATTGAAATAGCCTCTCTTCGGAGACAAGGCTGCTTTCATTGGCCCTTATAGACCTCATTGAGGGAGCCTCATGCACTGGTCCATCCCTTTTTTTCTTTTGTACAATTGAAAGTAGTCCAATCACTTTCATTTGTCTCTCCTTTGTATCATCTAGAGTATGTGGTTCTTTGTTCCCAGCTGAAGAAGACTAGGCTTGAATCATGGAAATAGCCTCTCTTCGGAGACAGGGCTGCTTTCATTGACCCTTCTAGACCTCAGTGAGTGAGCCTCATGCACTGGTCCATCCATTTTTTTTTCTTACAATTAAAAGGAGTCCAATCACTTTCATTTGTCTCTCGTAGTATCATCTAGAGCATGTGGTTCTTTGTTCCCAGATGAAGATGCCCAGGATCATTTGGGTCATAATATCATCTGCTGGGTGCTTGTAGATATATGGTTTAGAAACAATACTTGGATTAAGACTGAAAGTAACAGCTTCAATCTCCATTGTGTATATGCTGTGCATCTGCTTACATCTAGTTAAAGAGAGAACATTTCAAAAAGCAATAGCTTTTGTTAAGTAATATATGAATAATGTTGTGGCTTTTCTTTTTCTTTTGTATTAATCAAATAGGATTTTGGAATTGAATCATAAGAATGTATCTTCAGTTATTACTTCCTGAAGCCTTAATTTAGTCCAGAGAATCCTGCTATTAGTGCCAAAGAAGTACTGTAATCATCAAGCAAGGCTAAAATCTGTGTCCATTGTAGCTAATTTTATCTGCAAATTGAGATGGTGCATAATTTCTATGGGAGAATTACATGGTTTATCTGAGATCATTTATGAATCATGTGAACATGAGAACAATGTCATCGTATTTGCTGTTAAACATAAAATTTGATATTTTCGTTACTAATATCCAGCCAAGATCACATGGCAATAAGTTCTTAATTTTTTTATTAACAACAAGTGGAGAGCCTTTTTTTATCTCAGTCGAATCAATGGTATTGCTATTATTTTGCAGAGGATTGAGACTATCATATACAATTTTATGACCTAATTAGTTTGGCCATACTTAGGTTGGTATAACACTAGCAAGACCTTTTGATCATGAACTTCCACTCAGGTTAGTTTTTTTTTTTTTTTGCTTATAACCTGATCTTTTTGGTTTATAAGTGCAGAGAAGTTGCAAAAGGGTTAATGAAGTACCAGCCTGATATTATTATTAGTGTTCATCCACTAATGCAACATGTCCCTCTTCGAATCCTAAGGGCGAAAGGTCTGTTGAAGAAGATCATCTTTACTACAGTTGTGACAGATCTGAGCACATGCCATCCAACATGGTAAGCTTACTTTATAACATTAGTTAACATCATTAGTTTGCTTTCTGTTTATGTCCACAATCCATGATAATATTAGTCTTCTCTTACTTCCTGATTTGATCATGCCCTTTTCTTATTTGGTGTGTTTGTAGGTTCCATAGACTTGTTGTTAGCATAACTAATGACATCTTCTCTCTGTTGCTGTTGTTGATTTTAGGTTCCATAGGCTCGTAACAAGATGCTATTGCCCTTCTACTGAGGTGGCAAAGAGGGCATTAAAAGCTGGTTTGCAGCCTTCACAGATCAAGGTCTATGGCCTTCCAGTGCGTCCTTCTTTTGTTAAACCAATTCGACCAAAGGTAGTCAATTTTCTATCGAAGCATTAAATTTCATTAACCAGTCTTCCTTCTCGAATTGTTATTATAATTAATCTCCCAATGCTTTGATTTATTTGTTAATAATGTCTCTTCTCTTCCTAATTCACAACAGGTGGAATTAAGAAGGGATTTAGGGATGGATGAGGATTTACCTGCTGTTTTGTTGATGGGCGGCGGGGAAGGAATGGGTCCTATTGAGGCTACTGCTCGGGCACTGGGTGATTCATTGTACAGTGAGAATCTTGGAGAACCTATAGGTCAGATCCTGATAATTTGTGGCCGAAACAGAAAACTTGCCAACAGATTGCAGTCAATTGACTGGAAAGTTCCTGTGCAGGTATTTAATCTCTCTTTAACTGGTGGTTGTAATACTTAGCTTAATAGTGAATTTTCTTTTATTACAATTTCCTTTTGTTGATTAGGTTATGCTGAAGTAGTTTTCAATAGTACTGATTTGTTGTCTTAACTATGGCCAGCTTAAATTAATATTCTGAACCACAAGAGTGATCCTTGAGATTTGCTTGAAAGTATTTTTCGTTTATGTTTTGTCCAGAGGTAGCATAAGTTAATTTTTGAAGTATGAGAGTGGTCTTCAGAATTGACCAACCATATTGGGGTCTTCGAATGTCAGCCATTATTTAGTTGGTTCCATAGCACGAGGTCCATTCACCCATATGTCTTTGTGAAATCTGCTAGGTTAATCAGAGTTTTGGTAACCATCAATCTTATCCAAATCAAAATTGGAGAAACCTGATCAGTCCTTGTGGAATCTGTACTAGATTTCACGACAGGGTTCATCAAGGCTAGGTTCTCCTGATAGAACACGATTGGTGGATCTCGGCTGAAATCTTGATTGTCAGTTGAGCTGATTTTATGTCATTGTAACATATGTAGACTGAGATTGGACATTGCTGAATTTCGGCTGAAATCTGGGTTTTCAATTGGGTTGTTTTAATATTGATTGTAACATTTATAGACTGAATTCAGTGTGTTTCTGATTCCTATCATTTATCTTCCTGTCCTCTTGACTCCTTTCTCTCCCTTACGAAACAGAAGGTCAAAACCAATTTGTGCTCAATGTGAGTGGATAATTTTTATGGATTTAAGAAGGCTTTCTTATTATGGGTTTGAGATCCATCAGGTCTCAAGTCCTCACTCAGAGATAATTTTCCCTTTAACTTGAGGTTTAGGTTTAAAGCAACACAGCATGTATTCTTCTTATTCCTTTTTTTCTACTATGGTAGGTACTTTTGTTGTAAGAAATACCTCTTATATCCTCTTTGAGTGCCATTTGATCAATCTGAGCTCTTTGGACTAGTATGAGAATTCAGTCATGCCAATGATGTATATATATAGCTTCATTTTAGATGAAATCTAGATGTGATATAGCATTATGATCTAGATGTGATATAGCATTATGATCAGGTCACAGTTTATAATTGGTAGATGATTCTTTTAGGCCACTATGTGACAATGACAATTTTAATTGCAGTACTCTGGCAACTAAATTTTTAAATAATTATTATCAAATGACATTATTACATATCAAAAGATAGCCTATAAAAAAAGAAGGCCTATAGATTCATCAGTTAGGAATGCAAGTCAATTCGATGGAATTGTCATGAGAGGAAGAAAACCAAAATGACTTTGAGAAAAGACATGATTATATTATGAAATTTCTGAGAGCTTACTTGGTGCAACCCCAAGTGGCTGAGATCATAGGCTCTTTGTTATTATCTTTGTAGATAATGCTTTAAACATTGCCTGTGAGGCAATAACTTGGATTATGTTGTCTTCTTTTAATTTAAATGCTTCAGATGCTTTTGGCATTCTAAGTGTACAATTTCTGTAGTGTTTACTTGGAACTTAATCAAATGCTAATTTTGTGTGATTACTATGTCCGCTATAATTCATTCTCATCATCTATGAACTCTCTTGAATTTCCAGGTAAAAGGTTTTGTTACTAAGATGGAAGAATGCATGGGTGCTTGTGACTGCATAATTACCAAAGTAAGTTTTCTGCGACTTTATTATTTTTAATCTCTGGCTTACATTCCTGAAGAACAAATATAACGAGTTTCATGTTCTATAGGCAGGACCAGGTACTATTGCGGAAGCGATGATCCGTGGTCTTCCTATTATTCTGAATGACTACATTGCTGGGCAGGTAAGTCTACTTGGCTTCTGTAGGTTTACTGCCTTTTCAGTGAATTATGTTAGATTACACAGGGATTACAAAGCACCAGCACATGAAATGGTCTGTGCAAATGTTTCTGTCTCACCATTTTCTTTTTGTTTAATGTGAGTTTAACCATGGTGAAAACTTTGTAGGCTTTACTTGTCAATAAACATTCTTAAATACAGTGATAAAAGCTTCTTTGGTCATTCATAAAAGAAATTCCCCAGGATCTTTCCTTGGTTTTTCTTTTAATGATTAGTGTCTTGGAGTGAGATCTGACTTAAATTTATGTGAAATTTTGATCCATTATTTTGAATCTTACCACCACCACACATTTCTGCCAGCAGTGGTACATGTTGCTGACCTGGCATGGTTAACTGCCATGCTGACTTCTGGGGTATCTGAAAGAAAACTCAGATAACTTAAACTGGCTTGATTACTTGGTGATCATTCCCATCTCCATCCTCCTATCCTCTTCTTTGCCCTCCATTTAGTGTTTCTGTCCTCCCCATTGATGAAAAGTGGGCTGTTGAGGTCTGAGGCAGTGAGTGGAGGTACAATTTTGTTAAGGTATAAGCCCAAGGATCAGAATTCCCGATCAATTTTAAACTTTAGATCTTACCAAACTGGTTGACAGCACAAGGCTCCCTATGTAAGGAGGACATAATTGAACATCAATCAGATCCACAAATCTTTAGTTTGTGATGTATATGTTGCTTGCAATGACTTAATGACCCTTCTCTTGAAATCATGTATTGTAATACCTAATAAATTCAGCAACTAAGTCATCATATGTTTGCACGACAGGAAGTTGGTAATGTTCCTTTTGTTGTGGACAACGGATGTGGAAAGTTCTCAAAATCACCAAAAGAGATTGCAAAGATAGTCGCCGAGTGGTTTGGTCCAAAGTCTGATGAGTTCAGAGCCATGTCTCAGAATGCTCTAAAGCTTGCACATCCAGATGCGGTCTTTAAGATTGTTCATGATCTTCACGAGTTGGTCAGAGAAAGAAGTCTTGTACCACAGTACTCTTGTGCAGCTTGACTTCAGTATCTATCTCTGCCAATCCTTTGCTTCGATATAGTTGACTAGATCAATGTTTGTGATTTGTAGCAATGTGTTCAATTTTTTTCAGTGTTTGTATCTGAGATGGAGGAAATTGGTTCATAATGTCCAGTTGTAATGCCCACTGGTGGACATTCAAATCTGAAAAGTAAACTCTGATGCCTAACTGTGCATATTAAGCATAAACACTGTATGGAATCAATCCTTAGTTCATCTTCTTCCAGGAGTGAGAGATGCTGACGGGCGATGACACGAATATTGAAGCGAGAGGAGAAGATGGCATGTCGGCACGAGTCTGGAAGCATCAGGAAGGAAATCTAAGGCTGGATGGCACAAACCATGAAGCGTGAGGAGACGATTGGAAGGTACGAAACTTGAAGCATGAGGAGATGATGATGTTATAACATGAATCTTAAAGTTGGGGGAGATGATGGAAGGACACAAATATTTGCTTTAGTTTTTAAATAGACATAATGTTTTGATAGAGGTGTCAAAAGCACTATAAACCTATTCAAAAACACTGGAACCAGCATGAATTCTCTTTATTTAGTTGTTTTTGTTGATAATTACTTGAGATAAGATCATGATGTGTATTGTCTTTTCTTTTCTTTTTTTTCCTGAAAACTACCACAACTAGTTCACTCTAGTTGAGCGTATACTGTAGTAGATTATTCTTGGTAAAGAACTGGATGGGCTCCAATTGAAGGTACGATTGGATAGGATGTGCACCTTTTATCCTTTGGTTCTTTCTTAAATTGATGGTGGTGGTGATTTTTTTTTTTCTTTTGTATGATTAATATATGTGGAGACAAGCCAAGGCTTGGATGGTCCACATTTTCTTAGGCCATCGGTTTAGGACAATTGGACTTTGGCAAATTGGAGTTTCTTTCATCTCCTCTTTTCTCCATTCGATTGTTGTTATCGTTGTTGATGATGATGATATTGTTTTTCAGAGTTATTAGATGATGATAATATTATATGTTTTGCAGTGTCACTTACTATAGTTTCATTGAGTTCACTTATCTTCTTCTCTTTCAGTTCATTCAAAACCACCCACTCTTTTCACTTACCCATGACTTTTTTGTCGAGGTTAGGAGTTGATGGGGTCTTCCATTTTTCCTGAGTTGAATGATGGATATCAATGAGCGTTTCTGTGCATCCTTTTCTTTCGTAGAGCAAACACTAAGAATCCAGCTTGGATGTCTAGAAAATTAATGTTCATCCACTTGCACAGAGTGATTTGCCAGAGGAGAATTGTAACAAGTAAGATGTAGACATGCTTAAACTAAGTATTTTTAATTAGCTTCATGATATGCTCACCTGATCTATTTTCTTCGCTCATAGTTGCGTCCAATCTATCATGTCTAACACTAAACAAAAGTAGTTATGTCTAATCTATCATGTCAGGAAACATTTTAATAGAAAATATTCATCTAATCATTTGTGATTCGAGAAATATTTTTTTAAGAATATTTTACCTTATTCCTTTTTTGTTATTTTGATAAAAATATATCTTCTCCACCACCTTCCTCCTTGATCGTCGCTAGCATTGTTGTTGTCATCTCTACTCCACTACAAGGCAATGCCATCTAACCTTTTCTAGCACCTTCTCTTCTACCCATCTTTCCCTTCCACCCTTTTCGCTTGTCTTTTCTCGTTATCTTTTTTCTATCTCCTCTCATAATGATCAGAGATCGAGAAGAGTAGAAGATTGAAAAAGAGGGGAGAGGGGGAAAAGAGGCGATTAGGAAGGATGAACGAAGAGGAGAGAGAGGGGAAGGGGGGAGGAGAAAGAAGAAGAAAGAAGGTAAAGGGAGGAGAGAAAAGAGACGAGCGATTAGGAAGGATGGGTGGAGAGGAGAGAGAGGGGAAGGGGGGAGGAGAAAGAAGAAGAAAGAAGGTAAAGGGAGGAGAGAAAAGAGACGACGAAAAAAGGGCAAGTGACATTGCGTCATGATGTGATGAAAGTGATAGCTATGAAGGGTGGCTATGACGACACCAACAATGATTGGGGACGAGAGTGGCGTTAAAGAGATATTTTCAAGTGATGAAAAAGGAACATCATCGTGTAAAAACCAATATGAGGGGATTGATAGTAAGAATTTTTTAATATAAAATATCATTTTAAATCACTTACGGGAGGGAGGAGGGCTTAATAGTAAAGATTTTTTATATAAAATATTATTTTTAAATCATAAATAATTATGGAGTCTTAACCATAAATGATATTTTTTTTTCTTTTCTCGTTCTTCATCTTCCACCGTAAGCATCTCAAGAGTTCGAGGATCTTAGAAAATTAGAGCTCCACTTCAACACTTTGGCTCTATCTTGATAGACCGGTAGCTTTGCTCTTCGACACCTCGAGTCAAATAAACTTTAGATTTGGATCGATCATTCCTAACATCTCACTTAATAGATAATCAATAATAATTTTAATTGGATGATCACTAATTTTAAACTATATTAACCCCTAATTTCTCCTCTCATCTATGAGTTAGATTAGAGCTAGTATGCGAAACTGAACTCAGGCATAAATTACAAACGTGTATATATATATATATATATATATATATATATATAATAAATAGTTGGATAAGTAATATGATCCATGTCTTCTATCCAAAAGCAAAACCAAGCTAAGTAATTATTGACCTGAACCCAAGGCTACTGGTATTTCAAATATTTTCCTCATTTGTTAGTTTGCTTTCCCATATTTCAAATATTAATTATCATTGATAATTAATAGAAAAATAAATAAATCTGACATCAACTCTCTAACTTATTGGCTCTTCTATATGTTTTATAATCTCGATCTATTTTGATATCATGATGAGATTTTGATTGGATAATAATTCAGCCCAAAAACTTAAACTAATAGAAAACGAGATACACGATATATGGTATATTGAACTTTGACAATATATTTATGAGAAAACAAAAAATTTTCTAGCTCACCAGTAACTGTACCTCCATTTTTATGGCAGGAATGGTCATTTGAGGGGAGGAGTAGCATCGCATAATATCCCAAAGTCATATCACCAAGTGGTGTCATAACATATGCTGCCCAACAGCTGATGATTTTGACCAATGAGAGAAACCTAGTGATTCAAATGATGACAGCATTCATCTCACAAGAATACCATTCATTGTTTGAAAAGGACACAGTTGAACAAGTTCTTGTATTGATTATTGGAATGTGAAGGGTGTAGGACAAGAAAAAGAATGAAAAGAATTCAAAGCTGATCTTTACAACACAGAGGAGTTACTATTTGATAATGACAAAGTTCAACCAGCTTTTGTTTTGATTTTTTGGAATATGATGTGTGGCACAAACAAAATATACCATCCATAAATTATGTCTGATACTACTAACAAGAGCACTTAATTATAGGATAGCCATACTAATTGTTTTCCTTATATACTTCATTGGTGATGTAACAAAACCTAGTTTTGAAGAAATAACAGTGTTGCTGCCTTGTGAAGTTGGCTTGTTTTGAAATGGATAGAAATGTCTGCTTTGTTAATTATGAAAACTAATTGCTTTGTTTAACTAGAATGGCAAAAATCTATCCAAATTCTGACCTAGCCTCCAGTCTCCAGAAGCAAATGGTGAGAATTGGCAAATCTCTTCTGGAAGCCAACCAAGTTTTAGTTCTCCATTCTGCCTAATCTAAAACCTTGGAACATGACAACTTAACATCACAATCAACAGACATAATCCTTTGGATAACTACAGTTTCTTAATCCACATCTTCTGCAACCATGGTACCTACAGGGACTTTACAAGAACAAACATCAAACTGATCTTCATGAATGCTCCCATCTATATTTCAGAAGTTGCCTTGCTTGTTTCTTACTTGTCCTGTGGACACACACAAAGGGTTTCTTGATGGTGGCAACTATGGAGGATATTGATTCTTGGCCTACTTCAATTGGTTGTTGTACTTGTTCATCCACACCTGCTGATGGAAGCCAAAGTTTCTCTGGGTGGAGGTCAGCTAAATATATGTGGCAGTGTTGATATTGAGATCCCAGTTAGATATGGTCCTGCTGAAATAGACAAGCCAGAAAAGGATATCTCAAGTGTGTATGCACCTTGGCAAACGGGGGTAGATATATGAAGCAGACCAACATATCACTTGTGCCCAATCAGTTCTAGAGTTCATGAGACTGCACTTGTAAGTGGAGTGGGGGAGAGAGAAAAAGTGGGTTGCAGTGAGATCTGAATTAGATGCTGGTACTTTCAGATAGGATGAGAGGAGTCTCCATCTTCCAAGAAGGGATTGTCTCTTCTAATTCTAAAAGGTCTCTTGCCATTTGCAGAGCTACAATCTGCTAGTGTTGCAAATTGTAGTTGCTGTAGAATGGCACTTTTGACGCCGGGAAGAGGGTTTGTTTCAGTCCACATAATGCTCCCAACTTGTCTGCCACAACTGGGTGAAGCCCCTAAGAAACTGATGTGGAAGGAGATCTCAACCAGGAGGAGACAACAACAAAAATGAAAAAGAGGCATACACACCTGATTTGTCATGCCTTTATTTGGCACATCAATATCAGTTTGACTACACTTCGACACTTGAAAAGGATTTAGGGTACATATGGTGAACATATCAACAGTGAGATAACCTGACTGCAGAAGTCATAAAGCATGTTCACAGTAAATATGGCATTCTCTTTTTCTCTCTTTCTAAAAATTGGTTGTAACCTGTAGCATCTAATATTTCACCAAATATCTACCAACTTCTTAATTTACTCAACTGGCTAAGGTGTATCCATAACATTTTCATTTGCAGATTAAGATAAAACTATTTCTATTTCTAGGAAAAATCAGACACCATTTGGCGGATTGTTGTAATATCCAAAACCAGAAAAGAATTACAATTGTACTTCCTTTCAGGGTCTTCTCAGGGAAAATTGTATGTAAGACCCAAAATTAATTTTGCCATGATACTACTCTTCAGCATTAATTCTCTTGCGTATAATGAATACCTTGGGTTGACCATTTTAGGCTGCGAAATTACAGAGATATGGATGAATGGTTTCTTTCCATTAAACTCACTTCCTTCATTTTTACTTTTCACACACACAAGTATTTGATCTCTATCTCTACTTGCCTCCAAGAAGTACCCATCACCTCAGCCTTTCCTTTATGAGCATAAAATGAAAAAAACAAAACGTGCATGAAAACATCCGGCCAAAAATAGAATTGACAGTCATCAATACAAATTCGGACACATCCATATTCTTTGTCAGGTATCTCAATCAACTTGAATACAAATATCTAGAATGATGCCACCCTCCAACAGCGAAAAAAATTAAAAGGACTCAAATCAATCTTATATGCTATGATTTGCATCAACCAGGCAATTAACTCATCTTACATCCGTCTTTCCTTCGAATTCAAAAAACCATGCATATATGGTATGAGTTAAGGAAGAGCGAGAAGATGGGTGAATGGCTAACTTAAATACGACTCTCCCTCTCTCTCTCTCTAAAACATTAAACCTTGTCCATAAGTACAGACCAAAGTAACTGTAACCCTGTGTATCTTTCCTTGGATAAGGAATGTGAGATGGCATAGAATAATCATCATTCACCGCTGTTGTTTCTTTCCATGTAGCCCTCCCAAGGAACCACTCCTTATATTCGCCACCAAGGAGCCAAGTCAAGACACCAAGTGTTCCATGGAAGTACTTGGGTTCACAACAGAGACTACTCTTTCTCAGACTACTTCAACCCTATCAGAAACTCCTCATGTGGCGGCCAAGCAAGAGTGCATGATGGTGTTGGAGGAGGCGGAGGAGAAGCAGCAGGAAGAAGGTGGAGAGCAACCCAAGTTCAACGAGGAGTTATTGGACCTCAGCCTGTCCAACAAGGATGCAAGGGAGAAGTCCCCGTCGTTGAGCACGAGCACGCCAGTGCTCGAGCTCAACCTCATCGAGTCTTTGGGTGGTGCGGAGCCAAGCGCTGCCTCGGGGGCGCTACCTCATCGGGGGTCGCCGGAGTCGGAGCCCCGCGTGTTCTCCTGCAACTACTGTCGCCGCAAGTTCTACAGTTCGCAGGCGCTCGGCGGGCACCAGAACGCGCACAAGCGCGAGCGATCCCTCACCAAGAACGGCGCCCGCCCTGGCGCTCGCCTCGGCGACCACACCAGCCACAGGTTTCCGCCCAGCATGGCAGCGCTGCCACTGCACGGCATGTATGGCGGGAGGCCTTTGGGAATCCAGGTGCACTCGATGATACACAAGCCCTGCTATGGCTCTTCTCTGAACGAGCGGCAACCTGGAGTAGGGAGGCTGATGGCCAGGGAGGACTTCTGTGCAAGGACGTCGGCTCTGGCGGCGAGGTTTGATGAGCCCCAGGCGGTGATCGGAGGCCACCGGTGGATTGACGCCGGAGACCAAGTCACAGTAGGGAAGAAGGAGGTGCAGAAGCTTGACTTGACCTTAAAGCTCTAAAGAGTTGGTAGCAGCTCAGTCTTTGTGGTTAGGGATTAGCCTTTTTCTTCTTCTTTCTTCTCTACCCTCGTTACTCTACATGTCACAGATTTGTTTGCTCAGACGCTGTCTCCTTTCAATAATAGTTCACCATTGGTAAACATAGCTTGGTGTTGTTCCATGATGACAATAGCTTCATTGAGAGCTGAGATTTCTCTGCTCTCCAACAAAGAAACAATTTTTAAGATGGATAAAGTTCTATAAACAATGAAACTCTCAAAGATTCCCCATCTGCTAACTAAGATGAAACTTAACATATCACAGTGAAAGAAACATCAAATTCTCACATTCCTTCACCATGTAATTAAATTGCCTTATCAACTTAAAAAGGTTTTATCTATCTCCAATATCTCAAGAAACGGTGCTTTAGACGCCAACGAGAGAGGATGGCAATATCCAAGTTTTGTATGTTAAAAATATGTGCCTTATCTTAGTCTTTTGCATGTATTAGAACAAATCTTAATAGCAAAAAGGGTAATGGAATACACAGCCTCAGAAGCAATAAAGAGAGGGCTGCACAGAATTGTTGTTTAAATTCTTTCAGAGGGAGTTATTTAAGGTTTTGGGGCTCGCGATACTTATCTATTGCATTGATTACTAAGACATAAAGAGCCATTTAAACAGAGATTAAATACCTGGGTTTGATGGATGGCAAGAGAGTTGGCTCAAATGTAGGAGATGTTGAAGTTTCAGTTAGGAATAAGAAGGGACCTGCAGGTTGCAGTAAAAGCAATTAGTAACCACAAATTAGTGCAGGAAAACCTGCTTTTCCACAATATCTCAATGCATTTAGATACTTGATGTTTGAAGTCAGCCAGAGGGCGTTCTCTTTGTCCTACACATTTGGACTTTTTTTTTGTTTCCAAGCCTTCCTCCACAAGTTAAGAATAGAAGAAACTAATAATAATAAAGTTTAAATTGAAAGAGCTTCTCAAGAAAAGGACAGCAGTGGAATTTTTTTCTCTAAGAAACTCTAAAGGCTATGGTTCATACTTGTGAAAATAATTGCTTTACATGTAAACAAGTATGTTAGCAGGTACAGTTAATGAAAGGGAAACTACA
This sequence comes from Musa acuminata AAA Group, assembly GCF_036884655.1. NCBI lineage: Eukaryota > Viridiplantae > Streptophyta > Magnoliopsida > Zingiberales > Musaceae > Musa > Musa acuminata. The sequence goes on from NC_088331.1 coordinate 43,898,070, forward strand.
GATATTATGTTATTTTAATTACACAGATATTTGGAGGACAAACACATTTATGCCATGTAAGTGGTTGTTAACAAAGGAAGGAATCTGAACAGGAACTTCTCAATATATATTGAGAAACCTAGAATGAAAGCTAAAGCAAACACCAATCAAGCACCTTACTGATTCTTCCACACGAAATAGCCATATCAGAACAGCAATTATTCTTTGACGAAGTCGCTTAATATACATAACATGACATCACGACCTTACACCACTTAAATGTTGATTAAATCCTAGGAGAGAAATTAAAAATTATTCTGTGTTACAACTTTTGGAAGAAATGCTGAAGATGTGAGTTGATTTATACTGATGTAAAGGACACACAAATTGTCATTGCAATGATGCATTACATGTAGCAATGTTGTGTGGGTGGAGAAATAACTAATTATGATTTTGACTTCAGGAAAAGTAAGTGTTGGAGATTTGGTGTTCCATTGATTGTGGTAGGGACCTCAATGCTTTGGCATGGATTAATAACAACTCGAAAGATTCTACAGTTCATTTCATTCAACAAGAAAAGAAAACTGGGTAAGACTAATCACAAGAAAGTAAAAAAAAAAAAAACAAAGAATTACCACAGACAAAATAGATAATATCATTAGTAAAGAATACGCATAGCAAAGAAAAAACAAATAAAGAATTCCAGCCGATGAAATAGACATTGATTTTAGGTAAAGAATGTGCACAAGAACAGCAGAGATTAGGTTCAAAGCAATAAAAGAAGAATTGAGTAACAAAAAATGATAGAATCAATGCCTACTCGTATAGCACCAAAAAAGCACTTTCACATGGTCGAGTATATAACAGACATGTGATGAAAAAAGAACTCAGTTATTAAGAGTCATGTACAACAAGCATCATGATCCACAAACACACACTATGAGGCATGAATGAGGGCAGAATAAAGTGCATCCGGAAAGTAAACTACAAAAGAGCCAATAATGCAGTTGACATATGCTGCAAACCAAATTGATAGAGGCAACTAGTTAGAATAACAAATTTGGCAAATCAAAAGAATAAAGGGGTGGACATTGTTGGAAAGTTTAAAAGAAGTCAAATCTGCTTTTGGTCTTTGCAATCTAATGCAAGACAACACATGGTAGAAGACAAATAAAGTCAGTTGATGGACCTAAATTAAAGTGTTCGTCCACAGAAATCATGTAGAAATAAGAAAAATAAGATCTACTGACCTACTTCTGGTTAGATTTCAACCCCATGGACTTCGTGATGTTACAAGAAAGTACTGAAGTCCTGACATAATAATCTATACCTTTGATGGGATTAAAGCAAATGAAACATAATTTAATATCAGAAGTGTACACTTTATGATAAAGGATTGAGAAAAAAGCTATAAAAGAAATAAACAAGGATCTAGATGAAAAGAATCATGCCCTACTAATGATTTAAACAGCAAAATCTATTTTCTAAAAAAGTTTAAGAACAACAAGGAACATAATGCAGTGAATGTTTCATGACACAGTGATAGTAGAAAAAAAAGTAGGATCCTAACAACTAACAAGCCATTTGTCGACAAGGAGAAAGATAAGTTTCTATTTTATATTTAATATTCAACCTTGATATTATCTGCGATGGCAGCTATTTCCAACTCAAAACCATTTACATCATTGTAGAAATTAGAACAGAAACTTAGATGGACTAATAGCACAACCCATCTTGACTTTTACAAGCAATTTAATGCAACATCTGGTGGGTTCACAGATCACATGATCTGCAGAAGTTTCCATACAATTTTGATTCACCTTAATCACTCCCAAGAGGTTTGTCCACCAAAAAACAATCTTTTCTTCCCTTTGTTCAAGATTTTTGAAACGTTCATGATCCTCCTAAAATCTCTATGAATATTTGAGATTTAAAGTAAACTAAACAAAAATGATCAAGGCTGTTGTTTTGACCAATGACATTCTAGTCCAGGTTAGAAGATCTTAAACTCAATTAGGTTTTTTTTTTTTTCCCTTCACTATTGAATCATCCAAATAAAAGATAAAAAAATTTCAGATACTTCAGAATTTCCAAAACTATCATACACTTAGGCTTGATACTAAATCGAAGAATTCAACTTTTATTCATCTTTCACCATGATGATGTCAAGTAATATTTTCTTACAAACGACGGTAAATAACAAGCCTAAACATGACTTTTTCTTATAAATCATAATCTCACCTAAATGCAGAAAATATATAGTGCAAACGGAACAATGAAACAATCAAATATGCAAATGGGAAGAAAACCAGATACTAGCAATCAGCACATATACCATTTCCTTTCTTTATCATTTTCTTTAGAAATAGAAAATTAAAATTGTAACCAACACAACCTCTTTAGATCAATATCCTGCTTGCTTGATTAGTAACCAAACTAACTTATCTATACAAAGGAAATAAAAGGAAGAAAACTGTACCTTTAAAAAGTTTACTATTTAAAAGAATCTGCATGGCCATTACAGCCTTGCGTTCTGATTTCAATTAATTTACGTCGGTAAATTACAAACAAATTATCGTAAACATGTGGTGAACCATTTCATTTAAAATATGCACTTAGATATGCTAAGACTTCTTGAGAAGGCATCATATCGCCTTTTGATGAATACTATCTGTGCTAAGTGCAAAGAAATTATGCATATACTACTACTTTCATCTTAGATGGAAGCCGATCAGACAAAGTTGTCTTATGGTCTTTCTTGGTATCAAAATGTTAATGAATGTATTTGATTCAAAGGTAAGCAGAGGTCCATAACGAAGAAAAGTACAGAGGAAATCAGACTGTTTAGCAAATATGTTCTTAGCATTCAAGTAACACCAAAACTTCATGTGCAAGTTGAGCATCTCAGCGGACTATTTATGTGGTTTTTGCTTTCTAAACCTGATTAAAAAGATAATTGACACAAATCACTTTCAGTTAAATCCCTGTCTTGTCACAAATTTCCCTGAGATTTTCCAACCAGTCCATAGTGAACATTCACTGTGCGAAGGTGAACAATTAATAATCATGGGGGAGGCAAGCACCAAACAGGAAGACTGTGCCTCTCCATCTCTTCTCCCACAATGTAATCCTACTATGGGGTCAGCCTTGGCACTATGTTAAGCTTGCAATTTCGCAACCTGGGTGATCAGGATATTGCCTCCTGCTCGCAGAGGTAAGACATCATATGTTGACCCTTCCCAATCTTGTGGTGGTGGGAGCTTCGTGCACATGGTCACCATTTATCCTAGAACAAAATTTAGTGTTGGTTAAATATGCATAATTATAAAAAGAAATTAAAGCGCAAGATTAATATGTCGTGAATACAGGGCTAGGATTATGTAAACTAAATTTAAAATGTTTAGATCAACCATTTATATCACGAAATATTTTTTAGCCTCAGGAATGATTGCAAGCCTCGATTTGAACTCGTACAACAAAATGACACACGAATGACCAAGATATTTCAACAGTGCATGTTGATTTACCAAAGCCAATGGACGAGCTCAGTGCTGAATAAACAGCACAAAATTGAATCGTAATAAGATGACAAAATCGAAACCTAAAAAGGCAATAAGTCTCACTATTTCTTCACATAGGTCTCGATATTCCTCAACCAACGAACCAGCTCTGTTCTGTCCTTGTTCGCCATGTAGCCATGCAAGAATCCGGCGAGCTCATCGTTCACCCCTCTCTCCTCCAAGTACTTCAGAAGAGTATCCTGCATCTCCTCATCCAATTCCCTGTCCAAACACCACGAAATCAACTCCAACAACGACAATACATCAATCCAGACCAAGAACAAAACAAAAGCGGAGATCATTCATTACTTGAAGTCGGGACCCATGTACTGCCTATGCGTCGCATGCCCACGGCGAACAGGAAAGACCTTCTCGACCTCAATATCATCGGGCCAGGCCGAGCAAGCGAACTGGAGGGCGAACTCCGAGTCGTCGCCCTTCGACACCTCAACCATGAGGGTGATATGAAGGCGGGCATCGCCCGCGTCTGCCACCTCCGAAGGTGCGGCCGACCGTGTGGAGGGGGCGGCGCCGTCGAACATGGTGGCCTCGATCTTGATCTCCTCCCGGCCGCGGCTCCACCGCAGCTTGATCCACTGCTCCCCAGGCCGGTCATCGACGTCGAAGGACCGGAACGCGGCCTCCGGTTGGGAAGGGGGCCGGGACTCGACCTCGTAGGCGATCTCGGTACGGAGGATCCGGAGGAGGTTCTCCCTGAAGGCGGAGCGGCGCATCTCCGAGATGTAGGAGCGGGAGATTACGGCAGAAGCTGACGAAGAAGCGAGTGATTTGAGGCGGAGAAGCCCACGGGAAGGGAGGAGCCACCGAGCCATGGCCGACGGAGGTAGTTGGCGTCGAGGTTGAACGAGGGTTTGTGGGTGAGGCTTCTATGGGAGGCAAAGGGGTTATGCCCAATAACGGGTCGGGTTCAATGAAATCCGCATCAAACACGCATTTGTAGGCCGGTTTAGTGATTCATCAGGCCGTGGCCCATTTGTCGCCACCAACTCCAATCTTCATGTATTTACATAATTACCAGAACCAGATGAAGTCGAAGACCATATCTCGTTTGTTGACTTGTTTAGGAATAATATGTAGTTCGGGGATCTTATAAGGTACAGTTTGAACCTTACAAGGTTTCATGTGGGAGATCCTTTCCGTCGCCACCTCCATTTGGAGCATGTCACCCTGCAATCGAAAGCTTCGTTTCCACAGTGACCTGAGCATGGGTTGCTACAGTGTGGAATGGAGGAACGCCATTGTTGAGGAGAAGAGAGACTAAGTTGAGGACTGCCATTGGAGAAGAAGAGGCCATAGAATCTACCAACCCACCCCACCTCACGAGGGACTGACGACCTGACAAAACTGTTGGCATCTGCTTGTGTCTGACCCTCTCTCTCTCTCTCTCTCTCTCTCTCTCTCTATTGATGCAGTAGGAAAAGAACAGCACCAAGCAGTAGGCAACAAAAAGACCTCACATGCAGTGTCTATAACGTTCCTCTTGCAGACTATGAACGAGAGAGAAAGGGAAAAGATGACTCGGTCGTCGCCAAGTTTCACCAAACGCATTTGGATCCCTCCCACCTTCTCTGTAACCCAAAATACCAACAGGGGTTTACTGGCTGCGTACAACAACGCAATGACACATAGTATGGTTGCAGGATAAACTCGGGCTATGGTCCCTGATCACATATTTTACCTGGATTTGGCTTCTTCTTAGCTCTCTAGTTATCTCTCTTCCACAGATGTTGGTTGGATACAGAATTTGGTCCGAAACCCATTCGGTAAAAGGATAAGTATCGTGGTTGAACGGATGATCAATGTTTCTTGCTAAGAAGCTGCCATGAAGAAGAATCCATCTAACATTTTCATGAGAAGAACAGACCAAAAGAAGAAACCTGATCTCTCCATAGCTGTGTAACATGATAAGATCTCGGAAGACTGTTCCCAAAGAACCAAAATTTCAAGCAACGAAATTTACACACATGAAGCAGAAATGGGGAATCTAAGTGATGATAATCTAGCTAGCTCTTGCAGATGTAGACCAGCAGCGAGAACCCGTCCGGCTTCTGCAGCTCCACCTCCTCCTGGCTCGCCCACTCCATCACCGTCGAGTTGCTAGCCGAAGAGGCAGATGAGGTGGATGAAGACATAGAGCTCGTCTTCAAGAGGCTCTTCCTCCTCCTCCTCCGTGTCATCCTCTCGGCTACGCTACCTCCGTTGCTGCTGCTGCTCTCGCTCCAATTCCTGGTCTTCCCGGAGTTGCCTCCATGCACTGTCCCTTTGTACACGCTGTCCCCGAAATGCCCCTCCTGCCTGCCACCAAAGGCAGTCCCGAAGTGCCCCTCCGCCGGCTTTGGGTCCTCCGCGAAGCGGAAAACGAACACAGCGTGCTCGCTCTCTGCCGTCGCAGGGGCTGCGCCGCCACTGGACGCGGCGTTGTCCTTGGGATGGAAGAGCCAGTCGTGTAGGTCCCACGAGACCTGCATCCGGGCGCCGCACTCGGTCTCCACCTTCTCGCTCCCCCGGAACTTCCACCGAAGGCGCCGCACGTGGAGGACACTCTCGCCGTCAACGGCCACCGCCATGCCCGCCTCACGCTCCCTCCCCTTCGCCCCCAGGTCGATCGAGATCTCCCGAGCCCTACCTCCGAACCGCACCATCGTTCGGTACGACCTCCGGACACAGGAGTCCCCCAGCACGACGCGCTCCCGCCTCGCAGCCGGGGCGGGGTTCCGAAAAGGATATTTCGGCCGCTGCGCCCGGATCTTCTGGTACGCCTCCTCGGCAAGGTCACCTGAGACCAAGAGCATCTCGCCGTCGACTGCCACCGCGAAGAAGAATCCGTCCACGGGCTCAGGCCAGCCGCCGGCACCGCTAGGCCGGAAGCTCGCCCGTGAGAGGTCCCAAGCGAACTCGACAAACCGGTGGCACGGGTGGTCCCGAAGGCGAAACCGCCGCGACCCCCGTCGCTTCCAGAGGAGCCACGGCCGGACGCGGAACCGGAGTGGCTCCTCATCCTCGTCGGAGAGGTAGAGGTCGGCGCAGAGGGTGACGCCGAGGACGCCGCGGGACCAGGTGAGGGCGGCGAGGCCGAGGCGGGTCTCGTAGATCGAGGTCGTCAGGCTGGGTCCGGCCGCCGTCGACGACGGCGATTCACCCCCGCCGAAGCATGACAGAATCCTGTCCGGCATCCTCCTCCTTCCAAGCCTCTTCGTCTCCTAAACCTGTGGTGCAGAGGGCGGTTTATGTGTGTGTATATATATATATACATCCAAGCGGCAGTCCAAGTGACTTTTAGAATTACGTGACAATAATAATGGTCATTACTCAATGAAAATATCGAGAGGTAGAATTGGGGCATTAATAATGTCAACTTAATGAGCAATTAGATGATACTTAGGAAGAGAAAAGTGGGGTTGTAGGTAGGTGGAAACATGAGGGTGTGTTTCAAAGATGCCGAGGGGGTGTGCGTGGTCAAAGCATTTGTTTGACTTTTTTCCTATTGATTGACATCGTGATGTGGAACGAGTCATGCATGCTGTGCTTTGAAATGGTTGATGGTAGATGGATGGGACTTTTTCCTAGTAATAATTAGAGATGCAGGCCATAATGTACATCCATATAGTGTAATGATATACGAATCAATCATGCATCTTTCCATGGTCAAGAGATAGTGCCTCATTGGCCCATTTGGGTGCTTAAGACACGCTGTTGCACAGTTTTTGCCACTTAGTGGGTCCTCATGTCTTTGATGTGGAGTTAGATTTGGTGCATACGTTATAATATTAGTCACCTACGGATATTATTTCTGCACCTCACTGTAAACATCTGCCCTATGTGTCAGATGACATCTAAATATATATCAGTTAGTCCATCAGAGTCATGACAAAATATATGACTGATTAGTAATTTCATTTTTTAGATTTTGAGAATCTAAATCGAATCATCTGTTTTTTCAAAAATAAAAAATATTTTTTTTTAATCATGAACAATCATTCTAACAGCCACCATTTTATTTGACATCGTTTGGGATCTTTCAAATCATCAGTGATCTGTTCGTGATAAGTGTTCTAAGATCAAATTAGTATATTGGAGAGGATCATATTCGTCCTTGAGCTCAGGTGTGGATGCGAGTATCCAAGGCCTGACGAGGTTCCTGATAGCTTGAAGAGGAGTGAGAACAACAGCACCTGACCTAGAGGAAGGAAGCATGCCATGTGCAAAGATTGCATGAGAGTCCCACACCCACACAATGCTCCAAAATTGGCACAGCCTCGTTCATCTCCCAAAAAGCTTGCTGATGTTCTTCCCTTATCATCTCTCATCTGGCTGCTACACTCCAACAATTTGGTCCAACCATTTCCTTTCCCGATGCATGTGTCATGTCCTTGTGGGAGAAACTACTGCTGCTGCTGCTACTTTTCTAGGTTTGTTGTGACTAAATCATTGCGGATTGCTCTGAACAGATTCCCAAGCCTTGAATGTTGTAGTGCAAAATTTATGATATGAGTTCGTCTCTGTCTAGATGTAAAGATCTGTTCCTTTCTTTTCTCTGGGTTTTCTAACTCCATTGTCTCAAGAAAAGAAAAAGGAACATGCAGTTTAAGGTTTAAGAAAAAGAATAGAGAAAGCAGACATCAACATTGGAGTTTGTCCAACCAGAGAGATGCCAAAGCAAAACACCATTAAAACTTCAGCATAATAATCTCAATCTCTCAATTAGGATAAAAGATGAGTGTAATCATTTTCAAGTAGTTAGAAATTGTTTGCTGAGCAGTATGATTGTCAACCTCTCTTCTGTGGTTCCCATCAAATTGTAGAGCTGCTTGAATGGAGCAATCAAAGAAATCCTGATAGAACAATTGGTCCTCAGTCCTTGTTTTTGTGTTGATGTCTATACCTTTTGAAGCAGTAATCAAAGACAATTTTGATCCATTTCCCATAAAGAATTAAGGACCTCCCAAAAGTTGTAGTTCACACCTTCAAACTCCATACTTTTTCTACAGATTAGGGCCTGCAGAAAAAGGGTGTCTATTATGCTAGCCAATGACTTTGAGCACCACATTTCATCCAAAACCATTAATTAATTTGCACTGGTGAGGTACAGAACAACATAAAGATGATAGTCTATGGGTCTAAAACCATGGAATTCCACCTGCTTGCTGTTGATCCCCCTACAGTAGTGGATGAGCTATATCAACCATGGAGTTCTCTATCCTTTTCCTAGTTTGTCTAGCCAAGTGCCAGCATATAGTAAGCCATCTACACTTAGATTATGAAACATCCTCCTCCTTTTCAGCTTCACTGTTTTCCTTGATGTACCAATGTCACATTACTAAAGAGTTCTATTTCCATAGAAGAGTGAGCTTTCCTGATAGTTTGGTTGAACTCAAATCATTGGACTTTGTTTCTAAATGCCAATGACTAATTTGAAGATCCAAATCAAGTGAAGATGTATTCTAGCTTATATACTCTTCTCTTCCTTTGGAGGACACAAATAATGAGTCAATTCTTCACATTAACATGCTCATTGAAGACCACAAAAGAAGGAATACTTTGACTAGAATCACATAATTAAACTGTGAATCCATGCCTTCATCTTACCACCAACTGTGGATTCTCCATATCTTCCTATTTATATGATATTTCCTTCTTACCTCGAAGAAGTTCATGCCTACTGTCATGATAATAAATCTTCACCATACTCATCCACAAAACCTCCTATAACATCACCCTCACTTTCATTTCCTTTCCATGCATCTCTACCTTCATTCATTCCTCTTATTTGCCCTGCATCCTTTCTTCTTCTCCATGTTCTTCCTTTCACTTTTCTTTAACCTTCATCTCACCATGTCCAATGTTGTCATTACCTTCATGTCTTTTTAAAGGTCAAAGACCAATGGGCCAATGCAGGTACAGAGAAGGAAATGGCAAGAAATATAAATCTGGCATTCCATAAGCTGAAAGAAGGCAGTGCAATTTAAAGTTCTCTCCTTTTATCTGAGGAAATCTGAGGCTTAGCCTCATCTCATTTAGAAACATTTGGAATGAAAAGTTTAGAAACTTCTGTGCTTGCTGTCCAAAAGAGAAGAAAAAGAACTGCAAAAGTTCTTTTATGGCACCAAAGTCATGTGAACATTCTGAGAATGTCTCTGCACTTGCAAATGATTCAACCTAAGGAATTAGTAGGTGCAATTAAATTATTTTGAGGACTGATTCATGTTTTGCCAAGAATGTGGTTGAGTTTGTGAAAACCGAAAAATCTCCACCAATACACTCATGAGATCATAGGTCACTTTTTGGCTATGATCCTTAATATTCCAGCTAACATTTATCCTGAAGCTTCATTTGGAAAAGGCAATGTTGCAGAAGGAGAAGCAAAGCACTGACATGGCATGAACTGCAATGATCATGAGTGACCAGAAAAGAGATGTTGCAGAAGAGTGTAAATGAGGTAACAAGTGGAGAAATGGCATGGCATGAACTGCAGTGATCATGGATGAGCAGAAAAGAGAAGAATGTTTCATCATCCTCAAAAGACAATGAATGCATTACATCTGATTTTGCAATCATGTCAGCCTAAAAACCTAATGAGATGAGGAACTTATCCAAGAACAACAATTTCCAGCTTCACTAGGAATGTGAGTGAACCAATCTGCAATGCCTTCTCTCTCCTACTTTTCTTTGGACTTCATTGATCACTTCATTCATGTTAAACGCCAATACAAAATCTGCAATGCCTTCTCTCTACTACTCCTTTACTTTGGACTTCATTGATCACTTCATTCATGTTAAACACCAATACAGTCTTTCTACAGCATGCCAAGATCCAGCCACAAGGTTTTAATGGTAGAACTTTGACATCCACTGCTGTGTCCACAAAATGCTGCTGGAGTTGGAATGGCATGTGCAGGCACATGCATTGTTGCATTCAGAGATCCAATACCATCACACCAACCTTTTCTAATCATTTAAACCCAGCATCATTTTCTCATCTTAGTATGTTCTATTGACAAACAAGAAGTACTGAACTTGGATGATGCAATGGTAAATGCACATGTAGCACCAACCTAATACTTGGAAACATCTTCTATCAATATGCATTCTTCTGTGCCAATGATCTTGACTTCAGTGCCAAAACAGGTGTTATTAGGGGATGGTGGAACATAACCAGCTTTCAAACATGTTGTGGGCAACCATGAATGGAACCTATACCAGCTCAAGCTTCAAGAGAAGCTCCATGAGACACAGGACATGGATGATGTAAGTGTACTGCACATGTGCATGTTGGAAGAGGTGTTGCTGTAGCAAGTAGCAGAGCTGACTACAGAGCAGCGCAGCAGAGCTCCATGGAGAGGTTGGAGTCGAGCAGCTCCTCGATCATCTCTTCCACGTGATGCTCCTCTAAGCGACTGAATTCCACCCCGCCATGGCCGTTCTCTTCCGCGACCCGACTGGTCTCTTCCTTGTGCTCTGCCGCCACCGGAGGCCTTCGCGGCGCATGCATGACGACTGGCTGCGCGGCCTGAAGGGAGAGTAAGTTGCAGCGGTGCAGCTTCGCGGTGAGAGCCGCCGACAGGTACTTGCAGTGTGACGACGGGGGGCGATGGGGACTGCAAGGGAAGTTGGTTTTCGCCCGCGCTCCGCACATTAGAACTGCCGCCTCGTCGTAGGCTCTCGCGGCGTCCTCCGCGGTCTCGAACGTGCCCAGCCATATCCTCATCTTCCTAGAAGAAGATGACAGAGAATTGTGGAAGAGATGTGGAGGAACTCATCAGCACAGGGAGTGAGAGTGCAGTACGTGCTTACAGGAGAGGGTGGCGGATCTCGGAGACCCAGGAACCCCAGTGCCGCTGTCGAACACCTCGGTACCGCTTCTGGGAGCTGGCCATGAGAGAGAGAGTCTGCTGCGTTCTCTACTGCTCAATGGAAGGGAAGATTTGAAGGCAGTGTGAGCTGAGCCTGAGATGGATTTGAAGGGGGTGGGGCCCTCTGCATCCTTCTTTGGTGATGTGGCCCACAAGGTTTGGTCACCATGAACATGCATCTCAATCTGATTCCCATCTTTTATGCTCACACAATTCACCTATGAGAATGAAGACAGTAATCATCTTCTTTCAAAAAGGCTGTCAAAAACTCAGTTTGCCACTAATAACATGAAATTTTACTCACATTTATGGCAAGTTAATTCTTACATGATTTCTCAGTTCATAGTTAACAGCTTCATTTGATACAAATCTCAGTCATTGAGATAGATAAATAGGGTACAGACCATCTGCAGTAAAGCCTCTTCAGGTTGATCTTAACAGTTCTATAACACAAGAATCTGAAGCTCATAGGACTATTGAGGATATGTAGAGAAAGATGAGAATTTAGACTGCAACAAATA